>NC_060121.1:368095885-368720885 GCF_021461395.2 Schistocerca americana
ATGAAACGTCGATGTCACAAATCTTTCGCAGTTGTCAACTGTATTCAGATATATACGGGGTGGTCAGAAACAATTTTAAAAGCGGGTAAGGGCGTTGCAGAACATGATGTACTGAGTAATAACTGTTCAGAAAAAAATTGATAAGTTGCGCCGTTTCTAAGTTATTTAGCATTGAAGTTATCCAATCAGGCCGTTGCCCACAAATTCAAGCGGCTCCCCATATACATTTAGTGTAATTTGTTCTCATAGCTCAGATGATAGCGCATATGACTGCTCAGACTTTGGCCCAGTTCGACCCTTACTACCATCACACGTCCAGTTTTTGTATCGACCTCCTAAATGGTTTTAGAAAACCAAACGAAAAACACCTTTGGTGACACAGTCTTTAGCGGGCGGCGTGATGGCTAATTTCAATGCTAAATAACTTGGAAACGAAGCTGCTTGTCGGATTTTTTGTGAAAAATTATTTCTCAGCACAACCTACCCTTAAATACCCTTACATTCTTTTTCAGACTGTTTCCAACAACCCTGAGAACAAGGGACAGATTTATGAAAGACTTGTAGTGTTTACTGATATAACTGGCGCTAAATCGGAAGACGTTGCAACATACCATCTTGAAAAAACTGAATACAAAAATAAGTTGGTCGCTCACACGTACGATGGGATGGCCGTCATGGGGGGACGTTCAAACGGTGTGCAGACAGAAGATAGGTAAGTAATTCCACATGCCATATCTGTGTACTGTTACGCCCACAAACTGAATTTCATTTTATCACAGCATCGTATATGAATACATGTAGAGTGTCTTTTACTAATCTTAGTAGTTCTCTAACATTTTTTGTCCATATTTCATGAAGAACAAACTTATTAGATACAAGAGTGAAGAAGAGATTTACAAAAACTTACAGCAGCAAGATGAAGTTATTCAAGTGGCTTGGTACAGCCTATGGCAGATTCTAGGGTTGAAATGGAGATTTGTACGAGTCCATTTTGGATAATCCACTAATTTGGAACACAGCTACTGTTAATGAAGCACATGTATTTCTTATGATGTTACGAAACTTTAAATTTTAACTTCCTTTTGTGTCTGTTTGAAGAAATGTTTTCACTGACAGGCGTTACATTTAACATAAAGCAGTGAAAATCCTTAGACATAAAATTTTGCTGCAAAGAAGAGACCTTTGAGGAAATACGGTGCAAGGCTGAAATCGTATGTGATACTCCAAGGAGAAGAAGAAAGGAAAAACGCACAGACTCATCTCTAAAAAATGGTTCAAATGGCTCTGAGCACTATGGGACTCAACTGCTGTGGTCATAAGTCCCCTAGAACTTAGAACTACTTAAACCTAACTAACCTAAGGACAGCACACAACACCCAGCCATCACGAGGTAGAGAAAATCCCTGACCCCGCCGGGAATCGAACCCGGGAACCCGGGCGTGGGAAGCGAGAACGCTACCGCACGACCACGAGATGCGGGCAGACTCATCTCTAAAGCATGACTATAGGAGGATACACCTTGAAGTGTTAGATACTCTAATCATGTAGTTACACATCGGATTTGGTTCGCTGCCTGACTTAAGGTTTATCGATATGTTTGACTCAAAGAATTTCTCAAGCTTTGCAGATGCGTTTACCGCAGATGCGTCTGAAAAATTAAGGACAATATATAGGAAGTTTTTTGACGTTGTTAGATAAAAGTCTGAATTGAGTGCAATTTTTACGTCACGACGCCTTGAAGGAAATACAGAGCTGTGAAGGAAATACAGAGCTTCCTGTATCAAAATGAACTTTACACTGGACTTCCAGAACTCTGGAAACTCTGAACTGATTTCACCATACCAACAACAGCGTCATCAGAAGAGCGATCGTTTTCCGCACTGAAAAGAACTGTTAATGGTCAATGACGAAGTCTTACGTCAGCGCTCTCCATCATGTCCATGGTGAAAGATGCCTTAGTGTAGACGAAAGTTCGAAACTCATTTTTCGACAACGCTACTGAGGAGTTCTGCAAAAAAGAAACTCACAGCGGAGTATCGCTACAGATAAAACCATGGTGAGTGGGCAGTACCCCAATAAACATACACCCGTTAAGTTTCATATTGCATGCCTACCAGCATTTTCAGGGTACGACTCTGGATAAGATAATATAGCTCTTGGCGATTATCCGGAAATGATTTTTATCCTTGTTCAGTCCACGGATATGTTTTGTTCTGCATCTTTCGGCCATTTTCTTCTGGATATCCTCTTAACGGTGTCAAAGAGGTTTTCGTAACTTTCTGGTTTGGATGGAGTCTTAACCACTGTGTCGTCCAAATCATTTTAAGTCATCCCATCATGGATTTCTGAAACTGAAATTATTTGTGATGAAATTTCCCTGTTTTGAGTTCCGGTCAGACAAACAGTTTCATTTTGCCAGGAAATTTTAAAACAGTACTCACTCCGTCGTAGACTGAAACCTTTGTTCGGGAGTCATTCGAATGTTTGTCCTAAGCTACTGACGATAATTACAATGAGGCGGTAATTTTCTTTTCAGAACACAAATATAAATTTACGGAGGGGCTATGTCGTCTTTTGGGGATTTGCTGGCTTAATTACTTCCTGATTTCTTTGGATTCAGTGCTGTAGCCAGGGTTGTGCTCTTTCTAACATCAGTCTGTGTTAAGGAAGGTTTTGAAGCCTGAGATCGTTTATGTCTGCCGATACCTCTAACCTTTCGCTATTCTTACCAATTACCATACACTCCAAACTTCCCCATGGCTGTTATGATCACCCATTACTATCTCCTTCTGGAGATCCCTAAATTAAGAGAGCTGATGAAAATTATACACATAAGAGCCAAATAAACTGGTACACCTACCTAATATCGTGTAGGGTCCCCGCGAGCACACAGAAGTGCCGCAACACGACGTGGCATGGACTCGAATAATGTCTTAAGTACGGAAACCATGAATTCTGCAGGGTTGTCCATAAACCCGTAAGAGTACGAGGGGATGGAGATCTCTTCTGAACAGCACGTTGCAAGGCATCCCAGATATGCTCAATAACGCTCATGTCTGGGGAGTCTGGTGGCCAGAGGAAGTGTTTAAACTCAGAAGAGAGTTCCTGGAGCCACTCTGTAGCAATTCTGGACTGTGAGGAGCTGCGTTGTTCTGCTGGAACTGCCCACGTACGTCGGAGTGCACAATTACAGTCGAGTGGGCCTTCGGCCCGAAAGCCCCTATGGATGATGTTTCGTTGAATGGTTAGAACGCAATTTGAGGAAGGGTTGCACTTCTTTCACGTTGAACGATTCTCTTCAGTCGTCGTTGCTCCCGTTCTTGCAGGATCCTTATCCGGGCACATCGATGTCGGAGATTTGATGTTTTGCCGAATTCTTGACATTCAAGGTACGCTCGTGAAATACTCGTACGGAAAAATCCCCACTTTATCGCTACCTCGGAGATACTGTGTCCCATCCCCCGTGCGCCGATTATAGCCACACATTCAGACTCCCTTAAATCTTGATAACCTGCTATTGTAGCAACAGTAACCGATCTAACAATTGCGCCAGACACTTGTTGTCTTACATAGGCGTTGCCGATCGCAGCCCGTATTCTGCCTGTTTACATATCTGCATATTTGAATACGCATGCCTATACCAGTTTCTTTGTCGCTTCAATGTAGTATACAACTCGTTAAGCAGTTTCATAATCAGTATCTCGTTGATATTTTTGCCTCTAACAAAGGACACTATACACGGATTATAGCAGTCGTGTGGTCCTTCGAGTACTGAACCCATGCTCTTCATCTTTCGGTACCAGCAGTTAGTCCACGGAGGGTCTCTTAAATAAACGAAATAGTTCTATCACATTTACACTTTCAGGCTGTACCTGGCAATTTTCCTTATGGCTGAACGCATCCTCACTGTTTATTGGAAATATTTACCAAAACAGTTAATTCCGAATGTTTGTGTAATCGAAGCTTGAAACAGCGGCCACGGACGTCTGGCGAGCGCTTCACCGGATGCGTTCGACTCTGGCGTTCTTTTCTCTTTCGCCATTTTCTGGTCTCCATGGAAGCTCCTTCAGTGTAGCATATAATTTCAATGCTGTAATAGGAATATAATTGCCGCCCTTGAGAATACGAATCCATTTATTTCGCTTGGAATGTCTGTTGCACACTGGCGTGCGTCAACAAGTACGCACGTATGTATATGTAAATAACTGTCATTACTGCTGCACGTAGAACAGCCAACATAGACATGAGTAATGTCTTGTTTGCAGCGTACTGACAACGCCTTTTAATCACCATGGCTGCCAGAAAGGTATTTGCGGTCGTAAAGGAATTCCAGCTCAGTTCCTCAAAATATTCAAATGTGATGGATTTCATTATATTTGCCGGCCGGAGTGGCCGTGCGGTTCTAGGCGCTACAGTCTGGAGCCGAGCGACCGCTACGGTCGCAGGTTCGAATCCTGCCACGGGCATGGATGTGTGTGATGTCCTTAGGCTAGTTAGGTTTAATTAGTTCTAAGTTCTAGGCGACTGATGACCTCCGAAGCTAAGTCGCACAGTGCTCAGAGCCATTTGAACCATTTTTTTTTTCATTATATTTACAACGTCTGCACTTTTTTTTTTTTTTTTTATTCTGCAACTGATTCCATTCTGTTTGGGACAATATTTAGGATGCATAAAATATGGTCAGATGAGCATAATACAAAAGTGTGCTTAAGAATATGAGCACTTCATGACATACAAAATTTGCCAAAAACCACTTTAACTGCTTTTGTGACTTCCGTCACTAAAGACAGCATAGGAAAGATTCCCGAGTACACTGCTTTAAAAAAAGTCGAGTAGCCAGAAGACATGTCCAAATGTCAATATAGCTTCTCATACGTACAAGCCATCGGAAAGTGTGTGTGATTAGAATTGCAGTTCTCTGGACAGGTAGAACGTCCGCCAGACTGCGCTAGTGTTGGCCGCGCGGTCTCAGGCGCTGCAGCCATGGACTGTGCTGCTGGTCCCCGCGGAGGTTCGAGTCCTCCCTCGAGCACGGGTGTGTGTGTTTGTCCTTAGGATAATTTAGGTTAGGTGATGTGTTAGCTTAAGGACTGATGACCTTAGCAGTTAAGTCCCATAAGATTTCACACACATTTGAATATTTTTTTTTTTTTGCATTCGTGTTTTCCGTGTCTCAAGTTGTTGTTACAGGTCCTGGTAGGGTATATAACGGAGGTCAACAGCTTCAGATGCTGAGCGATAGCTGTGAAGGACACGAGAATGTCGCGTACTCCTGTGATACAGTATTATCAGCACCTGGCAGAGTTTGGATGTGGCCCACTGTATTTATACCTTAGAGATCGCGCAGATAAAGTTACTGTAGATAAGTAACGGCTGACTTGGAAGCGTATCCCACGCTGTAATGTATTGTTAAAAAATATACGTTCTGCCATCCACTTCACAGTGATTGACTGACCGAATGTTGCTTGGCATTAACAAAGCAAGCAATATTTTAACATATTTTCAGATGCCTTAGTCATTTAGCCCTGTACTATTTAAATGGGCGAAAAACCTGCATAGAATAACTACATTTAAACAAAAAGTTCGCCCCCGGTAGCTGAGTGGTCAGCGCGACAGAATGTCAATCCTAAGAGCCCGGGTTCGATTCCCGGCTAGGTCGGAGATTTTCTCCGCACAGGGACTGGGTGTTGTGTTGTCCTAATCATCATCATTTCATCTCCATCGACGCGAAAGTCGCCGAAGGGCCGTCAAGTCGAAAGACTTGCACCCACCGAAAGGTCTACCCGACCGGAGACACTAGACACATGACATTTTATTTATTTACCAAAAAAAAAAACTAAACACAGAAAAGTCTGCATACCACCACTTGGCCATCTGTCGCACAGATATCTGTTCATCCGGAATCCAGAAGGCACACACTACTCCTCTGTTACACTTAAACATCAAGGTAAGTACCTTATACATCCGAGATAACACCTTCTTCCGTCACGTTAAATATCCCACCGGCTTCACGTTACTGGTTTTAAAGCTATTTCGTTTTTGCTGTGATGTGGTGGTTCCAAAGTTCATCTGTAGTGACAAATCGGCGATAAAATCAGTTTAATTTTTTTAACGATAAAGATAATACAGGGTAGTATGTTTTAGAATTTTATTATTTACAGAAATCAAGATACCGCGTTACGAAAAGCTTCACGAAGCCAATATTTCATGGGGAAGAACACAGCATAGGTTTCCTGCTAATTACTCATAAGGTCAGCAACGCTCTGGCTAAGCCATTTCTCCGCGGTATGCGGAGAAATGGCTGTTTCCGTTGTGAAGTGGAAACGTGAACGGATACGTACAGCACAAAATCGTACAAAACCGACCTCGTCTGTTGACTGACACAGACCGCCGACAGTTGAAGAGGATCGTAATGTGTAATAGGCAGACGTCTCTCCAGAACATCACACAGGAATTCCACACTGCATCAGGATCCGCTGCAAGTACTATGACAGGTAGGCGGGAGGTAAGAAAACTTGGATTTCATGGTCATGTATAGGATTCAGGTAACGACTCTGTGCAGGCCAGCCCATTACAGGGATGTTATTGTTGTGTAACAACTCCGCCACAGGCTGCGCATTGTAAACAGGTGCTCGATCGTGTTGAAAGATGCAGTCGCCATCACGGAGTGGCTCTTCAACTGTGGGAAGCAAAAATATGCTTAAAACATCAGTGTAGGCCTGTGCTGTGATAGTGCCACGCATGACAACAAGGGGTGCAAGCCCCCTCCCTTAAAAACACAACACATCATAACACCACCTTCGAATTTTACTGTTGGCACTACACACGCTGGCAGATGACGTTCACCGGGCATTCGTCATACCCACACCGTGCCATCAAATCGCCACATTGAGTACCGTGATTCGTGACTCCACACAACGTTTTTTCACTGTTCAGTCGTCCAATGTTTACGCTCCTTACACCAAGTGAGCGCGTCGTTTGGCATTTACCGGCGTGACCATGAAATCCAAGTTTTCTCACCTCCCGCCTAACTGTCATAGTACTTGCAGCGGATCCTGATGCAGAGTGGAATTCCTGTTTGATGTTCTGAATAGACTTCTGCTGTTACACATTACGATCCTCTTCCACTGGCGGCGGTCTGTGTCAGTCAACAGACGATGTCGGCATGTACGATTTTGTGCTGTACGTATCCGTTAACGTCTCCACTTCACATCGGAAACAGTCAATATAGGGATGTTTAGGAGTGTAGAAATCTCGCGTACAGACGTGTGACACAAGTGATACCCAATCACCCGACCACGTTCGAAGTCCGTGAGTTCCGCGAAGCACCTCATTGTACTCTCTTACGATGTCTAATTACTACTGAGGTCGCTGATATAGACTACCTGGTAGTAGATGGGAGCACAATCCACCTAATATGAAAAATGTATGTTTCTTTTGGGGAGGGGGGGGGGGGGTGTCGGGATACTTTTGATCACATAGTGTATACATGAAAGCGAAAGCAATGCTTGCGGCTTGCTGCGATCTTTCCACAATACCGATGTTTGTGGGTCAAATGCCTTGATACTCACACTTCAGTAAATGTCTGCAAAACTGCTTGCAACAGTATGCTGCCGCTGACGACGAACAAGGAAGAAGAAGTTCTGACTCACAAAACGTGTTGGAAAAGAACTGAATTCTGTCGCCGAGAGTCTTCATTGCAAGGAGCCTCTCAACGCTATTACCTCGCGATAAGATAGAACTGCACTTTCTCCCTTTGCATAGATGCCTCATTCTAGCAGAAAGAGGTGACACGTGACTGAATGTCTGTGATCAAGCAAGTGACTTACTCCGAATGCGGAGCAATTGTGTGATAACAAATGACAGGCAGCTGTTCCCAAAATGGCAGCCTTACAATGCATTGTGTACATTTAAATGAATTATATGGCCCATTACTTAAAACAGAGGAACTTTTGACAGTCCCCACCGTATACATCTACGAAATATTTTTCATGTAAAACTCAAAATTATTCAAAGAAAATCATTTTCGTCACTAAGTAATATAACAGATAAACGTAACTTCATGCTTCCTGTACAACGATGAACCTTATATGTTCAGAATCCCTAATAATGATAATCAAAACTTACAGCAAATTAAGGGACAAGAAATGCGTGAATAGAATTAAGTGTCCATTGAAAATAAAACTGGTAGATGTTACCCTCCAACTGAAGTGTTGCTACTCCATTGAAGGGTTTACAAAGCATGAACTAGCAGTTATGTAGGATATCGGTTATCGTTAGCTTTATGATATACGAGGGCAGTTCAATAAGTAATGCAACACTTTTTTTTCTGAAACAGGGGTTGTTTTATTCAGCATTGAAATACACCAGGTTATTCCCCAATCTTTTAGCTACACAACACTATTTTTCAACGTAATCTCCATTCAATGCTACGGCCTTACGCCACATTGAAATGAGGGCCTGTATGCCTGCACGGTACCATTCCACTGGTCGATGTCGGAGCCAACGTCGTACTGCATCAATAACTTCTTCATCATCCGCGTAGTGCCTCCCACGGATTGCGTCCTTCATTGGGCCAAACATATGGAAATCCGACGGTGCGAGATCGGGGCTGTAGGGTGCATGAGGAAGAACAGTCCACTGAAGTTTTGTGACCTCCTCTCGGGTGCGAAGACTTGTGTGAGGTCTTGCGTTGTCATGAAGAAGGAGAAGTTCGTTCAGATTTTTGCGCCTACGAACACGCTGAAGTCGTTTCTTCAATTTCTGAACAGTAGCACAATACACTTCAGAGTTGATCGTTTGACCATGGGGAAGGACATCGAACAGAATAACCCCTTCAGCGTCCCAGAAGACTGTAACCATGACTTTACCGGCTGAGGGTATGGCCTTAAACTTTTTCTTGGTAGGGGAGTGGGTGTGGCGCCACTCCATTGATTGCCGTTTTGTTTCAGGTTCGAAGTGATGAACCCATGTTTCATCGCCTGTAACAATCTTTGACAAGAAATTGTCACCCTCAGCCACATGACGAGCAAGCAATTCCGCACAGTTGGTTCTCCTTTTCTCTTTATGGTGTTCGGTTAGACAACGAGGGACCCAGCGGGAACAAACCTTTGAATATCCCAACTGGTGAGCAATTGTGACAGCACTACCAACAGAGATGTCAAGTTGAGCACTGAGTTGTTTGATGGTGATCCGTCGATCATCTCGAACGAGTGTGTTCGCACGCTCCGCCATTGCAGGAGTCACAGCTGTGCACGGCCGGCCCGCACGCGGGAGATCAGACAGTCTTGCTTGACCTTGCAGCGATGATGACACACGCTTTGCCCAACGACTCACCGTGCTTTTGTCCACTGTCAGATCACCATAGACATTCTGCAAGCGCCTATGAATATCTGAGATGCCCCGGTTTTCCGCCAAAAGAAACTCGATCACTGCCCGTTGTTTGCAACGCACATCCGTTACAAACGCCATTTTAACAGCTCCGTACAGCGCTGCCACCTGTCGGAAGTCAATGAAACTATACGAGACGAAGCGGGAATGTTTGAAAATTCCGGTTTTTTCAACCAATATTGGCCGAGAAAAAAAATGTGTTCCATTACTTATTGAACTGCCCTCGTACTTATAACCACTGCTGTCACTCTCAGTTTCAAAAAAGGAATCAACATGAAAATAGGTGCTCTACATAAGTAACTATAATTTTATATCGACAAATTATGTTATTCATTTTTCTTACTTGTTACCTGTGCCTGGCTTAATCATATGATAAGTTATAAAAACCACAATTCAGTGAGGCCGGGCTTTCAAAATAGACTACCCACCCTCCGACGCGACGTTGGAATATTAAAAGTTTTGGTTGGTTTCGTTGCCTAGGGGCTGGGATACGTAGTTGCCGCATTACAAGCCAAATACTGTTGAGTTTACAGAGTACAGTATGAATAAGCACATGAACCGAATGGTCGAAGGTTCCTATCACTCGGCAATTGCGAATTATGAACGTGACATACACATTTATAAATGAAAATTGCAATTAAATAAAATCAGCAGGTACTATCTTAACGACTTTAAATGATGAGTACAATTGTAGAAGTACTTTTGAGAATGTGGCATATTTCTGCAAAACACTTATTGGTGCCGATGGTTCAGCAATTAAATAAAATATAAGTTTAATAATGAGACAGGCGAAATACCCTCAAACTTCAAGAAGAATATAATAATTCCAATCCCAAAGAAAGCAGGTGTTGACAGACGTGAAAATAACCGAACTATCAGTTTAATAAGTCACGGCTGCAAAATACTAACGCGAATTCTTTACAGACGAATGGAAAAACTGGTAGAAGCTGACCTCGGGGAGATCAGTTTCGATTTCGTAGAAATATTGGACACGTGAGGCAATACTGACCCTAAGACTTATCTTAGAAGCTAGATTAAGAAATGGCAAACCTACGGTTCTAGCATTTAGAGACTTAGAGAAAACTTTTGACAATGTTGACTGGAATACTCTCTTTCAAATTCTGAAGGTGGCAGGGGTAAAATACTAGGAGCGAAAGGCTATTTACAATTTGTACAGAAACCAGATGGCAATTATATGAGACGAGGGACATGAAAGGGAAGCAGTGGTTGGGAAGGAAGTGAGACAGGGTTGTAGCCTCTCGCCGATGTTATTCAGTCTGTATACTGAGCCAGCAATAAAGGAAACAAAAGAAAAATTCGGAGTAGGTATTAAAATCCATGGAGAAGAAATAAAAACTTTGAAGTTCGCCGATAACATTGTAATTCTGTCACAGACAGCAAAGGACATGGAAGAGCAGTTGAACGGAATGGATAGTGTCTTGAAAGGAGGATATAAGATGAACATCAACAAAAGCAAAACGAGGATAATGGAATGTAGTCGAATTAAGTCGGGTGATGCTGAGGGAATTAGATTAGGAAATGAGACACTTAAAGTAGTAAAGGAGTTTTGCTATTTGGGGAGCAAAATAACTGATGATGGTCGAAGTAGAGACGATATAAAATGTAGACTGGCAATGGCAAGGAAAGCGTTTCTGAAGAAGAGAAATTTGTTAACATCGAGTATAGATTTAAGAGTCAGGAAGTCGTTTCTGAGAGTATTTGTATGGATTGTAACCATGTATGGAAGTGAAACATGTACGATAAATAGTTCAGACAAGAAGAAAATAGAAGCTTTCGAAATGTGGTGCTACAGAAGAATGCTGAAGATTAGATGGGTAGATCACATAACTAATGAGGAGGTATTGAATAGAATTGGGGAGAAGAGGAATTTGTGGCACAACTTGACTAGAAGAAGGGATCGGTTGGTAGGACACGTTCTGAGGCATCAAAGGATCACCAATTTAGTATTGGAGGGCAGCGTGGACGGTAAAAATCATAGAGGGAGACCAAGAGATGAATACACTAAACAGATTCAGAAGGATGTAGGCTGCAGTACGTACTGGGTAATGAAGAAGATTGCACGGGATAGAGTAGCATGGAGAGATGCATAAAACCAGTCTCAGGGCTGAAGACAACAACAACATGTTGAATAACAGGGCAACCATAGATTCCTACTGTACGTAATTACTCATGGACAACAACGTAGCTCGCGAGATATTCACTTCTAAACGCACACGGCGTCTTCACTGTAGAAGCCACGGAAATCTCAGAAGTGCACAAGTCGAAACTCCGAAGTTTTTCTATCTGCCGCGATCACGCGCAAACTGCTCCACTCTCCAAGTCTTTCCGCCGACGGCGCGTCGGTCGCGCCGTACCGTCGCGGGCGCTCCGTGTCCTGAGCCGTCCTCTCCAGAACTCCTTGTCCTCTCCGGAAACGATGCTCCTCCCCGCTTCCATACAGTCTCTCCATTCACGAGCGCTTTGATTGGCTAGAGCGCTCGCGCCATGTCTTCAATCCAACATACTCTCAAAAACATAATGAAAAATATTCGAAATACAGGATTTACTTTTAAATACCTGAAATTAAATAAATATTCCTACCGCTGGACCATAAACACGCTCTAATACACATAATTAAATATGTAAACAATTAAATAAACATATATCAAAAGAAAAGAAGCAAAGGTAGGCCAGGAGCCTAATGTCTCTGTGCTTTGTAAAACACAGTAAGTAATTGACCACTTTCTTCATGAATAGCATATATCGGATGTTAACAAAGACATGTGTGAATCAATATATTTATAAGCATGCTGCTACCGTTTTTCCGTGTGACTGTGGAGTACTTAAGCCGGCCGGAGTGGTCGTGCGGTTCTAGGCGCTACAGTCTGGAACCGAGCGACCACTCCGGTCGCAGGTTCGTATCCTGCCTCGGGCATGAATGTGTGTGATGTCCTTAGGTTAGTTAGGTTTAATTAGTTCTAAGTTCTAGGGGACTGATGACCTCAGATGTTAAGTCTCATAGTGCTCAGAGCCATTTTTGTGGAGTACTTGTGGCTTAACGCGATCTATAGTAATCGGCCAATTTGACCTCCAATCACTCATGTACTAGTTAAGTTACATGCATGTAATTCATATCAGTTTGGGTTTACACTAATAGCTTTTTAAAGGCACTGCGATCGACAAGATCGGACGAACCGTTTATATTTTGGAAATTCGTTGCTGGGTGTTACTTGCATAATTTACCGTCAGATACTAAACTTTAAACTAATGTATATATTGAAAATCTGATTATACCATCAGAATCGTCGTGCAAATAGTAGTAATGTACATGTTTCTTTTTGAGATAGCACGATTCATCTGGCTACTGTTAATTTCCACACAGACTGTGAAATGTCTGCCATTAAGGCTTCACAAAGTCCGCCATCTTTAGCACTCCCGGCGTGTCTCCTTCTTCGACACAAAGCACCGTCCTCGTCACAGCGGAATTCCCAGCCACGCCACGCGGCTGGACCATGCGCTGTGGCTACCCCTCTCGTCCGGCTAACGTTTGCCACCACGTTTTTGCGGCTGAGCCCCGGCTATGCGGCCGCCCCAATTCCGAACATATAATATATCCTGGGCGCCACAACTCGTCCGTTACCTCACACATTCCTGTTGACGAACCTTTCGGGTATCTGTATGTTTTCCCATCACTGCACTAAAAATTTGTCAAATTCTTGTAGTTCAGAATATCGCGCAAATCTTGCAATTTTACCCAACTGCAGTGGTTTCTATGGCGATTGGGCTGCTTGTTTATTGAAACAGCTTACGGGACGGAATGGATTCCATTCTAGGATTGATCACGTTCCTGAATAATAATCCGTAGTGGTCACCGAGAAACGCTGGCGAGTTCCTTGTAACAGCAGACAGCGGCACAAACTCCTAAAGCACGTAGGCAGCTGTAACTGCATTATCTTCGGTGTTGTTTCAGGATACTTGTAAGTGGGAACAATTTGTTTCCAGTTATCGTCTTATTTAGAATGTTACCTATCCAGTAACCGTCTCAACATTTGTCAGGTTCCCACTACACCCTACATTTACCAGCACTTCTCAATAATCGATAAGTATTCATACACAGTCATGACAGAGGCAATCTTGATACCTAAATTATCTCCATAAGGTTGATGCTGTGTAATGTGTCAATTAGGGAACAATAATGGAGAAATGGTTCCCGGGGATACCGAAGCTGTTTTCGCAAACTCCGTGACACGTATCATGAAATATCATTTACTAATTTATCGTCGGCATGTCGTCGTTAGCAAAGGTATCAAGACAAAATGGTTCAAATGGCTCTGAGCACTATGGGACTTAATTTCTGAGGTCATCAGTCCCCTAGAACTTAGAACTACTTAAACCTAACTAACCTAAGGACATCACACACATCCATGCCCGAGGCAGGATTCGAACCTACGACCGTAGCGGTCGCGCGGTTCCAGACTGAAGCGCCTAGAACCGCTCGACCACCCCGGGGGGGCGCATCAAGACAGATTCTAAAGCAGTTACGTAGGCTCTGTTACCACTTTCTGTTATGACATATGTGTTTATGTATCAGGTAACAAAAAATTTTATAGGAATTCCACAGGTTTCTGCTACTTCATAATCCAGTCAGTAAAAGCGTAAGATTTCAGAAGAACTCTTTCCTTGCACCCAAGGTTACTTTCTTCACAATAATACGAGCATTCCTGCCTCAATAACTAAAAAAATGGCCAGGGGCGAATAGGACTCGCGTTCTGAGTGTTCCGTACAAACTTGAGTATGTATAAAGACAATTCATACATTCTGGTAATCGAGGACCTCGACGATGTTTGCCTGTTATTCTCGACGACGAATGCCTGTTATCGATATATACTGGCTAGATATTGGCCCCGTGGATTCCAAGACTTTCTAGAACGTTTTAATTGCAGATGTGAAGCCCTATGAGAAATGACAAAAGAAATACCTTTTCCGTGTGACGTAATTACGGATTAATGATTTTCTGATTTGTTCCTTTACTAGGACATTGAAACCTTGCTTCTTGCCAAATTTCATTATACTACATTAACGGGAAGTACCCCATAGATATTGCTGAGTGAACTAGTGATTGCGCGGCCCCTGCCGCCGGAGGTTCGAGTCCCCCCCCCTCGGGCATGGGTGTAGGTGTTGTCCTTAGCATAAGCTAAAGTAGTGTGCAAGTCTAGGGTCCGATGACCTCAGCAGTTTGCTCCCTTAGGAATTCACACATATTTGAACATTTGAACTTGTGGTTATCAAAATATGTGACGTAAATGCCAGTATATTTTGGTTGCATGTGCTTAGAAGCTTACATTTATTACACTGCCAAGAGACCTAATGCGTTATAGTTGCTGTAAATTTCAACTTGATTTGTCTACCGTTGCTGAAGGAAAAGTATTTAACAGTCTGACAGGCAAACAGACAAGCAGGCACTTTTGTTGAATCAACCCTATATTTTTTGTTCCTGTGTTATAGTTCGAAACAATTATTCTGATAGCTATACGGGTTACCGTTGAACAATGTTCGTCAAGAACTATAGTCGTCTCTTAGACGCTACATTCTGCAGTTTGACACTCGGAATATTACTGAACCAGTAATTAAAAGACCAGCAGCTTTTATTAGCATGGTACATATAATACAACAATATGTAAAAACGCGTAAACTTAATAACTCCTCTTATAATGTTAAAAATACACTCCTGGAAATGGAAACAAGAACACATTGACACCGGTGTGTCAGACCCACCATACTTGCTCCGGACACTGCGAGAGGGCTGTACAAGCAATGATCACACGCATGGCACAGCGGACACACTAGGAACCGCAGTGTTGGCCGTCGAATGGCGCTAGCTGCACAGCATTTGTGCACCGCCGCCGTCAGTGTCAGCCAGTTTGCCGTGGCATACGGAGCTCCATCGCAGTCTTTAACACTGGTAGCATGCCGCGACAGCGTGGACGTGAACCGTATGTGCAGTTGACGGACTTTGAGCGAAGGCGTATAGTGGGCATGCGGGAGGCCGGGTGGACGTACCGCCGAATTGCTCAACACGTGGGGCGTGAGGTCTCCACAGTACATCGATGTTGTCGCCAGTGGTCGGCGGAAGGTGCACGTGCCCGTCGACCTGGGACCGGACCGCAGCGACGCACGGATGCACGCCAAGACCGTAGGATCCTACGCAGTGCCGTAGGGGACCGCACCGCCACTTCCCAGCAAATTAGGGACACTGTTGCTCCTGGGGTATCGGCGAGGACCATTCGCAACCGTCTCCATGAAGCTGGGCTACAGTCCCGCACACCGTTAGGCCGTCTTCCGCTCACGCCCCAACATCGTGCAGCCCGCCTCCAGTGGTGTCGCGACAGGCGTGAATGGAGGGACGAATGGAGACGTGTCGTCTTCAGCGATGAGAGTCGCTTCTGCCTTGGTGCCAATGATGGTCGTATGCGTGTTTGGCGCCGTGCAGGTGAGCGCCACAATCAGGACTGCATACGACCGAGGCACACAGGGCCAACACCCGGCATCGTGGTGTGGGGAGCGATCTCCTACACTGGCCGTACACCACTGGTGATCGTCGAGGGGACACTGAATAGTGCACGGTACATCCAAACCGTCATCGAACCCATCGTTCTACCATTCCTAGACCGGCAAGGGAACTTGCTGTTCCAACAGGACAATGCACGTCCGCATGTATCCCGTGCCACCCAACGTGCTCTAGAAGGTGTAAGTCAACTACCCTGGCCAGCAAGATCTCCGGATCTGTCCCCCATTGAGCATGTTTGGGACTGGATGAAGCGTCGTCTCACGCGGTCTGCACGTCCAGCACGAACGCTGGTCCAACTGAGGCGCCAGGTGGAAATGGCATGGCAAGCCGTTCCACAGGACTACATCCAGCATCTCTACGATCGTCTCCATGGGAGAATAGCAGCCTGCATTGCTGCGAAAGGTGGATATACACTGTACTAGTGCCGACATTGTGCATGCTCTGTTGCCTGTGTCTATGTGCCTGTGGTTCTGTCAGTGTGATCATGTGATGTATCTGACCCCAGGAATGTGTCAATAAAGTTTCCCCTTCCTGGGACAATGAATTCACGGTGTTCTTATTTCAATTTCCAGGAGTGTATTTGTAGAATGTATAGGATCTGTTATCGGAATTCCATTTTGTTTTTGTTTAAAAGACAAATACTGACCTTGATCAGCTTACACTTCACCCCTTTTCCTCGCAGGACTTCTCTTTTAAACTACTACCAAAAGTGCCGCCGGCCGGTGTGGCCGTGCGGTTAAAGGCGCTTCAGTCTGGAACCGTGTGACCGCTACGGTCGCCGGTTCGAATCCTGCCTCGGGCATGGATGTGTGTGATGTCCTTAGGTTAGTTAGGTTTAATTAGTTCTAAGTTCTAGGCGACTGATGACCTCAGAAGTTAAGTCGCATAGTGCTCAGAGCCATTTGAACCAAAAGTGCCCTCGTATTTTCTTTGTGTTAAGTAGACTGTTAATAACTTTCACTTGTCCGAACTTTGATTTTCACATGTTTTTGCAGCCTTTTTTTAACGATGAGCGTCGAACTAATTTGGAAGTTACTGAAAAGGTGATGTTATTAATCAGTCACTATTGTTTAAGTCCATAATGGTAATCGCGTGGTCTAAAGTACAGTAACAAAGTACGATACCTTATACGGAAGTACAGTATTGCAAAACAAGTGCTGGCATTGAATTATTGATATTTATTCTCACTGTAAGTGTCACTCTGTTATCAATGAGCCAACAATCACTGATTACGCTGACTTCTGCCTCAGCTTCCGTCATTAAGATAACTCTACTTTCTCTTCTTGCTGGTAATCAAAATACAATCAACCTTAAACTTTGAACTAAAAAGGAAGAGGATCTACAATGAAGAGACCACGACAGCCCTTGTAGATACTTTACATTGTCTGCTTTTATGTTTCATATCCATTCCATGGATGGCGACGAGACATTACGGAATAAGTGCTAAAGAACAATCGAAAGGACCAGAGAATAAATAAGAGGAAATAAAACTGTTTATGAGGAAAATAAAAAAATATGGGAACTGTTATCTAGAGTCTACAGTACATCTTTACTTAAGGTAAGGACAACAGACTGCTTTTTCTTATTCTTCATGTGCATGCAGCCTTTATCATTAAGGTCTTGGTCCATTACAAATAATTTTAAACTCCGACAACACAATTTTTGCGATTCAATGATTCTTTAGGCACAAGATATCCCTTCTACTGACACGTAGTACGTAACTGCGAAGTCACTCCATATCTTTGTACGCGCAGCACTTACTTATTGAATCAGGTAAACACGAACGTTAAGCAGTTACTGAGTAGATGCTATTTCAGATCACAGTTTATTCGAAATTCTGTTCTTTTTTATTTACATTTGTCTTACGGTAAAAATAGGGACCATTACTGAAATAGCTATGGAACAAAACAATAGCATGGGACTCAACAAGGGACAAAGCGAATCCGCTAACACAGAGATTAACAATTCACACATTTCAGAATACTATACAGAATATCGGTCTGAAAGCGATTCAAATACTGCAAGTGATCATTTATGTGAAGCTTATGTTCACAAACACTCTCCTTCATGTAATATAACTATTCAGCCCGATGATGTTCCATGTGAAGTGCATGTTCCAGTCGTCAGTACTACGTGTGAATCGAACATGCAAGTAACTAAATCAGGTCCTTGATCCAATTACATGATTGTTGCCAAATTTCCAAGAAATGGAAGAAACCATAAAAGATGTTAAAACTGAACAACAAACGAACTTTAACGGCATATCGACGCAATTAGAAAAACAATCCACTGATTTAACAAAACTGATTACTAATGCTGACACCCTATCACTGCAGTGTAATGCCTTCACAGGTGAAGTTTCACAGTTAAAGACAGATTATCGTTGTCCTCCGGAAGATAAACGTTCTTTGCCTAAGGAAGAAAAATAATAAAAAGATATTGCAGAAAAGTTAGAAAACGGAGTTGATCATTCGTAGAAGAACAGGAGGCGAAAGTACAGAAACACTTTTGATGATCAGTGCAAGCTCACTGTTAATGAATTTCGCAATGGCTTTCACACAAGGACGTAGAACTTAATAGCAGACTTGGTTCATAATTAGAATAAATGGTAAATGAAAAGGTCACAGCCGCTTTGGCCGGACGGGACAATTCTTGTGAACCAATTAAGTCGTAATCAGCACAAATAAAAGTTACTTCAAGCAAAGATTTGCGGAATGGCAAGACCAAGTTACAGCGCAAATCACAACTGTACAATAGGAATTGTCTGCGGTTACAGAATAGGTCAAGGTCTCTCTGCGGATAAACGAACCCCAAGTCTAGTTGTGTTCATAAAGGCTTTCGAATGAGCGCTGTCTCAGTTATGAGAGCACATCAAAAGATTTGCTTCACAACAGGCTTCATCAGGGTGATGGGGCTCTTTGAGCAAACGATAGAATCATGCCAAACCTACAAACAGTTCGCGACAACATTTTTATCTAAATACTGGCCAGGAAGCCAGCAGGAAAGGCGCGGGAGCAGGTACTCAATCCTGAACCATTTCACGCTAAACAGGTTAGCCCCGATAGATATTTATTGGGTTGAACCAGTACCTTACGAAGATGTGTTGAGAATTCTAGAGGAAAAGTTGCCTTACGACTTTCGGGAGAAGTTGATACATGTACCGGATGATGAACATATTATGTTAGTACTTGACTCCAAAGACCTGATGTTTGAAGACGTAAAGGTCAATCATAATAACAGTAACGGCTATAAAAGCTCGCCACACTCAAAACAGCCGCATCCGCAAAATCACAATTCAGGCCGGCTGAATGGCTATCGCGCAGCTGATGTGACATTGCCTGCTTCGCCAACCGGGTGTAGCGCGTGACAAACTGACCTCTGCCCATCGAATCTGAATAATTACGAAAGAAGGTACAATAAGGTGTATCACCCATTTAATAAGCAAACGGTACAGACACTTACTGGAATTCGCGTAACGCAAACCAGAACCAAGGGAATGTGAACAATACTCACCTGCAAAATAATCAGATGCACCATGAACTGTCTGATACTTGTTGGCAAAATCAAAGTCCGTCATCAAATTTTATTGAAGTGACCTATGAGCCACAGCCGGTTGCCAACAGGGAACCTGCATCAAATTAATTCTGACCTTATTGAGCCCTACAACGATGGTCGTTTCATCGGACGAGGGCAATCAAGGCAATCCCGTTAACCTGTTAAGATGTAAGGGATGAATTGAGTATGCATCAACACATGTGTTGTAGTAACCCACGGGTATTAGTTCAAGCTTAATATAGTTGGAAAAACTCCTACTTCAGTCATTCTACGCGCAGCTGCCTCTGTTAATGTTATATCACAGAATTTCTTCAACTAGATTAAAGATATGAATTACATTTATAAAATACGTCATATATCCTTCAGCAACAGCACCTGATCCTAGTAATATACAGCCCCTGGCCAATTTAGACGCACTACAGTTTTTAAGCAAATTTTGATTTATGTCTAACGAAATTTGTTTTTTTTTAATACATAAATTGTGATAAAACTATTATGTGTAGTCTACTATATAACTAAGGTGGTATAAAAAATAAAACTTACTATTTATTGAAAATATTTTATTTCAATAATTATAACAAAAATTAAAATATAGTGAAAGTGAAAACATTAGATTTAATTTGTTGAACCACCTATGAGAGCGTTAATACGACGTGGCTTGCTGTCGATGCAGGACTGTACTGTGTCGTGCACTTTTGGATGATGATACCACATATGGATGATCTTCTATAAGAGATGTGTTTTTGTTGCGATGATATCTTTTGCAACCTCATTCTTCATTAGTTCCCATACATTTTCTGTGGGGTTCATGTCGGGACTATTACCTGGCCAGTCCAACAGGTGGACGTTTGTTCCTTCAGAAAGAAGCTGTGTGACAGAGAGTTCCATCCTGCCTAAAAATAAATGCTTCCCATTCGGAAACCATTCTCTGGTCTGTGGTATTAACCATCATTGCAGGACTTCCTTGTAAAGATCTTGCCTCATTATGCCTTTAACCACGTAAAGACGTCCTGTACTCTTGTCACAGATGACAGACCAAATCATCACCCTAGTTGCGTGTTTTACAGTCTGAATAGTGCAGTCGGGATTAAATTTTTCTCCTGTTCGACAGCGCACCTTCTGAGATTTTTTAGTTAAAACTTCAAGCGTGCTTTCATCGCTGAAGCATGCCTGTAAAAATCAAGAAACATAATTAATATACTATGAATAAATGTACGTACGTTATATCATATCATAAATAATTTTAAAGTTAAATTACAGATCTCCAGAAGTCCACACCCTTAACACACCACTGTTTAGCCCGCTTCAGACACTTTGCTTTCATTGTGGCTGTTAACTCTGGTTTTCTAGCGGTTCGACAGGCCTTGAAATCAATATCCTCCAATTTTCAGCGAGCAGTGCGTTCGGATGCATTCACATTAGCCTCTTCCAGTTGAGATTTTATCTGTTTCATTGTTGCAAATCTGTTTTCTATGCAAATTCTTTTGAGAAAACTTTCTGACCTTGGGCTGAAAATTGGTTTTCTTCCACATTTATTCTTCCGTCTGGGGCTCAGTTCTTCACCTGAATCAATACTCTTCTTTATGCACCTCACGCTGGCTTCTGACATTTCCAGCCTTCGTGAAATTTCCTGATTGGAATACATTTTCGTATTAACTAGAGCTTTGACCTCGGCTTTTTTATGTGATGAAATGTCCCCTCTTTTACCTATCTTTAAAAGTCACAGTTAGTAATATCTGGCTGTTAAACGATCAACTGTGATGTCGATACTACGAATTGATAATCAAAGCGAACAAAGTATTACATCAGTTACACGCCACAACGGCACTGAACAGGTCCTTTCCTGTACGCTGTACTTGGCACATTGATACCCACAAAAAGTCACCAATCCAATGACACGTAGCAACAATAGATACAAATTTCAACAATGTAATAAGTGCCCTGTATAACTGTCTTAAATTTTCCGACTATTCACATTAAATATAGTACTCAACACGTAATTATTACAAATAACATAAAAAATGTGCAGTGCGTCTAATAATTTGGTCAGGGGCTGTAAGTGCAATAAACAATTTTCTAGCTCCAAGAACAAATTCACGGCTGAAGGCACTCATTGGTCTCTGTTCATTTTTTTCACTGCTTTGTTGCTGATCAGCTGCTTAATAGCCCAGAGCTGTTAAGTTTACTGAAGCAAAATGCAGCATGCTGTTGGATGGAGACATATCAGTCATATTTTGATGCTATAAAAATGAGTTAGTCATTTCTAAAATCATATGTTATCATGTCATAAATATAGATTTTTATATTATAATGGGCACATCTTTTTCTGAACTTGGAGCTTGTATATTTCAAATGCCCAAGAAGGACAACAGAGTTGGAATTAACGTAAATACACTCCTGGAAATTGAAATAAGAACACCGTGAATTCATCGTCCCAGGAAGGGGCATCTTTATTGACACATTCCTGGGGTCAGATACATCACATGATCACACTGACAGAACCACAGGCACATAGACACAGGCAACAAAGCATCCACAACGTCGGCACTAGTACAGTGTATATCCACCTTTCGCAGCAATGCAGGCTGCTATTCTCTCATGGAGACGATCGTAGAGATGCTGGATGTAGTCCTGTGGAACGGCTTGCCATGCCATTTCCACCTGGCGCCTCAGTTGGACCAGCGTTCGTGCTGGACGTGCAGACCGCGTGAGACGACGCTTCATCCAGTCCCAAACATGCTCAATGAGGGACAGATCCGGAGATCATGCTGACCAGGGTAGTTGACTTACACCTTCTAGAGCACGTTGGGTGGCACGGGATACATGCGAACGTGCATTGTCCTGTTGGAACAGCAAGTTCCCTTGCCGGTCTAGGAATGGTAGAACGATGGGTTCGATGACGGTTTGGATGTACCGTGCACTATTCAGTGTCCCCTCGACGATCACCAGTGGTGTACGGCCAGTGTAGGAGATCGCTCCCCACACCATGATGCCGGGTGTTGGCACTGTGTGCCTCGGTCGTATGCAGTCCTGATTGTGGCGCTCACCTGCACGGCGCCAAACACGCATACGACCATCATTGGCACCAAGGCAGAAGCGACTCTCATCGCTGAAGACGACACGTCTCCATTCGTCCCTCCATTCACGCCTGTCGCGACACCACTGGAGGCGGGCTGCACGATGTTGGGGCGTGAGCGGAAGACGGCCTAACGGTGTGCGGGACCGTAGCCCAGCTTCATGGAGACGGTTGCGAATGGTCCTCGCCGATACCCCAGGAGCAACAGTGCCCCTAATTTGCTGGGAAGTGGCGGTGCGGTCCCCTACGGCACTGCGTAGGATCCCACGGTCTTGGCGTGCATCCGTGCGTCGCTGCGGTCCGGTCCCAGGTCGACGGGCACGTGCACCTTCCGCCGACCACTGGCGACAACATCGATGTACTGTGGAGACCTCACGCCCCACGTGTTGAGCAATTCGGCGGTACGTCCACCCGGCCTCCCGCATGCCCACTATACGCCCTCGCTCAAAGTCCGTCAACTGCACATACGGTTCACGTCCACGCTGTCGCGGCATGCTACCAGTGTTAAAGACTGCGATGGAGCTCCGTATGGCACGGCAAACTGGCTGACACTGACGGCGGCGGTGCACAAATGCTGCGCAGCTAGCGCCATTCGACGGCCAACACCGCGGTTCCTGGTGTGTCCGCTGTGCCGTGCGTGTGATCATTGCTTGTACAGCCCTCTCGCAGTGTCCGGAGCAAGTATGGTGGGTCTGACACACCGGTGTCAATGTGTTCTTTTTTCCATTTCCAGGAGTGTAGTTTTGTAAGTCGAACACTTTTATAATGTGAGCATACGTATTTGGCTACTGAGCTGAAAACTATAGCCACAACGTGAGTGTTCAAGAAATTTAGCTACTACATTTATGGTACACATGTTAAAGTATTTCATGAATACCAGGCTTTGAGCTTTCTGTTAATCTCCAAGTTACTTCATCCTACAATCTGAAGGTGGAAAAAATTCTTTCAGGCATATAGTTTTGAAATAATGGACATGAAATTTGAAGTCAGTGTAATAATAGACACCTTGTCGTGTCTACCAAAAGAGCTAATTGATTTTACGGACTTACCTGAACACGTTACTGATTGCCGGATTCTCTTAATGGAAAGCATTCAGTATTGGCAGTACTATCTAAACATGTGAGTTAACATGGCCACATTACAGGATACAGACCCGTATGGCACAAAGCAAAGAGATTATCCACACAAAATTCATCTGAGAAACTCCTACAACACTCCAAATCACAGAATAACGTATTGTTCCAATGGCCAAGGCTGCAAATGGTGAGTGTGTGTGTATGTGTGTGTGTGTGTATGCCTTATGCTTGCAGAAATACTTCAGTGAGGGATAAGCGTTATTTTTAGGAACACTACAGTGCAACAGAATGTCTGAGAAACTTAAACCTTTATTTTATTTTGTAAGTGTGAGAAGATACGTACAAGTAGATCGGTTGTTGAAAACATATCTTATCTGTTAAAAAACAAAATCCACAAACCAGTGCTGCTGCACAGGGCTACATTCTGTATTACCGGATAACCACGGAACGCCTTCATGTTTCACTCTTGGAACGTGAATTCGGCCAGAAGCTGGAAATAGCAGACAACAAAATTCGTTCGACAAAATGAATTTCTGCCATTGCTCCATAGTTCCGGTTTCAAGGTTTCGGCACCACGTTTTCCTGTTACGGGCGTTTGCATCACTGATGAGTGGTTTTGGAATTCCAGTTTGCCCTGCAAGTCTCATTTTAGGGAGCGGGCTGAACATTCAGTGCAACATTCAGTTCTGCAGTGACTTTTCCAGCTGTTGTCCTCTTATTTTTCGCTACAAATCTCTTCAATGGCCCATAGTCACGATCACTCAACACATACCAGGTGATCAAAAAGTCGGAATAAATTTGAAAACTGAATAAATCACGGAATAATGTAGATGGAGAGGTAAAAATTGACACACATGCTTGGAATGACATTGGGTTTTATTAGAACCAAAAAAATACAAAAGTTCAAAAAATGTCCGACAGATGGCGCTTTATCTGATCAGAATAGCAATAATTAGCATAGCAAAGTAAGACAAAGCAAAGATGATGTTCTTTACAGGAAATGCTCAACATGTCCACCATCATTACTCCACAATAGCTGTAGTCGAGGAATAATGTTGTGGTGGTGGTGGTTAGTGTTTAACGTCCCGTCGACAACGAGGTCATTAGAGACGGAGCGCAAGCTCGGGTTAGGGAAGGATTGGGAAGGAAATCGGCCGCGCCCTTTCAAAGGAACCATCCCGGCATTTGCCTGAAACGACTTAGGGAAATCACGGAAAACCTAAATCAGGATGGCTGGAGACAGGATTGAACCGGCGTCCTCCCGAATGCGAGTCCAGTGTGCTAACCACTGCGCCACCTCGCTCGGTTACAATGTTGTGAACAGCACTATAAAGCATGTCCGGAGTTATGGTGAGGCATTTGCGTCGGATGTTGTCTTTCAGCATCCCTAGAGATGTCGGTCGATCAAGATACACTTGCGACTTCAGGTAACCCCAAAGCCAATAATCTCACGGACTGAGGTCTGGGGACCTGGGAGGCCAAGCGTGACGAAAGTGGCGGCTGAGCACACAATCATCACCAAACGACGCGCGCAAGAGATCTTTCACGCGTCTAGCAATAATTTTTTTTTTTTTTGTAATAAAACGCCACGTTAATCCAAGCATGTGTGTCAATTTTTGCCTCTCTATATACATTATTCCGTGCTTTATTAAGTTTTCGGGGGACTGATGACCATAGGTGTTAAGTCCCATAGTGCTCAGAGCCATTTATTACGTTTTCAAATTTATACTGACTGTTTGATCACCCGGTACTTTCACCCACGTCGTGACATAGCGGGTGATGTTTTTTCGCCTCTCCTATGTGCAGTATAAATCTTCGATATAGTTCCTCTCGAAACACCAAACACTTTGGCTACTTTGGTTACGCAAGACCCCACCATACGAGCACCAACAATTTCGAAGTCACTTAACTCTGACATAATGTATCCACAACTACGCAGAACACTTCTGACCACAAGTGACATCTACCATGTATTTAGAACATTGCATAGATGACGTTTGTGATCAAATACAACAGCGCAACCTCCAGTATCTGTATTTACGTTCAAACAAATAATTCTCGAGATGTTTCGTATTTGTGTCCGTCCACTGAATCTACAGTTAATCAGAGTAAAAAAAAAAAACAAATTCTATAGTAGCTCCTTGGTTGGCGGCAGCGCTCATCTGGAAATCCTCAGCAGGGTCGAGTTGTTTACCAACACCTCCTGGCCTGGCAATCAACTGTCAGACTGCTGTCGTAATATCTTCAGCAGCCTTATATCTGCCCTATTCACTTGCTTTTGACCACGTTTTCTACAATTACTCTTCGACTCGTCACCCCAACAGATGGCAGAAAAAACGTCGTTGACTTGTAAGATGACAATTGTTTGGAAATCAGTGAAGCGAATAGAAGTGAACACGTAATAAAAGTTGGGGTAACGAATTGATCTGCAGCATAACCTGAGGTCTAATTTCAGTGTTGACAACATTCGCTGGATTATTTCATTATCACGGCATGTGAAACCCGTCTGATATTGGTGTAGCCATTCTAATTTCTAGAAGACTCTATCGTTTGCAATATTCATTCCACATTAACGCACTATTCATTATAAATAACAGAAATTGAGAAGTATGTTCATAGATGTTGAATTAAATAACAGGGATATCACCAAAGAGTGTTTTGGTGTCTATTACATACGTAGAATGTACACTGAATATGACAAATTCAAGAGGGGGAAAGGCATATTGTAACTCATATCATTTATAATAGATCAATAAACCACCCAACACTACTTATTTAAGTCATTATTTGTGTATAACTGCTTTTTTACTCAACAATGATTTCTCTCGCAAATGCACTTAACGTATCAAGCCATTCTTGAGCTAATGGAACCAAATAACTTCTTGTGAACATATGCGCTATTCCGAATGGTTCCGAAGATAGAATAGTGACGCGCACGGACTTCCTTACCCACCCAACCTCGTTGACGTTTTACTCTAGCCCAACCTGCCCCGTTGCTTTCTACCTCTTTGCTCAGGATACCTTTCTCCCACTAAACTAGCCCGTTGAACGCGCAGATTTTCGTGGTGTGTTATGAATGACATACTGCGATAGACTGAGAGTGTATCAGAAGAAAGCATCGATTATCTCGGTTTGTACAAATGGCTCTGAGCACTATGGGTTCAAAAATGGGTCTGAGCATTATGGGACTTAACAGCTATGGTCATCAGTCCCCTAGAACTTAGAACTACTTAAACCTAACTAACCTAAGGACAGCACGCAACACCCAGTCATCTGGGCACTATGGGACTTAACATCTGTGGTCATCAGTCCCCTAGAACTTAGAACTACTTAAACCTAACTAACCTAAGGACATCACACACATCCATGCCCGAGGCAGGATTCGAACCTGCGACCGTAGCGGTCACGCGGTTCCAGACTGAAGCGCGTAGAACCGCGCGGCCACACTGACCGGCACACACATCTACACTAATGAAGACTTTGCTGATATGATGTATGTGTTCGGCTTCTGCAATGGAAGTGCCCCTGCCGACGTCGAATAATATCGTCTAATGCCTAATTTCTAATGTCTAATTTCGCATCTTAGAATATTCACCCGACTTAACACGTTACGTAAATCAGGTATTCTTTCAGAGTCCCACCTTCCTTCCGAATGTGTGTTTCAACGGCCTGTTTACGAGCAGTGACTCATTGTTAAAATGTTGCACAGTGCCGGCCGAAGTGGCCGTGCGGTTAAAGGCGCTGCAGTCTGGAACCGCAAGACTGCTACGGTCGCAGGTTCGAATCCTGCCTCGGGCATGTATGTTTGTGATGTCCTTAGGTTAGTTAGGTTTAACTAGCTCAAAGTTCTAGGGGACTAATGACCTCAGCAGTTGAGTCCCATAGTGCTCAGAGCCATTTGAACCATTTTTGTTGCACAGTAGTCCTACTAACAGCAGACGGTGACTTTCTGCACGCATCACTGTCCCACTAACATATATATGGTGAACATTACATCCAAAAAACCTACACCCATTCCAGACATAGAGTGTGCACAATGCTCACATCGGCGACCGTGCCAAACGGCTTGAGTTTTGTCACTGATTAAATGACAGTAGTCATTTGCTTCCCTTAATAATATTCACCGATGAAGCCGTCCGCCTCCGTAACGTAGCGATACCATTACCGCCTACCACGCAGGGGGCCCGGGTTCGATTCCCGGCAGGGGACTGGGTGCTGTCTGTCCCTCATCATCATTGACTCGCAAGTCGCCGATGTGGCGTCACCTATAAAGGACTTCCAATACGGCAACCGAACTCCACCGAATGGGGCCTCCCGGCCAACAATGCCATACGATCATTTACATTTTACCGATGAAGCCGTATTTACACCGAGTGGCATCAACAACATACGTAATAACCACCGATGTTTGCACTAAAATCCACACGCTACAGTGGAAACCAATTCCGAAGTTCATCAACGTCTTGTCGGGTTTCCAGCCGGATCGACCTGCCATCTGAGAACAATATTTCAGCGGTCCACCTGGACGCCATCATCAGGTGAGAAAAGCTACGCTGCTCTCGCCGATGACAGTTAGCTTTTCTCACCTGATGATGGTGGCCAGGTGGACCGCTGAAATATTGTTCTCAGATGACACGTCGAACTGGCTGGATACCCGGCAAGAGTTTGATATACTAGTACGCCGGTAAAGTCTACATAGTCACAAATTCACAAGTTCATTTTTAATCAATGTTTGGAGCGGCATATTCTATAACATGTTGATAGGTCGATTCATTTTATAAGAGTGAATGACGGGACAGAATTACTTGCTCTTTTTGGAAAATTCGTCTGTCGAACGCCTTTAGGACATTCCTTTGTCCACACGGACTGCAATCAACTTCAGGATGATGGAACAGCTCCATTGTTTTACCAGCCGTGTGAGGGAACATCACAACCGCACCTACTCTGATTTCTGAATTGGTCGTGGTAAGACAGTTAATTGGCCACAAAGGTCAGAGATGTACAAACTAAAGGTGAATACACGAGATGAACTCAGAAGTTTACGGAGGGATATTGTGAAATCTACAAGAACTGTAATATGATACACTATGTGATCAAAAGTACCCGCACCCCCCACCCCCCCCACAAAAAAAATACGTTTTTCGTGTTAGGTGCATTGTCCTGCTACCCACTGCAAGGTATTCCATTTTAGCGACCTCAGTAATCATTGGAAATCGTGAGAGAGCAGAATGGGGCGCTCTGCAGAACTCAAGGAATTCTAAAGTGGTCTGGTGATTGTGTCATAAGTCTGTACGCAAGATTTCCACACTCCTAAGCATCCCTAGATCCACTGTTTCCGATGGGATAGTGAAGTGGGAACGTGAAGGGACATGTACAGCACAAAAGCGTACAGGCCGACCTCGTCTGTAGACTGACAGAGACCACCGACAGTTGAAGAGGGTCATAATGTGTAATAGGCAGACATCTATCCAGGGTATCACACAGTAATATCAAACTGCATCAGGATCCACTGCAAGTACTATGACATTTAGGCGGGAGGTGAGAAAACTTTGATTTCACAGTCACACATCACGCCAGTAAATGCCAAACGACGCCTCGCTTGGTGTAAGGATCGTAAACATTGTAGAGGTAGGGGTGTAAATGTGGAAGCGTGTGGGTAATGTGGTAACGGCTAGTATCTGGCCTGCAGAGTGCTGCACTTTTCCGGGGCAGCCAGAAATTGTTGCGGCAGAGGGTTAGCAGTCAGTTGAGCAACAGACGCCGTGACTGTGATGCAGTTTACGTTCACGCATTTTCTCAACCTTTTTCGAGGTAAGTTGTGGTATTATATTTATCTACATACTTTGCAGTCATCTTTCTTTACGTCTGATAGCTTATAAAGGGAGGTGCGTAGAAGGTTGTAGCAGTACTTTGTCAACCTTAAATGGATAGTTGCTTAATGTAATCTACCGAAATTTAAAATGGCCATTGTTTAGGTAGTGTGGAAGCATACAATACCAACATCAAATGCATTGCTTCTAATACGTTTTGCGTCTGTTTCTAGATGCCACGAAAGCTAACTGATCGGAAACCAAGAGCTATTGTGAAGAAGTGGGATGCTGAAAACATGATTAAGACTATAATAGCCTTAAGGGAAAAGCAGATGGGGTTAAGAAGATCAATAAAACCTTTCAGTGTACCTCAGACGACACTTCAGAGGTTTGTGCATAGTGATATGTCACCTGAAGAATGTGTTTCTTTGAGACTTGGATGTAAGCCTGTACTACCAGATGCTATTGAGAAACAGTTGATACAGTATCTCATTGAAATGGATAATCGCTTCTATGGCCTTACCAGATTAGATGTCAAGAGAATGGCATATCAGCTGGCGGAAAGAAATAATATTAATCATCCTTTTACTTCAAATGCTGCAGGTAGAGATTGGTTTGACCTTTTTCTTAGACGGCACAGAAATAAACTCACAATCCATAAACCTATGGGGACCTCAATCTCGAGATCAAACGGGTTCAACGAAGAAGCTGTAGACAAGTTTTTTGACATTTTGGAAGCCGAATACAGTAAACACTTCTATAGTGCTGATCGTGTGTACAATGTGGACGAGACTGGGCTCTCTGTCAGCCGGAGCATAATACGACATGTAACTGGACTGAAACGTAAACGTCAAGTAGGTGCCCCCACATCAGCAGAGAGAAGATCCCTGGTGACTGTCATATGCTGCATGAGTCCTGGCGGTACTTTCATACCACCAATGATGATCTTCCCCAGGAAGAACTGGACTGATACTCTACTGAAAGGATCACCACCTGGAACAATTGGTAAATGCCATCCTTCAGGCTGGATTCAAATTGAGCTCTTCTCAGAGTGGTTTGACCACCTCATTTCTAAGACACATCCCTCAAAAGAATCTCCTCTGTTGTTAATTATTGATGGGCATAACAGTCATGCCAGAAACCTTCAAGTTATAGAACGTGCAAGGGAGAACCTTGTTACAATCGTGAACATCCTGCCTCACACCTCTCGTAAAACTCAGCCACTTGATAAGACTTTTATGGGCACTCTAAAAACCTATTACTCTGAGTATGTTCGCCAATGGTTGCAGGACAGCAGCCGGCCCTTAGGACCATATGACATATCTGAATTGTTTGGGAAAGCCTACCTAAAGTGCCAGACTGGCTCTATTGCTGCAAAAGGATTTTTGGAGACTGGAATTTTCCCATGAGACAGGACTGTTTTTGCAGATATCGACTTTATAGATGACACATCGACTTTAGATGAGGCCAGAAGTCTGAGAGGAACTTATGAGAATCCAGCATCTCCAGGTGGAAGTCATGACCTCAGACAAGAAGACCTGTGACAACTAACAGCCCAAGTAAAGATGGCCAAAGAGAAAGCAGAATGTAAACATCGTTGTCAAATACCCCATCAAACACATGTCTGTCTCCACAATATATCATGCCAATCCCTCCTCTAAAGAGGAAGTTTCCAACAGAGGTCGTAAGCCAGTTTCATCAGCTGTTTTGACATCTTCATCTTATAAAACACATCTTGAAGACTCCTTACTGAAGGGTAAATAGAAGCTTTCAAAGGCACCTGCCAAATGCAAGAAAAAACGTGAAGCTCCTCCTAGAAAACCATTCAAAAGACAGCCTAAGTTATCTGAGGATTCAGATGAAGAGCCCAGTTCACCTACTGTCTCTTCAGGCGCGTCAGATTTGCATCTCCAAGTTGGGGAAGAAAAACCTACTGAAGAAGATGCCATTTGTATTTTTTGTGGAGGCGCATTTTCCAAAGAGATTCGGGGAGAACTGTGGATTAAGTGTGTAGTGTGTGAGGAGTGGAGTCACTCTTTGTGTGCCGGCAGTGAAGGAGATATTTACATATGCGATTTCTACAAGTGAACTTCGCTTATGAAGCATTTTTGTTGCGTTTGTTGTTTGCGTTTAAAAATATTTTTGTGGAATTTAAATTTAAAATGAAATAAAATAGGTTTCTAACGCTTTTAATAGTTTTCGTTTGAAGTAGTCAGTTTCCTACAATTATAAGACGTTTCCATATTACCCACACTTCTTGAAAAATTAATGAGTTGTTCTGCAAGCAGAAAATGTTTTTTAATTTTTAACATATTTAGTTTTCGTGTTTCATAATATTACATTCATTGCTGAAATATTATGAATTAGCTTTGGCTAATTTTTGAAGCTGAAAGAAGAATAAACATTTACTTTATACAGAGAAAACAAACATTTACACCCCCACCTCTACGATTGAACAGTGGAAAAACGTTGTGTGGAGTGACGAATCACGGTACACAAAGTGGCAATCCGATGGCAGGGTGCGGGTATGGCGAATGCCTGGTGAACGTCATCTGCCAGACTATGTAGTGCCAGCAGTAAAATTCGGAGGCGGTGGTGTTGTGATGTGGTCGTGTTTATCATGGAGGGGCTTGCAATCCTTGTTGTTTTGCGTGGCACTATCACAGCACAGGCCTACATTGATGTTTTAAGCACCTTCTTGCTTCCCACAGTTGAAGAGCAATTCGGGGATGAACGGCCACGTCATAATGCGCGGCCTGTGGCGGAGTGGTTGCACGACCATAACATCCCTGTACTGGGCTGGCCAGCACAGAGTCCTGACATGAATACTACAGAACACCTTTGGGATGTTTTGGAACACCAGCTTCGTGCCAGGCCTTACCGACCGACATTGATACTTCTCCTCAGTGCAGCTCTCCGTGAAGAATGGGCAGCCATTACGAAATAAACCCACCAGCATCTGATTAAACGTATTCCTGCGAGAGTGGAAGCTGTCATCAAGGCTAAGGGTGGGCAAAAACCATATTGAATTCCAGCATTACCGATGGAGGGCGCCACGAACTTGTAAGTCATTTTCAGCCAGATATCCGGTTACTTTTAAGTGCGATAATGCTTAGAGGTGAATATGTAAAAAATACGTATTTTTGCATTGTTACTTCGTAAAACGCATGCTTTGATGCTTAATGACAGTTGTACATGTGTACATGTTTAAGCCTAAATGTATTGAACAATGCAGAAAATAAATAACAGTGCACATTAAATGTTTTCTATCTCGGAAACCATTCGTAATAGTCCATATGTCGACTTTAAGTTTTTTGCTTCAAACTGTCATTTCTGTCATATGCCTAAATATTGATCAATCCTTCTGAGACAGCCTGTACACAATAGAGTGAATTCCCGCTCTGTCGTATCGTGGACACGGCTCATACAACGCTACAAACTCCAATAGTTGCACCTAAATTGTACACATACAAGAGTCTTTGATATCTTGATTACATTAATTAACACAAACATATATCCAACCTAAACGTTGTAGTGTAAGGCAATATCGGCTATTATGTTGAAAGTGTAGGGCGGAGTAGATTACTTCTGATTTCCCGCTCTGTTCTTGTCCACGTGATGACGCACTAATTGTGCATGTTGGCCAGTTCTTCATCAATGAACCTATCCTTGCTTTTGTGCATCACTTTTGCTGCTACTAGCGTAGGTTTACCGAACCCTGCCACAGGAAAAGTCGCAACTGCGGATTAAGCTCTGTATGACTTCTAAGAAAGAAAAGGAATAAAGTCGTAGGGACTGCTTTCTTCCAAAGTAATTGAATGGATTCCACATTATTTTATTTCCCATACGAAACAAATGCAGCGTATCGCATGGCGAAATTTTGAACTTGTGAAGAATATTTAAGAACTCTCTCTTTCATTGCTTTTCGAAATGTTTACTCCCAAACGCAAACATCGCTACGCCTACCGCTTCGCAGCGATGTAAATATTTAGACGGTGCTTACGTATAGTTCTAGGAATCCTTAATAGTGTTTAAAACTGAAAGACGCTTTGCCTTCTATTATGCCTCGTAATTATTGCTCGTAAATGGATCGTTCCCGCCAAAAGAAGTTTAAAGAAAGGCCATCCAAATGAAACGATGCTACACATAACTTGCAACATTTGCAAACAAACGTTTATCAATGCTGGATATTTTAAGCGTCTTCCAGTTGCTCTGCATCCTTGTTAGCATTTGTAAACAAGGTGCCAACTGATTTACGGGGCATGAGAGAGATCTAATTTAAGGCGCTGCTTTCCTCGGCACTGTTGAATTGAAGAAATACGATTTTCCCCTGTCGTTTTTCACTCGTGTTTGACTTCGACTTATAGCCGATTTGAATGAAAGGTGAGACAGGAACGAAAGCAGCGAAAATTATAAGTGGCTTGTAACTCAAGATACTTACACACTGTTTAATAAAACAACACTAAGAGAAATACGGCAATACCGAAGTACCATGAGGCGAGAGCTTGAATTTAGCCGTAGTTCGTATCGCTGTTCACCGGCCTTATGTATGACGAGTGCTTAAAAATGATCCTATTTTCTTAAAATGGAAAGTATTTGTCATAACTACAAAAACAAGCCGGTCGCTTTGGCGCTCAGTCCGGAACCGCGCGACTGCTACGGTCGCAGGTTCGAATCCTGCCTTGGGCATGGATGTGTGTGATGTCCTTAGGTTAGGTTTAAGTAGTTCTAAGTCTAGGGGACTGATGACCTCAGATGTTAAATCCCATTGTGCTCAGAGCCATTTGAACCATTTACAATCCTACAAACATATGCTGAAGCATGTACCTGTTGAGGTATGAGCCATTCTGTTCCATGATACGAAACTTTCTTTTGACACTGCAGAAACGCTCAATGTAACTAACACTCATTCTTACTATACCTAAGCTCTCATCTTCAAGGATGAAATCGTGAGAACCTGGATAACTTCCGATTTGGTCACATGCTTGGGGCACAAACAACTATGGAAACAATAATTCCTTGTATGTATCCGTCGCAAATTTCAACAAGCATCAGGAAGTCTCCCGTGCTATTGCTCTTTCCGAGATCCACGTACGGCTGTCTTCTCCAGTCACGGGCTGTATCTGAAAATAAGTCCTATTTAAAAAGTTTTAACATTAGTTATTAATTAAAGAATCAGTCATATAAAAAATTATCTATACGTTCTGCAGGCGACGTTTCTACGTCCGCAGAAGAGGACTTCGTATATATCTGTTACAGGATTTCTACGATATACGTTTGAAAAAAACACCCACGCATCACAAAGGAATTATGTGGATGGCACAGAAATCGGTACATGCTAAGAACACGATATGCAAAGAAATAATTACAATTTCAGAAAAATTGGAAGATTTATTTAAGAGAAAGAGCTTCAGAAACTGAGTACGTGGATAATGTGATGGTCGATCTCTAGATGATCAAAATCCCGTTATGGTTGGAGGGCCATGCTCTCTTTGCTCCAAATGTTATCAGTTGGGGATCCGGCGACCTTGTTGGCCAAGGTAGGTTTAGGAAGCACGAAGACAAACAGGAGAAACTCACGCCGCGTGCGAGAGAGCATTATCTTGATGGAATGTAAGCCGAGGATTGCTCGCCACGAAGAGCAACGAAACGGGGGGTATAATATGGTCAGAGTACCGCTGAGCTATAAGGGTGCCACGGATGACAACCAAAGGCGTCCTGCTATGAAACGCAATGGCGCCCCAGACCATCACACCTGGCTGTTGGGCCGTATGGTGTATGACATTCAGGTTGGTATCCCACCGCTGCCCAGACATCTCCAGACATGTCTTTGGCCTGGAATGTCATTGAGTGGTGTAGGACTGTCATAAGTTATGAGTCTCGCTTCGAACTGAGCCCCGATGACCAGCGATGACTTCTCTGGAGACACCCAGGACAGCGGTGAGATACCGACTGACTGTCGCCCGCCATACGTTTCGGCAACCGGGATTTTGACGATCTAACGCGCCAATTAAAATTTGGCACGATATCCCGTAAACAAAACAATGTTCAGAGGTGAACTAACGCGGTACTGATTTCGTCAATTTGTAAAGGTCGCTTTCTCGAATAAATTATCAATTTTTTCTGGAACTTAAGTCATTTATTTGTCTGTACATGGACTTCACGTCTAATGATTTCCGTCCCATTCGGTTAATACAGGCCAACGATGGAAAAACATTTTTACTGAAAATACCTTATTCTTATGTTTTTCAGGGTGGGAAATCTAAATATGATACTTAAAAAACTGTACCACCCGCCATTCCTTCACATTTCGCAGTTAAATTTATTAAATTAAGCCATTTTTAAAGAATTAAACAGCTTTTATATAGTTAAAATAATTTAAAAAGGAGGTGTAATGAATGTAAATGACGTTGGTAGCACTGCTGAAAAACATTTGCTGGCAAAAAACGGTCGATTCTATTTTTGTGTCAACAGATGGTGTTTTGTTTACTGTCAACCTAACCTCACTTTCCCGTTTCCTGTACATGTGCTCAGTACAATGTCTAATCGTGGTTGTAAAAACTTTGCTGACAGTTTTTGTTATACTTGTGGTGCATTTGTCATTAAGAAACACCAAAGAAACATTACAGACTTTGTGGAAAAGGTTTATCTATCATACTTTGGATCTAAACTTGATGATCAAAATAATCTTGGACGCCGCATAAGGTATGTTATATGTGTGTGTTGAAGATCTGAAAAAATGGTCCAAAAGGGTGGAAAAAAAGCCTTTAGATTGCTGTTCCTATAAACAGGGAGGGAGCCAAAAAATCATTCCTATGAATACTACTTTTGCATTGTTAATATTACTGGTCATAATTCGGAAAACAAGAAGGTAATAAGTATCCTAGCCTTCCGTCAGCCATGTGTCCAGTAGGGCATGGTGTAGATTTGTCGGTTCCTTAACCACCGGATGATTTAAATTCTCTTCCATCAGAAGTATTTTCTGATGTACAACGTGATTTAAATGAACCAGATGATGATGAATTCCTTTGTAATACAGAAAGTCTAGAGCTCAAATTGTTTGCTCAGACTGAGCTTAAAGATTTCGTCAGGGATAAAAAGCTGAATTGCTTGGCTCTAGATTAAAAGAAAACTTATTGGCAGTTGGAACCAGCATATACATTTATAGAAAAAGAGATCAGCAATTTTCCAAGATTTTTCAACAAGAACGTGATTTAGAGTACTGCTCAAACATTCCCAGTCTGATTAATGAGTTTGGTATTGCATAAAAAAAAAGAAGACTTGAGGCTGTTTATTGATTCATCCAAAACTAGTTTAAACGAAGTTTCATTACACATTGGTAACATGTATGCATCTATGCCTGTTGGACATGCTGTACATACGAAAGAAAGCTATGAATACCTAGAAGTAGTGCTAAATAAAATAGGCTGTTCTGCTCATGGTTGGATGATATGTGGCGATCTAAAAGTAACATGCATGCTCCTTGGCCAGCAAGATGGCTTTACCAAATTTCCATGTTTCTTGTGTGAATGGGACAGTAAGGTTAGGGATCATTTCTGGTGCAGGAAGAACTGGCCTGTGAGGGAGTCTTTAAAACCTGGTGAGAAGAACATTCTACGCAAAAACCTTGTAGATCCAAAACAACGTACTCCTAACACATCTACGTATAAAATTAGGCCTAATGAAAGAGTTTGTAAAGGCTTTGCTTAAAATGGGCCATGTTTTAAGTATCTCGGCCAAAAGTTTCCACACTTTTCAGAAGTTAAACTAAATGAAGGCTTCTTTGTCGGACCTGACATTAGAAAATTGATGTCTGATGTTAACTTTGAATCCACAATGACCTTAAATGAGGACGAAGCATGGGTAAAAGTCGTTACAAACTTCTTAGGCCATGAAAAAGCTCCAGAATATGTTTCTATTGTAGCTACAATGTTAAAGAAGTTTAAAACTTTAGTATGTTTAATGAGTCTGAAAGTTCACTTCTTGAACAGTCACCTTGATTATTTCCCAGACAATATGGGAGATGTTAGTGAGGAGCAAGGACAGCGTTTTTATCATGACATTAAAATGATGGAAAAACGCTACCAAGACCGGTGGAACACCAACATGACAGGGAACAACTGTTGGTCACTTCACCGACAAGTTCAGCAAGCGACTCATCGGAGAAAAAGCTACACAAGAAGCTTCAAAGAAAAAAGAGAAAGAAAATACAAACCAATTCCACCTGACAAGTGAAACCTCGAATCATTGTCTTCAGTAGCTTACTGTAAATCACCATGAATATAACGAAGCTTTTCCCCGTTTACCGTATAGCATAGGATTTTTATTCTATATAGTAAAAAGTATATTGCTCGAAAACTATGGGTGACACAAAAAAAACAAAAAAAACGAATGCTCGATTTGGGTTCAGCTCATAAAAATCTGTAAAGATCGGCTATCAAAGTAAAAAAAAAGTTTTTCAAAAACAATTTTTCGTTGGCCTGTGTAATTTTTTAGTGGTCTGTCTTTTTTCTCTTGGAGCTTACTTAAGGACAACAATAATTGAAATTTAAAGCGTTTTCACTGACACTAGTCACAGTTTATGTGACGATACTTAAAATAGTTACATTTGTGATATGAACTGACGAGTCAAGGTATAAAATTGTCCTCCGCGGAAATGAAAACCCCTGGCTGCGGTGCGGATACGCGGTGTGGGAAGGAAGTACACACATCAAAAAAGGTTTTGCATCACCCCGATTCCCAGGACTCCTGAAGATAGACGTCGACTGTGGATGTTGTATCACAGACACAGTCCCTTTGACTGTTCAGAGATATCACTAAACCCGCCCAACGATATAAACAACCATGCATGAACAGCGCCTATTATACGGAGGGGGTCTGACAGCCGATCAGGTCCAGTCATTCTACCAGAAGGAGGTACACGGCTCGTGTTGTCTGTAGTTCAATCATGCCTAGACAGTCAATACCGCGGTTCGATCGTGTCCGCATGGTTACTTTGTGCCAGGAAGGGCTCTCAAAAGAGAAAGTGTCCAGGCGTCTTGGAGTGAACCAAAGCGATGTTGTTCAGACATGGAGGAGATACAGAGATACAGAAACTATCGATGACATGCCTCGCTCATGCCGCCCACGAGCTACTACGGCAGTGGATGACCACTACCTACGGATTACCTTATGTTTTGGGGTGGCATTATGTGGGGCCGACGTACGCCGCTGGTGGTCATGGAGGTCGCCGTAACGGCTGTACGATACGTGAATGCCATCCTCCGACCAATAGCGCAACCATATCGGCAGCATATTGGCGAGACATTCATCTTCATGGACAATTCGCGCCCCCATCGTGCACATCTTGTGAATGATTTCCTTCAGGATTTCGACATCGCTCAACTAGAGTGGCGAGCATGTTCTCCAGACCTGAACCCTATCGCGCACGCCTGGGATTGAAAAGGGCTGTTTATGGACTATGTAACCCGTCAACCACTCTGAGGGATCTACGCCGAATCACCTTTGAGGAGTGGGACAATCTGGATCAACGGTGCCTTGATAAACCTGTGGATAGTATGCCGTGACGAATACAGGCATGCATCAACGCAAGAGGACGTTTCCTTTAATTTGCGTCTTGGTTACAAATTTTTGTTAACAGACTACCGGTTTCGGTCTACAATGACCATCACCACTGTTTTATAAAATCAGTAAAGGAAACCTATTGTTTATGCGGGTCACTGTTTTATTCGCGACAATGTCGCCGCTTGTGAAGCAAGAGGACGTCTTACTGGGTATTAGAGGAACCTGTGTGTACAGCATTCTGGACCACCACCTCTGAAGGTCTCGCTGTATGGTGTTACAACATGCAATGTGTGATTTTCATGAGCAATAAAGAGGGCGGAAATGATGTTTACGTTGATCTGTATTCCAATTTTCTGTAGAGGTTCCGGAACTCTTGGAACAGAGGTGATGCAAAACATTTTTTGATGTGTGTGTATATAAGAGAAGCCGAGAGGAAAGGAGACTCATCCTAGTGACGGTACAGACCACAAATAGGGAAATCCACTGACATACCACTACTCCAACCCAAGTCTGGGAATGACCATCTCGGGAAAAGCGAAGCTGGGCTGCTGTTACCGTACTGTTGTGAGAACCCGGAAGTGGCTGACGGGCGGCGAAATCACGAGCAGGCGAAGAGGTGGTGGATGTCCGTGCCTCATCACAGAATGCGGAGGTCGAAGGCTTGCCCTTTCTGTAAAACAGGGTAGCCTGCCATCCGTGACAGATCTGACGAGAGAATACAATCCAGGCGCACAACTTGCAGCGCACAATGTCTAACATGGGGCTGTGCAGCAAACGGTCTGTATGTGTTCGCAGTTTAACCCGACGACATTGTCAATCACGATTTCAGTGGCCATGGCATTATCAAATGGAGACCGCGGATAAGTGGTTGGATGAATCACGTTTCTTGTTACACTAACCCAGTTTCCCCAGTTGACGTCAAACAGTGCATCCAGGAAACTTGTCACCCCGTCACTGCAGCAAACTTGCATCTCGTTGACAGAAATTTTATTCAAATTGTTTTGTACACAGCTGGGTCAAGTACATCAGTTACATAATAGGAAAAAACAGTTATATTAGAAACTTGATAATTCGGTGCTGTAGCTGTCCGAAAAATAAATAAAAAATATTTTCATAACAACGCAAGAAAGGGAACGTTTCTTACATTTATCTATTTAAATAAATATTTTCATCAGTTAATATTCTGTAAGTTATATAGAAGGTCCGTTTTCTGAAACATACTTTATGAGCACAGCACATACAGTTTTAATTACACTGGATCAGTGCATCATAGCATTTCCTAGTGGATACAGTATAATCAGCTTAATAAGGTGCTCATGATCAACAGTTTCCGTCTCGATATGCACTCACATGAAGGAGTGACATTAGAAAAAGTTCCAAAAAAAGTTAACAGATGAGGCCTGTAAACATTAAGAAACTGACACATCACAGACTCAAAGAAAAAAAGAAAAAATATGTTTGCGGTGACGTTAAGTTACCAAAGTCACCAAGAAGAACGCTGGTATGAACGTTAACCTCGGAAAACTTACCTAATTCAAAATCCAACGACAGAGGGTTGTACATTTTGATTTTTCCCGTCTCGAATCATCGAGATCCAACAGTCTGAACAAAGAGACGCGACCACATCTTGGCGTCATTATAAAAGTGTCGCGTGCTCCTGTCGTGGAGATAAACAGATAACACGACATACAGCGGAGACCCACCCACTCCACGCTTTTAAAGCTGGACTTACAAGACTTGCATGAACTGACAATGAGTGTTGCGATCTGTCTTTAAATTTGAACATTAACTTTTAAATACACTGTGTGTGTGTGTATGTTCTCAAACCCACACTATAAAAATTTTAAAAATGGCATGAACCAGCTATATATCTAAATGTAGATGTAGTTTTGTCGTTCAGTATCACGCAACACTAAAAATACAAATTGCATGAAACTTGCTAATTTTTATAAATTTCGTTGTGCTAATAACTAATATCAATAGGAAAATGAAAACTTAGCCCTGGATTTTGTTTTACAGAGGTTTTCAAAGATAAAGGGAAACAGAAGAAATTTGTACCCAGTGTATGTTGCTACGTATGACAAGACTGGAGCAATGAAATAATAATATTGTTCGACATTCTGATCATACCTGTTCAGTACCTCACCTCAGTTAGTACTGTAGGTGATAGTGATTGTAATTTGTTATTGTTTTCTTCTATAGTTATTTCTAGGTAGCTCTTGAATAATTTTGTGAAGAAAATTAATCGTGTAAGCGAGGCCTATATGCATCTGGGGGGAAACTTTCCACTGATGAGAGGTATCCAAAACCAAAGAGGGTCTCTTCGCTAGCTCACAGATTCGAAAGCTTTCCAGAGACAAGCCTCTGGATGAAATGCTATAGTATGATGAGAAGTCTGCCTGAGAAAGTTTTTAGAATTCAGTCTCTTAGGAAATAAGAGAGCCCAAAATTATAAGAAACGTGTGGGAGAACTGTTGGCTATTACAAACACCTGTGATATAACATTACACTAAAACACACTTCCTTTATACCCATCTCGACTTCTGTCCTAAAAATAGCAGAGAAGTTTTTAACAAACATGGAAAGTGACTTATCGGGATATTGCTGTCCTTTTATTTATTTATTTATTGGCTTTCGTTACATGCTCATACAACCATCTCAACAATGGGAAGACGATACGACAGAGTCTTGTCGACGATTCTTATCACACAAAAGGCCCAAGCCGTACCCTGCTACGAAGTTGTATAGGCTTAAATTTGTCATGTAACACCTCGCAGGCGATTTTCGTTTCAGGTATGACGATACGAAGATAAGAACAACACTAAACCGACTCTCCGAGTAGAGAAAACCCCCAGCCCGACTGGGAAACAAACCCGGGCCCCTTCGGTTAGCAATCTGTCACGCTGATGCCGCAGCTATCGAGGCGGATCAAATTGCAGTCATTGAGAAGAGGTATACTGGAAATTGGCGACTTTCTATTTTGGCAGAATGCCTCCGAACTATTGCAGGGATCCTCTAGATACAACTTATAAGCAGTGCCCAAAGCAGCATCACGCAGTCGATTAACAGTCGGATAAAAAAATTCTTCAAATTGTCAAGTTAGAACTCTTGTGACAGTAAATATGTTTGTACTAGAGAATATCACGTTCGTAAGTCGTACCTAGTGCTATTTAGTTTATTTGTTATAAATTAATGGACTGTTTGTGCATGGTTGCTAATTTCTATACGAAACTGCAAAAAATAAATAAAAAAGTAAAAAATAAAAATAAAGTAAATACTTGGAGAATTCTTTTGTTCAATTTATTTACCTTGCGAGCTGATGTTTATTGAACTTTATTAGTGCTAGCGTTCCATATTATTCGAGAGATGCGTGACGTTGGTGCCTAACAATTATTAACAATTATCTTTTACTATACATTTCTAAGATATACAGTGTAAAATAAAGTATTTCTATCATTACAAAAATTTATTTCTATTGAACTAGCTTTGCAGTTTGTTGCATATCGTAGTTTACTCTTTATACATACACTTCTACTCTTCATGTTGCACCCCAGTTACAGGAATTTCAACCATGGCTAGCGATTCAAGATGACGGTGCAACGCCATACTGTTATTTGTTCGCTGGTTCCTAGATGAAACCTTTTCGGACCAATGGCTTGGTACGGATGTTTCTCCATACGCCTACCACGTTAACGAAATATAACGTCTCTGGACTTTTTCGGGGATTAGGTTAACGATAATGTGTTCATTTCACCAAATCCTGATGTGTAAACTCTTACGCCACGAAAACGATGTGCTGAGGAGGGACGGGAAGGAGGACATTAGACTTTAACGTGCTGTCGACAACGAGGTCATTACAGATGGAGCATAATCCCGGATCATGCAAGGACGGAGAAGGAAATCGGCCGTACCCTTTCAAAGGAACCATCCCTCCATTTTCCTTAAACGAGTTAGGAAGATCACGAAAAACCTGAATCTGGCTGGCCGGGATCGGGCTTGAACATTCATCCTCCCAAAGACGAGTCCAGTGCGAACCATTACGCCACCGCGCTCGGTATGTTGTAGAGGCGATAACGGAAAAGATGTTGACAAATACATGGAGGGAAATTGAGAATTACCTAGACGTGCTACGGGCAACGAAGGAGAACATGTAAAAGTGTATTCTTAAATAAACTCTGCGAGTTACACTATCCGGCAACCAGGCTGAAAATGACTTACAAGTTCGTGGCACCCTCTATCGGTAATGCTGGAATTCAATATGATGTTGGCCCACCCTTAGTCTTGATGGCATACGTTCAATCAAGTGCTGGAAGGTTTCTTGGGGTACGGCAGCCCTTTCTTCACGGAGTGCTGCACTTTGGAGAAGTATCGATATCGGTCGGAGAAGCCTGGAACGAAGTCGGCGTTCCAAAACATCCCAAAGGTGTTCTATATTATTCAGGTTAGGACTCTGTGCAGACCAGTCCATTACAGTGATGTTATTGTCGTACAACCACTCCGCCACAGGCTGTGCATTATGAACAGATGCTCGATCGTATTGAAAGATGCAATCGGCATCCCCGAATTGCTCTTCAACAGTGGGAAGCAAGAAAGTGCTTAGAACATCAATGTAGGCTTGTGCTGTTGTAGTACCACACAAAACAACAAGGGGTGCAAGCCCCCTCCATGAAAAACACGACTACACTATAACACCACCGCCTCCGAATTTTACTGTTGGCACTACACACGCTGGCAGATGACATTCACCAGGCATTCGCCATAACCACACTCTGCCATCGGATCGCCACATTGTGTACCGTGATTCGTCACTCCACACAACATTTTTCTACTGTTCAGTCGTCCAATGTTTACTCTCCTTACGCCAAGCGGGGTATCGTTTGGCATTTACTGATGTGATGTGTGGCTTATGAGCAGCTGCTCTACCATGAAATCCAAGTTTTCTCACTTCCCACCTAACTGTCATAGTACATGCAGTGGATCCTGATGGAGTTTGAAATTCCTGTGTGATGGTCTGGATTGATGTCCTCCATTTACATATTACGGTCTCTGTCAGTCTACAGACGAGGTCGGCCTGTACGCTTTCGTGCTGCACGTGTCCTTTCACGTTTCCACTTCACTATCACATCAGAAACAGTGGACATAGGGATGTTCAGTAGTGTGGAAATCTCGCGCACAGACATATGACACAAGTGACACCCTATCACCTGACCACGTTCGAAGTCCGTGAGTTTCGCGAAGCGCCCCATTCTGCTCTCTTACAACGTCTATCGACTACTGAGGTCGCTGACATGGAGTACCTGACAGTAGATGGCATCACAATGCATCTAATATGGAAAACGTGTGTTTTTGGGGGTGGTCAGTTACTTTTGATGACGTAATTTAAGTTACCATTTGGAACAAAACACATGACCATATATGGCCTAGATACTTAGAAATAAATTTTTGTAATCAGGGGATGACTTCATTATTACCCTCTTTTGCTACTTGAATAAAGGTATAAAAGACGAAGCTTATCCCTGAAGCTGGAGCTAAATCTTTCTTTAAATGGCTATTTTTCATTATACAGTGTTCAGAAGAATTAGAGGAACATTAGTTTGGGCGTGAGCCATAGTCGATGGAGCAACAATAACTGAGGAATGGATATCTTACGAAATTATACCTTTATCTTTCACAATTTAAGTACAAAACAGAACATCATGACATCCTGGACCGTTTACATAAAAAAGAACTCAAAAAACTGATAGGTTTCGAAAACAAAGTGGAAACAATCATTCCTCCTGTCAACCAGGGTGTTTTTCAGTGGGTTTTGAGATCTTCAATAACATGTATACTCTCCGTGGGCGTTTATCACTGCCTGACATCTACGTGGCATGGTCTACGTAAATCTACGGAGGTCATCTTGTTGTATATGTTCCCATTCTTGTGTGAGAGTGTGCAATGGCACTGGACGACCACTAACACGTCCGTCTAATATGTCCCGCATATGCGTGATAGGGCTTAGGTCGGTACTCACCGCCGGCCATTCCGTTACTTCAATGTCTAGGCTTCGCAAGACATTCCCGCTAACGCCCACCCCATAGGTCCGAGCATTATACGGAATTAAGGCCCGCCACATATGCAGCATCCACCATATGCCTGGTGGTAAGGCGACTGTGGAAACGACCAGAACCGTGTGTCTGTCATCACTGAAGCCTCTCTACAACATTACAGAACCTTGAAAATCTGTCGATTTCCTGGACAACATTTGGCAGGTACCCCTCACCACGGGCCTCCGCACGTGTACACAGTCATCGCCTCGCCTCACAGGATATCTGGGTTAGTCTGTGAGCAACACGTTTCGGCAGTGACAAATTTGCCAGTTGCCACTGGAAAGTCAGAACTGAAGCCGAGCTGGATGATGTTGTTGTGTCAAGCGGGGTACTCGAACAGGACGTCTGGGTTTTAAAGTATTTTCTGGTAACCATGCTCGTTGTTCTCTTGAGATCGTCTTGCAGTGCTCTGGCGGTGTCCGGACGATACCGCAACGGAGAGATGGCAAGATAACGACCTTCACGTGATGTTGTAATGCGTCGGCGGCCTTTTTCCAAAATGCCTCGTATACTGGCCTGTCTCCCTGTAGTGTGTTCACAACACATGGAGAGGCATTGGCATCTGCAACAACAAGACCGAAAGTCCACCCTTTCGTGAAGAAAGTCCACCCATTCTGGGTCAAAGAGACCACCCTCGCAAGTTGCACTGCGTTAAGATCCAGCATAGCATGTCCTTGATTGAACACAATGTCGGAAATGAAAACTGCAGTCTGTGTACCACATTAGAGAACATTGGGGCACTGGTACTCACTTCGTTCTGAGGGGTTATCTGACACTGTAATGAATAACACAGCGATTGATTTTAATTGTTGTCTACATTGGAAGCGAAGATCTCGAACCATGCAATAAGACCACAGGTCTGTCTTTATCAAAACTGATTTATCATACAGAACGTTGATACACGTGTTCCACTAACTTCTTTGAACAGAGTCTTAAATCCAAACTAACGCGGAAATCCAAAGTATAAGTCATTTACAAATATTCATTGAAATTTTGTTGTCGAGTGTAATATCATGAGGTATAGCTTGCATCGGCTGAAAAGGCTCCAGTCTGTTCGATTCGTAACACACTTGTTTGAAGGAGACGCGAAGGCCAGACGGATGGAAGAGTTGGGGGCCGGAAGCAGCAGGGGCAGTAAGTGGGGCGCCCTCGCTTTGACGCGGTGCAGCATTCCGGCCCGGCCGCGCTGCCCTGCCCTGCCCTGCGGATGCAGCAGCCCTGACCGCGGCGTGGCGCCTGACGTCACGGCGCCTCCTCCAATTGGAGCATTGTCTGCCAATCGGCGGCTGTTAGCGCCGGGCCGGCCTCAGACCGCGGTGTGCGTGATCTCCGTCACGTGCGACGGCCGCTGAGCCTGCTGAGGGCTCACCGAGCTGGCACGGGCGCCACTGGTCTTCGTCTCCAAGCCACATCCCTCTTACGTGGCGTCACGGAATAGGATGAGCCATTTGTGCAGATAGTGCCCCAGAGCTCGTAAGTACGAGGGGCGTCCAATAAGTAAAACAATACATTTTGTTCCTGAAAGCAAGTGGGTCTTATTCAGGATTCCAGTACACCAACTAAATCCTATTTTTCAACGTAGTCTCCCTCCAATGCCAATTTACTGGGACGGCCTGTATGTCAGCATGGTACTGCTCTACTGGTCCTTGGCGGAGTCAACGTCTTGCTGCATCAATATGCTCGCCATCATCTACGCTTCCTGCGAAATGCTTCTTTCATTTAGCCCAACAGATGGGAGTCTGTAGGTGCGAGATTCGGGCTGCAGGGTGGGTCAGAAGGAACAGTCCACTGAAGATTTATGAGCTCCTGCGAGGCGCACAGACTTATCTAAGGCCTTGCGTTACCCTGACGAAGTGTTTGTTTGTATTTATGCGGCGAGAAACACGCCGATGTCGTTTCTTCAATTCCCTGAGTGTAATACAATACACTTGATCGTTCCACTATGAGAAAGGAAATCAAACAGAATAATCCTTTCACAGTCCCAGAAGACCATCACCCGCCAGGGTAGCAGAGAGCGCTAACGCGCTGCATCCTGGACTCGGGTAGGCGCGCCACCCTGAATCGAATCAGCCCGACGGATTAACGACGAGGGCCAGTGTGCCGGCCAGTGCGGATGTGGTTTTAGGCGGTTTCCACATCCTGCTAGGTGAATACCGGGCTGGTCCCCATGTTCAGCCTCAGTTCCACGGCTCGCAGGCACCTGAACACGTTCACACTATTCCAGGGATTATACTCAACGCAGACGGTTGGGGTACACTAATTCCGTCCCATGGGGTACAGGGTGGCGACAGGAAGGGCATCCGGCCACCCTTTAAACATTAACATGCCAAATCCAATTAACGATGGCTGACCCCACGTAACTGCGGGACAAGGAGCAAGCGTTAGAATAGTCTTAGAAGACCATCGCCATGACTATACCCGCTGAGGGTGGTGTGGCGTCCCTGCATGGATTGCCATTTAGTTTCTGGCTCGAAGTGAGATGGACCGATGTCTCTCCACCTGTGACTATCTTTGATAACAAAACATTTAATACGATCAGCAACGTAATGCGCAGTCTGTTCCCTACAGATGATCCTTCGCTACTCTTTACGGTCTTCCAAGGCGGCAAGGAACCTAGCGGGAACACACCTTTGAATACACTGGTGGACGAGTGTCTCAGCTCTACCAAAAGAGACGTCCAGTTGAGCAGCGAGGAGTTTGACAGTAATCCGTCATCATCTCTAAACGGAGTGTCCAAATGTTCCAAAACTGCAGGAATCACAGTTGTTTGCGGCCTGCCGGCACGGGGCAGATCAGACACGTTAGCGTGACCTTGTTGCGATGATGGCAGTCGCCTCTCCCAACGACTCGCCGTGCTTTTGTTCACTACCAGGCCTCCGCAGACATTCTACAAGCACCTACGAATATCTGCGATGCTCTGTTTCTCCTCCATAAGAAACTCAATGACGGCTCTCGGCTTGAACACACCCCATTACAGATGCCATTTTGAAGGCTACGACAGCGCCACCACCTGTCGGAATACTCCAAAAAGTCTCACGGCAAATTGGCCATGATAAAAATGTGTTGCATTACTTATTGCACCCAATCGTATTTGAGGAAATCCGTATGTAAGATCCAACAAGAGCTGCTGCTGAAATAAACGTTTATCCCTGGACTGAGCAAACGAAGCGTACGAACGCGTAACGATATTTCCCGATCCCCTGCAGCGCTCCATTTGAATAGCGCGGCGTTGAGTGCTAGCGATACGCGATAAAGTACGAACCAGCCACATCCACAAGGTATAACTCTGCCCAAAATTTGACAATTAACGTAGGAAGAAATAACATCAAATTTTATCATCTTATATACTTCTGTTGCATCTGAGAAAATTTGCAATAAGAGTTCTCAGATGATATATATTGACACATAAACGATTTTTATGATTGTTCTTCTTCAAAAAGTATTGTATTGTATTGTATTGGATGTTAACCGGGGACCTAGAAACAGCGGAGAGGCTCCGTCCCCGCCGCAGCCGCAGTGGTCCACAACACCACGACGACTACCGCAGTCCACTTCAGCCCTCCGCCGCCCCACACCGAACCCAGGGTTATTGTGCGGTTCAACCCCCGGTGAACCCCCCAGGGAACGTCTCTCACCAGACGAGTGTAACCCCTATGTTTGCGTGGTAGGGTAATGGTGGTGTACGCGTACGTGGAGAACTTGTTTGTGCACCAATCGCCGACATTGTGTAACTGAGGCGGAACAAGGGGAACCAGCCCGCATTCGCCGAGGCTGATGGAAAACCACCTAAAAACCATCCACAGGCTGGCCGGTTCACCGGACCTCGACACCGTGCCGGGGACGAGGCGCTCCTTCCCGCCCGGAAAGCCGTGCGTTAGACCGCACGGCGAAGCGGGTGGGCTCAAAAGGTATTACTTGACTCTGAAGCTAGTGCAGTATTTTAATTTTTATTAAACCCTGTAACGATTTATCTGATGGGTGAAAATGTGCATTTCGTTGCTTGTTCACATAGTAGAATAACTGGTAGAAACGTTACCAGCTTTTAATCAGCCTATAAACAAGATGGTAACATTCGGATGAAACGAGGAAGAAAAGCCCGCATCTCGTGGTCGTGCGGTAGCGTTCTCGCTTCCCACGCCCGGGTTCCCGGGTTCGATTCCCGGCGGGGTCACGGATTTTCTCTGCCTCGTGATGGCTGGGTGTTGTGTGCTGTCCTTAGGTTAGTTAGGTTTAAGTAGTTCTAAGTTCTAGGGGACTGATGACCTAAGATGTTAAGTCCCATAGTGCTCAGAGCCATTTTTTCGAGGAAGAAAATTAATGCATACATATTATATAAAAATGTACGTGTGTGTGTGTGTGTGTGTTTTCCACATCTCCTCCTAAAACACTGGACCGATTTCAACCAAAGTTGGTGCACATACCCCTTACTGTGACGCAACGATCGCTGTGGGTGTAAGAACCACCTGCTTATCATAGTGCAGCAGATATGACGCATTAACACTGAGATGTGTGAAAAACTACCGCATCGCGCATGAAGTTTTAATCTATTTATTCTTTACTACTGAAGCACTCCAACAGTTCAGTCAACTTACGGAAAGCTCTGACACCTGTCACCGCTTTTGTCAGGTTTATGCTGCGAAGCTCAAGCGGCTGCAGGCAAAAACAAAAGCCATCTATAGAGCTACGAAGAGGCGTTGCCATAGAGACATTCACAAAATCGCGTTGTAGACATTCGAAGCAGTTGAGCCCAGAGTACGAAAATACTATGTTTCTCAGTTTGGATGCTGTACTTATACAGTTGTACATTATGCGTATTTATCTGTACGATTGTTCATAATTTCGAAGATGATGGCATGAATACATGTAAATGACATTTTTCGATGTTGTGCTACAAACACAGTTCATTTTTTGTTTCCGTTTCTAATACAAAAATGGCGAAATGAGTACCCGGAAAACTCTGGGTTTCTCATCTAGACAAGATATAAATAACTAATAAATGAGATAAACCATACTGCACTGCCTGTAATTGCGATTACGAGAATAAATTACTGCATAAAATCCCGTCGTGGGGATGGTACAAACACATGTCACAAGACTGCAAGACGAGCGAATGTTTGACAACTGGATTGCATTCTGATTGCAATATTTTATTCATTTTTTAGCTGTTATTCTTACCTAAGACTTAGAAGATATTGCAGTCAATGTTTCACATCTACCTGTGTTACTGATATTCGTAATACGTTAGAAGCGCTTGGACACGTAGCAGAGAGAGTACTAACAGAAGTCTCTGGATCGCGAAGTGATCAAAAGATCGAGCAGATCCCAAGGTTCCTCGAGCTATTATAGAAACTACTCGAGCAATTTAAATCTTGCTGAAGCAAGATTTTTGATCACCATCAGATAGGTCATCAAAAAATAATGTACGACAGCCTGTATGGTATTGTTATCAATACAGCATTAGAAAATTTGTCTTTGAAAAACGTTAGCAAATCCATCTTTGCCTTACATGTTGTTGAATATTAACACCAAGTGGCAGACACAGCATACAGCCTTCAAATATTGCACCTCGCCTTCAGAGCGGATAAACTAAACGTATTCGACGAAACAGAGGTTTATCTGTACGATCAACGTTTACAGTTCACCAGCATGTGAGTGTGATCCTGAGTCGGAAGCTGATGTCAACCACATCTTATTTATGTGCCCCAAATTTGACCGTGAACGGTTCGTCTTTCTGAAGACATTGCTGAGTATGGGCTACCATCTTCCTCAATCAGCTTCTTCTCTTTTGTGTACAATCTGTAGGTTCTAATGGTGTACGTAAATTATAAATATGTCTTGCTGATGAAGATATTTCAGAATTGGTGTGAATTGTAAGCCAAGGGACTTTTAATTATATTCCAATTCAATTCAAGTCAATTTTAAAACATTATGTACAAACCTGTAACAGTTAAGCTTTTTATTATTGTAAATATGCATTTCTGTACTTGTTTGTTCAATTATGTGTACATTGTCACTATGTGTTGCCGATGGCTAAATTGAGTACACACTCAAAGGCCAAATAAAAAAATAAAAAAGTACACTTTTCCAAATGACATCCTAAATGGTCAGAGATACTCAACAAGTTGTCTCTAAGAAATTTTCACAAATTAGTTGTACAACCTACACATAAGGACAGTCCTGGCAAATAAACAATGGAAATAATGAATAAGAGACTACAGTTTTTTCTGTCCTTCTCAATATCACTAATTAATAACTGTGTCTTGTATAAGTCATTTATAGTTTGCTTCAGCATCCCAAAATGTTAGTCGTAAGTGTCACTCTATTAACTGCTTGTCAAATATGTGATATTAGTGGTTGAAAGGGAATGAATCCATATTAGTTTCGTAACATTCATAATAATTTAGTTATCATTCTGTCACTACTCGATTATGTGGAAAACTAATCACATCGAATGTTAATAAAGTCGTTTTACATCTCGCCTTAGGGCGACTGATTAAAGGACGTACGAGGAGATTTCAATAAATAAGTTACACACTACTGTGGCAGGTCAAGTAACTTTTATTGATTTCTGCACCCCACCGCAAAGTGTCACAGATATGTGACATTGTTTTTTCAACATGGCCAGTAAATCACTGTGAAGAAAGGTCTGGACGTTCTACCAACCGTTCAGTTTCTCGACGGCAGAAATCCACTCCTCGGTAACGAAGCCAATCGACAATCATTGGCCAACTTCCTCATCATTGCATAATCTGTGTCTGTCCATTTATTATTTCAGATTTCCGAAAAGACGGAAATCGGCTGTCGCAAGGTGAGGTAGATGGGTAGACCACATAACTAATGAGGAGGTACTGAACAGAATTGGGAAGAAGAGAAATTTGTGACAAAACTTGACTAGAAGAAGGGATCGGTTGATAGGACGTGTCCTGATGCATCAAGGGATCACCAATTTAGTATTGGAGGGCAGAGTGGAGGGTAAAAATCGTAGAGGGAGACCAAGAGATGAATACACTAAGCAGATTCATAAGTATGTAGGTTGCAGAAGGTATTTGGAGATGAAGAAGCTTGCACAGGATAGAGTAGCATGGAGAGCTGCATCAAACCAGTCTCTGGCCTGAAGATCACAACAAACAACAACATCTGTAAAATAGTCGAAAAACTGAGAAAGCTTGGCAATATCCGGTGCCTGTGAATGTATCACGAGCCAGCCATCGCAAACACCTTCATATCGAAAGAACGCCAGAGCAGCACACATGCGAATTTGGAGCCTTACTTGTTCGTTTTCACTGTATTCGCAAACAAGTCCCAAGTTTTGCACTTTCCTCGAGAAAGATTTCTTGGTATGAAAATGGGAGCCATGCACTTGAACCGACAGGATCACAACTTTTAGCGCAGAAATCGCAGATGGTTCGAAATCAAAGGTTGTATTATTGGGTTTCCATTATGGTGCATTATCTACAACATTGCGGAAAAGACGGAAATATTTTTGTTTGGTAAGAATGAAAGCGTGAGCGGCCAGATGTTTGCTTCGTTCTTTGAACTTCCGAAGTCTGCATGAGTAGTATATGTTTGTGAAAAGTTCTTGGTAGAGAACTGGAAGGTCTCATCCATAAAAAAGTCTTGTTTAGTCTTTAGAGCCTCTCTTCCTGCTTTCCCGCTAAAAATTATGGTTCAAAGGGCTCTGAGCACTATGGGACTTCTGAGGTCATCAGTCCCCTAGAACTTAGAACTACTTAAACCTAACTAACCTAAGGACATCATACACATCCATGCCCGAGGCAGAATTCGAACCTGCGACCGTAGTGGTCGCGCGGTTGCAGACTGTAGGGCCTGGAACCTCTCTGCCACCCCGGTCGGTGCTAAAAACGATGATACTGTCTCCAAAACCGTCAATACTTAAGGGAAAACTGCTGCCGCCATTTATGGTTATGCTTAAAGATCAACTTCTTGCCATGTTTCTGCCTCTTTCTGATTGCCGTGTGATTTGACTCGGTGCATGTATAATATCCTCTTCATTACTTACTGTCGTGGCATTTCGGTAACAAAGTCATACCCTCGATTATTCAAGTCGCCAAGTCTTCGGTATATATTTTAGAAATCGAAGTCTCTTCCTCTCGTGATCTCTTCTTCTCCTGATTCAGCGTCTTTTGTACTTCTAATCGAGCGTCATCCGGCGCCCCACATTGACGCTCGTTTGAACTAAGCACGATACAGTCTTTAGTCTACATCTACATCTACATCTATACTCCGCGAGCCACCTTACGGTGTGTGGCGGAGGGTACTTATTGTACCACTATCTGATCCCCCCTTCCCTGTTCCATTCACGAATTGTGCGTGGGAAGAACGACTGCTTGTAAGTCTCCGTATTTGCTCTAATTTCTCGGATCTTTTCGTTGTGATCATTACGCGAGATATATGTGGGCGGTAGTAATATGTTGCCCATCTCTTCCCGGAATGTGCTCTCTCGTAATTTCGATAATAAACCTCTCCGTATTGCATTCCTCGGCGATATGTCGTTCTATGTTTCCAACAGCGCATATCACAGTCGTATCTGCTTTGGTTATCTCTACGATGTACGAGTAATCACCATAGTGGGCACATGGTTTACTGTTGGTGGTTGCTGACAGCTCCATATCGAATGTATATGCACACAGAGACACAAAGCGAACGAGCTGAACATTCTGAAAGCTGACTCACACTGACAGTGACTAGCCAAGCTGTCAGTCACGTAAGTGGACGAGGACTTCCTGAGTGCAGGTAGGCCGTGCCGCGAAAGGACCCTTTGTTTTGGATGACAAATCCCAGGGGCGCAGGTAGGCTCTGCCGTTGAGCAGGTAGCTTCCAGCAAAACTGGGTGCTAAATCACAGATTTTTGGCTGGATGCGATTTTCACATATCCGGTGAATAGACGTGTAATTGCTAAGCAGCTGACCGCCCAGACGACTCAGGGGGATACCATCTGTGTCTCCTGAACGATCCTTCAGAGAACGTTGTTGCACGTGGGCCTCCGCAGCAGCCGCCTCGTTCATGCACCTAAGCTACCTGCTGTTCATCGGCGAAGACTGCATCTTCTCGCCAATACCACAACTGGACGTCCACTGTGTGGCGACAGGTGGCTTTTCCAGAAGAATGCTCCATCGGACAGATGACCGTTGACGCGTAGAGCTTGGGAGTGTGAAAGCAAACACCTTGCATCAGTCGTCGGGTGCGTCCAGGGCGGAGGAGGGAGCGTTATGGTGTAGAGAATGTTTTCGTGCCATTCCCTAGGTGATCTCATCATTCTCGAAGGTACACTCGGTGAAGACAAGTACCGGGTGATCAAAAAGTCAGTATGAATTTGAAAACTTAATAAACCACGGAATAATGTAGATAGAGAGTTAAAAATTGACACACATGCTTGGAATGACATGGGGTTTTATTAGAACAAAAAAAAGAAGTTCACAAAAGTCCGACAGATGGCGCTGGACAGCAAGACGTCAGTAACTGCTACCGTGACGGGTGAGAGGTACGCCGATATGTTACAGAATCGCATCATCCCCAGCCAGGCTGATAAACACCTGCTGGAACGTACGATGTTTACGCAGGATAGCGCTCCACCCCACATTGAAAGATCTCTTGCACGCGTCCTTTGGTGATGATCGTGTGCTCAGCCGCCACTTTCGTCATGCTTGGCCTCCCAGGTCCCCAGACCTCAGTCCGTGCGATTATTGGCTTTGGGGTTACCTGAAGTCGCAAGAGTATCGTGATCGACCGACATCTCTAGGGTTGCTGAAAGACAACATCCGACGCCAATGCCTCACTATAACTCCGGACATACTTTACAGTGCTGTTCACAACATCATTCCTCGGCTACAGCTGTTGTTGAGGAACGATGGTGGACATATTGAGCATTTCCTGTAAAGAACATCATCTTTGCTTTGTCTTACTTTGTTATACTAATTATTGCTATTCTGATCAGATGAAGCGCCATCTGTCGGACATCTTTGAACTTTTTTATTTTTTTGGTTCTGATAAAACCCCATGTCATTCCAAGCATGTGTGTCAATTTGTACCTCTCTATCTACATTATTCCGTGATTTATTCAGTTTTCAAATTTATACTGACTTTTTGACCACCTGGGGTATACATACATCCTTGCGGCCCACGTGCACCTCTACAATGTGACGTGGCACACAGCTGTAACACAGCCACAACCCAGTGTACGTGGGTGGTTCTAAGTGCACCACGATGGACTTATGGCACTCCTCTAGTCACCAAACTCTCCCGATTGAAAACTAATCGAGAATATGCGAGACCACTTCAGTTGGGCTGTACTCGCCTTGGATACTCAACCGAGAAAACTATCGGAGATGGCGGGGGGGGGGGGGGGGGGGGGGGGCACAGGAGTCGGCATAGCTCTGCATCCCTGTCGGTGCGTTCCAGAACCTGAATGACTTTCTCTCTGCACGCCTTGCAGCGGGTCACATTGCAAAAAATACTTATTTATGATTTTGATAGGTGCTCACCTTAATGTGACTGGACGGTGTAGAAGTTTAACATACTTTCTTATACCGTTTGGAAATGATAACTTTTAGTTTATTTATGCTGCAGTGTTTTTCTGACGTTACTAAAATTACTCCTGAAAAGTAAGGTTTTCCAAGCGAGGAAAGACGTTCCTAAGAACAACATGGTCATTTTCAAATTTTAAAGTGTTGTAATTGAAAAAACCTTGTCAGTTGAGTATTTAATAATCTATACCTTACATTATTAGTCTACCACGTACCAATAATCAGAAAGTAATTTAAGAAAAAGTATTATCAAGATCTAGTTTCTTTTTATCATGTTTAACAAATTCATTGCATTGGCATGTATCACTTATTCCATGACAAAGAGATCTTCCATTTCAAGGTAAAAATTGGTGCAAGACTCTTACGACGTATGGGTTAACTGGAAACATTTCATGTAACTAGTTTTAAAAATATACAGAATTTTACTCACCAAAAAACTCTGTATCTGAAGAACTAACAATTTCCTCAAAATTCCTTATATGTATTGTACAGCACTTAGATATCTAGAACTCGTAATATTTACAAATGCTGCACAAAACACAACCTCATGTCTCACAACAACAAAATCAATAGAAAGTGCTCCATACTGCTTATGGCGGTCTCTATTGTGCGTTTCTTCATGTGATTCTAAAATAGTGACTATTAACAAAATCGTTTCATTGGCAACTAGTATTTATTTCTTTTCGTCCTTATTAATTATAATAAATCTGCATTCGCATATCATGTTGCTGTTATTGTCGACGATGATGTTGCTGTGGTATTCCTCCACTTGAGGCTGCTCACCGTAGTCACGACTTAATCCCCGTCTACAATTATTATCCTGCACAATGCGTTCCTTTCTTTTGACGCGTCAGGATACGTTTCATCAACATCCCACGTCTTTTAGTTTAATTGCGCCATAAAGTTCTCTTCTCAAAATCTGATACAGCACCACTTCTTTAGTTACTCTATCCGTCCATTTGTTCTTTATCATTATTCTGTGATATCACATTTCAAAAGCTTCTGTTCTACCCCTGTCTGCGGTGGAAGTCAGCCGTGAACGATGAACAGTACATCATAATAAACTTATGCAGCATTTTTTCACGATATTCATCCGTTATAAGTTCTATGTTTTACAGAATTCGGTTGGGACTTGTAAAAATAGCACAAATACGATAATTAGTAGGGACTTATTGGCAATTATTCAAGATCAAAGGAATAAAATTATTTCAGAAATAGAATTACTTATCATTTTGAGAGAAAAAAGTTTCCCTGAAATCGGAAAGTGGTCTTGACCACCCACAAATCCGAGGCAGAAGACATCTCTCATCTTGTGACGGCTGGTGTCTATGCTCCTTGACCCTACTCTGGGAACCTTCTTCATACTTCGGTTCTCCAAAGCCCTAGGATTACGCCCTTCAGTCCAGTCTCGTCCCGTCTTACTTGTGGTCCAGTCCTTCCAGGAAGAGACGAATCTCCAGTACGACTTCCGCCCTCTCAGTGGCTAATATCGTCGTTCGACACTTCAGCTGCTCTCACGAGCTCCGGAAACCTTACCTCCACTTCTGTTGTTGACTGGACACTTGGCGGAATTTCCCAGAGCTTAGTCACCTGACGCAGGCGTCTGTTAGCATGTGGCATTTCATGTTGCCCGTTCACCGCTGCCTCTCGGAACCCGATATACCGTTATCCATCGTGATGACGAATCGGAAACAACGTCCCTGGTGTGCATCTGGTATTCCAAACTACAAACAAAGCGTAGAAAACATAAAAAAAAAAAAATCGGAATTGTACTGGATCTGCAAAGCATCTTGTTCCACTGGATATTATTAAAATATTTATGCAGTTCAATTTTTTTCTAATACGATTGCTAGTGTAAATGCTTTGCTTTTACCAATTGACATGTCAAAAAATATGAACCCATTTAGAGAAGCCACAAGCGCTTACAATGATTGGTCGTCCTTCCTTCGCTATGGGCTCGTTTGCTCGCTTCAGACAAAGCTGCCATGGACATCTTTGGTTTCCCCTTTTGCCCAACCTGCCAATATTGAATATCGCTTTGAAATATTCCTTGTTGTGGATCTCTTATCTTCTTATGTTATCCCTGCCAATTTTAAATCGTTTTATGCTGTCGTCCTTGCTTTACTCAAAGTTTCGTTAAGATCCATTTGTGCAGTAAGTCTGCCGGGTTACATCTTCCTGATAAGGCCGAAAAATTTTGAAATATATTTTTTAATGTCACCGTGATTGTCCGAATCGTTCGATTTCTTGGTTTCTTCCAGCGTTGAAATCATCGGCTGTTCATATTGCTCCAAGGAATTTTCTTAGATTTTTCGTTCCCTTTTTTCATCGTTTTTAATGTCTACTTTCACGCTCAAAATTTGTGTTTCTTAAGCATTGAGACACTCTAATTTATTGACGAAATTGTAATGTTTAAGTTTAAGATGTTTGGAGACGAACGTTTTGTTCAAGATATTTTGCGTGTTTCCAGTTTTCACAGCTAGCCGCATTCCCTTACATTTGGTTTCCATTTTCTTATTAAGTATACAGCTTTGCTCCCGTCGTTTTTTCTCGAAGTTCGAGCCTTGATTGTGAAAAACATACAAAAGATTTACGATTCAAAGTACCGGCCGTCGCTGGCCACTACTTTCTCCCATCTTTCGGGCAGCATACCAACTCTGTGCCGGAAGAAGTGAGCTCTTATGAGGAGATCCATGAATCGATCCTATTTCACACATGTCCCTATGACCTGAAGCGCTGGTGAGGCGGGCCGTGTGCCATTGATCGAAAAAGGTGGTAGTCAGAGGAAGAAATGCCTGGAGAAAACGACGGGTGGAGCAGGACTTCCCGTTTCAACATTTCCAAGTGTGTTTCGACGGGTTTTGAGACATGGAGTCCAGCACTGGCATGCTGCAAAATCACCTTTTCTTGTCTGTCGCATTGTGGCCATTTGTCTTTCAGTGCTCGGCTCAAACGCATCTACTGTTATCGATAACGATATCCTGTGATTGTTTCCGTCGGTTTCAGTAGCTTCGAAAACCGTCTCTCTTTCACCACCATACCGACCTTCGACGTCAATATCGCCCTCCAGCAGCTTCAGCAGTAAATTTCTCCACGCTGAAGCAGAAAATTAAAACTTGCAACAAACGACGAGAACTGGGCTCGTAAGTTCACATATTCCGTCGAGAATAACTTTATAATTCAATCATAAATCTACTAATATTTTGACCTCGTAATGTTCAGAAATGACTGAGGTTATTGTATGACACCTACGACTTACACACTGCACCACCACTAGCCACTATTGCCATCTACTGAAAAACGGTGGAAGCAAAGTTGTGGCGCTAATAACTTATTTTAGTGAGAATTTAAACTCTTAGAATCAGATGATTTTGTCGTTTATTTCAATGTAGTTTGAAACTTCCTGGCAGATTAAAACTGTGTGCCCGACCGAGACTCGAACTCGGGACGTTGCCTTTCGCGGGCAAGTGCTCTACCAACTGAGCTACCGAACCACGACTGACGCCCGGTACTCACAGCTCTACTTTTGCCAGTACCTCGTCTCCTGCCTTCCAAACTTTACAGAAGCTCTCCTGTGAAAAGGTCCCGAGTTCGAGTCTCGGTCGGGCACACAGTTTTAATCTGCCAGGAAGTTTCATATTAGCGCACACTCCGCTACAGAGTGAAAATCTCATTCTCAATGTAGTTTGTCGTAAGTACTGCATTAGGTTGGTGCACATCTTCGTAGGGTTTTTGTTTGCATGTTGGTATTCCGGATGCTATGGGTTTATTTATCGATTGTCATTTTTATTTGTAATTCATTGTTGCTATTTGAGTTACCATATTGTCATTTTTGTCATTTGGAGATTGGGAGTGGAGCTGTGTACGCTAGAAAATGGAGTGCCAAGTGGAGAAATCGGAACATTTCTGACATATTTTTCTGTTCAAGTTCAATTAGGGGGATGACAGCAGCGGAGGCACCCAGAAACATTTGCGCCGTATATGAGGATAATGCCGTTGAATAGAGTACGGAAAGAAAATGTTTTTGTCGTTTTAAGAAGGATCGTTTCGACTTTAGTCATTCTCCACGTTCATGAAGACCTTCAGGTTGTGATAAAGATCGTTTGAACGCTTTAATCCACATGGTCTGCGTCAGTGCACTCGAAAGCAGGAAACTGTGATGAACAGTGATCATTCCAGCGTCATGCGACATTTCCACGCGTTGGTGAGGGTTCAGAAATCGGATGTATAAGTACCGCATGCTCTAACGCAAAATCGCAAAAATTAAGCGGGTAGCCGTATGTACATCTCTGTTCGTCATCAACTGGCTCGTGAACAACACCGACCATTCCTATCTGTATCGTTACCGGTAAAGAGAAGTTACGTCTTTATACTAGCATAAGGGAAAGAAAGGATTGGTTGAACCCCCCCCCCCCCCTCCCCAAAAAAAAAAAGAAGAAAAGAAAATGCAGCAACTCGCGCACAGGCGCAAAAGGTAATGTTATTCATCTAGTGGAACAACGACATTGTGGTATATTGCGAATTTCTTTCGCGAGGTGTGACCATCACTGCTGATATTTATTGTCAACAACTGAGACAGAACACCGAGCAGGAGGACTGCGCGAATTGATGCTACTTCACCATAACGCCCGCCCGCATTCTGCTACACTGACAAAACACACTATACAGGGTTTGCGTTGGTAAGTCATTCCGCACCCACGTTGTTCACCTGATTTTGAGCCCTCAGATTTTCATCTTTCCCGCTCTCTATCGAACATCCTTAAAGCAACTTCCTTTCCGGATGAAAATGTGCTCCGAACATGGCTAGACGAGTTCTCCGCCTCAAAACCATGTGTTTTGTACAGTCGCGATCCAAGATGCTACTCGAGGCGCGTGTGTAATGGAAGTGCGCAACGGAAAATACTAAACGCGGAAATCAAGATTTGGCCCTGTCTGACTAGCCCCTGAAGCAGATCTTAGGATCTCTTAATTGTGATATTATTTCCTCCCTCTTGCTATTTAACATGTAAATTACAACATAAACGTAAATGAATGATTAAGGGAACTAGTAACTACAAAATGATAAATGCTTTTTGTGCTTATACATTTATTGTAGATTGAAACCACTTTATATATTACAAATGTTTATATATCAAAGTCCAAAGTACATAAAAAGATATAAATGAATTTCCTAACTAATATGATTGATCAATTGCCCAAATCTCCCCCTTTTTATAGCTACGCGATCTAATATAAATGACGTGAGATGACTGACATCATCTATGTAACAAACACTAGAAGGTACTACCTTCAAAGATGATCTACAGTGGTGTGCAACCTTAATGTAAATAAAATTTACGTGATCACAGCTGTTTAGCTTTATAGCCCTAATAAGCCAAATCAATTAGCAATATCGCCGTATGTACTGCGTCCGGTGCGTCGGAGTGATGGTTCACATACACGTCTGTGATGAAAGAAGAACTCCAGCCACAAAATATAAAAAAGAAAACTCATTCAAACACTAGGACAGCAGAAGACAGTCCTCTGACTAGTGTAATCTAATACTGTCTTCTCCTCTCTGTGTTCTACAAACGAGAAACGCAAACTGCCAGCCACAAGGACGGAGTTTAGATAACGTCTCAGTGTGGGTATACTCAGCAGAATTGCTCTCAATCGCTGAACGCTGCGTAATCAACGACGACTCCTTACCCGGAGGCGAAGTCCAGAAACGTATAAGCTCACAACAACACAGTGCATAACCGTTCTAACTATGAAATCTCCTGAGAGCAAAAACACCAAGTCGTCTGTAGCAACAAAGCTGATACCGAGCTATCGTCGGACACGGGCACTCAAAACGGATGACCCCTTTCTCTCCACCGCTGGCTTCCCAGCAAATGTCAGCTCCCCTCCCTCGTAACTGCAGAAGGCGAATCATACTCTCGAAACCACGGAATATTCTCCCTCTCTACAGATTCTTCCGAGCGCCGACCAACCAAAAAAAAATGGTTCAAATGCCTCTGAGCACTATGGGACTTGACATCTATGGTCATCAGTTCCCTAGAACTTAGAACTACTTAAGCCTAACTAACCTAAGGACGTCACACAACACCCAGTCATCACAACGCAGAGAAAATCCCTGACCCCGCCGGGAATCGAACCCGGGAACCCGGGTGTGGGAAGCGAGAACGCTACCGCACGACCACGAGCTGCAGACCCGACCAACCATATTTTAGTCTTTTGTTGTCCAGCGCTGAAAGTTTGCGAGGAAATACCTTTGCTCGTTAGTTAGGAATTCAAACAATGGCACGCTTCTCAGAGTAAAAATCCTTGGAAATAACCCAGCCTGCGTGATTTCCAAAGTAACGCTTCCTTGTTTCTCTCTGCTGCGTCCAAGATTTTCAGGAATACTTATACTCGTACAATGGTACGCTTCTGAGTAAAAATCCTTGGAAATAACCCAGCCTGCGTGATTTCCGAGGTGACGCTTCCTCGTTCCTCTCAGTTGCGTCCAAGATTTTTATAGTTTTCCGAAGTATAATCCTTCCGGCCTAGCTACAACACGGGCCAGCCGCCACTCTATTGTGCTTCAACGCTCAGGTGCCCCGACCATCCGGCTAAGGCTACTTCCTCTGTTAAGCAGGACCAACACGCCTGTGCGGGCTTTCCTACCCAGGGCCTGAGTTACGCCTGCCGTTTCATTTCCACTGGCGTTCCAAAAAATGTTCAAATGTGTGTGAAATCTTAAGGTAATCAGTCCCTAAGCTTACACACTACTTAACTTAAATTATCCTAAGGACAAACACACACACCCAGGCCCGAAGGAGGACTCGAACCTCTGCTGGGACCAGCCGCACAGTCCATGACTGCACCGCCTGAGACCGCTCGGCTAATCCCACACGACCACTGGCGTTCCAACATCTACTAATATAGACAGTCACTCATTATGCTCTTTTGATAATAAAGATATTCCATCGCCTTTCATGCAATAAACGTTAACAAATATTTACAAGGTGTACGTGGCAATGTCAGTCACCTTTAAATATTAATATATAAGATGTACAACCTATCAAATGATACCTAATTCCGGTTGTAAATCACGGCAAAGTATTGCCCTTACAATAACCCCACGTAATGAGCTATTTTGCTCTAGGATGGGCAAATTCTTATAGTATTATCTCATCCAGTACAAAATAATATAACCTTCAATTGTCTGCACATGCAAAGTAATAACATGCTATCCGGCATGGCGTATAGTTCGACAGCCTCCTTCATTGCAGTGTGGATTGTGGTTTCTTTTGTCTACCTTGGTTGTAGTGGTTCCTTCTGCCTTTCGATGTTTTAAACATCGGATTCTGAAGACGCAGTGCTGTCTGTCACTTCGCCCTCGCTTGAATTATTCCATCGTTGTACTGGTTATCACACGTTAGGTGGAGTTGGTAAGAGGATTGATCCGCATTTAAACTGTTCCTAGTTTGAGTTGCCATCCTGTTAGGTGAGCATAACTCTTGGTTGCCTGTCTCACCGCTTACGCAGCTGTATGGACTTCTCTCAGGTCGATCCTTGGAGCACTCTCTGTGTATCACTCCCCTTTTATTTCGACTGATTGTATCAATTGTCTTAATATAATATTTTGTTTCAATTATTCCTACTGCTTGTGGCCTTCAGCCGTCAAATAATTTTCATATCTATCTTAATAAGGCCGTCAGCAGTCACTATAGCGTGTTACAGTTTGTTAAGATTGTTTAAAAGAGAGTTTTTAGTATTTTTAACGTGTAATTGCCGTCCTTATTTGTAATTCAGGCCTTCAGCCTTTGAGTATTCTGGAAGTGCTTGTGGCCTTCAACCGACGAATAATTTTGATTTTTTTCTTAATCAGGCCTTCAGACGTTGATCGTGTGTAACATTGCTTGTGGCCTTCAGCTGACAAAATTTGTTATTCTTTCTTAATAAGGCCTTCAGCTATTACTATAGCTTGTTACAACCACGCTCGACCGCCCTATTCTGGAGTATTACTGTGTGGTGTGGGAGCCACATCAGGTGAGACTAACGGATGACATCGAAAAAGTACGAAGAAGGGCAACTCGTTTGGTATTATCGCGAGATAGGGGACATAGTATCACAGACATGATACGTGACTTGGAGTGGCAATCATTAAAACAAAGACCTTTTTTGGTTCCGACGGGATCTTCTCATGAAATGTCAATCACCAGTTTTCTCCTGGTGCGAAAACATTCTGTTGGCACCCAGCTACATACGGAGAAATAATCATCACGATAAAATAACAGAAATCAGAGCTCGCACAGAAGAATTCAAATGCTCGTTTTTCCCGCGAGTCGTTCGAGAGTGGAATGGTAGAAAGACATCTTGCAGGTGGTTCATTGGACCCTCTGCGTGGCACTTTATTGTGAACAGCAGAATAAACACTTAGGTGTAGATGTAGATGTAGTAACAGTGGATTCGTTATTACTCACTGAAATTTATTGTGGAACTGAATCAGTTTTTGTCCTCTCTCGTTTCTGCTACAGACCCCGTACTCTTCCGTCACTCTGGCTTTCCTACTGCAGTGCTCTGATTACTCTTGGTTATTAGATTTCCATCTTCCTTTTTGTGTTAAATAACACGTTCAGTATCCTTATATACTTCCAGTATCTCTTCAAATTCTGCTTCTGATGTGGTTATGTATATCTCATTTTGTTGGCTTTGGTTTGCAGTCGATTCTGAAAATAATAGTTTTGCCACTGAAATGCTAACAGTAACTTATTCTTTGCCCATTATTCTTATTCCTTACGAATCCTACTCCCGTTACATCGTTTCAAGGTGTTGCTGCTTCTACCCTTAATTCATCTGACCAGATCCTTATCCTATTTCCACTTCCACTCTTTGATAAGACCGTTAGTGGAATGAGAGTGATTTCTTACACCGGAAGTCTTCGGCCGGCATTGCTGGCTGGCCGCTGTGGCCGAGCGGTTCTAGGCGCTTCAGTCCGGAACCATGCGGCTGCTACGGTCGCAGGTTCGAATCCTGCCTCGGGCATGGATGTGTGTGATGTCCTTAGGTTAGTTAGGTTTAAGTAGTCTACGGGACTGATGGCCTCAGATGTTAAGGCCCATAGTGCTTAGAGCCATTTGAACTAATTTTTGCCATTGCTGATGATTTTAATTCAGAGTTTATGCAGTGTGTGGGATCTAACCGGAACCCAATGTGTTTTGATTACTAGTCAAATACACTACCCTTCACCTTTACTAAGGAAAAAATGCAACTGAAAGACTGACTTCTCGAACGTAGGCATTCCCCTATACGTGCACACTAACATAGCTATAGGTCTTAGACATGCATTGACCTGCAAAGAAAAATGCCGATTATAGTGAAGGCACACGCCTGTTTCATATTTAGTAAAATCTGGCGTTGTTGAAGCCGTGAGAGTTTGTTACACACGTTGTTATAAAATTTTTGGTGGTATGGACGTTATGCTAAAGCTAGGTGCTATGCATGATTTTGTTGTTGTATCAAACAGTCTACATATTTTAAGTGGAGGAGGGACGAGGGAGACAATAAGAAACTATGAGCTCTTCCTCCTTCCTATATCTAACCCAGTATCCAATCTGGTTACAAAAACCGTTTGAATACCCAATACTTCCATGTCAACCAAATTACGTTTCACAACGTACTATTTAGGATCCATTATTAACTTTTTTCCGTTCTGATTTCGGTTCAACCACCCAATTCATTATCTGTACTGAAACAGCAGCCAGAACTAAACTCACTACAGCACTACTCTCTGTAATCGGTTCGTTCATAGTCGACATCCCACTATCAACTGAGTCGTGTTTTCATAATTACTTCAGTCCTTATGAACTACATATGACACACGAATGGTGAGATCACACCTGCACAGCCACGAAAGCTAGTACGTAACTGTGGCACACTTTAGTATCCATGCCCCGTGAGAACATAGCTTTGAAGTCGTGTGTACCATCTGCCTTCGAACCATGTAAACATGGTTCTAAGTAACACATCCTGCCACCCGAACCAACATAAGATGGCTAATTTCCGGTCAATGCTACATCGTATGCATAAAGTCCTCCTCACCCCTACTGAACAGCACAAAGAAATCAGCATAATCAAATCAATTGCCCAAAATAATGGCTATGATGCTTCAATCATAGACACACTCTCTCAAAAAACAAAAGTAAGAATTGCTAACAATAAGTCTTTGCAACAAGCAACAGCCACTATAACTACGAAAGACAAAAAAATCAGTAAAATATGTAGCCCTACCATATATAGGCCCACTTTCATATAAAATTTCCAACTTATTCAAGAAGAAGAATGTCAAAATCAGTTTCTCTGCCAATAACAAACTCCAACAAAGAGTCATAGACTCACTCCCACACAATAGCATACCCCATAAAAGATCTGGAATATATAAACTCAAGTGTCCTAAATTCTACATTGGCCAAACAGGTAGAGCTTTTGAAATAAGATTCAAGGAACACCTTGATGCCCTACGTCTGAAAAACCTAAGCAAATCTGCTTTTGCCACCCATCTTGCAGGAAACAATCATACAGTTGAGAATATAGAAAACAACCTGCAGATATTACACCTCAAAAACAAAGGTTTCACATTGAATCTCCTAGAGGAGATTGAGATTCATACACATAAAAACAGGTTCCCTGATCTCATTTTGAATGAACAGGCAGAGTCAGTTAACACCCCCTTCCTAAATAACTTTGAAGAAGCTTTCACTTTTTTAAAATAACTTAAGCCTAATATTCCATCAAAAACATTCAGTTACAGGCCCCATAAACTGCGTATATGTCATTGAAAAATTGCATAATGAAAACATGTGCATTGCATATTATGTCATATATTAGAATTTATCTCCTACTATTGTAACCACTAATTAGTAACACACAGTAATTCTGACTACATATAATGTTTGTAATCTTATTTGTATGTAATTTTATTTATTCCGTTTTAGATTAATTTCATACAACAGCAAAGAGATATTTTACTGTACCCATATCGACTATACAGCATCTGTAAGTTAACATCGTTATGACTGTAAGCTCTTTGCAAATATTGTTTTCGTTTGTAGTGTGAAGCTGGGCCACGTTTTGTAAACGTTATTCGTGTGTGCCGCGTGTGTAATTAAGATGATGAGGTTTGAAGTGACGTCCATTGAGTGGAATAGCACTCACATAGTGCATATTGAGAAGTGTATTAAGCTTGCGTTCGAAAACATAAACGCACGAATATTTCGTCAGGCAGAACTACACAGCTCGTAAGTATACTAACCTGCAAGTTTACTAATGTTTATAAAAACCATCTCATGAGCAATTAGATTTTGTAAAAGAAGTAAATCTTTCGTAAAAATACCATTACCGATATGACAACAAAAATATTTCTTTTCTTTCCCAGTGCAGCAAACGAATAACACAAACAAAACTAGGTCCAACTAAGAATGCTTGTAATCTGCCATCTGAAGATGGATTTGTAAAGAAAAATCCGAAACCGGTCATGGTCTGAAGATAATAAACCTTTTTTAAACCATACATATGGCTGGTAGCTGTTTTTTATATAAATTATAAACCTGTGGTACTAAGTGTTTATAAATTAACTGTTCGTTCATGGTATTTTCTGGATCAGACCACCATCTGTTCAAATGAGGATGTGCAAACCGCCTACCAATCATAATCAAGTTGGCCGATGCATCACAACAGTGGTTGTTAACCCCTCCGCGCAGATAACGATCTCGGTCTGCTTCATCTTCTTCGAAAGCTATCACCCTGACTACTAGGCAGCGCGCTATACGAGCAGATCGAAAGAGACTCACTTACAGACTACTCGCAGGTGATGGAAATATCTGTAAGAAGAGTCTGTGAAGTAGAACTTGTAGTGATGTCCTGTAAGATCTCCACAAAGTATGAGCCTGGTCCAAAGACTGCAAACTAAATCTTAATGTAGAAAAATACTAAGTTGTGCATTCCACTAAATTTAAAATGTGGTGTTGTTTGACTGAAGAATTAATTCACAGCTAGAAATCATCATGTCTCATAGATCTTTTGGAGCAGCAATGTGCAGGAATAACATACATGCTCAGTTCTAGGAATTGCAAACGGCAGGCTACGAGTAACTGGTAGGAAACAGAGAAAACGAATTTTGTTATAGAAAATATTGCATACAGTACAATTGTACAGCCCATAATGGAATACTGCTGAAGTGTATAGCACCCATAGTAGGTCAAAATGACAGTGGTAATCGAGAATATACAGAGTGCCCCAAAAGAAGAAGCACTTGTTCACGGAATAATGGAGATAGAGAGATTTATTACCCCTTTCGTTTTAAATAAGAACTACCACTTTTACCGCACTGTTTGATTAAAATTTTATGTGAATGGTCGGGAGTGGCACTAAAGCAGTTTTTCTTTCGAAAAGAGAGTTAAAAATTGTTATACATCCCTGAAGTGACAGGACATCTTATTGAAACCAAAAACGAGTGCAAAAATTGAGCAACAGGTGACACTGGACAGCAACACGTCAGTAGTTGAAACTCCCTGGAAGATTAAAACTGTGTGGCGGACCGAGACTCAAACTCGGGACCTTTGCTTGGGTAGCTCAGATGGTAGAGCACTTAGCCGCGAAAGGCAAAGGTCCCGAGTTAAAGTCTCGATCCGTCACACAGTTTTAATCTGCCAGGAAGTTTCATATTAGCACAAACTCCGCTGCACAGTGAAAATCTCATTCTGGAAACTAACCTTGTGGCCAGGGTGGGAGCACTTTGCAAAAGAAGTAGTACTGTCCACGGTGGTCACACTCACCCTATTAAAAACCATATCCCGCCTTTTGTAATGTCCAGAGTATCATCATCAACAGCGGTAACTTCAATGTAATTATTGTCTTTAAATAAAAGTGTTATGTCTGTTCGTCTCATGCGTATTTCTTTCAGTTACCTTCTGTACTGTACTGCAGCAGTTCTTTATATGCATCTGCATCTACTTCTGTACGATTACTTTGCAATTCACACTTAAGTGTCTGGCAGAGGATTCATTGAACCACTTTCATACTATTCCTCTACCGACCCACTCTTGAAGAATGCGCAGGAAAAACGAACACTCACATCCTTACGAGCGACATCCGATTTCTCTAATTTTATTCATATTACAATTTCTCCGTTTGTAGATGTGGGCCAACAAAATATTTTCGCATTCGAAGGAGAAAGTTGGCGATTGAAATTTCATGAGAAGATCGTGCCTCAACGAAAAACACCTTTATTTTTTTAATGATTGTCACCCCAATTCGCGTATCTCATCCGTGGCACTCTCTCCCATATTTCGCGATAACACAAAACCAGCTGCCCGTTTTTGGGCGTTTTCGATGTCCCCCGTAAATCCTATCTAATGTGGATCCCAGAATGCGCAGCAGTTGTAGAGAAGAGGACGGATAAGCGTAGTGTAAATACACTCCTGCAAAATTGAAATAAGAACACCGTGAATTCATTGTCCCAGGAAGGGGAAACTTTATTGACACATTCCTGGGGTCAGATACATCACATGATCACACTGACAGAACCACAGGCACATAGACACAGGTAACACAGCATGCACAATGTCGGCACTAGTACAGTGTATATCCACCTTTCGCAGCAATGCAGGCTGCTATTCTCCCATGGAGACGATCGTAGAGATGCTGGATGTAGTCCTGTGGAACGGCTTGCCATGCCATTTCCACCTGGCGCCTCAGTTGGACCAGCGTTCGTGCTGGACGTGCAGACCGCGTGAGACGACGCTTCATCCGGTCCCAAACATGCTCAATGGGGGACAGATCCGGAGATCTTGCTGGCCAGGGTAGTTGACTTACACCTTCTAGAGCACGTTGGGTGGCACGGGATACATGCGGACGTGCATTGTCCTATTGGAACAGCAAGTTCCCTTGCCGGTCTAGGAATGGTAGAACGATGGGTTCGATGACGGTTTGGATGTACCGTGCACTATTCAGTGTCCCCTCGACGATCACCAGTGGTGTACGGCCAGTGTAGGAGATCGCTCCCCACACCATGATGCCGGGTGTTGGCCCTGTGTGCCTCGGTCGTATGCAGTCCTGATTGTGGCGCTCACCTGCACGGCGCCAAACACGCATACGACCATCATTGGCACCAAGGCAGAAGCGACTCTCATCGCTGAAGACGACACGTCTCCATTCGTCCCTCCATTCACGCCTGTCGCGACACCACTGGAGGCGGGCTGCACGATGTTGGGGCGTGAGCGGAAGACGGCCTAACGGTGTGCGGGACCGTAGCCCAGCTTCATGGAGACGGTTGCGAATGGTCCTCGCCGATACCCCAGGAGCAACAGTGTCCCTAATTTGCTGGGAAGTGGCGGTGCGGTCCCCTACGGCACTGCGTAGGATCCTACGGTCTTGGCGTGCATCCGTGCGTCGCTGCGGTCCGGTCCCAGGTCGACGGGCACGTGCACCTTCCGCAGACCACTGGCGACAACATCGATGTACTGTGGAGACCTCACGCCCCACGTGTTGAGCAATTCGGCGGTACGTCCACCCGGCCTACCGCATGCCCACTATACGCCCTCGCTCAAAGTCCGTCAACTGCACATACGGTTCACGTCCACGCTGTCGCGGCATGCTACCAGTGTTAAAGACTGCGATGGAGCTCCGTATGCCACGGTAAACGGGCTGACACTGACGGCGGCGGTGCACAAATGCTGCGCAGCTAGCGCCATTCGACGGCCAACACCGCGGTTCCTGGTGTGTCCGCTGTGCCGTGCGTGTGATCATTGCTTGTACAGCCCTCTCGCAGTGTCCGGAGCAAGTATGGTGGGTCTGACACACCGGTGTCAATGTGTTCTTTTTTCCAATTCCAGGAGTGTAGTCTCTTTAGTAGCCCTGTGGCGTTTTGTAGGTTTTCTGATAGTAAATCGCAGACTTTGGTAGCTTTCACCACTAAAATATCTACGTGATGGTTACAATTTAAGTTATTCATAATTGTAATCCCCAAGTATTTAACTGAATTCGCAGCACTTATAGTAGACTGATTGATTGTAAAACCGAAATTTAGCGGTTTCCTTTTAGTACTCTTTGGGAATGCCATATGGTACTTCTGTTTTACTCGATTACTTTCCGTCAGTTACTACGAAATACATGGTCCAAGTTTCATCGAGCTATGGTATCTGGCTGTGAGACATCATGCGAAAGTTACTTTAGTGTTTCAGTTTTGCACACCAGTGTATTTTCTAGTGTTCTAACTCGTTTTAAATAGTTTTTTGCTGATATATTCCCTGTTTTTATTACATTGTTACTGCATACGGACAAAAATTCGCTCGACAATTTATATCTCAGTCATCCTGAAGAAGACTCAGTTACAGACCAAACCCTTACACATGGGATGGACGTTAACGAGTTTTATATATCACTAGTTATACTTCTCAGTTCGAATAAGTCGACAGCACTTTTTGCGGAGCTGGAGTATCAATGTGAAGTAAAGGAGCTGAAAAATAAATCATTTAAAGGATTTCGAAAACGTGAGTGCCCCATATTTTCGTCTAGGGGAAATTTAAAAAAGTGCAGGACGTATTAGTATCTGAGAAAGAAAATGACCGCAAAGTCCTGCAGAAGATACAGTACTGCACTTGTAGATGTTCATTAAGGAAAAAAAAAACAGAGTTATTTAACATATTACACAAGATGGCACAAACAGCATTTGATATTATGTCAGCTGCAAGTGCGCTCGTTCACGTATACTGATGCTTGATTGATCAGTATTGAGATTCTCGATAATTGTACCACAGGTTTAAAAGCGCCTTGCAACCGCAGGATCATAAAGAGCAAGTCTGTTTGAGAACGGTCAGACAAACGTACGGATATGCTGTGCCGCTTGATCACCAAAATGTGTTCTCTTAAGTGCCTCGCAAATAAATAATTGAAAACCTCGACTGATAAGAAATCGTTGAATTGAAGACGTTTCTACGTTTTTGTACATTTTAACAGGAAACATGTTTCTGTGATACTATTGCTCTTTTTTTTCTATTTTAGCTATGGTTTAGAAATTAACTTTCAGGTCAAGATGTGAACCTATGGATGTATTGCTACTTCCATGTACAGTACGCCTATTTCCAAAGCATGAACATACGAGGGCAGCTCAATAAGTAATGCAACACATTTTTTTTCTCGGCCAATTTTGGTTGAAAAAACCGGAAAATTCTTGTGGAATATTTTCAAACATTCCCGCTTCGTCTCGTATAGTTTCATTGACTTCCGACAGGTGGCAGCGCTGTACGGAGCTGTTAAAATGGCGTCTGTAACGGATGTGCGTTGCAAACAACGGGCAGTGATCGAGTTTCTTTTGGCGGAAAACCAGGGCATCTCAGATATTCATAGGCGCTTGCAGAATGTCTACGGTGATCTGGCAGTGGACAAAAGCACGGTGAGTCGTTGGGCAAAGCGTGTGTCATCATCGCCGCAAGGTCAAGCAAGACTGTCTGATCTCCCGCGTGCGGGCCGGCCATGCACAGCTGTGACTCCTGCAATGGCGGAGCATACGAACACACTCGTTCGAGATGATCGACGGATCACCATCAAACAACTCAGTGCTCAACTTGACATCTCTGTTGGTAGTGCTGTCACAATTGTTCACCAGTTGGGATATTCAAAGGTTTGTTCCCGCTGGGTCCCTCGTTGTCTAACCGAACACCATAAAGAGCAAAGGAGAACCATCTGTGCGGAATTGCTTGCTCGTCATGTGGCTGAGGGTGACAATTTCTTGTCAAAGATTGTTACAGGCGATGAAACATGGGTTCATCACTTCGAACCTGAAACAAAACGGCAATCAATGGAGTGGCGCCACACCCATTCCCCTACCAAGAAAAAGTTTAAAGCCATACCCTCAGCAGGTAAAGTCATGGTTACAGTCTTCTGGGACGCTGAAGGAGTTATTCTGCTCGATGTCGTTCCCAATGGTCAAACGATCAACTCTGAAGTGTATTGTGCTACTCTTCAGAAATTGAAGAAACGACTTCAGCGTGTTCGTAGGCACAAAAATCTGAACGAACTTCTCCTTCTTCATGACAACGCAAGACCTCACACAAGTCTTCGCACCCGAAAGGAGCTCACAAAACTTCAGTGGACTGTTCTTCCTCATGCACCCTACAGCCCCGATCTCGCACCGTCGGATTTCCATATGTTTGGCCCAATGAAGGACGCAATCGTTGGGAGGCACTACGCGGATGATGAAGAAGTTATTGATGCAGTACGACGTTGGCTCCGACATCGACCAGTGGAATGGTACCGTGCAGGCATACAGGCCCTCATTTCAAGGTGGCGTAAGGCCGTAGCATTGAATGGAGATTACGTTGAAAAATAGTGTTGTGTAGCTAAAAGATTGGGGAATAACCTGGTGTATTTCAATGCTGAATAAAACAACCCCTGTTTCAGAAAAAAAATGTGTTGCATTTCTTATTGAACTGCCCTCGTATTATGGGTCGCACTCACAGCGTGTCTACGTTCAGTGAAAATATTGAGGATAGTTTACTGAATTTTCAACAGAGTCTTATCGCAATACTCGTAATGTCATCGGTTTCTAATCTTCGTATGGCATTCACATGGGTTCTTTTTCTCACATGGTTTCTTATTTATGTGTAGGAGCCTAATAATCGAATTGCCACTTGCCTTACGTTACGTTCTCACATTCTGTTAAATAAGTGATACATTGTGAGCAAATTTCAGTCCTGTAAAGATTCGGATTACGTCTTCGAGTACTCCTGGTAAGTACAATAACATTGGTACGGTCATGTAAATTGATATACATAATCTACCGGTCTTCGAAACAGGTACGCCGACCGGAGTGGCCGATCGGTTCTAGGCGCTACAGTCTGGATCCGCGCGACCGCTACGGTCCCAGGTTTGAATCCTGCCTCGGGCATGGGTGTGTGTGACGTCCTTAGGTTAGTTGGGTTTAAGTAGTTCTAAGTTATAGGGGACTGATGACCTCAGACGTTAAGCCCCATAGTGCTCAGAGCCATTTTTTTTTTAAACAGGTACGGTAAAGGTCACTTGTTATTTTACGATACTATGTGACATTATATTCTTACAAACCTTCCTACAACACTGCAACTTTCAGTTTCTTATACAATCTGCTAAAAGTATTTCCGTTGCCTTCTCCGTTCAAGAGGCACTAGTGAAATACTTATTATCACTTCGAGAAAATAAAATTGCGTAATTAATCTTTTATTTTGCAGTTGTTTGTTTAATTCCTAGTGAATGGTGAAATCCCGGAGCTACAGTACTGTTGCATGTCACGTGATGACAAACAATATGGAGGAGCCCATTAGTAAAGCGTGGTATAGTACGGGAATTTGTATTTTGCAGCTGAACGGAAACAACGAAGTACGTCAACAATGCATCATCATATGGCACACTCACTAGCTGGCGCAGACGCTTTCAGTGTCTAATTTGAGTGGCGAAGAACCATGTGACAGGCCATCTCTCTGTGGAGGACCGACACTTGCAAAAGAAGCGGACGCCCGGGTACTCTAAGACCGTCTTATCACAACTGAGGCAATAGAAGAAAAGTGAAAGTCAGCCATGCATCTGTTTACATCTTATACAACAATCTGAACATGAAAAAGTCATCGCGCGCTGGGCTGCGCGTTTCACAAATCCAATTCAAAGAAACCACTGAACCGTGGCAGGAACGGAAGTGATGCAGTCTTATCAGGCCTATCCATGCGACTTCTTCAGCAGCCTAATCAACATGGACATAAGCTGGAGATGTTACTGTTATTGTAAATTCTCGTCGCCAGTTTCGTAAAGGCCTCGTCGCTAGTGCTGTGGAGGCCGAGTTGCCACTGTTGTTACGGTAGGTTGAGCTTACGCGTTCGTGAAACGACTTCTGGTGCAGTACACCTCTTATAAATTTTCTCTGCCACTGTTACAGATGATGATTATTAGTGTTTTAGGGCGCACAACAACGAGGTTATCAGCGCCCGGCCACTGTTACACATCTATGCCCCAAGTTCAGATAACAGGACAGGAGAACGAAGGGTCTACAACACCCCCACAAATTAATAACAAAGTCACGCAAATGAGTTAAAAGATTTACTTGTATTTGTGACTAGTTGAATACTGAAGTATGCGAAACTGCTTGCACAAAAAGGCCCTCAATGGCTAAGCCAAATAATAGTAGGTAAACTTCACAGTACATAACAAATGCAATTTACAACAACTGTCTGTTCACTTCCAAGATTTCACTAAAGGACGTTCCCTGTCTAAGTTAGCCTGTCTAAGTCAGCCAAGTGGGCGAGAGCTGTCCTTCTATCTTCCCTATAGGCTTCCGTCCGGTCATTGGCGGATTGTTCTCGGGCGGCAGCTGGCCAAGGTGAAGTCGAAATCTTCATCCTCAGCGCCGGCCGTGGCGCTGGTGAAACTCACGCGAGTGGTGAGTCTCTATGGCACAGGCACAAGCTCGCATCTTTGCGCCTGGGGTGCTTTTGCCCTGGCTGTGTCTTGTTTGGACGACACAGCAACTGTAACCTTGAAACAAATGAGGAGGGCTAAAGCCGATGTTACCCGACACACCTATCGTACACTAGTCTGCACTAGCACCCTAAGTGTACGAGTCTGGAATTACAAACTGTTTCGCTGGCCCTAATACACGACACACCCAAGTGTAAATCTGCACCAGCGCCCCAAGGCTACATATTCGGAACTGCAGGCTTGTTGAAGTCGTTGAGTGTGAAAGTTAATGTTTTTGTAGAACTGCTATTTACTCATGCTGAAACATCAGATAAGTATAACTTCGTATTTATTAATCAGTTATTGTTATCTGTGCAGATAGAATGAAATTACGTTACAGTTATAAAGGATTATGGACTAAAATCTTCGTTTTATGTCATGTTTACGTATCATAGTATTTTAGACATGAAGGACGCAATTACCTACGGAGCGTTTGCCTTGACAGTGTCCGCCTTAGTAGTTAGGAGAAGGTCAAAATGATCTACAGGAATTTAGGAACTTCGTCAGAGTGGATGCTTCTTGTTTTGACAAGCTGCTGTCGATCGTACATGACAGCATCCACGCAGTTAATATAGTAAAGGGGGAAGCTAATTCACAATATTGCGACGGCAAAGGTGTGAAACGGCTTTTACAATCCTCGCTCGTTGCGGAGGGCGCAATTGTTCTACTTTGGCTATTTTCTCAACACTGTCCTTCCTGGTATACTAAAATAATGCAGAATATGCACTCAGTTCAAACACCTTATGTACTTTCACCATTTAAGGCGATACGTACACATATCGATAGTAAAATTACATGGACATTTACGAAAAAAGTATAAACTCAGGAATAAACATTTGTAAACGTACTTTATTATGGTACAGCGTATCTAGAGGATCATATAGGCTCTTTCGTTTTCTGTGTACCTCATCAAGCACACTTGTACTTTCATTATCTCATTCCATTTCCACAACAAGAAGGTATCATTATGTACACAGATTTTCTCAACGGCAATACAAAAAATATGTCTTCATTTATTTTCTTTCTGTATTTATAAAAAATTAATCGTTGAAAAAACGTGTAGAATATCTCACGCAGTAGCCAAAAGAGTTCTTTTGAGCCCATGTGTTTCTCGTCTACTGACCACAAGTGAAAACAATAACAAGCAAAAAGCCCACTCAAAATTGCCTAGAATCAAAAACAGTCCACAGTTGCACTAATTATGTTTATTCTAAACCTTGACCATTGTTTCTGCTATAGTAATATAGCCTTCTTCAGAAGTCCTAAAAAATTGCTCAAAATAACATCTAGACCAGTAATACAATCTATACACAAACTTCTAAATTTACGTATGTGATAACATATTACTTACATAAGCTTTTAAAAATGAAAAGCAGCCCAGCGGCTGCGTCAAGATCAATATAATAAAATAACTTCAACAGACATAAGCCTGTTTCGATCAAGTAAAACTACTGGGCCAAGACGTTCTTCATTTTTAAAAGCTTATGTAAGTAATATGTTATCACATACGTAATTTTAGAAGTTTATGTATAGATTGTATTACTGGTCTACATGTTATTTTGATCACTTTTTAGGACTTCTGAAGAAAGCTATATTATTATAGCAGAAACCATGGTCAAGGTTTAGAGTAAACATAATTAGTGCAACTGTGGGCTGTTTTTCATTCGAGACAATTTCGTAACGGTTGGTGGTGTTGCTGCCATGATTAAAATAATGACCCACTCGAAATGCTGTCCTACGCACGTGCGTATAGACGTCTTCTTCTGCACATGCGCGTGTCCACGGCCGAATAGAACGGTTCCTATTTCTCCTCTGTGGATAAACCATGTGCTAAAATCGCAGTTCAGCCGTTCTGTCACTAGATGGCAGAGCGTCTACACCTGACTTGTACACACCAGATGTGTCGCCTAAGCCTGCTGAACAGTGAAAATGTTTCGTCTCATCGCCGGCGAGAAAGGTGAAGACCCAACTGTCACTGGTAAGGTGATGCTGAGTGTTTTCTGGTTCTGCTCGTAGGGAGCAGTCACACGATCAGACTCCCGAAATCTCCTGAATAGGCTCAAATGTTTATAACACTCCCTGTATTGTCCCAGCGACTTCTTCCTCTTTCTTCAGACGAAGAAATCGCTACGTGACACGCATTTCAAGAATAACATTGTCGTGATTTTAGAGATATAATGTTTCCAGGGCAGACAAAATGCATTCGTTTCCATCCAAGGTCTCGGCCAAGTCTTCCATCGTTGAGATAAATGTCACATTGAAGCATACGTACGTAGAGAAGGACCAGTACCACGACCACGTTTCATGGCGCTAACTGATTTTTCGAGGTGATAATCACAGGTTTATGAATGCTCCTCACATTATACGAAGTGTTAGTAGTTTCTCGCAAATTCTGAATTATTAATCTTCGCGTATTATAAGTTGTTAAACATGTTTCGTAATGTTAATTGTTACATAGCTTACGTACGTCGATGTAGTTTAAATGAAGGTCAATTCTTGCTGCTGTTTTGTCTGAGGTAAAACAGATTACCGGAGCAAGACGTGCTTGCTCGTAACTCGTTTTCCTTCACTAGGTCAACATGGCAATCCTTCATGCTTTGCTTCGCCGCGGAAATACAATGGGAAGCGAGTACTGAGGCGCCATGTTCATCATTCCTTTGTCATTTCCTTGTTTACCTCTGTGTATAGCAACCGAGCAGTGTGCCAATCGCACTTACTCGCCAGCTAAATATACTTATCAAATTGTCGCATAAATTTTCGTTTCATCATAGCCTCGCAACTTTTTCTACCGCGTATATACTATCACAGCATTCACATGATGACACATGTTACAAGTAGTGACAATCGACAGCTACCTGTTCCAAGTTTAATTTACAATGTTCATTTTACAACCTCTTGACGACGTGACCCATTACTTATAGCAGTCTATTTGTAGCAGTTTTTACTTCATTGAAAACATTCTGCCTTAAACTGAACTTGAACAAATTTTTTATTCCCACCTTCACACTTTTGCTTTACATAGAGCATATTTTATTTCATACCATTGTATTTTATCGAGTCTGAAGTTTTCGCAATCTGTTACGAATTACGTTCTACTCTGTACTTCTCTCTCAATATTGCTTTGTGTATTTTACAACACTCAAAAGTGGTGCTGATTACTGCATTTTTTTCATATTCAGATTTTGATGCCTGCGGCTTTGCAAGACATAGTGTTGTTTCCCGCAAATAGCCGTTCCGCTAAGTATAGTTTGTCGAAAATGAATATTCTTATTGACTGTAACCAATCGCTTTCACTTACTCATTTGTTTTCAGTACACGTTATTTGTCTTACCGTACAGAAACACGGTTGCAGATTTTGATTGCTTCACGGCTCAGGACCGTTGCTACTTAATATTAACTTTTTAATATTCTTTCTCTCTTCGTGTGTACATCTCTGTTCGCAAGTTATTATGTCCGGTAGCAACTCCTTTCTCCCGTATAGCGTCTGTTATTTGATCCTAACATGTCCTATCTTTATTCCCGGCGGGGTCAGGGATTTTCTCTGCCTGGTGATGACTGGGTGTTGTGTGAAGTCCTTAGGTTAGTTGGGTTTAAGTAGTTCTAAGTTCTAGGGGACTGATGACCGTAGATGTTAAGTCCCATAGTGCTCAGAGCCATTTGTCCTATCTTAAACACAGAACCTATCGAGTATTCTTACGGAAGATTCACTCAATCGGCGAATGCATGGTGCAATAAAGCGCGAACATCATCCGTAATGGACAAGCGATCACCGGCTCGTCTTCACACTATTATATCAGCAGAACACCTGTCCGTCGTTTGCATTCGAATCTGAATGGACATCCTAAATTCAGGTGACTTCTGTATTAACGGAGCAACCGAAAGTGGAGTGTTAACGTAGAAATACGGTTGGAATAAGCAAGAAAGCACTCTGCCATCAGGTCACAAGTGGCCCATCGGGATCATCCGACCGCCGTGTCATCCTCAGCTGAGAATGCGGAGAAGGAGGGACGTGTGGTCAGCACACCGCTCTCCCAGTCGTTATGATAGGTTTCTTGGACCGGGGCCGCTACTGTTCGGTCGAGTAGCTCCTCAATTGGCATCACGAGGCTAAGTGCACCCCGAAAAATGGCAACAGCGGATGGCGGCCCGGATGGTCACCCATCCAAGTGCCGGCCACGCCCGACAGCGCTTAACTTCGGTGATCCGACGGGAACCGGTGTATCCACTGCAGCAAAGCCGTTGCCCACAGTTGGAATAATCACCTTTAATTCAATAAGGTTGTAGCAGCCGAACATGGAGTGTTAATGCATAAATGTGACTGTAATAACAAGCTTTAGCAAAGGAATACCGTAGCCTAGTTAGAAATTTCTGTAAAAGCACAGATAATTTTTTTAAAACCTTATACTTTGCTCGTCGTCTTCAGGCAGAGATAACGTGTAGGGAATTGTCGAAAATTTGTTTCATGACGGCTATGTTACTCGGCTGACTATCCGGGGAAATTTAATGGGCGAAAAATGAGGAGGGAGCATACAGTCTAAAGTAGACAATTTACATTACATAAAATTAAATTTTAAGAAGAATGCAGCCTCTCTATTGTCGTAGGCATCTGTTGCTGAGAGCCATTAAACGACAAAATAATGTAATTGTATGACAAGGTTTCATTCAATCAAGAAAAAATTCTTCTCTAGGAGCTGTAGAAATGTATTAGAAGAACGGTGAGACTGATACAATACATCCATTGTCAACACGATGCGTAATTTCGCTGACCGGTAATACAGCAAGTACATCCTTATCCTTCTTGTATACTGCTGGTGATAGTGTCTGCGACTGGCCTAGGAAATGTCATTTTGCAAAATATCCGTTCCCAGTGTGACAAGCTTCTTAGGAATTTGAGAAGGATAACAAATATCTAGACGCCTCTCAGAAATATAGCAAATATGTCGATCCAACCCATCCATGCAACTGAATTGTTTGTTGTTGAAGACGTTGTACCACGTGATGACACACGAATGGTAGACACTTGTTCTCTTGTAGTATAAAATCATAACATATAGGACCGAGAATAGGAGGTATTATAGCACCAGGAAGTCGTCTCCATACATCAACGGGTCACAGTTCGACGTGCAAAGTTACACAGGTATCCGCGCCTAACCACGGATAAATGAAACCAACTTCTTTGGTGTAAGAAATCTATCAACAAAATCTGAAAAAAGTATTTGTATTTGTAGAAGTAAATCAAATGATGAGCTCCACTGTTACAATGGCGCTCTTTAGTAAAGAAGTTTTTGGCAAAATTCCAAAGACTAACAACCTCGCAATTGTCCCACCAGACACATCTGGCCATATGCGACTTGTCCCGTTCTCTACAGTTAAAATGGTTCTAAAACTGAATCATTTAGAGGTGAAATGAAAATCATCTAATAAGTGAAGCAGCGTAGATGATGGTTCGTCAACTTGCAGTGGAACGGTCCTCTTCATTCCAAGCGTAACTGACCAACCGATAGTAAAACCGCTTGCCAGCTACGTCTTCTGGACAATGCCCGAGTAATTAGAAAATAACCGTGAAATATTACGCTGTACTGTGCTGAAGCGAGCACATGGAGCGCCGTCGCCACTGCTAGTGTGTGAAGTTTTCTGCAGAGTACTGAAAAGAGTAATACTGGTAATGAATGACTGTTGGAGTTTTCGCGGCTGCGATTAGCCAATTGACAACTAAAATCACCGTTACTTAACGTAGAAACAGTGTATTAAGCTAACCCAATCTCAAAATAAATTAGAAACATTTTGGAGCTAAAGTGACACGAACAGAGATTGACGTATAATATTAACGGTTTCCTCATTGTCACACTGGTGCTGTTATGTACGTTAAGCAACGATTAGATGTTTTTCGACAGCATTTTAATCGTATGACGTGCTACATAATGGTTTCCTACATGCATTATGTGATGTTCAAGACGATGTACGGTATGTCGGTCGCTATTGCTATGTAGCACTTAATAGGTTTTAAATGTGAAGAGACACATTTGACCGACGCAACTGCTTTGGGCAATGGTAATACACAATTTAATAAAGAAGATCGGTATATCCACACTATGCCTGCCTACGATGCAGATAAAAATTGTTTTAGCATTCCTGTATACCACTTTTACGTTGTACAATACTAGTTACAATGCTATATATTCGCACAACCCAGCAGAGAACTTCACTTTAAACCAAAACCGCTCTGGAAACAGCATTCAGTCGTATCAGAACAATTACTCTGCACTCATAAAACATCATGACATTAGTTAATACATTCCAACAATGCAGGTCATCAGCAGCAGTGCACTGATTGTTTCTCGGTGGAATGCAGCATGAAATATGTAAGACTTTTGCCGTCTCAGATCAATTAACAGCTTGATCTTTTAAGCAACATGGAAATTAAATACGTTCCTCTAACAGTGTCTATCATCATCATTATTTAAGATTGAGTAAATGCACTGACGGAGAAAAATCGCAACGCCAAGAAATAATTAATTCAGAGTAACGAAATTTTGGCAGTATATTTGTCTAGGTAACGTACATAAGTGATTAACAGTGCTTCATCAGAGGTAAACGTACGCGCGAGATAGGCCGCTTCAAATGTGAAATATTGGTAGGGGAGACCAGGGTTAGTTGTTACAAATTTTTTTTGGATTCTCGTATACCTCGACACAAAACACGTATGTCCATTGGACAGATGCCAAAAGTTAGCCCATTATTTAGTCTTCACAATGAAACTTTTGTCATAAATGTAAGCTCAGATTGTTAAGCTCTATATCAACTTTTTTGCTAACTTGTATGACGTAACAACCTACCCCACTGTGGGGCATCTTGTTGCACTATGTGGGGTTAGTTGTTACATAATAATTAAGAAAAAATATATTTTTGGTTCCATAACACAGATTTATTTAATCATTAGTTTTAATGCAAGAGGTGGTAACAAATCATAAAACTTGAAACACAGTACTAATATTGACATACGGTCATCATTAATCTGATGAAGAAATATCAAGTTCATTATCAGAGCTACAGTTTTTACAAATAAAGTAACTGTCATGCTTGACACACCTATCATGTGCCCACCTTTTATATTTTGTGTAGTCCGCAGCTCGTGGTCGTGCGGTAGCGTTCTCGCTTCCCGCGCCCGGGTTCCCGGGTTCGATTCCCGACGGGGTCAGGGATTTTCTCTGCCTCGTGATGACTGGGTGTTGTGTGATGTCCTTAGGTTAGTTAGGTTTAAGTAGTTCTAAGTTCTAGGGGACTGATGACCATAGACGTTAAGTCCCGTAGTGCTCAGGGCCATTTTGAACATTTTGTGTACTGTAGCCATGTGGTTGGTGGTCTTGACAGAGAGTATGGTTCCATACACTCAATACACACACAGTCGTCTTCCTCATCAGATGATTCTACGATCTCACATTTTCGTTTCCCCGTTTTAGCTTTCTTGTTTTTATTTTACGGCGCCAACACCAGTCGTCGTCTTGCAGGTTTGTTTTGTCTATATGCCTCAACTGTCAATGCTACTTTTACTGGTGAATCAGTCAGGATAGCACCCACTCGTTTATTCCTTCGCACTGTTTTCTTGCGGGCAGGAGCTTTCGGGAAAGGCCTCAGTTCTTCAGGTGGCACATGTGTGTGTATGGAGTTTGCAGAACCAACTGTTGAGGTGCAAGGCGTCGGACTTGATTCCACACTTGTTGATGTGCTGGGTACGCCATCCCCTACTGAGTTCGTAAGAGACACAGAAAGCAGAGTTTCATCTTCCCTGTATTGGCGGTCCGTCACGGCAGAGGGCAGAAATTCATCGTCTGTAAAAATGTCTCTGTTAAATGGCCATATTCCAGTCACTTGAAATCCAGCCTTGATGTTCCTTGGCGTAGCAGCGCTAACCAAAGATTGTTTAACTATAAATGGAATGTCATATATTGTCATAGTGTTTCCAGCATTGTTTTCACCCGCGCATCTGATGCAGAGTTAATATATTTTTTAAATGGGCCAAACACAGCTCTGTCTAAAGGTTGCAATTTATGAGACGTACGAAAAGAGAGAAGGACAACCCCGTTTTCTTTGGCTACGTCCAACACTGAAATATCAAGGTGCGGTTGATGATTGTCCAAAAGAAGGAGAACCGGTCGCTCTCTTGTAGCCCTGGAATGATGAATGAAATGAAGCATGAACGAGCGAAAATCTTGCCCTGTCAACCACCCTGACTTGTTTGCAGACCCTGCGCTGCCTTTTGGCCTATTTCGAAGGAAATAATCACTGAAGTTCTTTCTTGGAAACACAAAGAAAGGCGGGATTGAGTTTCCACACGCATTTACTGCCAAGGCAACAGTAACTAGAGTTCCTCTTTCAGCAGACGTTATAGCATCGACTTGTTTAATTCCTTTCCTTGCTACAATTTTGGCAGGCGTTTGTACCGTGGTGACGGCAGTCTCGTCTACATTATACACTTCTTGACATTGAAATTTGTATCGATCATAAACTTCACTTAGATTTATAAAATTGTGCTTATTAAAACTTGTAGCCCTGCTTAGGCTGGTAGCTTCTGGTGTGCGGAAGGAAAGCGTTTTCTTTCGTTTGAGGAATCCTCCAAACCAGTCAGTGGAAGCTAGTTCTACATCGCTCCAACCAACGGGAAACGTGAGATTTTTGTTCACGGCATATTGAAATGCTAGACTCCTCACTTCCTTCGCAGAAAGTCCATAGTAGAGCTTAGCAGCTTTCTGAATGTATTCTTCCTGCTCTGCTTCTTGTTCGTCTGAGAAAACCTGCCGAGATCGCTTATAACCAACGTTTGGCACAAGCATCTCTCCCGATTCTGAAAGTAAGAAGACAAGAAAAATTGTAATAGGCTGTTATAGGCTACGTTTTCCTGTGCATATCTGTTATGTCAGAAGAGATTAATTTGCTTAGATATATTGGTGTATTTGCACGTTATATAACACCAATAATTTACAACGCCACAGTTAGCGACGCTGACAATGAAAAATAAGTTGCCTACCTCCCTTTGTTGATTCCATTCGCAGCGTCATAAAATTTATATTGTACTTTTATGCAGATTTCCGTAGTGAAGAAAAGCCACTTAGAACTTCATTTGCCGCTTCAGCATATGTTTCCTTGGGAATAGTGCCTCTGTCAGTCTTCTTCTTATAATTACGCACTATACCTGTAGATAGCCACAATTGTTTATGGAAGTTTAACGTATACTACTACGTACCTGACTGTTGGGCGCTGATATGTTGCAAAATTTAAAATGAAATCATGAATTTCCTGTGAACTATGAAAAAACCCACACAGAGTAAAAAAAATTACTCCAGCACAGGAAAAACACGTTTTCTGTTACTAGCGCCTTATTACCAACTGACGGCTGATGTAGGTAGGAAGGGAGGAGGGGGGTCTCTAAGTGCTACCATCTGGCGGAGCAACGAGTAAACTGCTCTAGCGCGGAAATTTATATTGTCAAGTAACAACTTGCCCCGCGTAACAACTAGCCCCGGTCTCCTCTACATTAATAACCATTGTAACCGCCAGAATGACGAATATAAGCAAGCAGTCGTACATGCACTGTCTTGTACGGGTGCCGGATGTCACTTTGTGGGATGGAGTTCCATGTCTGTAGCACATGGTCACTCAATACAGGGACGGTTAAGGGGCTCCGGAAAGGCCAAAAATCATGAAAAGTTCAATTTTTACTTTTTTGCGTTTTCTGAATCTGCAGACTATTACCTTTTAATAGATATATAATTTATTCAATTCCGAAGACTACAACTATTTTTAAATTTTTTTTGAAATGTGTTCTACATGGGCGTGACCCACTGTGGCGCTGTTAAACTGCTGTCAAATGGTGTTATTATTAACGTCCGTGTTCATCAGGTACATTTTAGTGATGTGAGATAAAGTATGTGTTGTGGCTAACCTGTGATGGTTCAATATATATCGCTGGTGTGATTGTCGATTGTTTCATGTTTATTTACTCTGTCGTTATCTCGAAAATATTCGTAATTAATTTTGTTTCTTGAGTCTCTGTTTTGTTGAAGTATAATAATGAGTAAAAGTAAAGTTATTAGAAATCCTCTGAAGGCTTTTAAGAAAAGGAGAAATGTTGGAAAGCCAAAGGTATGTGTTATTACTGTAAACAATAAAGACGATAACCAAGTGAGTGAACCTAACCTCTCAAGTACACCTGCCCAGAGCAGTCAAAGTGGGAAAGAAAATACTTCACAGAAGAAGCTTGGTTCAATGAGTGAAAACTATGAATGTTTTATGGGCGAATCGGATGTGAATGAAATATTTGATATGTCGGTTCTCAAAGGAATTTTTTCAAACTGTGTAAGATGTATTCATTGTAGTGAAGTTGGTCTGGAACTCTCCGTAATAAAGCACGTAGGACTTGCTAGTGAAATACAACTGAAATGTGATAAGTGTTCATACATGACCACCTTTTGGAACAGTGTTGCAGTAACTGCAACTGAAGAAAATTGTAGCAAAATCTACGAACACAACAACGAGCGATGCTTGCTTTAGACAAGGAACGCCTTCGGGCTGCAGACAGGGCTGTAAAGAGTCTAGAAATACAAGCAAGAGTAAACAGGAGGAGGAACAAGAGGAAGCTGGAGGAGGAGTTTGCAGAGGATGAAGATAATCCATCCTATGGACCTGGAATGCACTAAAAAGTTAATCCAATCTTTGTCGCTCGATTCCCAAAACTTTTATTTTCTCATACTAATTACACGTTTTCTAAGGATCTTCCAAACATATTTGTTTCAAACTTTCAGTAAATGTTACACAGTACCTTCTGCATAATTTAACACAGCCTTTTTCCAAAAAAACTGTATATTTTTGAATATATAAATAAAAAATTGCAAAAAATGTTGTGAATTTTCATTACAATTGAAAAAAAATCATCTTTAATAACTGAACTAAAATTTTGTAAAATCCCTGTGTTAAGTTGTAGCCCATATTCCAATAAATAATCTGTAAAAAGTTCAGCTTCCTACCTCAAATGCTTTGTGAGGAAAGATGTAATTTATAAGCGTTATTTTAACATTGCAAGTATAGGGCATTCCGGAGCCCCTTAATGCTGGTTATGGATGCCGCTACAGTCGTCGTCCGATGATGTCTGGTATGTGCTCGATTGGAGACAGATCTGGTGATCGACCAGGCTAGGGGAACATGTCGACACCCTGTAGAGCACTTTGGGTTACAACAGCGGTGTGTAGATGAGCTGTATCCTGTTGGAAAATACCCCTGGAATCCTGTTCGTGAATGACACCTCAACACGTCGAATCAGCAGATTGACGTACAGATTTTCAGTCAGGAAGCGTGGGATAACGGTGAGAGTGGTTCTGCCGTCATATGGCATCGCACCCCATGACGTCAGGTGTAAGCCCACTGTGTCTAGCACGCAAACAGGCTGTGTGCAGGCCATCAACTCTAAGCAACACACGGCCATCACTGACACCGAGACAGAACCAGCTTTCATTAGAAAACTCAACAGACCTCCGTTCAGCCCTCCAATGAACTCTCGCAGAAGTCGCCAATGGCAGTGGTTTGGGACCAATGTAATGCACGCCACGGGGCGTCTGGCTCGGAGCTGTCCTTGAAGTAACCTATTTTTATTGTCCGTTGTGTTACTGTGCTGCCAGCTGCTGCTCAGATTCCTGTTGCAGATGTAGTATGATGCGCCAGAGCCATACGCCGAACACGGTGGTCTTCCCTTTCGGTAGTGCCATGTTGCCTTCTGGAGCCCGAATTTTTGCGGCCGCACATTCTTGTGACCATCGCTCCCAGCAGTCATGTGCAGTGGCTACATTCCTTCTAAGTCTTTCTGCAATATCGAAGAAGGAACCTCCAACTTCTCGTATACTTAGCAAAAGACTTCTTTCAAACACTGTGAGGTGTTGATAACGGCCTCATTCTCGCCTTACAACGTGTATTTACACCAAACCTGATTTACCTGTTCATAGTGGTGGTAATGACGCCACTCTTGTGCGACTGTTTCGAAATTTGAACAGGCATCATCTTTCAGATGTAGAAACATGCCTACCAGCTCCCGTTTATGTGGCACAACTCCTTCTTGGTGTTGCGTTCTTTTTCATGTCATTGTAGTTTGCACCAACACATGTTTCTACTTTTCAACGTTAATTTACACACATGTTTCTACTTTTCAACTTAGGTGTCAGTATATTCATCTAACTTCATGTGAGTAAAGCGAATGATCGAGCTCACAATGACTAATCTCCATCCTCGAAATAGTACGAAATTAAGAAATAAAGTTTAGGGTTTAGTGTCCAGTTCACATCGAGGTCATTAAAAGCGAATCATAACCCGGATCACTGCGAGGTTGGGAAGAAAAAACGGCGGTGGTCTTTCAAAGGAACCTTAGTGACGTTTGCCTGGAGGGATTTATGGAGTTCAAGGAAAACCCAAATCTGGATGGCCAGAGACGAATTTGAACCACCGTGCTCTCAAAAGCGAACGTAATGTGCTCATCACTGCCCCTATCGTTTGGTGAAATAGCACGAAGTCGACGAAGTACTTGCTGTTTGCCGAGATGTAGCACCCTCCACGCTCTTAGCTTCGCAATTGTGAAAGCAGCTCTACTTGTGTACGTCTCCGCCTCCGTCCCGTTAACCATCTTTCCTAGTCTAATGAGCTATTCAAGATCGCAATCGCAACATTCTGCTCACATCAGATCCTAGGAAGACTAATGACGTGTTCTATCACGCTGCTTTGCTACCACGATGTCTAATGCCCGACTCGGACGTTACGCGACAACAACGTAATTTTTGTGACTACACTATTTACACAAATATTATAAATTTACTCATGGTAGTCTGCTGGTTGATTGATTGATTTGGGCGAAGGGACCAAACAGCGATGTCACCGGTACCATCGGATTAGAGGAGGATGGGAAGGATGTCGGCAGTGGCCTTTCAAAGGAACCATCGCGGCATTTGCCTGAAACGATTTAGGGAAGTTGCCGAAAACCTAAATCAGGATGGCCGGGCGTGGTTTTGAACCGTCGTCCGCCCGGATGCGAGGCCAGTGTCCTAACCACAGCTTCATCTCTCTCGGTGGGTATCTGTCTTTATAACGTTATACATCAGGAATTATTACAGGAACAATGGTAATAGTGCACCGTCTGTAAACAGCTACAAAACTATTCGTTAAAAATTAGAAAATATAGGAAATAGAGGACTCAGTGGAGAAAAGTGCTAACCAACAAGAGCCTATTTTGAGTTATTGAATTACAGATATTTACTAAAATTCAAAGTCAAGAAGAAAATACAAAAAAACAAAAAAAATTATACACAGTACGCAGTGGTGCTTAACTGTGCGTACGGAAGTTCTTGCTACCAGAATGTAGTATATTCGGAAACAAAACTGAGAACGTGATCAAACCAAGCCTCAAAAATTTAAAGTTAGCACTTTATTCCGCCGACCCTAGAACACTATACCGAGTACAATAGTGAAAAAGAAAACATTAAATTGCGTCCTTATCTGTTACGTGCCAAACAGTTACAAACCCAACACAAGAACCCACAACCGTCCATCTCGCTGCAGGGAGGGATAACTAAACTCCAGATTCCTACAACTGCAATATGAATGAGCCACAAATGAAATCACTTAATATCTCAGTATAACTATTTTTAGGGTCATGAAATTGAATGACCACATAGATTCAGTCGTCAGTAAAGCAGGTAACATACTTCGGTTAATTAATAAGGTACTGGGAACAGGAGATTGCTTACAAAACACTGGTGTGACCAATCATAGATTACTGCTGAAGTGTGGAGGGCCGTACCATATAGGGCTTGCTCAGGAGATCTGAAACTTGATTTGCTACCAGTTGGACAGTTTCTGTTATTCGGCGAACGATCAAAGATTTTTATTGCTGCGTATTGAACACTTTTCTGAGCCACTAACAGCTTTAATAACAGGTAATAATGCTCATTTTTCCCTCTAGCGTTGTAGGTATGGGCCTCACTGTTCTTCTCAAATTGTGATAAGTTTTTTGTAACGAATTTCATTAGCGAGTAAATGCATCACGCCGGGGCTCTTAAAATGCCTAGCTCCTTGAAGAGGTACTTGCAAGACGTCCGTGGGTGAACACCACATATTCTTAATACTCGCTTTTGTACAGTCAATATTTTCTTTCGAAATGGCGAGTTACCCCACAAAAATCATTCAGTAACACATTGTTGCCTGGAAACTAGCCAGATATGTCAGGAGCTTAATTCGTTTGTTCGCAAGTTTATCAAGTATGCGAATAGTAAAAGAAGCTGAGCTTGATTGTTTGAGAAGCTCACTATTCTGCTTCTTCCATTTCAAGTTTTCGTTTCATGCTGCGTTACTATAGAAAGTGTCGCAGAGCCTTCTGTACCCGGTCTCCTTTACAGGTCACTTTCCGAGAATTCTCCCAATAAACCGCAGTGGGCCTTTCCCTTTCCCTACAACTGACCTTATGTGTCCGCTCCATTGCACGTTGTTCCGCAACGTTACGCCTCGATATTAAACCGATGTGGCTGAGTCAAGTATCCTACGATTCCCCGGTACCATTTACCTATGTTAAAATATTATAGGAATGTTTCACCCACCAGTCCATATTAATTTACATTTATCGATACTTGAAACAAACAGGCATTCATTGCACCAGACAGAAATTCTGTCCAGTCCATCCTCGGGTCCCCTATACTCACTGAACAATGGCAGTTTCTCGTTCACAACAACGACATAAGCAAACTGCCTTAGATTTCTACCGTTCCCCCCCCCCCCCCCCCCCGCCCCCTTCCCGCCCCTCCCTCCCCCCCTCCGTCCTCTCCTTAATCGTCCCTATTCAACACATCGTTTAAGTGCATGTGTCACACCTGCAAAGGGAAGTACCCTATATCACTGTATTAATTAAAAGACTACTATGCCGAACGTTACGGCAGCTTCGTGTTCCACTACGTCATCATTCGGGAGAATATACGGCTTGATACAGGGTGGCAGTTATTGAAATATATGTAGAAAACGTAAATTAGTTACAAACTACGGCGTGCATTCACTTTGGTCAGCATGTAAACGTCAAAACAGATATTCGGATTTAGGTTACTACAAGTTCGATATGCCTGCCAGTACTGGCGACGATGTGGCGCAGAGGAATAGTGAAATTCTGGATGACCCGCTGAAGTGTCGGAACAATGACGCTGTCGATGATCTCCTGAACGGCTGTTTTCGGCTCAGCAATGCTTTTGCGGTTATTACTGTACACTCTGTGTTTAATACAGCCATATGTCGTTTGGGTGCCTGTCTGTGGAAGAATTTCCATGACCGCCAGTACAAGGCGGAAGTATTATAATCCGCGGTTGACAGCGCTATCCATGTCTGCTGTCCACACCATCAGTGGACACATACGATGTGGTGAGCAAAAGTGACGAGGGAAGTAACTCATTGTTTGTTTTTGTCAAATGGTTCAAATGGCTCTGAGCACTATGGGACTCAACGGCTGTGGTCGTAAGTCCCCTAGAACTTAGAACTACTTAAACCTAACTAACCTAAGGACATCACACACATCCATGCCCGAGGCAGGATTCGAACCTGCGACCGTAGCGGTCGTGCGGTTCCAGACTGTAGCACCTTTAACCGCTCGGCCACTCCGGCCGGCGTTTTTGTCAAAACAAGAACTCTACACACATCAATTAACCTATACAGAGACAATTTATAGTGAAACATTTCGTTGAGCATCAAAAAGGCACGTGTCCTTATGTCCAGTACCTTAAAAAAATTAAAATTTACAACCAGTATCACATCATTTTATATACACTGACACAAAAAAAATCGGAACATCAAAAAATATTAATGTAGACTAATGACATTCAGGGGATGCATTTGTCTAAGTAACATATGCAAGTGATGCAAGCTCACAGGTCAACGTATGTGTGAGATAAGCCAGTGGAAATGTGAAATGTTGATTCATTAATAACCTGTGTAATCGCCAGAATGTCGAAACAAAGCATGTAGACGTGCGTGTGTTCAAATGTGTGTGAAATCTTATGGGACTTAACTGCTAAGGTCATCAGTCTCTAAGCTTACACACTACTTAACCTAAATTATCCTAATGACAAGCATACACACCCATGCCTGAGGGAGGACTCGAACCTCCGCCGGGAGCAGCCGCACAGGCCATGACTGCAGCGCCTAAGACCGCTCGGCTAACCCCCCGCGGCAGACGTGTGTGTATTGTGTCGTACAGCTGCCGGATGTCAGTTTGTGGGGCGATATTCCACGCCTGCGGCACTTGGTCGACTTTTTCCGGGTACAGTTAATGCTGTATCTGGATGACGCTGGTGATGTCGTCCGATTATATCCTACATGTGCCGTCTGGAGTCAGATCTGGTGAATGAACAGACACACTGTAGAACAAGTCAGGTTACAACAGTGGTATGTGGGCGAGCCTTATCCTGTTGGAAAACACTTCTTGGAATCAACAGGCTGACGTACAAACTTGCAGTGAGGGTGCACTGGATAACCATGAGATGTTGCTTCCCAGACCATAGCTCTAGGTGCATGTCCAGCATGCAGAGAGTTTTGTTGGAGGCCCTCAACTGGGCTTCCCCTAAACAACACGCAGCCATGACTGACTCCGAGACAGAAACGGATTTTATCGGAAAACAGAACAACCTGGCCTCCAATGACGACTTGCTTGATACCACAGCATGTGTCCAGATCTGGAGAATATGGCGGCCAATCGAGGCCCGTGCCAGTTGCCTCTGGGTATCCCAGAACCAGAATACGGTCTCCAAAGTGCTCCTCCACGACATCAAATACTCTTCGACAGTGTCGAGCTCCGTCTTTTATGAACCACATCTTGTCGAAAACAGGGTGACTTTGGATAACGGGAATGAAATCATCTTCCAAAACCTTCACGTATAATGTTCGGTAGTCACTGTACCATCAAGGAATATCGCACCGATTATTCCATGACTAGGCATCGCTCACCATACACGTTGAGGACGAAGAGACTTCTTGATTGCGAAATGCAGATTCTCAGTACTCCAAATGATCCAGTTTTGCTTATTCACAAACCCATCCAAATGGAAGTGGGCTTCGTCGCTAGACCAAACCATACTGCGAATGCTAATTCCCATCACGCCCCGCAGCCAACCGTGCAGTTTGAACGCCCTAACGCAAACCGTTCAGAAGTTATGACGATTTTATTTCATATAGTTCAATAATTATCGTCCTGTACCTGTGGACGAGCTGTTATGAGTGAAATCATACTCCTAAGACTGCAGCGGGATCACTTTGTGTAAACTGTACGTGGGTTCCCCAGGGGAGACAAGATTTTTACATATTGAAGGCATATTGAAGGAAGATTTTCGGGAGAAATAAAAGTTATTTGGCATCCTACAGTTTATTTTCGGAAATTTGCTGCACACCACCACTCATAGCCCGTTTTTGTAATAATACGGGGTTTCCCAGGCGGAACGGCCATTATTGAGAGAGATGACACGAACGATCGTTCGAAGTATGGTAAACATGGGCTCCAAAATGCATTCCTTAAGATCTATGAGTACTTGTTCAGTAGAAGAGATGTGTTTCACAGTAGCGAAGATGAACAAGTGTTCACAGCTCTTAAGGTATTCGCCTTACAGCCTTTTAATTTTTACGTGACCTATTTTTTTCTCGTTTTGGTCCATATTACCACCTATAAAAATACCGAAAGCAAAAAGTTTGCAATTGAATAAATGTGTTTGACAATATCGAAAATGAAGAATTGTTCATTGCTCTTAAAGTATGCATTTTGAAGCCAATGTTTATTCGATGGTCGTTCCTCTCATATCTGTGAATATTGGCCATTCCTCCAGTGACTCCCTAATAGCTAACTTGGAAAGCTTTCTTGGACACATATACAGAATGTATACCTTCGACTTATTAAACAGCTACAAATACAGTCCCACATGTTTGACTGAAATGAGCAAAGATATGAAAAATACGGGAATTAGAGCGGATGTAATAGGTAACACAACACTTCTAGAGAAACAACACAAAAGATAACATTTCAGGAAAGGAAGACGTCAGCAGATGGAATGAAGTGAGCTTATGAAGAAAAGGAACGACACTCACTAAGGATAAAGCGGAAAACGCAGAGAAAATTAAACACAAAGAAGCGTAGCCAAAGTTAATTGACTGTACCTTGTAAAAGGTTGTTCGAACATATATGATGATGTTTGTTTATTGTTTCGGAAATTTCAGTTCTCCTCAGATGCTTTATGTGACGCCACAGTAAATATATTCTTTCCACGGTGTGAAGCCAGCCACAACTACTCTTAACTACTTAATTTGTGGCTGGCTGTGCTGCACGATGAATATCAAACAAGAAACGCTAAGTGAAAAACTCGTACGTACTTTTGAAGTGGTAGAGAGTAATGATAAACATTCGTTTCACTGTACTAGAGTCTGTTGCTCGTTGCTTGGTTAAAAGTTCAATAAGAATCTTAGGACGAGTGTCATCTGAACATAAAGCTGTTTAAGCCGCTTTTCTTTCTTTCTCCTTCGTTTATTTCTCAAACTGTCCCTAAAATCGCATGTCAGATAGGTTGCAACGCAACGCTGTCCTTCGGTGCTCGATTTTGCTTACTGTGTCGTAAATACAGTCTCGATCGCCTGCGATCGATGTAATCGATGAAGCCCGGCCTGTTAATTCCAGCAGTGGCTGCGAGATGGCGTCTGCGTGCGGTGCTGCATTCGTGGCGGCTGCGTACGTAGCGAGATTTTCTATAATACGTATACGACAACAGTAGCTGCACTTTCGCTTCACTGATTGATATGCTCGTCGTACTTTCAAGTACATTTTCTTAATAAATGTCGATACCATGGGAGAACACTTATGAAACGCGTTACAGTGGTACGGTTATTGCAAAAGTCATTCCGCACAATTCTTTCTGCACTCAGCCAAATACTAAAGGCAGCTCAGCGAGAAATCGAGAGATCCATGTTGGGAATATTACGAAATAAGGGGATATAGTAAATGAATCAGGCAACAGACTGGAGTGAAAGACGTAAATATAACGCAGTAAAAATCCAATGGGGTCGTAATAAACACATAGCTACGCGCATGGATGGCAAATGGACCAAGGAAGTTCTTTGTTGGGTTACAGCAGATATGAAAGTCTAGCAGAATCACGTAATTGACTGTGGGTGAATGACATCAGAAAACATGCAGAAGGAAAATGGATGCTTGCGGTTTGCAAAAGTAGCCTATAGAGGACTTGATGCAGGAGACTGATAATGACGATGATGGTGCGCTTATCAGTGAGGTCATGTTCTCACAAGGGAACCTCCCTATCGCACCCCCCTCAGATTTAGTTATGTTGGCACAGGGATAGGCCTTGAAAAATTGAACACAGATCAATCGAAAAAACAGGAAGAAGTTGTGTGGAACTATGAAAAAAATAAGCAAAATATACAAACTGAGTAGCCCATGCGCAAGGTATGCAACATCTAGGAGAGTGTCAGCTGACGAGAGCCGTGGTCCCGTGGTTAGCGTGAGCAGCTGCGGAACGAGAGGTCTTTGGTTCAAATCTTCTCTCGAGCGAGAAGTTTAATTTTCTATTTTCAGACAATTATTAAAGTTCAGGCACTCACACGTAATCAACTTCGCTCTCCAAAATTCCAGGACATGTCTAGATTTGCTTGGACATATGCAGGATTTGACGGTCTACACACGGAAACATTTGAAAACGTAAAAAACGTATGTTTTGACAGAGCACAGGGAAAACTGTGCGACTGTGAAACTGTTGCATTCATTTGTTGCAGTTTATGTGACAAACTCTTATGTTTTCATCACTTTTTTGGGAGTGATTATCAAATCCACAAGAAAACCTAAATCGGGCAAGGTAGAAGAATATTTTTACCCATTCGCCAAGTGTGCAAGTTAGGTGGGTCGACAACATATTCCTGTCATGTGACGCACATGCCGCCACCAGTGCCGTATAGAATATATCAGACGTGTTTTCCTGTGGAGGAATCGGTTGAGCTATGACCTTGCGATCAAATGTTTTCGGTTCCCATTGGAGAGGCACGTCCTTTCGTCTACTAATCGCACGGTTTTGCGGTGCGGTCGCAAAACACAGACACTAAACTTAATACAGTGAACAGAGACGTCAATGAATGAACGGACAGATCGTAACTTTGCGAAAATAAAGAAATTAAAATTTTTACTCGAGGGAGGACTCGAACTAAGGGCCTCTCGTTCAGTATTTGCTCATTCTAACCATGGGACCACGGCGCTCCTCAACCCAGATACTCCTTGATGTTGCATATGTTGCACATCGACTATTCAGTTTGTATATTTTGTTCATTTTTTCATAGTTCCACACAACTTCTTCCTGTTTTGGTTCAAATGGCTCTGAGCACTGTGGGACTTAACAGCTGTGGTCATCAGTCCCCTAGAACTTAGAACTACTTAAACCTAACTAACCTAAAGACATCACACACATCCATGCCCGAGGCAGGATTCGAACCTGCGACCGTAGCAGTCGCGCGGTTCCGGACTGCGCGCCTAGAACTCTTCCTGTTTTCTCGTTTGATCTGTGTTCAGTTTTTCAAGGCCTATCCACTGCGTCAATTTATAACTAAATCTGAGGGGGGTGCGATGGGGAGGTTCCCTTGTCAGAGTCAAGCTAGTCGCACACTCTAGCGGTACTAAACAATAGTTACGTGTGCAAATGTCTGCTCAAGTTGTACGAACCATCAATGTAGGAAGATAATAGACAACTATATAACTTTACGCATGTTCCAGGTCTGGGTGAAAGTAAATAGTACGTACAGTTAACAACAGTAGAGGTGACAGTCTTCATCTACAGATTCGTCTCCTGTTTCTACGGCTTCATCTTCATCTACGTTCATACTCTGAGACCTATGATGAAGTGCACTGTAAAGGGTACTTCCCATTGCACCATGTACTGGTTTCACGTGCGGAGGTTGGAAGACTGGCTGCTTAAATGCTTCCGTGTGCCCTGTCATTAATTTAATCATGTCCTCACATGGGGCAGCGATAAATAGGGGGTGTAGTATATTCGTAGATTCTTCACTTAATACTTGTTCTTCAGTTATTATAAGTTCATATGGTTCAAATGGCTCTGAACACTATGGGACTTAACATCTGAGATCATCAGTCCCCTAGAACTTAGAACTACTTAAACCTAACTAACCTAAGGACGTCACACACATCCATGCCCGAGGCAGGATTCGAACCTGCGACCGTAGTGGTCGCGCGGTTCCAGACTGTAGCGCCTAGAACCGCTCGGCCACTCCGGCCGGCTATTATAAGTAACCTTTCATTTGATTAGGTAGTGTTCATCTTCAAGCGCCCGCCGGTTCAAGTGTTTCAATTTTTCTCTGATTCTGTCCCGTGAACCAGACAAACCTGTTATCATCCGTATTTACTTCCTCTGTATTCGCTAGATGTTCACTGCTACCCCTATTTGGTACGGGGCCCTCACACTTGAGCAATATTCTAGGGTGGGTCGAAGTAATCTCTTGTAAGCTATCCGCTGCTAGACTGACTCCGTTTCACGAGTAGCCTACCTTTAAACAAAACTGTGCCATCTGCTTTACCTAAGATCGATCCGATGCATTCTTCTCACTTCATATGGCCATAATTTGGTACACTCAGGTACTTGTGTGAGATGGCTGATTCCAGTCATTGCTCATAGGTATAATATAATAAAAAATATATAATAAAATGTTTGGATACATGGAAATAATAAGATTAATTTTTCGGTAACCGGACAAGCACAATAAGCTGGACTATGCCTGTTAAAGGGGTTCACATTAGTTCATATTAGTTTTGGATGGACAAAATAGTCTTTTTCTTGCTGTAGATTTATGCTTACCAATTAATAATACTACATCCGATCGCCGTATCGACCTACAAAATCTTGACCGTGTTCATGATATGGTAATCGGATCTCCGTGAGAACTCCGAAGTACACAGGTGGGCTTCTTCAATTCTTCTGTATTACAGTACTACTTGGAATAATAACTCAGTTTTACGCTAACGAAATACGAAAGTATTATTTCTTCCACACACATCAAAAATACAGGCTTTTCACTTACTCTCATAATCAAAATGGCTACTGTCCATTACACTCTAAAATAACATGCGTCTTCCTTCGTTCATGAACAGAGAGCGAGTTCTTGCTCTTACCGAGGCACAGGAAAAACATCTTATGTTTTTTAGCATTTGAAAATCAAAATTACGTGACAGTAGGCTCATGCTCTACGATGGGCTATCGCTTCACCTTTTCTCTTTGCTTTGAAAGAAAATGAAAATATAAAAACAAGAAATGCAAAAGGTACATCATATAGGACACTAGGTATCTTCATTTTATGTGGCGCATAATTTTTGTATGTTCTGTGGATGATATTCGCGAAAAGTTTCTATGGTATGGAAAGTGTCAATATGGACACTAATAAAATACATTGTACATGTGAAAACGTGACTTCATGTTGGCTCTTTAGATAACTGGGTGTGGAACTCATTGCAACAGCAGAAATGCACCTGAGTTCTGTGAGCTGCCACAACTTCTCATAAGAAGAGACTCACTTTAAATTTCGTCTTGTTATTTAGTTTCAACTTATATACTTCGTCTGTGTCTTGTATTTATCAGGAAATCTTCAGTACTGATAGGAGCTCTGACTGCTGTGGTCAGACGTGAGCCAAGTTGGTGAACCTTTGTTCACAGCTCCAGGCAGTGTTGGCTCCGGTCACGCAGCTTAAGGCTGCTGCCAATGGGCATCACTGTGGGGGACCATACGGGGCAATTCGAGTTTCTTCCAGCACGACCCACGTGCCCCCCACCCCCCCACCCCATCGGAACACTACTGTGATCGCCCTGGGTACTGCCCGCACTGATGTTGATCCCTCACTTGTGGTCGAGTGGGAGGTCATTCCAAGGTGTGGCAGGCGGCGAAAGACTTTCCGAGTGTCCAATCGGAGGTACTCCTAGGTTCGTCTGACAAACAGGTTTCGGGCGCTATTTGTGGCTCATAAAGTCCCTGAGCCAGATGAAGTCGCTCATCCTGTTCTAGAATAATCCTATCGGCCCGCTATGTCTAGGCATTCACAGAGAATGGGTTTAGTGATAATTGGGAGGTCCACCGTTAGATGTGTCTTAATTGGGCCCCTTTGGGATGTGGCTGCAAAGGAGGGGAAAGAATGCAGTGTGCGCTCTGTGCCCATATCGGGAGGAGTCATTCCAGATGTGGAACGGGTGCAACCAACTGCAAGTGGTGGTTTGTAGTGGTACTAACGACGTGTGTCGCTTTGGATCGGAAGATATTTTTTCTCGTTTAGGGCGGCTAACTGATCTAGTTAAGACTGCCAGTCTTGCTTGGGAGATGAATGCGTAGCTCACCATCTGCAGCATTGTCGATAGAACCGACAGTGGTTCTTTGGTACAGAGCCGAGTGTAAGGTCTGAATCAGAGGTTGAGACTGTTCTGCGACCGTGTAGGTTGCAGAATCCTCGGCTTGCGCCAGAGGGTGGTGGGTTCGCGGATTCTGCTAAATAGGTAAGGGGTCCACAACATGCACGGAGAGACTACAAGGGATACACGAATAGCGGGGGCTGTTTGGGCGGTTTTTAAGGTTAAAGGGTCTCGGGAAAGTGCAGAAAGGACGTCTGTCTCAATGGGCGTAGGACAAACACTAGACGAGGGTACACATAGCAACAATCAATATTGTAGTTGTAAACTGCGGTAGCTGTACGGGATAAGAACCAGAGCTCCAAGCGCTAATAGAAAACACTGAATCTCACATTGTTATAATTACGGAAAACTGGCTAAGACGGGAAATTAGTTCAGCCGAAATTTTTACAAAGGACCTAACCGTGTTCAGAAAGGATAGATTAAACACAGTTTGTGGTGGATCGTTTAATGCTGTGAGAAATAGTTTACCTTGCAGTGAAACTGAAGTAGACAGTTCATGTGGGCTAGTATGGGTAGAGGTTATAATTGATAACTGGAATAAATTAATAACTGGTTCATTTTACCTATCCACGATTCAGATGATACAGTTGATGAACACATCAAAGAAAACTTGAGTGTCATTTCAAATAGTTATCCACTTATACAATTATAGTCGATGGTGACTTAACCTACCCTCGATATATTGGCAAAAATACTTGTTTAAAGTCGATGATAACCATAGAAAGTAGTCAGAAATTGTACTGAATGTCTTCTCAGAAAATTATTTTGAACGATTAGTTCAGGAGCTCCCTTGAAGTGTAAATCGTTGCGAAAACATACTTGACCTCTTAGCAACAAATAGCCCTGACCAAATAGGGAGGCTCATGACAGACATAGGGATTGCTGTAGTTAGAATGAATACCCTAACATCCAAACCCAACAAAAATAAACCCAAAATACATCTATTTAAAAAGCAGATAAAAACTGGCTTGACACTTTCCTAAGAGAAAGTCATTACTACCTCCATTCTGACTATGTAAGCGTAGACCAGATATGGCTTGAATTCAAAGAAATAGTATCGACGGCAATTGAGAGACATATACCAAATAAACTAATAAGAGATGGTGCTGAGCCCACATAGTACACAAAAAGGGGTTATAACAGTATTGCAGATGCAACGAAAAAAAGCATGCTAAATTTAAAAGTACGCAAAATCCCGAAGATCGGCGAAGTTTTACGGGAGCTCGAAATTTAGCGCGAACGTAAAGTGAGATGCTTTTAATAGTTTCCACAGCGAAACTCTGTCTCGAAATTTGACAGAAAACCCAAGGAGATTCTGGTCGCATGTGAAACACACTAGTGGCAAGACTTAATCAATTCCAACTTTGGTTCCATAAAGGAACTGTTGCGGACAGCGACCGTAGACTGTAGGTAAGGAGAGGCACACAACAATCAGTGGCAATCCCAATTGTTTTTATTACTCTCGCATATCTAGATTTCGGCTATAAGTTGCCATATTCAATGAATTTGGGTTACACTTCAGCAGACAGACCAACTGAGCAGTTTCCTTCTGCCTACACACCTGTAAGAACATAAATGGTGACACGTACAGCCGCCAGTCTGTTAAATTGTAACCCAGATACACTGAAGATGGCTATTTATAGCCGAAATATAGATTTGCAAGGATAATAAAAACTAATGGGAGTGCGACTGGTTTCTGTGTGCCTCTACTTCCTCGAAATCAATACCTTCATTGCTCGATAATAATGGTAATGTTGTTGTGTTGATGTCAGTGCCACTAAAGCAGAGTTACTGAACACAGTTTTCCGAAATTCCTTCACAAATGGTTCAAATGGCTCTGAGCACTACGGGACTCAACTGCTGAGGTCATTAGTCCCCTAGAACTTAGAACTAGTTAAACCTAACTAACCTAAGGACATCACAAACATCCATGCCCGAGGCAGGATTCGAACCTGCGACTGTAGCGGTCTTGCGGTTCCAGACTGCAGCGCCTTTAACCGCACGGCCACTTCGGCCGGCATTCCTTCACAAAAGAAGACGAAGTAAGTACTCCACAATTCCAATCAAGAGCAACTTCCAACATGAGTAACTAAGAATTAGACATCCTCGGTGTAGGAAGCAGCTTAAAATACTTAAGAACAGATTGTATAGGTTACCAGTTAGGTTCCTCTCAGAGTACGCTGATACAACACTTCCATTCTTAGCAAGGAAGTGTTATTTGCCCTTCTGTTGCTCTTGATCAACATAACAGATTTAGGAGACAATCTGAGCAGTCCTCTTAAACTGTTCGCAGATGATGCTGTCATTTACCGCCTTGTAAAGTCATCAAATGATCAAAACGAATTGCAAAACGATTTAAACACGATATCTGTGCCAAGCAAAAAGTGTCAACTGACTCTAAAGAATGAAAAGTGTCAAGTAGTCTACATGAGTACTAAAACAAATACGCTAAATTTCAAGTACACCATAGTCCACATAAATCTGAAGGCTGTTAACTCGACTGAATACTTAGGCTTTATAATTACGAATAAAATTGCTACGGTCAGATATATAATGATGTGGGGAAAGCACACAAAAGAAAATGTAACAGATCTACTAAAGAGACTACTTGCACCAGATCGTTCACCCCCTTCTCTAGAGTAATGCTGTGCGGTGTGGAGTCCGCATCAGATAGTATTGACGGAGGACATCAAAAAAGTTCAAATAAGAGCACCTCGTTTCGTATCATCGCAAAATAAGTGAGAGAATACCAAGGGTATGATACACGAATTAGGGTGGCAGTCTAAAAACAAAGGAGTTTTTCGCTGCGGTAGGACCTCCTCACGAAATTTCAATCACCAGCTTTCTCCTCAGAGTGTGAAAATATTTTGTTAGCGCTCACCAACATAGGGAGAAATTATTATCATAATAAAATAACAGAAATCAGAGCTCACACGGGGGGATTTAAGCGTTCGTTTTTTCCCGAGCGCTGTTCGAGAGTCAGACGGTAGAGAAATAGCTTAAAGGTGGTTCGATGAACCCTTAGCTGGACACTTAACTGTGAATTGTAATCATGTAGATGTAGATGTAGATGTAGAGCTTATTTCTCCGCGCTGCCTCTGCAAAAGGAAGCTATTCTTATTTTTACAGGGGACTCAGATCGGCATAGTACAGCAAATAAATATTATGCTCTTCCTAATTAGGTAACTAATGAGCTTATTAACTGTTTTACAAGCCACTCATATTTTGTTAATTGCTACTAATCGTTTACTCTAACATTTATATTTTTTTTTCAATACTTGAAACGTCAGTTATTTTCATTTCTTTCAGCACAGCCCGTCTGGGTGAAGAATTTAGCCTAGAAAGCGATTGCGTCTCATACATGTAATTATAGGAATATTGCTATGTCTGATTGTGCCCCCTTCCCTTCCGTCACTTTTTTTTAAACTCTCAGCTATAGTATCTGCGAACCCATCTACATTTACATCACAACTCTGCAATTCGCACCCGGGTTCTTGGCGGAGTGTTCTCAGAATAAAGTTCAGATTATTTCTCTACCGTTGCACTCTTGAATAGCACTTGGGAAAAATGGAAACCTAAATCTTTCCACGCGAGCTCTGACTTCGTTTCTTTTATTACGACGGTTACTTCTTCGGTGGGAGTCAACAAAACGTTTTCGCTTTCAGCAAAGGAAGATGACAACTAAAATTCTGTGAAAAGATCTCATCACAACGCTTTTGTTTTAATGATTGCCTATCCCAATCGCGTACCATACCCGTGGGACTCTCTCCCCATTTCGCGATAGTACAAAACGGGCTGCCCCTCTTTGAGCTTTCCATTGTTTTCAGTCAATCTTATCTCGCAAGGATCCCATACTGCGCAACACCAGTCTAGCAGAGGACAGACAAGCGTTTTGTAGTAGGAGTAGAGGGGGGAGGTGAGGTATTGGCGGAAGTAAAGCTGTCAGGAGGGCTAATGAGTTGTGCTTGGATATCTCAGTTGACAGAGTCCTTAACCGCAAAAGCAAATTCGACAGTTAGAGTCTCGGTCCAGCACACACTCTTAATCTGCCAGGGAGTAGATTTCTCGCATCTTGTAAGTGTTCTACCAATAAAACGCAGTTTCAGTTGGTACTCATTGATATCCTACTCAGTGGGTACCACGTTTATGAGTTTTAAAAAGCACACAGTTTTATATTTCTGGACCTGTAAGACAAGTTGCCATTCTCTGCATTAGTCTCAAATGTAAACATGATCTGACAAAATATTTGTGCAGCTTCACTATTTCATTACAGATAACTGCGTCATCTGCAAAATGCTTCTGATTACTATTACTTTTGCAGGCTGGTCATTAACATACACCTTGAGCTTCAATGGTTCCAACGCACTTCCCCTAGCAGACTTCCTAGCTAATGTAGATACAGAATAAGATTGTTTTCAAGCCTTTAATACTTTGTTGCGTGGTACTAAATAAGCGCTCCAGTTTCTTTACTTTTACATCTGTCAATAACTTGCCATCCAAATAATATGCTGTATTCTCCCTATCAACAAATTCTCAATCCAATGACAAACTGCTCCTGATATCCCATATGGTCCTACTTTCATCAATAGCCGCTGTTACGGTAGTGGATAGAATGCATTTCAAAAGTCAAGGAATACTGATCTAACTCATTAGCCTGATCCATGGCTCTCATTATATCATCTAAGAAATGTGCGAACTGTTTTTCGTATCACCGATGATTTCGCAGTTCATGCTGGTTGGAATAAAGGAGGTCGTTTGGTTCGAGGCACTACACTACATTAAAAATTAATGTTATTAAATGTCTTACAAGAGATGGTTGTGAATGATATTGGGGAAATAGTTTTATAAATCACTTTTGCTACATTTCTTGCAGACGTTTAATGATCAAGAATGAGGAGCGGAAGGAGATGGGGGTGGCAATGGCGATGAGGAGCGGATAACTCTATAATGGATATGCTAATCAAAAAGAAAGTCCCCCCCCGCCCCCTCCCCCCCCCCCCCCCCCCCTGTAAGGTTGTTCATGTCTCAGTCTTCTTATATCATTTTGTTTACATTGTAGATTTTGCATGTTTTCAGATAAATTCCATTTATCACTTTCAACCTTTGTTTTTATGTTTTTTTACTTTTTGATCTTCCTTTTAAAGTATTGTGACCTTATACCATTATGACAGATAACTATTTTGCAATTGTAATACTGAAACTTTCCCTTTGAACGTAAAGAATGACTGTGCTGGTAAAACTTCTACTTTATTTTCAAACTCCAGAGTGAAACTGAACGTACTGAGACTGTTTTCTCTTTACTCATTCTGACACACAATATTTTAGCGCAACACAATCAATAATCCCTACAGAAGAATAGCCCTGACTAACAGTAACCTGTAACCTTCATGAATCACTCACCTCACAAAAATCTTCGTTACTCGAACTACTGCGAGCGCCAATACTGCCAACTAAATAAAAGATTCTAACTACTGAAGGCACTAACTACTGATAGGCATATAGTTAGCAAAATGAAAGATTTTGATAGAGGACAGACAATGTATTTACCTTAATAGTGTTCAAAAGTCATATATAAATATAAATTCTTGACATCCAGTTTAACAGATTTCCTTTTTCTGACGGACACACGTCCAGATCGTCCGCTCACATTAACATCTGAGGACTCTGATATCTCTCTCCCCACATCCACCACTCCTGGCGGCTCACCTCCAACTGCTCAACCCTATGGGCTGTTCACATCCAACTGCCCAAAACTACACTGGCGAATAACTTCCAACAATGAGTTCAACCAGCCACAGACTTCACACAGCGCAGTCAGAGATTTTAATACAGAGCGCTACGTGGCGTTACCAACATAAAAACCTAAACAGCCTACTTACAATACTTGTTATTCAACATCTATAACGTAGATTTTACATGTTTGGATGTTAATTCTATTTGACATTTTTACCTTAATTCTTATATTGCTTTACTTTTTGTATTTTCTGTTAAGGTATTGTGACCTCGTATCATTATAGTACATCACCGTTTGACAGTTGTAGTAATTCCTGCTCAAGCTTGTCCTTTATCATGTTTATATAGTACCCATTATGTATTTCTTGGTAATTTTGTTGTTACATTTCATTCTGGTACTATTATATATGGTTCATATTAGTAAACTATATTACTTCTTCTGGTCGCCTCTGGAAAAATACCGCATAGTAGGACTGCTTTGCAATTATTCAAGCTTGTCCATCATCATGTGTATGTTGGTAACTTTACTGTTACATTTTACTCTGGTACCATTATGTATGGTTCATATCGATAAGTTATTTTACCCACTCAGGTTTCCCTACAAAATACGAGATTTTGTATTATACTAGTTAATACATTTGCTTTACGATGCATGTATATCTTGTGGAGTTGAGTTTCTGTTCTGTTGATGTTCCTCGCCTCTGTGTAACATTGTCTAGCAGATATTTTAAGGGTTTTTAAGGATTTATAATAGTTAAAATTTGATTTTATGTATTTTAATTTGTAGCCAAAAAGAAATGATGTTCTGAAGGACTGTCTCAGCATATAGAAAAGTCAAAGTAACCTTCGGTGAAGCTACAAATAAGGTAGGTAGCATTGACGGTGCATGGAAATTCCACTGTTAAATTCAGTGGAGAGACAGGATGGTGGAAAGAGTACACTGAAGGTCTCCACGAGAGGGAATATTTGTTTGGTGACGTGACTGAAGAAGAAACAGGAGTCGCTATAGAAGAGACAGAGGATCAAATATTAGGATCAGAATTTAAAAGAGTTCTGGAAGATTTAAAATTTAATAAGACAGCAGGACTAGATAACATTGCATCACAATTTCTAACATCATTGGGGGAAGTGACAACAAAACGACTAATCAGGCTGTTCTGTAGAGTGTATAAAACTGGCGATATACCATCAGACTTTCGAAAAAATCACCCACAAAATCTCGAGGATTTCAAGAGCAGACAAGGGCGAGAATCATCGCAAAATCAGCTTAATAGCTCATGCATCCAAGCTGCTGACAAGAATAATATACAAAACGGTGGAAAAGAAAATAAAGACTGTGATAGGTTACAATCAGTCTGGATTTAGGAAAGGTAGAGGCAACAGAAAGACAGTTCTGATAATGGAAGCAAGACTAAAGAAAAATCAAGACACGTTTATAGGGTTTTGTCGACCTGGAGAAAACGTTCGACAGCCAAGTGGTGCAAGATGTTCGAAATTTTGAGAAAAGTAGGCGTGAATACAATAAGTACAAGAACTAAGAGGAAACAGTAAGAGTGGAAGGCCAAGAACGAATTACACTGATTAAAAAGGGTACATCTATACATCGAAGAAGCCATGACGAAGTAAAAGAAAGGTTCAAGACTGGAATCTAAATTCAGGGTAGGAGGATATCAATGATAAGATTTGCTGATGACATTGCCATCTCTTTGCAGTGCAATAAAGCAGCTGGGGTGGATGAAATTAAGTCGGAACTCATCAAATACAGTGGAATGTCAGGTCTTAAATGGCTACACAGGATAATTGAAATGGCGTGGGAGTCGGGACAGGCTCCATCAGACTGGAAAAAAGCAGTAATCACACCAATCTTTAAACATGGAAACAGAAAAGATTGTAACAACTACAGAGGTATCTCTTTAATCAGCGTTGTGGGTAAAATCTTCTCAGGTATTGTTGAAAATAAAGTGCGAGTATTAGTTGAGGACCAATTGGATGAAAATCAGTATGGGTTTAGGCCTCTTAGAGGTTGTCAGGACCAGATCTTTAGCTTACTGCAAATAATGGAGAAGTGTTATGAGTGGAACAGGGAATTGTATCTATGGTTTATAGATCTAGAAAAGGCATATGACCGGGTTCCTAGGAGGAAGTTATTCTCTGTTTTACGAGATTATGGAATAGGAGGCAAACTTTTGCAAGCAATTAAAGGCCTTTACATGGATAGTCAGGCAGCAGTTAGAGTTGACGGTAAATTGAGTTCATGGTTCAGAGTAGTTTCAGGGGTAAGAGAAGGCTGCAACCTGTCTCCACTGTTGTTCATATTATTTATGGATCATATGTTGAAAACAATAGACTGGCTGGGTGAGATTAAGATATGTGTACACAAAATAAGCAGTCTTGCATATGCAGATGACTTAGTTGTGATGGCAGATTCGATTGAAAGTTTTCAAAGTAATATTTCAGAGCTAGATCAGAAATGTAAGGACTATGGGGATGAAGATTAGCATCTCCAAAACGAAAGTAATGTCAGTGGGAAAGAAATATAAACGGATTGAGTGCCAAATAGGAGGAACAAAGTTAGAACAGGTGGACGGTTTCAAATACTTAGGATGCATATTATCACAGGATGGCAACATAGTGAAAGAACTGGAAGCGAGGTGTAGCAAAGCTAACGCAGTGAGCGCTCAGCTACGATCTACTCTCTTCTGCAAGAGGGAAGTCAGTACCAAGACTAAGTTATCTGTGCACCGTTCAATCTTTCGACCAACTTTGTTGTATGGGAGCGACAGATGGGTGGATTCGGGTTACCTTATCAACAAGATTGAGGTTACGGATATGAAAGTAGCTAGGATGATTGCAGGTACTAGTAGATGGGAATAATGGCAGGAGGGTGTCCACAATGAGGAAATCAAAGAAAAACTGGGAATGAACTCTATAGATGTAGCAGTCAGGGCGAACAGGCTTAGATGGTGGGGTCATGTTACACGCGTGGGAGAAGCAAGGTTACCCAAGAGACTCATGGGTTCAGCAGTAGAGGGTAGGAGGAGTCGGGGCAGACCAAGGAGAAGGTACCTGGATTCGGTTAAGAATTATTTTGAAGTAATAGGTTTAACATCAGAAGAGGCACCAATGTTAGCACTGAATAGGGGATCATGGAGGAATTTTATAAGGGGGCTATGCTCCAGACTGCACGCTGAAAGGCATAATCAGTCTTAAATGATGATGATGATGATGGTTGCAATCTCAGTGAAAGTGAAGGACAGTTACAGGATCTGCTAAATGGAATGAACAGTGTAACGAGACAGAATGTGGATTGAAAGTAGATCGAAGAAAGACGAAGGTAATGAGAAGCAGCAGAAATGAGAACAGCGAAAAACTCAACATTAGGATTGGTGGTCACGATGTAGATGAAGTTAAATAATTCTGCGACACCTAGCGAGGTGGTGCAGTGGTTAGCGTACTGGAGTCGCAATTGGAAGGACAACTGTTCAAACCCGCGTCCGGCCATCCTGATTTATATTTCCCATGATTTCCATAAATCGCCCTTTGAAAGGGCGCTGGCGATTTCCTTCCCCGTCCTTCTCTCATCCAACTGGAATGATGACCTCGCTGATCTGTCCCCTCCCCAAATCAACCAATCGATCAACCAGTTCTGCTATCTAGGCAGCACAATAATCCGTGAGGGACGGAGTAAGAACGACATAAGAAACAGACTAGCAGTCGCAAAAAGGGCATTCTTGGCAAAGACAAGTCTACCACTATAATATACAGGTCTTAATTTGAGGAATAAATTTCTGAGAATGTGCGTTTGGAGCACAGCATTGTGTGGTACTGAAATATGGACTGTGGGAAAGCCAGAAAAGAGGAGAATCAAAGCATTTGAGACTTGTTGCTACGAAGAATATTGAAATTAAGGTGGACTGATAACGTAAGAAGAAAGGACAGGATGGTAGGAGAGCAGTTAAGACATCAGGGAATAACTTCCATTATACTAGAGGGATCTGTAAAAGATAAAAACTGTAGAGGAAGATGTGGAATTGAATACACGAAACAAATAATTGAGGACGTAGGTTACAAGTGCTACTTTGAGGTGAAGAGATTGGCACAGGAAAGGTATTTGTGGAGGGCAGCATCAAAGGAGTCAGAAGACTGATGACAAAATAAAAATCCGGCTCCTAAAATCCACTTATTTAATAATCCATTTCTTGGTCGCACAGTTGGTCCCATTCTATTCTATAAAATGTTCAGCTCCCTAAATCAGATGAATGAGGTTCCCCCTTGTTTTTAACAGATATTTCGAGCTCATTTGCTGTTTGTCAGATGCTCCATATTGATCGAACACATTTTGATACTGTGTACTAATCCCACTTGGGACACGTGTTGCATATAATCTCTGTTTGATTGTAAGCTAGATTTCGTGTGCTAAATTATTTCAGCCCCACATATAGACATGAAATAATGCCTTTTTGACAAATTTTCGGCATTCTATCACTTAGGTACCGTTTATTAAGCCACTGAGTTTTAGCTCTGTTTACTTTGCACTGTTAACCCTAGTAATTTTTTTCTTATATCTATGATCATGTAGTTTGTCAGTCATATAAGGGAAACTTCAACTGTAATCATTTACTGAGATATCATTTGTTATCGAGTCCCTGTCTGTTCGGACATGTGATACACTGAATTGTATATTGTACTTAGAAATTATACATATTATGTACTATTTACACCTTTGCTATAATTATATTTCAAAGATTTTTGTCACAGTTTACATTATGTACCTTATTTTTCTTAATAACTACTAAGAAGATGGTATACTATAATTTTTATACAATGTTAATTGTAAAAAGTAATATTTCTGATAATCAACACCTGTGATTAGGTGGTTAGATTGGATTAGATTAGATTAGATTAGTACTTGTTCCATAGGTCATGAATACGAGACTTCGTAATGATGTGGAACGTGTCAGGTTAATAAAACGTGTCTATACACGATATTACATTAGACAAAATATTACATGACACTCAATATTTTTTTTTTTTTTTTTTTGTGGAGGTTGGGGAATTACCCACTTACTATATCCAAACATTCATCTAATGAGTAGAAGGAGTTGCCATTAAGAAATTATTTTAATTTCCTTTTACATGCCATATGGCTATCTGTCAGACTTTTGATGCTATTAGGTAAGTGACCAAAGACTTTTGTGGCAACATAATTTACCCCCTTCTGAGCCAAAGTTAAATTTAACCTTGAGTAGTGAAGATCATCCTTTCTCCTAGTGTTGTAGCGATGTACACTGCTATTACTTTTGAATTCGTTTGGATTGTTAATAACAAATTTCATAAGTGAATATATATATTGTGAGGCTACAGTGAAGATTTCTAGCTCTTTAAATAAGTGTCTGCAGGATGCTCTTGGATGAGCTCCAGTAATTATTCTGATTACACGCTTTTGTGCAATGAACACTCTTTTACTCAATGATGAGTTACCCCAGAATATGGTGCCATACGAAAGTAGAGAATTTGAAATAGGCATGGTAAGCTAATTTACTCAGATATATATCGCCAACATTTGCAATGACCCTAATAGCTTAAGTAGCTGAACTCAAATGTTTCAGCAGATCCTCAGTGTGTTTTTTCCAGTTCAACCCCTCATCAATGCATACACCTAGAAATTTTGAATATTTTACCTTAGCTACCGATTTCTGATCGAAGTTTAGATTTATTAATGGGGTCATTCCATTTACTGTGTGGAACTGTATATACTGTGTTTTGTCAAAGTTTAATGAGAGCCCATTTGCAGAGAACCACTTAATGATTTTCTGAAAAACATCGTTTACAATTTCACCAGTTAATTCTTGTCTTTTGGGTGTGATAGCTATACTTCTATCATCGGCAAAAAGTACCAGCTTTGCATCTTCGTGAATATAGAATGGCAAGTCATTAATATATATTAAGAACGGCAAAGGACCCAAGACCGAACCTTGCGGTACCCCATTCTTGATTGTTCCCCAGTTTGAAAAATCACCAGTTTTTTGCATATTATGTGAACTGTTTATTTCAACTATCTGCACTCTTCCAGTTAGGTATGATTTAAGCCATTCAAGCACTGTCCCATTCATACCACAGTACTTGAGCTTATCTAGAAGTATTCCATTATTTACACAATCAAAAGCCTTTGATAGATCACAAAAAATCCCAACGGGTGACTTCCGGTTACTCAGAGCATTTAATATTTCATTAGTGAAAGTATATATAGCATTTTCCGTTGAAAAACCTGAAACGTCCCCTTAGAAAAATTCTAAATGACTGTGCTTAAACTGACACACTTAGTGCAACGCATTCTGACTTTCAATAATCCCTACAAAAGAATGGCCCTGACTAACATTAACCTATACCTTTCACAAATCACTTACCTCACAAGAAACTTCGTTACTCGAACTACTGCAATACAGCGAGCGCCACTACTGCCAGCTAAATAAAAGATTCAAACTGCTGAACGCACTAACTACTGATAGGCAAAGCTATCAAATGAAAGATTTTGATAGACAACAAAGAATGTATTTACCTTAATAGTGTTGAAAAGTCATAATATATATAGCAGTTCATGACATCCATTCTTGCAAATGTACTGTATCAAATGTACTGTATCATCATCCGCTCTCAAAACTCCGCCATTTCTCTCCCCACATCCACCACTGCTGGCGGGTCACCTCCAACTGCACACCGCTATGGGCTGTTCACATCCACCTGCCCAACACTACAATAGCAAACAACAATGCAAACCAGCCACAGACTGTACACAGCACAGCCAGTGATTTTCATAGAGAGCGCTACGTGGCGTTACCAATATAAAAACCTAAACAGCCTACTTACAAACCCTTCTGGAAATCAAACTGACGTTTTGTTAAAACTTTATTTTTACAAAGGTGTGATGCTAATCTACAATATATTACTTTTCAAGATTTTTGGATAAGGCAGTAAGAAGAGAGATTGGGCGGTAGTTGTTGACATCAGATGTATCCCCTTTTCTATGCAGTGGTATAACAATTGCATACTTCTGTCTAAGTTGACAAGCACATGCTTCTATATGTTGCTCTAGACATAACTTTTTTGTATCTAAACTTTCTACACAGTGATAACTTTTGACATATGCGGAAACTCTTCCTCCCACCTTATTCTCTCTGCTCATATGTGCAGCTAGTTTATAACCACTGATATTTAACTTTTCCATATCAGACACAATGTGATGCTCAGACAGGCGTAGTATATCTATTACATTATTAGATTCAACGTCATCTAAACAGACCAAGAGCTCATCTACTTTATTATTTAATCCCGGAATATTTTGGTTAAAAATGGTAACATTATTTTTTACTTTCCTTTTCTGAGAACCTACTTTTTTCTTTAATCTAACAATATTTTGGTTAAATACGGTAAAATTATTATTTACTTTCCTGTTGTTGACATCAGATGTATCCCCTTTTCTATGCAGTGGTATAACAATTGCATACTTCAGTATATCTGGGAAAATACCCTGCTTCAGAGAGCTATTACATATGTGGTTAAGAATCCCACTTATTTCTTGGGAACAAGCTTTTATTATCATGCTGGAAATGCCATCAGTCCCCTTTGAGCTTTTATTCCTAAGAGAGTTTATTATCTTCCTAATTTCAGATGGAGAGGTGGGTGGAATTTCAATTGTATCAAATGGTGTGAGTTAGGCCTCTTCCATTAACTGCGTTGCTTCTTATAATGAACATTTAGATCCTATTTTCTCTACAACATTTAAAAAATGATTGTTCAAAATGTTTTCGACTTTCGGTTTGTTGTTTATCAAGTTTCCATTAGCTTTGATGGTGATGCCGTCATCCTGTACTCTTGGTTGTCCTGTCTCCCTTGTAATAATATTCCAAATTGTTTTGATTTCGTTATCAGAGGTATTAAAGTCAGATATGATGCACATGCTTCTGGACTTTTTAATATCCTTTCTTGATGTAGCACAAGGGTTTTTATAATATTTGGTTGTTTCTGGTTCATTACTCTTTCTTGTTGTTAGATACAGTTCCTTTTTGTGGTTACAAGATATTTTTATTCCTTTAGTAAGCCAAGATTTTTTGTGTAGTTTCCTATAGTTAGATTTAACTACTTTCTTGGGGAAACAGTTTTCAAATTCTCTTACAAGTGTATGATGAAATAAGTTATATTTTAAATTAGCATTGGGTCCCTTGTACATCTCATGCCAGTCTAACTGCTGAAGATTTTCTCTGAAATTTCTACTTCTTGAGTCATTAATTGAACGTACAACTTTGGAGGGTAGTTTTGAATTACTGAATGGGGCTATGTCATATACTGTAACTAGCTGAGCATCATGATCAGAAAGCCCATTCTCAACAGGACAAGAATTTATGTTTTTAAACTTATCTTGGTCTATAAAAGTGTTATCTATCAATGTGCTGCTGTCCTTTACTACCCGAGTAGGAAAATTTATGACAGATGTCAGATTGAAAGAACCGAGCAAGACTTCCAGGTCATTCTTCCTATTACACTCTTTCAATGAATCAACATTGAAGTCCCCACAAATAATAATTTGCTTTCCCCTATCTGACAGATAGCACAACAAGGCATCCAAGTTTTCCAGGAATAAATGAGAGTTTCCTGAAGGGGACCTATATACTGTTACAATTATAAAAGAGCCCTCCTTCTGTCTAAGTTGACAGGCACATGCTTCTATATGTTGCTCTAGACATAACTTTTTTGTATCTAAACTTTCTACACAGTGATAACTTTTGACATATGCGGAAACTCTTCCTCCCACCTTATTCTCTCTGCTCATATGTGCAGCTAGTTTATAACCACTGATATTTACCTTTTCCATATCAGACACAATGTGATGCTCAGACAGGCGTAGTATATCTATTACATTATTAGATTCAACGTCATCTAAACAGACCAAGAGCTCATCTACTTTATTATTTAATCCCGGAATATTTTGGTTAAAAATGGTAACATTATTTTTACTTTCCTTTTCTGAGAACCTACTTTTTTCTTTAATCTAACAATATTTTGGTTAAATACGGTAAATTATTATTTACTTTCCTGTTGTGAGAATTTTGTGATTTTTGGACCTCTTTAGCACCTTCCTGCCTGAACTTCTCATTGGACACTGATATTAGCCTAAAAAAGAGGTACATTCATGAGTACTAGTGCCCCCCCCCCCCCCCCCTTATGGTCATGCCATTATACTCGCACAAATATTACTTATGACTTTGCTGAAATCGTTACAATTATGGTTATTTTTTATTTTAAAATTATGTGTGTTGTGGTTCATATTGACTAAACATATTTATGGTGTTATCTTTGAGGTTACGAGTACTTTGTCTTCTCGTGCTGTGGCGTGCTACTTATGTCCAATTTTCTGCTGTGTGTGCATGATGAAAGTTGCTGCTGTGGGAAAATTATTGTCGATATTATGCAGCACCCCTTCCTCCATCTCATACATGCGGACTGAGCGAGGCCATCCTCCACTGATCGATTTGGGTGCTAGAGAACTTTTGCTACCGAGACGCCTAACTGTTTATTGGATATTTGTCATCGTACAGGGCACGGCCTCACAGCCTGCTTCCATTAGCTAATTCATAGCAGAAAATCATATTCGCCACATCACTTGTGAAGCGATGGGTTACTAGTGACGGAAAAGAGAAAAGAAAATGTACTGAGACATTCCTACATACAGATACGCAGCCTGACAAGGGTGAAGCATCCAGAAGACTTGGTAGGATGTCATTGAAGCTTGCCACATGTACACAAGATCGGCAGGTATGTAAAAGATTAGAGTAGCATTTCTCTGTGACGATTACAACGGGCACCAGAAAGCATTAGTGATATTGGTTTTTACTATTATTACCAGGTCTGCTTGCTTCAGTAGAGAATACAACGGCTTTATGACACCCCACCCAACCGAATCATTCCATGGATCCAGGGTAAAGGCGGTGTAATGTTACACTGATGGATGGGCTCATACTGGCATACTATTTGTAAATTTAAGTAGATTTTCTCATCACTGAGGTAACAACAACACCTAGCCTCTAAACCACTGACATTTCTGTATCGTGCCTGCTCGCGTCTATCTATTGATCACAAGGTCGTGGTAGCGGGGCACGATCTTTGGTGGTTCTTCACGCGAGGAGCTTTGACCTTCACGAAGGTTGACAAAATTGGCGGGTTGAATTGGAAGGAGCACTTGCAAGGTGCGAAGCCGGTTTACCTTCTCTGTCTGCAGCTGATAGTAAATGGGTTTTTCGAAGCACAGACCTCATTCCGCGAAGACGGTGTTTTCAATTGACTGTGGTGGCCATGGGACTCTGGGAATTTACCTGTGACGAGCGTATGGAGATACTGAGTGCCATTTCGTTACCGACTCACCAAATATTTTGGTGAGATTTGTTCTGTGGCTTCTGCACCTTGTTTTGTTAAAGTCGTAGTGCTGCGACTAGTTTCTCCTTCCCGGAAGGTCTGCCTTGTTTGCTGTTTATGGGTGTTCGCTCCGAAAGAACTGAAGTTTACATTAATGGAAGGAACTCTGTTTCATTACCTACATCGGTCGCAAGTTTGTGAAATGAGTGGAAGTTGCGTGGTCTGTGTTACAGAGATAGAGGAGGTACATTAATCAGAACTGTCTGTTTGAATTGGTAATATTTCAAGTGGCTTACCGTGCACGATGTTGAGGCTGGACTATGTGTTGTTCTCCCATTTAAATACAGTGAAGTCTAAGTTAATCAGAGTGCTATTTCACTGTAATCATTTTAATTAAGTAGTTTTAAACATTTTTATGGGGTTGTTAGTTGACCCGTCCTTAGATTTTCTATGTAAAATTCTGCTCAAATAAGAATGCACCGCTCCACTGTAGTTGTTACGGGCACCGTGGTAAACAAGGTTTGACATCTGAGGTTCGGTTGTTTAGCTAAGTGAAATAGTGGAGTTTACGTTATTAAAAGCTTCCCAATCCGTTAGTTATAGCTAGTGTGTGCTGAAAAACATATTAGAAGTCAGCGAGTTTGAATTTTCTTCTATTTCAGAACAATGTGTAATTACTATCCTGTTTCTTAATTAATACAAGTAACTGTTTGCCATTTAATTTTGGGGGCACTTAAGCTTTATTGGTTTTCTCATTCCCGTAATCAGAGATCTATCGAGTTGTTAAGTGCTTTGTTGCTTATCACCATATTCACTGATTGGGTAGATGTTTGATTATTTATTTATGTTTGGCTCTTCAATGGTAATATAATGAAATATGTGCGCCCTTTGTAAAACAATGCATCGTCACTAGTTTTCTAAGTTTAATTTTTACTCTGTTGTAATCACGCTATACGGCACCGTCTCCATCCCTCGGCACACCCGTGAGTGAAGAATTCATACCGCGCGTCGTATCCGACGGGTTATCCCGCCTGTCGCGGGGCTGAATTGTGTCTGTATAACTTCTCCGGGGCCTGAACTTACGTCAATGATGGACGTGACGCAGTGCTTATGTTAATACTGTTGTTAACACATCTGCTGCAATCATTTAAGATATTGTATTTAAAAGTCAATGGAAAAATTTTGTAAATGTTCAGGTTTTGATTACAAATATGCAGATTGTCTGACTTCAGATACCTGTTAATGTTTGACAAATTGCGAAGTTTCTTAACTCTTTAGAAGCTCAACTGCTGATCTCATTTCCTCGTTGATATTTGACAAGTTGTTCAAGTTCTTACTTGTTTTTAAAAACCATTTTACTGGTGTCAGGGCTTTCATTAAAATAAAAGACTGTGCAAGATTTCAACTGCGAACGCTGCTATCTTGCCTCCTGGCCTAACCCTACCGCTCAACAGCGTATTAAGCTGCTTTAGGGTATCTACGCCCCTTTCCGTTTCCTTTCCTCCTCCACTTGTGGATGCTTCTCCCCCTTTTCTTACTTTTTGTTCTGTAGTGTATTACTACGAATAAAGTACTTATATCGATCAGTGAGCCCAATTTACTTTCGTTTTATCCATATATTGATTATATGCGAACAATGAAAGCCAAAGCAAACCTGTCATTGAAGGCTATTGGTAATTCAATCTTTTTTTTTTTTCTTGTAGTGTAAAGCCCTTCTATTCTTACATCCAAAAATCCGTACTTGCTACTGTAACACGTCTTTTACCCTCATCCAATCCACAAATAACACCTCTCAGGTACTGATCACGTACGAAGGCACTGGACCACCATCAACACTACAGTCACGAACGATAATCACAACCACATGACAACTGAAATTTAAAAACAAAAATACTGATGTGGAAGAATTGGTACAGCTGAGTAACGATAGACGATAGAATGCCGCGGAGATGGCGTATCAGCAATTTTCTAATTTTAGAAGAGTACAAAATTTTCGTTGATTTAGCTTTCTGTTATGTGTTATTATAGAATATCTATTAAAAAGGTCGGTTGATTCTGGACGAGGAGCTGAAAATTTGCTCACGAATTCGTACAATGATAAGGTAAAAGATGATGCAATTAATGCTCTTTTGTATTCGTTGTTTCATTACCCCATATGAGGTAATGCCTGACTAACCGTAGTCATCTTTCTATTCTTCAGTCGAACATGATATACAACATAAAAACATAATTCTGCAATTAAAAATAAAAGTGACTAGATTAAAATAAAATCGTTGACATCGACATTGACGAAATGTCTGTATAGACCAATAGTGACTATGATATGCTTGGTGCTGCAGTGTAGGTGATGTTGCTGATTCTATTGAGTTAACGAAATATACTGTGAAGGACAATAGTCATCTTCGATAAGAGTGGGAGGAGAACATGAAGGATAGGATCAGAATGCTTGGCATGTGTGTAAGGAGAATGGGACAGAAGGAAAAACACTGCTTTGCGCGCTGTGTGAAAGGAAGGCAGGGTTTGGTACTGGACGGTGTAAATGCAGAGACCGATTTTGGTTCTATAGATTGCAGAATTAACCTCTCTTTCAGTATCACCGTAGCGCCCAATGAAAATCATTTACGCCCCCAACTAGTATACGGCATGTCCGATATTTCATAGGGTTAAGAAGACTGAGGACTTTACGATTCAAGTGGTGGTTTCCGTGCCTAAACACATACATTGCGGAGCACAGCGAACAGTGTTATGGATGACTGTCAGCTCTCTTCACACTTTTGCACTGGCACGTAATAAGGGTTTAACCTCTTTCTCCATTTTAATCTTTGAATTCGTCACATTTGTACTGGACAGGTGTCTTCGAGTGAAACACTGACGGCGAGTGTGCCTGCTGTCACGTTCCAATGCAGTCCAACATCGGCCTACCGTTGCACCCGATGCTCCACTAGTCTGGATGACGCACTCTCCGACCAGCCGACCAAATGGTGACCCACAATGAGGCCCCTTTCGAACTCTGTGTGGTACTCATAATGCTGTTTCTGACGAGTACGCGGCCCATTACAAACAGTATTCTACAGTGCTTAAAATGTTGTTAGGAAGGCAAAGGGTATGTGGAACGCAAATAGAATAGCTAATTCACAGGGTAAAATTAAAACCATGTGGTGAGTTGTGAAGGAAGCATCTGGTCAGCGGCATAAGATCGACGATATAAAGTCAGTTCGTAGTACAAATATTTCTGTTACTGGTAAATCAGATATATGTACAGTATTTAAGAATCATTTTCTGAGAATTTCAGGCGAATTAAATAGAAATTTAGTTTCTACTGGGAATCATGTAACTCTCTTGGAAAATGCCTTTCCGAGACTGATGTTTGAAATACCCCTCTGTGATACTGGAAAGTGGAAGATTGAGCCAATAATTAAATCACTGAAGACTAAGGACTCTCATGGATGCGATGGAGTGACTAGCAGAATACTAAAATACTGTGCTGCACATGTTAGCCCTGTACTTAGCCATATTTGTAATTTTTTCTTTAGGAATGGTCAGTTACCTGAACGATTAAAGTACTCAGTAGTAAAAAGCCACTAAAAATGCAGAAAGGAATAATTTAGTAGTTTCTATGCCATCAGGTTTTGTAAAAGTTATTGAAAAGGCTATGTGTGTAAGGATAATTGATCTCACGATTTGCTATCAGATGTACAGTTCGACTTTAGATATCGTTTAACCTCTGAAAATGCTATATTGTCTTTTCTCTGTGGGGTACTGTATGGGTTAAACAAAACATTTCGAACGCTAGGCGTATTTTTTGATTTAACTAAGGCGGCTGATTGTGTTGATCACAAAATATTGCTCCAGGAGTTGGACCAGGGGAGGAGCTCACAACTGATTCACCTCTGACCTTAACAACAGACAGCAAAAGGTTATTATTCACAGTGGTGGCAATAGCTGTGATGTGGGGTCTGAGTGGGGTACAGTCAATTGAGGGAAGCCCCAGGGACCAGCGTTGGGGTCACTCCTGTTCCTTATTTTTATAAATGATATACCCTCTAGTATTACAGGTAACTCTAAAATATTTCTGTTTGCTGATGACACTAGCTTGCTAGTAAAGGATGTTGTATGCAACAGTGGCTCGGTTTCAAAAAGTGCAGTTCATGATATTAGTTAATGGCATGTAGAAAATAAACTAATGTTAAATCACAGTAAGGCTCAGTTTTTACAGTTTCTGACACACAATTCAACGAAACCCTACATTTTAATTTCTCAGAATGGGCATATGATTAGTGAAACTGAAGTAAGTGATCATTGATACTTTGCTTATTTTCATTCACATATGTCGCATGGCATTATATTTTGGGGTAACTCTTCCCACTCTAAAAGGATATTTTGGCTCAGAAACGGGCGGTTCGGGCAAGTGGTGTAAGTTCACCAACCTCTCTTCGACCCCTGTTCACGAGTCTGGGTATTCTGACATTGGCCTCTCAAAATACATACATATATATATATATATATATATATATATATATATATATATATATGGAAGAAACTATCAGAAAAATTCCTGCACATAGAGTCAAAATAATACTGGGAGACTTCAACGCCAAACTCGGAAAAGAAAAGATATACAGACATATCACAGGAAAACATACTCCACACAAGGACACCAACAAAAACGGAAAACATCTGATAGACTTTTGCAAAAGCCACGACCTCGCCATTATGTCAACAAAATTCAAGAAACCAACACGAAAACTTACCACATGGAAATTCCCCAGTGGAAAGCAAGAACTACAAATCGACCACGTAATAGTGCAGAAAGACTCACAAAAAGAAATTTTGAACATAGACACCCGTAAAGGCTACTTCGACTCAGACCACCACCTACTACAGATCAGGATTCGTCCTTTGCCCAAGAAAAAGCTCCAGAAGAACAAAATTGTTAGACCAGATCCAGAATACGTTACTTTAAACCAGGCACAAATATTACACAAAATTAAAATGGAGAAAACGACAGACTGGACACAACTTTCACGAAGAATCCGAGAGGCCATGAAACTAGCACAAGCACCACGAACACGGAAACACCGTTGGTGGAACCACACATGTGACCAAGCTATTGACCAACGAATCAGTGCATGGAAAAAATTTAGTTGCCATAAATCCCAAGAGAATTGGATGAACTTCTTGAAAACACAGAAGCAATCAAGCAAAATCATTCGCAGTGAAAAACGACAGTATGACAAACGGCGACTGACAGAGATCGAATCAGACTTCATGAAGAACAATACAAGAAACTTCTACAGAACGTTCAGAGAAAATATGACTGGATATCAACCACCCAACTTGTGCTTCAGAAGACCGGATGGAACCCTAGAAACCAATACCAAAAACAATTGTGACATTCTGGCAAAGTACTTTGAAAAACTGCTCAACACGGACCCCCCCATGGAAGAAATGATGACAGAAACGAGCACATACAATCCAGATAGTGAACCTCCAACTCTAGAAGAAGTTAAAGAAATAATAAAGTCACTCAAGAATCGTAGAGCACCAGGAGAAGATGGCATCATCGTGGAAATCTGGAAGTTACAAGACCCAGAACTCACCAAAGACATCCACAGGATCTTGGAAGACATCTGGAAGACCATGAAAATTCCTGACGACTGGAAAACTGCCCTGATACACCCACTACACAAAAAAGGTGACAAGACTAACCCGAACAACTACAGAGGAATATCCCTACTACCGGTCACATACAAGATCCTCTCTAAAGCTTTACTGAACAGACTAGAATGCCAAACCGACCACTTGATTGGGGAATACCAAGCAGGCTTCCGTAAAGGGCGGTCTTGTGCGGAACAAATTTGGAACCTGAAAATGATTTTACAACACAAACAGAACCTGATCATTACCTTTGTTGACTTCAAAAAGGCGTACGACTCTATCGACCGGAAAACTCTCTTCAAAATTCTAGCAGAATACAAAGTAGACAACAAAACACGGGCTATCATAGAGCAAACTTTAACCAACACGACCTCCAAAGTAAAGTTCTGTGGGGAACTATCAGAGCCCTTTGAAATTCGCACAGGTGTCCGACAAGGCGATGGCCTCTCACCTCTCCTTTTCAATCTGGTGTTAGATAAAGTCATAAAAGAATGGGAAACATCACAACAGGGGATAACCTTAGGAAACCTACAGATTAAATGCCTGGCTTTTGCAGACGATTTGGCGATTGTCACGAAAGGTATAAAGGAAACAAAAGACGCTATTGAAAAACTGCACGAAATCGCTTCCAAAACTGGACTACAGATCTCTTACGAAAAGACACAGTTTATGAGCACAAAGAAACTCTCATCTCTGAACACAAAGTATGGCACGATTTACAAAACAGCAAACTTCAAATACCTCGGTGAAACACTACAAATGAGTGGACATAACAGAGACTCAAATGAAGAAAGAAAGACTAAACTGGACAAGGCATACAAAGTAGTGTGGAATCATTACAACAAGAAGTCTATCTCACAAAAAGCCAAATTACGCCATTACGACACGGTGGTGCTCCCCGAGGCACTATATGCAGCAGAGACCACACTAATCCGAGGGCACACACGTATCAGACAATTAGAAAAAGTAGAACGGAAAATACTTAGGAAAATATTTGGCGCAACTAACAACAATGGAATATGGATCAAGAAACCTACAGAGGAACTGTACAAACATACAGAGACAATCACAGAAAAGATTAGAAAACGCAGACTACAATTCTATGGACACCTATACAGAATGCCATCACACAGGCTGACCAAACAGATCTTTGACTGGGTAACCACTAGAAACAACAAATGGGTGGCAGAGGTAGAAAACGACCTGAACCAGCTCAACATAACAGCAGACACAATAAACGACAGAATAAAGTTCAGAAACATCATTAAGAAAAGTAAACTACATGAGATACAATGCGACAAACGAACAGGCATAAAATGGACCGAAGAACGCAAGCAAGATCACAGCCAGAAGATGAAAGAAATATGGGCAACCAAAAAGGCAATCAAGATGAAGCCGAAGACACGAAGCCGACAAGAAGCATGGACAGAGGACCGGAAACAGAAACACAGCGAGCGAATGAGGGAAGTTTGGGCAGCAAGGAAGGCAGCAAAAGGAACTGGCCATGTAGTTTAGTCCAAATGCGCTCTTTAAGGGCAAAACACCAATAATATTTTTTTTCACAAGGATGGGGCCCCTCCACGCCCGCACCAACGTGGTGACCAACACAAAAGTTCTACTGTCACCTCCGTATGCATGTTAGTTTTGAATCAAGGCGTCACAGGATGCAGGCTGTGATGTTATCCATGCGTCTGGGTAAGACTACTCATTAACATGGTCCATCGGGAGATAGAAGTGGTCGAAAGCGATCGAAGGGTAGCGGTTGTAAGAGCAGAGGAAAAAAAGTGCCAAGGCCAGCGCCAAGGGAAAAAAACCTCTGCGACAGTAGGACGGGTAGTAAGGGCAGTAGCGGCTTGCTATCTGCGACAGTGCATGCAAGGTGTGGTTGTGTTAGTTCGAGGTATCGTGCATCGTTACCTTTGTCGTTGTTGGAGCTTGTTGCGGCGCTTGCTGCAGTTGCTGCGTCCCTGCAACAGTTCAAGGTCGTTGTGGATTAGTGGGCGATCGGTCATAGATCGGCTCACGGACTGTGTAGGGGGGTGTGTGTGGCTGGTTTGCGTGCTGTGTACAGTACGGTTTCCCTGCGGTTGCCTGTTTTTCGGCTAGTCGCACATCTGGGTTTCCAGTAATAACTGTGTTGCAGGGGCTCGCCAGTACTGTCGTGTTAGCGTTCTATAGACCATAGATGTTCAGTTCCTAGCCAGTAATGTCTTTGGTCTGTTATGCTTCCATCTATGGTTGTGGTCGTAGTTACCCAGAGAAAGGATAAACGGGTTGCGCGAGTGTCTCGTGTTATTGTACAGTCGTGTGGAGAGTTTTTGGAATACCTGCAAGATAGTATCTAGCCGGTATTCCCGGTGAAGATCCGCGATGCGTGTGTAGCGCGGAGCGTTGCTTATGATTTTGAGTACTTTGTTCTGTATGAGCTGCAGACGGCGCAGGCGAGTTGGCGCAGCGTATCCCCAGACAGGGGCTGCGTACGTCATCAGGGGTCTAATAAGTGTCATGTACATGGACCTAGACACCCTCCTGTTTAGTGTGCTACGCCTGTTAAGCATAGGGTAGAGTTGTTTGAGCCTCGCGTTAGCTTTGTTGGTCACGTGTTGAATGTGGTCCCCCCAGAGTAGTTTCCTGTCCAGCCAGACACCGAGGTATTTGACCTTCTCGCGGAAACGTATTGGGCGTGTGTGTAGTGTTATTGGGTTGCAGTGCTGATGTTTGCGCAGTTGCTTCGGTCTTCTAGTGAACAGAACGGCCTCGCACTTGTCGACGTTTACTCTAACACGCCATTTCACCAGCCAAGGCTCCGCCGTTCTGAGTGCGGTCTGTAGTCGTGAGTTAATGTTAGACGGCTTCCAATCTTGCGCAAGGATGGCAGTGTCATCCGCGTAGATTGCTACCGTCGTGTTATGTGTAGCTGGGAGGTCGTTGATGTAGAGGTTAAACAGTAAGGGCCCTAGGATACTTCCTTGGGGTACTCCTGCCTGTATACCATGTCGTGTCGATTGTTTGCCCTGCACGTCAGTGTTGAAACTCCTGTCCGTGAGATATGAGTGTATGAGACGTACGAGCCCGTCGGGGAACCCTGCGTCACTGAGTTTGCGTATTAGGCCGTTGTGCCATAGACGATCGAAAGCCTTTTCGATGTCCAGGAACACCGCCCCAGTTGCCTTGCTTGTGTTGTATCCGTGTGTTATGTATTCAACGACGCGGAGGAGTTGTTGTGTTGTTGAGTGGTGATTCCTGAAACCGAATTGCTCCGGTCTCAGGGTGTCGTTTGTGATGCAGTGCCTGGTGAGTCGTTTTAGTATTACCTTCTCAACGATCTTGCTGAGCGCGCTCAGCAGACTGATGGGTCGGTAATTTTGTGGGAGGGAGTGGTCTTTCCCCGGCTTCCTGAACATCAGGACCTTGGCCGTCTTCCAAAAGGCGGGGAAGTGTTGGTGTTTGAGTATGGCATTCGTAATGTGTGCTAGGTAGTCTACAGCTTTGTCCGTGAACTCCTGGAGGACACGGTTTTGAATGCCATCGTGACCAGGGGCCTTCCTAGCTGTGGTGTGCATGATGGCCCATTTGATTTCTGCTGTACTAGCTTGTCGGATGTTGTTGCGCGCTGGTTGGGCCAAGATGCGTGTGACCTCCTGGTCCGTATCAAGTGTGAATGCTGGGTCTGAGGGATCCAGGTTCGGTGTGAATGACGCTGCGAGTGTGAGGGCCATCAGTTCCGCTTTTTCTTCCGCCGAATATGCTGGTCCGTCTGGCCCTTGTAACGTGGGGGTGTACAGTTTCTCCCTGGTGAAGTGTCGGGCTAGCTGCCACACGCCAGGCCGCGTGGTGTCTAGCCCTTCGAGTTTCTGGTCCCACTGTTGTGTCTTGAATGTTTGTATTTTTTCCCGGATTATACCCTGGAGCCTGTTAATGTGCCGTTTGAAGTGCTGGCGCCTGGTACGCTGCCAGTGTCTCCTGAGGCGGTTCCTCATTGAGATTAGGCCCAGGATTTCCTGGGGCAGGGCAGCACTGTGTTGTTGTGGCGTGCGGATTGGTATGGTGTTGGCTATTGCGTCCTGGACGGCGCCGGTGAGGGTTTCGACTGCCTCGTCAATTTGGGCTGTCTCGTTAATCGCGTGGGTTGGTGGGATGCGACTGTCAAGCGCTTCCTTGAACTGGGTCCAATTCGCGCGCCTGTAGTCTAACATCCTGCGTTGTTCCATGTTCTGCAGTGTTTCTTCAATGTATAGTATAACGGGTTGGTGATTTGAGGGCAGATCGTTTTCAACGACAACGTTGAGTGTCGTTGTTACGCCCTTGATGAGGGCCATGTCTAGCACGTCTGGCCTGTGTCCCCTCCGGTAGGGAATGTGCGTCGGTTCGGTCGGCGCTAGTGTGATGTAGTTTCGTCCTAGTGCATGTTCGTATAGTTTCTTGCCGTTGGAGTTTCGTATTCGTGAGTTCCAGTCCGGGTGTTTTGCGTTAAGATCTCCAGCGGCTATTACGCGCGGTGATGTGTTGAGTATTGTGCTGATGTCGCGTGTTTTGATGTTTTTAGGGCTGTTGTATACTGACACCAGTGTAGTGTAGGCTCCGTTGAACACGACCCTGACGGCGGTTGCCTCTAGTTTTTCGAGTTCGGGGAGCACTATGTTTGTGTGTTCTATGTCTTTGTGTATGATGATGGCTGTTCCGCCGTGACCGGAGCCGTCCGGTCGGTCGGTACGATAGACGCAGTAGCCGGTGAAGTTTAGTTGGTTGCGTGGTTTGAGCTTAGTTTCGCTCAGCAGTGCGATAAGGATACCCTTACGCTCCATGAACGCGGCGAATTCCGCCCTTTTGTTATTGATCCCGTCTGCATTCCAGAACAGGATCTGTGTCAGTGTCTGGTTGTTTGCGATGGGGGCGGGGTGTGGTGTGTTATCCATGTATGTGTGTAAACAGTGTGGTGAATGCTGTTTGTATGGCAGCCCAGTACTGCCCGGGTTGGGCAGTCGTAAGCTGTGTAAGGAGTGTGGCGACGGCCGCCCAGATCTTGTGAAGGATCTGGGTGGTCGTGTGACGGGGGAATAGTGTTTCCAATAAACCCCCGGATGTTGTGTTGGCGTTGTGTGTGTCGGCCTGTGGCTCAGTTGTGGTGTTAGCGGCCGCTGGTGCGGGTGTTGGCGTTATGGATGGGCTGGCGCTTGTGGTGTTGTTGCGTGGAACATTTTGTGGTGCCTGTGTATTAGATGTGTTGGGGGGAGGAGTAGTGTGTGTGCTGGTGTTGCTGGCTTGCTGACTGTGTGTCTGTGTGTCATTGTTTTGTTGTCGCTGGGTATTCTGTTGTGGTGCGCGCGTGTTCCCGCTCCTGTTTCCGCGTGTTCGCCTACGCCTTCTCTGGGTTTTCGGTTCTGGGGCTCCCTGTGTTAGTGTGTTTTCATGTGTGACATGTGTAGGTTCGCAGGCAGTGGCTACAGGGGGTGGGGTCGTGTTGTTTCTGGGGGCTGGTGTTGGTACCGGTGTGGGTGCAGTGTCGTGTGTTGGCTGAGACAATTGTGTTGCTGTCGCAGCGGTTGTAATAGGTGTGTGTGCTGGGCGCAGAGGTTCCGCGGCCTGCACTGCTCCTCCAGGGCGTGTAGCCATGGCGAACGACACTCCGTTCCTGACAGGGTTTGGTGCGGGCCTTGGTCGTGTTATGACGTTGGGTGGCTTCGACTGTTACCAATAATAATAATAATAATAATATATATATACGACACGGTGGTGCTCCCCGAGGCACTATATGCAGCAGAGACCACACTAATCCGAGGGCATACACGTATCAGACAATTAGAAAAAGTAGAACGGAAAAGACTTAGGAAAATATTTGGCGCAACTAACAACAATGGAATATGGATCAAGAAACCTACAGAGGAACTGTACAAACATACGGAGACAATCACAGAAAAGATTAGAAAACGCAGACTACAATTCTATGGACACCTATACAGAATGCCATCACACAGGCTGACCAAACAGATCTTTGACTGGGTAACCACTAGAAACAACAAATGGGTGGCAGAGGTAGAAAACGACCTGAACCAGCTCAACATAACAGCAGACACAATAAACGACAGAATAAAGTTCAGAAACATCATTAAGAAAAGTAAACTACATGAGATACAATGCGACAAACGAACAGGCATAAAATGGACCGAAGAACGAAAGCAAGATCACAGCCAGAAGATGAAAGAAATATGGGCAACCAAAAAGGCAATCAAGATGAAGCCGAAGACACGAAGCCGACAAGAAGCATGGACAGAGGACCGGAAACAGAAACACAGCGAGCGAATGAGGGAAGTTTGGGCAGCAAGGAAGGCAGCAAAAGGAACTGGCCATGTAGTTTAGTCCAAATGCGCTCTTTAAGGGCAAAACACCAATAATATATATATATATATATATATATATATATATATATATATATATATATACTGTCGTTTCTTGTTAACGATATCAGCTTATTCGCAAGAATAAGCAGCTTTCACTCAGTTGATACTCGGCAGAAATCCAACCTGCATTTGGATCGGACCTCCTTAACTCTTGTATTGAAAGGTGTGCAGTATACTGCTGCATCCATTTTCATTACGCTACCACAAGAATTCAAAAATCTTGGCTGTAATCCATACGCTTTCAAATCGAAACTGAAGAGTTTCCTCACGGGTAACTTCTTCTATTCTGTTGAGGAGTTCCTTGGAAAATTAAGCTCATTCTTATGTTACATTGTTGATCGCGTGCACGCAAACTTTTGGTTTGACTTGTTCTGGGTTCATAAAGATTTTATTTTCTTCTGTTACTACGTTTATGTTGTAATTTCATGTACTGATGTGTTCCATGACCTTGGAGGTTTGCTCCTCAGTTTGGTTTTACGGAACTTGACGTGTAAATTGTAATAACGCTTCAGTATGTGTTCATTTCTCTTTTCCATCACTAATAGCCTACTGCTTCACAAGTGACTTGGCGAATACGATGTTCTGCTATGATTTAGCTAATAGAAGTATACTATGAACCGGTGCCTTGTACGCTGAGGAATACCCACGTCGCAGAGTACCACCCGATAAACTGCTAGGCCGACCGGAAAGCATTGACTGCTAATGATTGGATATACGTTGTGTGCAGCGATGAATATGTCAACCTGCGGAGAGGTGTCATTGTTCCGTTATTTTGGAGAGGGAGGCGTGATTCTACTGGCATCATGGCGTGGGAAGCCATTGGGTATGGCCTAAGCTCTCCGCTGGTAGTTACTGAAGGGACTCCGATGGCACAATGGTACGTCGTGGACATTCTGCGTCCTCACGTTTTCGCGTTTTACTTCTCATGCGACAGTGTCGTGTTGCCACTTTTAAACAGGTTAACGCTCGTTCACAAACAACACGAGTCAGTATGAAGTGTCTGGGTGATATTAAGATACTCACTTGACCAGCAAGGTCCTTAGGTCTGACCCAGATAGAACATATATGGGATCAGTTTGGATTTCAACTCTATCAAGGATATCAAGCACCAGTTACGATTTAGTTGTGGTCCAACTTGCTTCAGGAGTGGATTCAATGGCTTTATGACACAAATCACCCCGGTGGACGGGGGTGGTCTTAAAGTCATACCGCAGAGTAGAGAGTGGAGTAGTCTCATACGGCCAAAGACCTTGTAAATTTGATACGGTTGTGCGTTTTCTGCAATATTTATTTATTTAGCGTATGGCTAATACAGACATATCATGAAAATAAATTACATATACATATGTACATATTGACACACAAGAAACTTAAGTTTGTCTTTACAACTGAATATTCAGTCCTTCAATCCAGCGCACTGCATCTGGTGTTGCTAGCAGGAAGTTCTCTTTGGCGCCGTGATAGGCTCGAATCCTGCATTCACTGACAATGTGGTGAACAGTCTGGTATGGAGCCCCGCAGTCACAAGCTGGATCAGGCAGCTTCTTCCACTTAAATAGAGCATCCCTGCATCGGCCATGGCTGGTACGGATTCTGTTGAGAGTAGTCCAGGTCATGCGTGGTTAGGTCGAATCCACCTGAGAAGATGTTATGCAGGTGCACATCTGTCACTGCTTCCCACCGACCTTTCCATTCTTCAAGAGGTTTGAAATCCTTAGCAACCATGTCAGCAGCATCGCACAGAGTTGGATGCCGTGATTTCAGTCTCTTGCGATTTTAAAGTGGCAGGTCGCTATGCACGGGTAGGTTAGAATTCCTGCAGATCTTGTGGAATTCTCTCATAAGGGCAGTACATCTGCGTAGATCAGGAAGCATTATACCGGTTAACAGTGGAAGCCAATAAACTGGAGTAGATCTGATTGCGCCAGATATTATGCGCATTGTCGTATTCAGCTGGGTATCAACAAGTCTTGTATGATGACTGTTCGTCCAAACAGGGGAGGTAGTATTGCTCACGTCCGTAGGTTTAACCTTAAAATACGCTACACGTGCCTCCTGGGTGGTGTTAATTGAGCAACAGTGATTACAGGCAGCCAGACTATCCATAGGATCTCCTGGCAACGACATATCAACTAATTAACAGAAACAGTTCTTTTTCCAATAATATCACACACATACCCTATAAAACCACGATGTTTTATTTCTTTTCCTTTTTCCATTCTGGGTGCTTCACTTTCTGTGACGCTTTGTAGTTCAAAAATAGTAAACGAAAAAGTGAAATCATCTGAGTCAGAGTTGTGAGAAATTTACTGAAAAATAAATACATTAACACGAATGAAGCTATTCATACAATACAACTCGAATCACACAACTGACTTCAGACTACTTAACACTCAGACAAATGCGTACCTAGAGTAATATGATACAGAAAGAAATCAAAACATACTGTTAAACCTGTTCAGGGAGTGCCAAGGCAACGAATGTGTCCTTAACCGCAATCAAGTGTCATTCAGTCATTCCTAGGAACTAATTTTCGGATCTCAGTACGTACGCCCACATTTATTGGACTAGTTTTTCTTGTTTAGATTAGTACCGTCGTCTGACGAAATATTCGACAGACCTGCTGTACGCGTACTGGTGAAACTAAACAGTTGCCGAAAGAATATTACTTGTAAGCATAATATTTGTACCATAGCTTTCACTATAAATGACTTCTACGATATATGTGCGAAATACGGGATAGCAATATCATCAGGTTAAGCTGAATACGTAAAATGGTAGAAACAATGATGTAATTTCATACGTTTTGTGGCTGGTGGAGCAGGTTTACGAATTTTAATGAAGAATGATTGAATAGTTAACTTGGTTGTTCGTTGTTCTACTAATAAGTACCGATTTAAATCTCACTTGTGATGCTTCTGCTGCCCCGACAGCGGCCGGTATCAGGCTCCGTCACGTTTAGCTGGCTTTCAGTGATTAAATGATAAAGAAAGAGACGATTGGGGGAATCCACAGCCCAACAAAACAAACAGACAAGTCTGGTATGACGTTGCATACATTGTGTCAAGGCAACATGTTAAATGAGAGGTAGCCTGTTACACTTGAATAACGGCTACTGCTTACCACCAAAGTTAACTCGTCTTGGTGCAGGTCAGAAATCAAGTAGTAAAAATTACGGGAATAATATTGAATGGTCCAACCCCCGTATTAAGAGTGCACCGAGAGATAGTTGGAATACTAAAAGTCATAAGGCAGGGGCAAGTGAGATTGCTTTTACGGAAGACTGGTACGATTCTTGCCATATGGCGTACACATTATCGCGTGGCATCGGAATTACTACCGATTAGCACGCGTAAATTGATTCGTGAACACGCTGAATTGTGTCGCGCGATCTACGGCCGCTACTTATGTAACCAGCAAGCACGTTTGCGCTTAATGGCGGCAACTAGCTCGCGGGCGATGGTCAAGAACTTACACCTACTAAGCTCTGGCTTCTACTGAGATGTCGCGAGCGTCTCCCGTCACTTTTATGCGCCAAGTCCCAACGACACCGTTTACTCCTCCGACAAGAAGAGCAGTTCCGTGATCAACCTAAGAGGTGTTGTTCTCGCGCATTCGTTCCGGCCCTTGAAAACAGTGTCGCCCTTGCAACTGGGACAACTATAATAGCGGGTCTTCCGCAGAGACGCCGGGCGGGAGGTGTGTCCCTCCGCCGTAGGCGAAAAAGAAATTCGAACTAACCCGTACTCTGGCCTTCTAGTAATACGCTAATTGTACCAATTCTACAGGGTGAAAAGTATTTAAACCGACAAACTCTGGGAGGCTGTAGGGGACATCAAAACAAATATTTTCCCCTAATGTTATTTATCCCTATGACGAGTATTTAAACCGGTAGAGGAAGATTTCTTTGGCGGCAAATTAATTAAACCAACAAACACTTTTCCATTTTTTTATGACCAAGAGACAACACATTAACACAACCCCATTTCAGTTACAGTAGATTTTCAAAAATGCCTCCATTGACACGTAAACAAAGGTTACACGGTCGGATCATGTTCTGACTGACATCGGCAAAAACCCCAGGAGTACCCTGAATTGTTCCTGTTGCTGCTGCTGCTGCTGCTACTATCCAGGCAACCAGATCCTCTTCTGATGCAACAGGAGTTGCGTAAACAAGGTTGCGCAACTCTCCCCACACAAAAATTCCAATGTCTGGGGATCGAACAGGCTATGTTACAGGACCACCACTGCCAGTCCACGTTTCTGGGAACCGTCGGTCCAGGAATCGATGCAAACGACGACTGAAATTTGCCGGTGCCCCGTCATGTTGGAACCACATGCGTTGTCTTGTAGGGAGCTGGACGTCTTCCAGCAATTCTGGCAATGCTCTGGCGAGAAAATTGTAATAGTGCCTTCCAGTTAATGGCCTAGGTAGCAGATACGGCCCAACTAAACAGTCCCCAACAAAACCGACCCACACATTAACGAAGAACCGCACTTGATGAGCGCTAGTAACAGTGGCGTGTGGGTTATCCTCACTCCAAACATACGAATTGTGCATGTTGAAGACTCCATCACGCCTGAACGTTGCTTCATCGGTAAACAACACAGAGGATGGAAATGGAGGATGTATTTCACACTGTTCCAGGTACCACTGCGAAGCAGTATGGAACCGCGCAACCGCTACGGTCGCAGGTTCGAATCCTGCCTCGGGCATGGATGTGTGTGATGTCCTTAAGTTAGTTAGGTTTAATTAGTTCAAATTTCTAGGGGACTGATGACCATAGATGTTAAGTCCCATAGTGCTCAGAGCCATTTGAACCATTTTGAACCACTGCGAAAACTGTGCTCTGTGTGGATAATCAACTGGTTCCAAGGTTGTGGACACGCTGTATGTGAAATGGTCGTAACAATTGCTCTCGAAGGACTGTTCTTACATTCGTCTGATTCGTCCCCATGTTACGTGCAATTGCACGAGTGCTGATCGAAGGATCCCGCTCCACATGCTGCAAGACAGCGTTCTTGCCGTGCAACGGTGTCCCTGTCCAGGTAATCTGCAAAATGACTCGGTCTCACGCAGACGTTGGTACACAGCAGCAAAGGGCGTATGATGCGGGATACAGCGATTAGGATATTGTTGTTGGTAAACCCGCTGTGCAGCTCGTCCGTTGTGGTGCGCTACGTGGTACGCAACAACCATACCAGTGTACTCACTCCAGGTGTATCGCTCCATTAGTAAACAGAGACAATGCACTAGTACACTGGTGGACAGCAGTTGCCTACAACTGGAGAGCGTAATACGCCCTCTACCAGCTGAAGATCGTAATACGGCCTCTACCGGTTTAAATAATCCTCATAGGAAAAAATGGCATTAGGGAAAAATATTTGTTTTGATGTCCCTTAGAATCTCCCAGAGTTTGTCGTTTTAAATACTTTTCACCCTGTATATTGCTTAAAACAGACCTCAGAAAACTGTAATCTCCTCACGAGCCGGGAGTCATGTTATTAGGCAAGCCTACGGAAGTCTCTCATTGCCGGGGAAAATTCACTGGATATGACCTAATCGCCAGTTGATTAACTCAACTTGTAAATTACTTTCCAGGTCAACTTGTAAACTTTTTTTCCGATCAGCCCGTGTCTTACATCGATCGACTCGTAATCGAAAGACGAAGCTAAACTTGTTACCAAAAGCATTGATTAAATTTTGTCAGGATTTCCCCTGTTGTCTCTTTCATTACCAATTTATCATTGAAACTCAGCTCTCCATTTGTCAGAGGGTTGGACTGATTGATTGCTATTTTGCCTCCAAGTTTCCTGTGGCTGGGTAGCAGAATGCACCAGTGTTACAATATGTCATCGTGATGTTGTCGGTAAGATATTACGAACCTAATGCAGCCTTGTAATCACATAGTTCGTTAGCAATCCGCAACTAAACTGTCATCTTCCAACCTAACCAAGATCTCGACTTACGATATTCAGCGGTCATTTTACACTAGTTACCCTACTGATAATTCTCAGTACACTTTCTTAATTCTTTGCAGTCATTGCTGATTGCACCGTTACCTAGTCCAACAAACGCTATTAAATTTTATATATGGATCTTTCAGCTCAAATAACTTTCTGGAGTATCTGAAACTGGCATGTATTATGCCTCTTCTGAAGAGAGATGACGCAGAAGATATAAAAAAATCCACAGACCCAGTTTCCTGCAGTTATCAGTGTCTGATGTAATAGAATTCATTATGAAAGATAGGCTTATGAATTACTCGGACAAATACGATCTGCCGAGTAAAGAACATTCCGATTTTAGGAGTAGATGAAGTGGAGAATCAGGCATAGCAGACTTTAAAAAAGGAATACTCGATGTACTACACAAAGATAAATATGTGTCAGGCATATTTTTTAATGTATCAAAGCCCTTTAATACCGCTGACCATTAAATTCTACTAAAAATACTAGAGCCGTTAGGAGTAAGAGGAATATCCAATGACTGCTTCCGATTATATCTGATAAATGGGGTACAAAGGATAGAGGTAGTCCAGCCTTCAAATAAAGCAAAAATTTTAGTGAAACATTCGTCATATCACAAGCACGTTAGCATATGAGTCTCTCAGAGCATTATCTTAGCATCGGTATTGTTTTTGATACATATCAATAACAGTGTTGTAAACGGGGAAAATTATTTCCCTGATGCGAGCAAATAAAATGCGCAGCTTAAATATCTGCTTAAAAGGGAAAAAAAATTCTCTAAAATGAAATGTTGATGAAAATTCCATATATTGTATAGAACGTACCAAAATTTTAGGAATTAATATTGATAGTCAGCTGACGCGAATTAACACGCACACACACACTAGACGAGAAAACGTCATCAATATGTTATGCCCTTCGTGTCTTCTAATCAGTGTGTTATGGAGAAAGCCTCACAGTTACATACTATTCCTTTAGGCACTCCATCTTTTGATAAGGTGTTCTTTTTTGAGTCCCATGCACAAAACATTTACAGAATTTTCAAACTACAGAAAAAGCCAGTATAATAATAACTAAAAATGCTAACTGAGTTCCCTGTGAAGATCTACTTAAAATCTGGGGATTCTAACTGGACCATTTAAATACATCTAGAACAGAAGCACTTATCGCACAAACGGCAGCACTCATGACCATGGTACAAGAACCAGACTAAGTTCCATTTCCATTTACCAGGTGTAAACAAGCAAAAAACACAAACCTACAAAGGAGTAAAATTATACAGTAAGGAGATTATACAACAACTAAAATTCAAATGTGTGAAGTCAATTACAGAATACCTGTTAAATAATTCATACTACAATGCAATCGATTATTTAGATAATACAGAGTCAATCGATCATTTAGATAATACAGAGTAGGAAATGCTAAAAACACAGGTAATAATGATAATAATAAAATTATCATTCTGCAGTGATCTTTTGCAGTTTAATTAATTTTAATGTAAAGTAATTTTAATAATATTATGCTGCCACAGTTGTTGTTACATGTGCGTTTATTACGTCACAACCGGTCTCGTTCTGAATGAACGTATAGTTCAAAAGTTAGACTAATATATGTAACATATGATTGGTGACTCACATAGAAACTTCACCAACAGTCTTCGTACCTAATACACAAAACGTGCCCGTGTCATGAATCAAAAAATGCTTAATCGACCTACTGGATGCACTTGCAGTTCAGCAGTGTAGCTAATATACATTATATACTTTAAGACTGATAACCTACATCAAAAATTCACCGAAAGTTCTCGTTCCTAATACGCACAAAACGTTGTCGTGTCATGACTCAAAAAATGCCTAATCGAAGGACATAACGCAAATAAGGCACACGCTGGAACATGACGAGCACACTGATTTATTTCGTCGACCGCCTGCCACAAGCGACAGCCAACAGAACGTACAGGGAACAGCATACAGTCCTATACCGGACTGGCTAGTGAGAGCCAGTCAACTAAAGAAGTAGATATGCAAATATACTGTTTGGCACACGTTGGGTGCAATATATCGCCGTGGAATGTCATAATCATTTCAAACAAGGGTAATGATCCTGAATGCGAGAGTGTATTCTAATAAATACAGATAGATACAAGCTAAGCTTCTAAGTGAAATGTAAAATCACTTAAAACATTGTTTACACTATGAATGTGTAAATGTAATTTAGATTAGAGCTCAGTCAAATGCAAAAGGCACCATATAGTTTCTTAAACAGTTCGCAGATTGTGTCATCATTGCACATTATGTAAAAAGATGGTTATTGATGGGCATAAGAAACGGACGTTGTGAAACATTGTGTCTACATACCCAGTCAAATGGGTTTAGTCGTCTTGCGAACAACAATAGTAGATGAATAACACTTACGAGTAATTGTGATTACACAACATGCTCATGAATGAGGACTAAAAATGACCACAGAAAATCATATTGCCATTACATACATAATACATTTATTTAACTAAACTGGATGGGTTCAGTCGTCTGTTATTAAAGAGTATAAGGCTGAGCTATGTTAAAATTCCTTGGTGTGTTAAGGGAGGCTGTTGCATAATTAGGGCAAGTTGAAGTATAATTCAAATAGTGCGTGAAATAGCAAGTACACACAACTCTAACAAATAGCAGAAGACCAGAATACTTCGTCCGCTCTGGGAGATCAGTGGTAGTTATACCTCACCAGCGTGGCTGTTGGGTATTCTCTGTAGGTAATGAAACGTTTAAATTTTCAAAAATAAATGATTTCATTTTGTGTTGCTAACAAAACTAAACGTGAGCTTTACTAAATATGTAGCTAGATCGTTGCACTGCTAATACTGTGCTAACTGAAATAAAAAATGTAACAAATACGCACCAAAATAACAGTACATGTACGTAAAATTTAAACAGAATCTCCATGGCTAAAATATGGAAAACTACATAACATACTAACTGCCACATCTTTGTATTTCATCAGACATCAGTACAAAGTTTATAGAAGTGCATGTGAAATCTGCATGGCAAAAATAATTATTATATTCGTCATTGTCTATCACGTACCTTTAGCGTTTTTTTCTGGCGATTAGGCATTTTTTGAGTCATGGCACAGGCACATTTTGTGAGCAGTAGTTGCGAAGACTGTTGATGAATTTTTGATATGAGCAACATTCCACATATTACGGGAATATTTCATTGGCTTTTAGCCTCATGTATCTCTTGTTGAACTGCAGGTCATCTGAAGATGATCGTTTAGAGAGCAACTGCTTGTGGCATAATAAACGCGCATGCAGTGACAGTTGTGCTGGTACCCTTTACTTATATTTACTGCAGTATACTATGGTGATGACCTGTGGTGGAGCATTCTAACCTCTCTCATTTTATTGAGTTCAACATTCATTGATCCATTCCGTGTGGAGATATATCTAGTACAAGTGCAAATTAACCCTTGGCGTAACTGTATTAGTTGGTTAATACTAATCAGGATCAGGCTGTCATTACTAAAGAGTTGCAGAACATAGCTATGGAATTACAAGTGAAGTTGAATGAATTAGAACAGGGCACCACTTGATTTGGTGATAATGAGGAGGTTGTTCTCGTGAGAATATGGGTGAGGTTAACTGGAGGATGAGAGGGAATATTAGTGAGTGAGTAGGGCACCACTCTGCTAAGGTACTTAATCCAGTTTTGCCGACGTTCTGAGGTACCGACAGACACTCAGTCGAGAATGTTCAAGAAATAGATTTTTGTGGTCTTATGTTACCTGTAAAACCTAAGCCAGTGTTCTGAAGACAGAGAATTAAGTAATTTTTCAAATTTTAATTCTTTTGTCTCGTGGCTGTTTGCGCCAAATGATTAGTGCCGTCTTGTATAATCGTAGTACAGTGGGAGAACTATGAAAAATGACTGTATGATAGCGACTGTCAACGGGACCAGTTATTCTACTGTACAATCACAATTTTGGCCTATGGTCAGTTTCAAATATCATGATGTTGGACATTATCAGATTTATATGAACGAAGTCATTGTTGAAACATATTAAACTTGGTAACAGGAGTAACATCTGGACTAACAATTAGGCATTTTACCAACACTGTTTCGTATTTATGTCTCATAGGTCTATAGTGAGTCAAAGTGCACCTGCTTTGCTTTCGAGAGAATTTAAGAGATTTTGGTTTCAGACTGTACGTGATATATCAGGACCATTCCATTTTGCCCTCAACCTCCTTTCGCTGGGAGGATGAATCTTAATCTGAAGTCTGGTCTAATAACATTCCATCCTCAACCTCGGACAAAATGGGATTGGCGTATTCCTTGGTTGAATCTAGCATTTGACAACGCCGCTCAAAAGGCCCAAGTGAAGGCTCATTAGGAAATCTCATACAAGTTGTTACCCAGTTTGTGAGACCTCGTAATATTGTAAAAATACCTACCTCTGTTATCCATCTCATTGAGGACCAGTCCACAGGTGAGATGCTACGTGTACCATAAACCATGTTAAGACTACCTCTGGAACTTAAAATTTTGCAAATCCCATTCCCAGGGTTTTTTAGTTTAGTGGGATTGGGAGAAACTGAACTGTACCAGCTTTTATTGATATTGCAAGTGATTATGCTCTTTTGGCTGTTACCCACCAATTGTGGCACCCGAGAGAGCATACGTGGCGACATCCAAGCCTTTTGCAGGCATACTGGGCTCGCAGGGAGGGTATCTGTCTGCAAGTCAAGAAGGAAAGTTCCAGCTAGAAACAGGAACTCTGTGTCCATTCCGAGTGGACAAGCTGAGTGGGCACCTCCAGAGCAGCGCGTAACCGAGTCCATGATGCCGGTGTCGTGCCTATGCGAGTGTTGACGGGAGGCGAAGTGGGCAGCTATACATCCGGTGAAGGCATCATTGAGTCGTGAGGTGCGGCCAAAGAAAGGCTAGTGTATCAGTTACCAATTTGAGCAGTCCCTAAACTACCAAAACGAACTGATCTTGGTGAGCCGTTTCCAGAACGTTTCTTGTTGCTGTTCACTTGCACCGCAGAGCGAATTTTAACATACTATCTAGTCTGGTTTAGTGCTGTTTACCGTAACTTCACCCCCTGTTCGACCGCAGTTGATTTCTTACTTCTTGTTTGTTATTGATGCCAAGAAACTTCAAAAACATGAAATATATTTGTAGTTGCGAATACGGACAACCATCAGCCGTATAGTGAAAAGACGACAATGAAAATTTGTGCAAGACGGGGACTCCAAACCGGATATGCCGCTTGGCACGAGCGGTCGTCTTAACGACTTTGGTTATCTATGCACGGCTCACGACCAGAGCAAAACTTCCATATGTCGTCGTTCATGGGTCAGAATCTGCACTCACACACACTACGTAATTTCCGAACAGCGGGAGGACATTTAAACTGAAAGTCGCTTCCTAGTATCGGCGGATAAATGCGATATTGCAGTGCCTATGTTGTTAAGAATCACGGAGCAAAGTTCCTTCAGACATGCAATGCTAGTCAATGCTGTACCTTTTTCTTAATCTTATTCGACTATGCTTCCGTCATAGCCACTGTTTCTTGCAAGTTTCACGCTAGCTTCTGGATATGGGCAATTCAACGTGTAATCCTGTGAAATTTCCAAGAGCTACCCACTTTTGCTCACTAATTATCGTGCATTTGTTTAATGTATTCTGTTTTTGAAGTACCAATGACTGTGCCGTTTGGCCAGCATTCTGTAGAATGGAACATCCCGTACTGTGAACTAGTGTCAGGTTTCGGTCCCGCCGACACTCGATCGATTTTATAATTGTGTTGTAATCTTTCAGGCAATCATTTGTATCTTGTTACTTAATAAACGCTGTGCTAGTTTATTTTAATAAAATTGATGATGTTTATTTGATGGCCTAAGCCTTTCACTTCCCAAGCACCTACTTTTCTAACCACTAACGAACTGAAACCGTAATGAGGGTATTTTCTTCACTGTCTGAAGGACTGCTTCTTAAAATTTTTCACATAAAAATTCGCTGCAGCTGCTCTGAATGGTTTCCCCGTTCCATGCCCTCATTTTGCTCTTAGAATGTTTTGCTTTACTGAAGGTAAGCCGATGTGACAAAATGTTGAAAGAGATCAACCACATAATTTGCGAAAATACTTTCCAACTGTGACATAATCTCATTAAGAGTAAACAGTGATACATCAGAACTCACCGTATCACTTGGAATGAACGTGAAGGATTTTAATTTTTCAATAAAATATCAGAATCCTTCATATAAGAGTCAGTTTTTCATATAAATTGCTGTAAAAGCGTGGGGCCAAATGTTTGGCAATCACGTCGGTCGACAGTCAATAGTGCTAACAGTGGTCTTAAGTGAATGCGAGGTTTGCGAAATTTATAAACTATGTAGTCTTGGTGGCTATGTTCCTGACTTGAAGAGACTCTTCTTGTCAAAGGGAAAACTCTAAGACTTTTATTAGTTTGTTACTCTAAAAAGAGAAATTGTTGGATCATCCTAAGCGCTCTATATTCATAATTATAACATATCCCTAATTTTACTGCAATGGTCTTCTTTCTTCTTTAGTGTTGGAACATTTCCCCTCTATAAAAAAAAGCATTACCGCCCACATTATCCCTGGAACACTAAAGGGGAAAATCTTTACAATGCTACTACACTATTGTAAATTTTACTACTCCATATTTCACTCAAAATACATCATAATTTATAGTTCATGCACCAGTTAATTACAGTTGTAGGATCTCCAGTGGTATGTCACATACAGAATAAGTACAAAATGTCCTTTTTTACACCCTATACTGACGATAACAATTCGTTAACAACTGCAGTCGTAGAGTTTACAAGTGTAGGGGTTAAGAAACACACACTAGTCTCTAATGACTTGGATATCGACGTCATATTAAATGCAAATACTCCTTTCTTCTTTCCTTAGGGAACACAAGAGCAATTCTAGTCTGAGAAACAAGGATAAATCGGCAGTATTAGTACATGCGTTGGAGCCAGGGAGCCACCACGGTTTCATCAAAATTGAATCATTACTATGCTACAATACAGAGAGAGTCAATAGGAATTCAAAACACAAAAGGAATTTTAAGAGAAAAAAGAAGGAAGATTGGCGTTAGACATGTTGTGGGCAGCAGTATTTGATAAACCTCCGTAACGTCGAAACTACTCCGCGATCTTAGGTAGTGATTCGATGACGTCACGTACCGAGCGTTGCCTGGATAACTATAAACAGTTCTGACAGTTGAAACTATCTGACACTGTAACTACTTTCTGAGTTCTTATAGCCCCTGATGGTGTCTCCAGCATTGGAAGACGAAACGTTAGGCTGAGACATATGCCCTGAATTAGGACCTAATGCTCATAAAACAAGTATCACCAAAAATGCAAATACCGGGCGCCAGAAAGCCTATATCCATTTAAAGCTGTTAGTGGTGTGACTGTGAAGTGAAAACACAAAGTAGTAACCACAGACAAACCAAGACCCGGCTGATGTCGTGTATAGAAGGACAGGGACCACCGAGCATTGGCGGGTACGATTGTAAGAAATCGCATTAAATCAGTGGAAGGAACCACTCGAGAGTTTTATAGTGCTTCCGGCACTCTAGTTAACACAAAGACTATGCATATTGATTGACAAATAATTGGACAGAATGTTCGGGCAGCTCTTCATTCGCCATACATTTATGTAGTCAGTGCTAAGCGATGTTTGAGGTGGAGTAAAGAGTAACGGCACTGGAATGCGTATGACTTGAAACGAATGATATTTTGAAGAATCAGCCTCAGTTGCACAAATTTTAGTATGTTATAATGACTGCTATTCAAAACCAACAGGTTGAGATGGTTGCATTGTGTAAAGGTAAAAAACTGGTTATTAAAGTTCAGTGTTCAGGAGACGATAGTCACGGACTAAGGCACCAGTTTTATGTCAGAAATGCTGAAGCAGTTACTTCACTTGTTATATATTGACAAGCTGAGAACAAGCTAATTACATGCACTGTTTAACAGGACAGCATAATGCCTGTGTCAAACGATAGGTGAGATGCTAAGCTACTTTGTGAATAACCACCATAATGATCGGAGGACTTTTTTGCCATTTGTGGTGGATGCTTATAATTAAAAAATCCATGACAACGTGGGGTATGGTAGAAAAGTGACTTCACAATTTGAAAATGGCCAAATCTTAGGTGGTAAACACGGTGAACCTCTGCAGAAGTTCTCAATAACACTGAAAAATGTGTGCAGGTTGTTATAAAAACTAATACAACTCAACACTTCCCCTCTCCTAAACTTCATATAATCATCTTTGTTGTTCATTACTTCGCACACTCTCTCTTCCTACATATTCCCATTTTCCTGTATTCATTAAGTTGTTTTATTTGTTGCAGTTGTCTTTGTATTCCACATAGGCTGTAGTTTCAATAGTTAAGGGTTTCCTATTAACTTGTATTACTGTCCATGTTTAACTCCCCTTGTAGTTGTCTCATCAGATACTGTTCATATTTTACTTTGCTCATTTATTTGATGAAAACTGGTACACAGCCACTGCTTTGATTATAATGTTAATGTTAAAATGCAGTACCACCACACTCTCAAACTGTAGGTTCCCTCAGACACCTCCATTTTCCTGCATTTATTAATTTCTGTTTATCTGATTGATATTGCTTAAGTTCCTTGTGTATTCTGTATTTACATTGACAACTGTCTCTCCTTTTTTTAATTGGTTGTGTACCACTCTCCATGTTTTATACCTCGTGACGCAGCCTTGTCTAGTACTAATTTTACCTTATTTTATTAGTTTTGTTTAATAGAAACTGTTATGTAGGCATGATATTCCCGTTTTGTGCTAAAGGTTTTCCCGTCAGCTCCATTGTTATTTATGTACTATTCAGTTTTTACCATTACATTGCAAAGATTGTTACTTTCTGTATGTTTCTACTTCAGTCTAGATGTGTTACTTCTCTTCCAATGTTGTCTGCTAACATTTAACTTCTTTGGTGACAATACTCAGTAAATGTCTGAAGATGGCCTTGTAAGCCGAAAACCGGTTAGCAATAAAAGTAATATTGTAGAACAAAAGCAAGCTGGTGCATTTCATTTATTATAATGTTGCTCTACCAAGAACCGACGGAAGATTCTGTTAATATAATACAAATGGCTTTGAATGACAAGAAAAGATGTGACTAAGTAACGTTAAATTACCAGAATACATAGGTGGGTATTGCTGACAAGCCCATATTCCTTGAAGGGTAAAACGAAGAAAATCGTCAGCCAATAGCAAGGTTCAAACCATGTTATTTACTTCACGAGTAAATGTCAAGTTATCTACACATACCATCACTATGCATTCAGGGCATATTCATTTAGGGGCACAAGCGATTCTTTGCCACTGGTATCGTCGGTACTCCATCTATGATTTGCGGGGGTGGGGGTGGGGGGGGGGAGGGAGGTGGGCACAGTATACAAAGATGTTACATTTATGATAACGAAGAACGTCAGATGACGGCATTAGGTCTTTTACACATGTTTGGGGATTTAGGAGGCGTGATGCTAGACTTGGACGAAAAGCTAATGCAGACGCTTTCAGTACGGAAACAGTGGCCAGCAGTGTTCCAGGGAAAGATTGCCTAACCTAATTTTCTGAAATACACAGTTTCTATGGCCTGTTAAACTAACCCTAAATTTCCTCAAGAATAACTGATGGATGTAGATGTTGATGTGGATATAATAACGTGACTGTCACATATCGCTTTGCGATTTTGTTTCAGCTTTGGTAGGAGTAAGTGATAATTAGTCGCCTGAGCTTGTCACATTTTGTTGGGACTGGAAATTATTCGATTTCTCACCGAAAGGGAGTGGGTCTGGAGGGTCTAACAGTCCCATAATTTCTGCAGAAGGCTTTTCGTGGTATCTCAAAAACAGGCCCAGATGTGGGAGTCTTATTCATTTATGTTTCCTTAGCCATCCAAGTAAATGCAAGTCTCACGGAGTTTGAAGGGAGTCATTTTATTTTAGTTTTCTATAATTTTCAGAGCCTCTCTCTGTATTAGTGCTCGTCAGTTGCTCATTTGTTTAGATTAAGTATAAGTTTTGTATTCTCCATCTGACTTACATACTGAGACCCCAAATGTTCTGCGACTTCCCTATGGTTAGGCGACACTTAGATAATGAATTTCTGGGGTGTTTGGTTCAGTGTGAGGAGTTTCTATTGTGTGCAGTAGTCAAGCACAATTTTTGAAGGTATGAGAGTTGGTAACAAGTGTGAAAAGCAGATGTTTTTATAGTAGAGGTAATTGGTGCATAAGCTGTCGAGTCTTACTTCAACCTTTTCCATGTCTGTTAATTGAGTGGCTATTCATGATAATTGCGCTGTCCACTCGGTGTAGAAACATTTTGCATACCTTGCATTTAATTTCCACAGGCACTAAATCAGCTAAATGCACCCTGATATACGCCTTCTTTACAACGCGAAGAATGTAATTTTCAATATATTTACCTAATCTTTCGCTTTTCACAATATCTTAATGTCACTCGTTGGTAACGTCATTTTCCTTGTCTGCGTCTGACATGTATGTCCAATTTAAATCTGTTACTCTGATAACATTATCAATACTGTTTCTCGGAATATATGTCCTCCGTCGTTTCACAGGATGTCCTCCAGCTTACCTTCTGGTTAATAATGCTGTCTACAGGAAGTCATAAAAGTAGACATATATATTTAATATTTATTGATTAAAATTTATACACAATTAGCATTTTTCACATATCATTAAACCTAGGTTGATGATAAAATATAGAATGCACGATGACAATAAAATGGTTTATCCTTGGCTACGCTATTTTCATTTAACATTTAGAGGAATACCGTCTCACATAAGTTTGGTTGAATGAACTGAAGAATGAGCTCGTGCCTTTTTAACAGGTATAAATTACAATGATGGAACTCATGTCTAACCTGTAACATTCTACCCACAGATTGAAAGCACAAAAACCAAATGATTGGAGAACTTACGCTCCTGTACATGAAAGCGCAAGTTATTGACGAAGAATTCTTTGTTTGTCTGTATCCTTTGCTGACGCGACGAAAGCCCTGAACCTGATAAGCATGAAACAATCTTGAGTGGCATGAGTTACAAGATTCGTAGCTCAGTGGCTCGAACGACCATGATCTAACATTTCACTCGATGATATATACATATATAATCTGTTGACAATATACGAATGATTTGTAGGCTCTGGCCAAAAATACAAAACTATATGTAAACGCTTCTACCAAAAGTGATAACCCATTCTAAAATTTTACATTGAATCTGTTTTGTTTAGAATTAATCCCTCCTCCCTCCCCCCCCCCCCCCCCCCCGAATAGTAATTGCTACGACTTTCTTCTTCCTGTTAACTGGACTGAGGAAATCAGATTATAAGCTGTCAAAGAACAAGCTGCAATGCAGTTTCTTAGCTGGGGAATTTGATTTGCCTGTCTATACAGATCTTTGTAAAAATGTGGCAATGAGCTTGTTCATTCGGCTACCTTTAAATCAAATGTTATTAATATAAGGTGAAACGCAATAAAATATAATGCATTAGAAACTATATATCTATATGTATATACGCAGCAGGAATCGTTGTTATGGGTGTACTGATTTGGAGACAGCTAGCACATTTTCAAGTAAATTATTGTTAGTATTCAGCATAAAACTGCAAAGCACGGAGGCGACGAGCTTATTCAATCTTCCATTCAGGTTTATAAGTTCAACACAGTTCATTATCATCTATATTCACATGTGTTGCCCAAGATAAATTATAATTTTCTTTAACTCCTATTTCTTGCTGATATTCATGCTCCGGAAACATCGACGTGCATTGTCCTATTAGCAGTTTGTCATGATTATATAATATACAGTTTTACATAAACCTAGAAGAAATTATAGGAACATTGAGAACCACCATCAGTCGTACTGATAAAGACACAGAGTGCTGTGTTGTGGAGGCAGACGTGGTCTATAAGTTTTCTGCTCTTCTCGGCAATAATTATATACCTTTCTTAATGCTCATGTAGTCAGTTTTTTACGAAAAAATCATTCAGAATTAATGCTAGTGAAGCATAAGGGCCGTGGCGCTCTTAGCAAACTTTTTTGAATATTAATTAATTCACGACGTATTTCGAGACATGTTTAGAATCTGACTTTTAAAAGCATTTAGCTGATACGAAACTCAGTGTTCAAAACCAGATGTACAGTTTCGAAGTGAGATCATTTTTGCCTACCACATCACTAGAGTATTTCACACCGCTGCAGACCATTCCCTTGTGCAACTTGCACGCAAGCCAGCTACTGATCGCACCCATTTGCCGACCAACACACACTGCCGGACCTTATGCAGAGTTTAACTCCACTGTTAACTGATTTTGAGTACACCGTAAGTAAGGGCACTAGAAGTCACCGTGGCACTGTCACACGCACGTGCGTTCCCTACGAAGCCGTGCCCTGATTGTCCCGTGGCCGCCTCGGCGAGACAACGTAGCTAGAGCACGTGGTCTGGACCAGTGCTGCCGATATCACAGAAAAAATGTTATTGCGCCGCGTGGAGCGTTGAGCCGGCCTCATGAGCAGGCGCACTCGCAGTCCTCCGGCACGGGGTACGGAACCTTGAGCCACGTGCACCGGTACTTCTTGCGCCGCTTCTTGCGCCGTTCCACCTCCTTGCGCAGCCTCTCCGCCGTCCAGACTTTGTTCGTCTCCAGGGACTTGCGCAGCCTGGAACACACGAGACCGCACTGTCACTTCAACCGCTTCACACATTCAGAATCCTACTATGCCAGCGAGTATCGATACCTCGTTCACAAAAGGAAACGTTCATACAAAAACTATGTCCATATGAGTTACACTACTGGCCATTAAAATTGCTACACCAAGATGAAATGCAGATGATAAACGGGTATTCATTGGACAAATATATTATACTAGAACTGACATGTGATTACATTTTCACGCAATTTGGGTGCACAGATCCTGAGAAATCAGTAACCAGAACAACCACCTCTGGCCGTAATAACGGCCTTGATACGCCTGGGCATTGAGTCAAACAGAGCTCGTATGGCGTGTACAGGTACAGCTGCCCATGCAGCTTCAACACTATATCACAGTTCATCAAGAGTAGTGACTGACGTATTGTGACGCGCCAGTTGCTCGGCCACCACTGAGGCACGGGGCGTAATACATCTGAAATGTAACGTCTACTGTTCAAAGTGCCGTCAATGCAAACAAGAGGTGACCGAGACGTGTAACCAACGGCACCCCATACCATCACTCCGGGTGATTCGCCAGTATGGCGACGACGAATACACGCTTCCAATGTGCGTTCACCGCGATGTCGCCAAACACGGATGCGACCATCATGATACTGTAAACAGAACCTGGATTCATCCGAAAAAATTAAGTTTTGCCATTCGTGCACCCAGGTTCGTCATTGAGTACACCATCGCAGGCGCTCCTGTCTGTGATGAAGCGTCAAGGGTAACCGCAGCGATGGTCTCCGAGCTGATGGTCCATGCTGCTGCAAACGTCGTCGAACTGTTCGTGCAGATGGTTGTTGTCTTCCAAACGTCCCCATCTGTTGGCTCAGTGTTCGAGACGTGGCTGCACGATCCATTACAGTCATGCGGATAAGATGCCTGTCATCTCGACTGCTAGTAATACGAGGCCGTTGGGATCCAGCACGGCTTTCCGTATTACCTTCCTGAAGCCACCCGATTCCATATTCTGCTAACAGTCATTGGATCTCGCCCAACACGAGCAGTAATGTCGCGATACGATAAACAGCTATCGCGATAGGCTACAATCCGACCTTTATCAAAGTCGGAAACGTGATGGTATGCTTTTATCCTCCTTACACGAGGCATCACAACAACGTTTCACCAGGCAATGCCGGTCAACTGCTGTTTGTGTATGAGAAATCGGTTGGAAACATTCCTCATGTCAGCACTTTGTAGGTGTCGCCACCGGCGCCAACCTTGTGTGAATGCTCTGAAAAGCTATTTTGCATATTACAGCATCTTCTTCCTGTCGGTTAAATTTCGCGTCTGTAGCACGTCATCTTCGTGGTGTAGCAATTTTAATGGCCAGTAGTGTAATAATTTCACACATGAATTTTTATATCTCACCGTTTTCGGTGAAATATCTACACTAACGGCCGAAGACTAACAGTTTTCTACAGCAATTAGCGCAAAGAAAGTGTAAATTGTGATGAAAAAAGTTCGGAACATGAAAACGTGCTTACTTTAGTAAGTGAAGTGCGACCTCTAGCATTTGAACAGATGAGGGGAAACGCAGATGTCAGCCAAAAATTCCAATAACTATAAGTAATCACTTATTTACCCAATAAAGCAAAACGTGAACTATTTTACGATCTACAAATATCACGTCTCAAAACAAAACTGTGTCATGCTAGATTACGCTGTAAATTCCTTAACGGGGGTAGGACGTCAAACGGGCCGAGTTGGAGCAGGAGGGGCACCACAGGACATTTTAATTTCCACTGTCTATACTTTTACAAATAAATCCATAAAACTTTGTCAGCATGACCAGGTAGGATTCAGGATTCACACTCATAGCAGTGGAAGTGCAAAAACATAACAAAATAATTTTTTTTCGATATGAAATTTCATCATTTTTTCACTGAATCCTTCCTGGTCATGCTGACAAAGTTTTATGAAGTTACTTGTAAAAGTATAGACAGTGGAAATTAAAATGTCCTTTGGTGCCTCTCCTGCTCCAAGTCGGCCCGTTTGACGTCCTACCCCCCTTACAGTAAAAGGGGGGGGGGGAGAACCCGTCTGGAACAAATAAAATACACTACACCAAGAAAAGGCGTTTTTTTATTTAGAAAACGGAGGTTTTTAATGTTCATTACAGCCTATGTTTCAAAACATGTTGCCGCTAGGAGTGGCCGAGCGGTCTAGGCACCATGTCACGGACTGCGCGGCCCCTCCCGCCGGAGGTTCGAGTCCTCCCTCGGACATGGGTGTTTGTGTTGTTCTTAACATAAGTTAGTTTAAGTGGTGTGTAAAGCTAGAGACCGATGACCTCAGCAGTTTGATCCCTTAGAAATTTACACACATTTGAACATTTTTGAGAGCATATTCCATGCAGAAGACGACGGGTGATATTTAAAATATGATATAATATAGCAAAGAAAACAATGCTTTCGAAACACATGGTATGCTGCAGTCGAATATAACTAAACAACGTGTGTACGAGCTAGACCAGACTGAGGACAATATGCTCCTAAAGAAGACAACGAAGCCACCAAGACAGTCAGCCAAACAAACGCTTTATATCTTAGTGTGGTGTTATAACCTGCGATACACTCACTTCAAAATAATGATCAGCATTCTGTCCGAGGACACGTCGTTGAATATGCAACATCGAAGAGGGATACTACAACACGGACAGGGACAGCAATTACTACATCTCTTATGTGTGTAAATAGATTGTATGATATAAATACTTTGCAGCGACCGTTCATTTACAGTAATTTCTACACGGAGTCAAAATTAATTCAGCATTTCGGATCCGAATTTCACTAGCTAGTTTCCGTATTATTTTGTACATTTTTTTAATTTCTGCTGGTGGTTACTGCGCGAAATAAATCGCACAATTACGACCAAGTTATGAAGTTATGACAGCTCCTGACTTCTTCCGGGTAATACTTTCACTTCGGATTCGATACCTTACACAAATTAAAGTCAAACCATTAGCAATACGGTAATTCTTTAATTAGGCTACCACCTGGAGAGGAAGAGGAGGGGTTTAAGACCAGCGTGTTCGACGTCAGTGTGTAATAATCACTCACAGACGGCAGGTGACAAAACTAACAATGGAGGATATATAAAACGTGTCCGGGGAGCACGGTAAACAGTGCCGTCGTTGTTGCAACTCAGAAACTGATCTGACGGTCCAGAAAGGCCTTATCGGATTTTGAACCACTAAGTTCTTAATGCGTGCAGCCGTGGTTAAATTATACAGTGCATGGCAAAATGGTGCTATCCAAAACTGGCGCCACTGCAACTGCAGTGTCCCACGGGCTGTAGATGACAGGGGCGAAGGACGGGTGCGGAGATGTAAGGTCGAACAGAGGTGCAGCTGTTGAGCAATTGCCCCTCCAGATGAACCAAGAGGCTTCAAACAGTGTCTCCTCAAAGACCAAATGGCTCTGAGCACTATGGGACTTAACAGCTGTGGTCATCAGTCCCCTAGAACTTAGAACTACTTAAACCTAACTAACCTAAGGACATCACACACATCCATGCCCGAGGCAGGATTCGAACCTGCGACCGTAGCAGTCGCACGGTTCCGGACTGCGCGCCTAGAGCCGCGAGACCACCGCGGCCGGCACCTCAAAGACCGTTCAGCGAACGTTGCTGCGTATGGGTCTACGTAGCAGGCGCCGGATTCATGCACCGGGTGCAGCCTCCTGCTCATCGGAGACGAAAGCTGGAATTTGCACGCCCATACCGCGGTTAGACGTCCACTGAACGGCGACACGTGGTCTTTCCAGATGAATCACGTTTTATGCACCATCAGCGTGAAAAGTATGAAACCAAACATCCTGCAACAATCGGCCAGCTGGAAGAGGGAGAGGTATGGTCTGGGGAATGTTTTCGTGGCGTTCCCTGAGTAATATCGTCACTCTGGACGTCACAGCTGTTCAACAAAAGTATGCATCTGTCATTGGGATCGTATAGAGCCCTCCGTGCAGTTTATTCTTCCTCGGTACAGTCGCACCTACCAGCAGGACAACGCAACGTGTTACACAGCTCGTAGTGTGCATGCATGGTTCGAAGACGACCAGGACGAGTTTAAAGAACTCCTCTGGCCATCATATTCCCAGGATTTAAAGCGAATCGAGAACATGTGGAAACACCTCGTTCGGTCTGTTCGCGCCATGGATCCTCAGCCGAGAAAGCTACTGCAAGTGGCCACGGCGCTGGAGTCGGCAAGGTCCCACATTCCTGCCTGTACCTTCCAGAACCTTAATGACTCTCCTCCTACATGTCTAACGGCAGTCAGCGCTGTACAAGGTGGTAATTCAGGCTTTTTATAGGTCATCACATTAATGCGGCTGGAGAGTGTAACATATACTTTAATTAGCTCTCGTTTGTAAGAAGGCATTTACTGGCAGGTGTGAAAACTTCCGAACCACTGGTACAATGTGCCATTCACGCAAAATACTGTAATACACTCTTTGGAATTCTCAAGGTAGTACAGATAAAATTTACGGAGCGAAAGATTACCTATATAGTCTACAGAAACGACACCTCACTTATTACAATAAAAGGGCATGAAAAGGTGTCAGTAGTTGAAAAGGGAGTGATTCATATTTGTAGCTTATTCCAGATGCTTTTGTATTTGCACAGTAAACAGAAAATAAAGGAAATTAGGTAAGAATTGCAAAGGGACTTTAGTTCAGGGGAAAGAATTACAAGCCTTGCGAAATTGGGCTTCGGAAGATCGGTTGATCAGAATGGATAGTGCCTTGGAAAGATGTAAGATAGATATTATCAAAAGTGAAATAACGGCCAAGGAATGTACTTCAATTAAAACAGGCGATGCGATGAGGGGACGAGACAGTGACAGTAGTAGCCGAGCTCTACTTTTTGGGCAGAGATATAACATTCGCCGAAGCAGAGAAGATATAAAATACCGACTAACAAAAGCAAGAAAAATTTTTTTGAGAAAGAGAAATTTTCTATAAACAAATATAAATTTAAGTGTTAGGAAGTATTTTCTGAAAGTATTTATCTAGAGCGCATCCTTGTACGAAAGTGAAAGGGGTACGTTGAAGAGTTCTGACAAAATATGATGCTTTCAAACGGATGTAGATTGTAGTATTACAGTTAAGACGCCGAAATGATGTTTACTGCATCCAGTCTTCAGGTGCGTGTTTCGACGACAGCAAAAACAGTCCAGTTCAAACAACAAACTTAACAATAAATAAAGACTATAAATGAAATTATTCCCTGAAACAACGTTCTTTCTTACAGGCAATCAGTTTTGGAGCACTAACTCTCCATCTGCAGACATTTACCGGTAGAAAATTACTGCTATGTGACAAATTATGACACATAGGTCGGCTAACGACCCCAGCATAAATTCGCATAAGCAAACAACACTTGCCCACACTCAAATCTACGAGTGTGAGAAATTAGGCTTTTGAAAGTGGAAACCATCAAGAAACAGCATTGTGGCGGAGGTGAATTTTATTTACTGTGATTACCAACTGCCATTGACGGGCTACAAACAATTATGCTCATATGCTAATAAATCTAAATAGAGAAATGAAAAATAGTGTTAAATCGGTATTTGAACTGAATCTCCAGTTTACCGGAAGAAGTCACTTTTACTTTGCCTCCATTACCTTCCACTCTCCTTGCGCTCGCAGATTCAGTTCTTGGGAATATTTTTATATATTTATACATAATACCACAGTACCTCGAAGAGGAAAAATTGGGCCTCTTGAGAAATAAAGCTTCAGAACCAAAATCAAGCTCAATTATTCGACTCAAAATATAATAAATTATAAATCATTTGGTGCTAATTTTTAATGATTTTAAGCAGCGTGAGATTCACTTCCATTTGGAAAGTTGTATTGCTTAAATAAAAGCCAAAATAAGGCGATATGTGTGCCTTTACCGGTTTCTGGCCGAATTTTATTGATGAAGTCTTGTCAGGTTATCAGTTTAAGTCTCCATCTGAGGATAACAAATAGGAAACTTGTCGAAAAGTTGTCTTCAAGGCAACACTGTCACTGTCGAGAGGATTCCATCGGATGCTATGTTCTTTGTGTGGAAATATGATAAAAAACTTGAACTAATGTTTGGAATTTTGTGGTACTGTCGTCAAAAAAATATGACAAATTCTTACACAGGAGACGTCTTTGCGACACATTCATAATACGCGAAGTAACCAAGGACTGACCACTCTGCTTAGAAGTTGGAAATGCAATACCTGATGAAAACCATCCAGACACACTAAGTAATGTGGGACTGACCACTGTATATCTTGACAGGTGGATCTACCAGTGAAAAAGAAAGCGGAGAGTATTTACGTTGTCAGTAGAGAATCAGTAACAACAGAATGGGTCTGGGTGACTTCGAACGTTCAATAGTCATCGGACGTCAACTGAGCAACAAGTACATTAGAGACGTTTCAACCGTTCTAAAGCCGGCAGAGTCGACTGTAGGTGATGTGAGTGAAGTGGAAACGTGAAGAAACAACCACCGTCGAGTTTTGTGGAGAGTGGTTGTAAATAATCGCATAAAATCACCGGAACGTACCATTCGTGAGTTAAAGTCCTGTTAGTAGTACAGATAGTATGGCTGTGCGTAACCAGTTGAAAACAATGAGGTACAATGTTCGGATAGCTCCTCATAAGACACACGTCAGTAGTCAATTCTAAGCGACAATGTAGGTGGTGTAAATAAAAGAGCGACGCCACTGGATAGTGGATAACTGACAACGAGTGATTTAGGGTGATGAATCACTGTGGCTATCCGATGGAAGGATTTGGACTTGGCGAATGCCTGGAAAGCGTTATCTGTCTCATAAGTAGCACCAGCAGTGAAGCACGGGGAAGGTGGTGTTATGGTACGCGAATGTTTCTCGTGGATACGGTGAGTCCATTACTGCGCTTAATAATACGTTATATGTGGAAGGATATGAATATACACTCTAAGGGAAAAAACGCGCACCAAAAAGGAATTATCCGAATGGAACGAAAATCGGTAGATGTGATATACATTTACAGACAAACAAATGATTACGAATTCAGAAGAATTCTATGATGTATTGAAGAGAAAGAGTTTCACAAAGTCAGTAACGCGTTGGTCCGCCTCTGGTCCTTATGCAAGAAGTTATTCGGCTTGACACTGAGTAATGGAGTTGTTGGATGTCCTCCTGAGGGATATCGTGCCAAATTATGTCCAATGGGCGCGTTAGTTTGTCAAAATCTCGAGCTCGTTGGCGGGCCATCCCCACAGTGCTTCAAACAGTCTCAACTGGGTGAGGTCCAGCCATATTTCTGGCCAAGGCAACGTTTGGCAAGGATGGATACAAGCAGTAAAGACTCTTGCCATGTGTGGGCGGGCATTATCTTAAATGAAATATGAGCCCAGGATGATTTTCCATGAAGGGCAACAAAAGGGGGAGTAGAAAATCGTCGATGTTCCGATGTGGTAAGGGTGACTCGGATGGCAACCAAAGGACTCCTACAATGAAAAGAAGTATTACCCGAGACCTTCGCTCCTAGTTGTCGGACCGTATGATGGGCGACACTCAGGTGAGAATCCAAACTCTGTCCGCGACGTCTCCAGAAACGTCTTCGGTCTGGAATCTCAATTAATGGAGTAAGGTTGTCTTCAGTGATGAGTCCCACTTCGAACTGAGCCACGATGACCATCACATCTATCGATTTCTGTTAGTAGAGGAGTAATTTGGGTAGTGGGCCCTGTCATAAAGCAGCATCTGTGTAGTAATGGTTTGTGGTTAATAACATTCCAGAAACTGACTGTCTTGATCAGCGTTGCAACCTCAACGGCATGGAACATATCTGAGATAAGTTACACCTTCGACTTAATGACAGCCAGATTCTGCTTCTTCCTGTAGTCTCTTGCGCCGGTCAAACAAAGGCATGGGCTACAAAATAGGACTGGTCTTAACTTGATTCGGTATAGCTTCTCGCTGTACGGATGTCATCGCCAACAATTTCTTGCTAAACATACGACAGTTCAGGTGCAGTTGTATTTACGTATATTTGTGGAAATATTTGACTAAAGTCTGAAATAATATTGCATCCAAATCGTATTTTTTGGTATCTTATCATGGCCAAATTATAAACCAAGGCTCTTCCATTAAATAACGATTACCTTATAACATTACTTTCCTAAAATAATAAAGATTCGCATTTATATGAGTGTCACGAGAGAAACGAAGCAAAATAGCAGGACATTTAGTTAGTAAATTGTGTTTGTTTACAGAGATCAAAGTGAACCGGTATTGTAATTTTAAACATAACTTACATTATTCGAGAGGAAGCACTGCTTCATGAAAGGGTGTTCTCCGTATCTACACATATCTATATCTACACATACATTAAGAGCTAAAATCGCGTCTAGGTAGGACTTTGATTAGAGATTATCTTTGTTATGTTATTTTCTAGGGCAGCTACAAGGCAAAGACAATAGTTAGAAGTGTGAGCAGAATTATTTTACGCTCAGACTGCAATACCACAACTGTAGGTAAAATGTAATGAAAATGTTTTGTATTTAAAGGAGTACAGCTGATTTTTTTTTAAAGAACAACCATGGTCATTTTTATCCATGATTTGTTAAGCATTGTGGGAGGGGATGGGGTGGGTGGAAATCATCTTTTTGGAGCAGTCTGATCTGAAATTGTGACCCACGCCACAAACACTCCCGTCTAGTCCACCTTTCAGCCACGACTGGCGAGCGGACGGCCTAAACAGCAAGGCGAAGGACGCGCAGCAGTACTTCAGCAGTCTTCAACACACGTCGCTAGCAGCGACCGCACTAGTTTGTGCGTCTCTGTAACGTGCAACCAATTAGAGAGAAGTGTGGTATCACTTCGAGTGAACAGCCATTCAAGCAGAAGCCTGATATCACTCTGCATCAGAGATCTGCCTCAGATTGCTCTCAAATCACGCCGAGCTTGAGGAAGAACTGTAATGAGACGATACGAATCTAGCACGATGCTACTGTTACTCTGACTGCTAATTTATATTATAAGCCAGTACTAATGGAACAGAAAGAGAGAGAAAGGAGAGAGAGAGAGAGGGGGGGGGGCTGCAGACAGATACACGGGTACAAAGCTAAAGCTATGTATACCTAACTCTTTATATATTGTAAATAAGCACATTTAAGTTTTGTGTGTTCTTGAGTGTTCACTCATCTCTTTACACTGACAGAGAAAACTGTGTTGTGGACTTAGTTCTCAGTGAGGACAGTATTATATTCCTGTTTTACCAGAACTTGACTTGAAATTTAATGGTTCCCTGTAATAAAGAATGTCATTTACAGCTATAGCTGTAGCTATAGTGGAATTACAGTGGGAGCTGTCTCGTAAACACGTTAGTGGTAGCGTCTAAAGAATAACTGAGTCCGCCAAGGTTGTAAGAGAAATAAAAAGAATTTTCACAACGAGCATATACAAGATAAAATGTTAAAGAACAGAATTAAAGTTGCCCCAAAAACTGGTTTAATTTAAACAGAAACAAAAATGTTGAAAGTTATAGCTTTAGTATGAAAGAACATGGATTTATATTCATGAAATGCTTGTTAATGAAATGCAAAATACTTATTCGTACGAAATTACTCTAATTACTCTCTGGTAAAGAATCTCCAAACATATTTTAAGTTATAACGACAAAATCGCTTTCATTTAAATACCAGTGTCAACTTCACAAAAAAAAATCAGTTGGATATTTTCCAGACTGAGTGGATTAAGTAATACAACACTGTTTCGTAGACAGAATTAACGCCAGGTAATGGTCGCCGGTGCCGTATTTTACTAACAAGTGCGCAGCGAATTGTGATATTGTTTCCGCTCGGTGCAATAAAATCGCTAGCATGTGTGGTACGAGCGAAAGGAGAAACCAGCCAGAAATTTTTTAAATAATAACCAGCATTTAGGTCCCCTGATTTGTTTTTGTAACGTATCAAAGAAATATTTACAGCGATGGTGATACGTAGATTTTGCTTATCATTCACTTGCGAGTAATCCACATCCCCTGTGATGTGTTGGACAAACTAAACAAATAAAATAATGTAAGTCACTGAACATCTAATACGGTGACCTGTCACCATATCCAAGTTGCAGATTGCCTCCAAACGGCCTACAAAGGCTTCAACAGTTTGGTTTTCAGTATTTCATACAACTGTTGACCGAATTTTAAAATTTAAAAATACTGTCATAATCTGCTCAACAAGAGGGACAACCTGACGTTACAGGTGTAGAAAAATAAGAGAAGCATTACAAGTGGAAACTGTGTATACACCTTGAGGCGGCTTAACTCACTGCGTGCCGACACCCAGGCTGTGATCATCCAGTATTTTAGAATGAGATCCCTTAGCGACTTCCGACAAACCTAAAACATAATTTCAAAGATTTTCTAAACATTTTCTCGCTTACGTGCTCAACGTCAAATATTTAACACATTAAATCATTTATAATCGGATGTTTGAAGCTGTTTATACGTAGGATCTCGATTCCTTAAAGAATTGGGGTTTACTAGTCATGAGAAAACAGTGGCCCAATGAACGCTGTGCTTGCATTAACTTGCCCATCTCTGAAACCACTCTGTACGTTCTGGCCTGGCGTTTATAAGGCGGACTACTTGCCTATCCCTGGCAGTCAGTAGCGTTAACTCCTGTGAATGATGGTCGTAGCCGGCCGTAGTGGCAGAGCTGTTCTAGGCACTTCAATCAGGAACCGCGCGACCTCTACGGTCACAGGTTCGAATTCTGCCTCGGTCATGGATGTGTGTGATGTATTTAGGCTCGTTAGGTTTCAGTAGTTCTACGTTGTAGGGGACTGATGACCCTCAGATGTTACGTCCCATAGTGCTCAGAGCCATTTGAACCATTTGATGGTGGTAAATGTTTTCGAACGCTCGAGAATTTTGCCTCAAGTGTCGTACTTGAAGATGGAGAACTCTTCACCAATTTATACTAGCTACCGAAGTGATGCAGTGTAGGACACTGGACTCGTATTCCGGAGGACAGCTATTCAAAGCCCCGACCAACCGTCCAGATTTAGGGTTTCTGTGATTTCCTTAAGTACTTGAGATAAAAGACAGGATGATTCTTTGAAAGAGGGCACAGATGATTTCCTTCTCCACTCAATTTGAAGCTGGAACTTTAGCCACATTTGTCATACTCTCACTTAGAACAAGAAAGCAACTCACAGGACAGGTGACAGACTCAGAAAACAAGGACTGAAGAAAACCTACAGAACAGATAATTCAATATAGAGAAAACTAAAGACAATCAACACCAACACGGACAAATACAACAAATCTGATATTTATCGACTTATAGAGACTGCAGTTCAAATTACGCTGTGATGTCAAGAGGCTTGTAATACCGTAATGTCGTGTCGAAACCTCTTTTGTCCGACTTAGTGCAGCAGTCAGACGTGGCATGGACACAAGTCTTTGGAAGTCCCCCGCAGAAATATTGAGCCAAGCTTCCTCTATAGCTGTCCATATTTACGAAAGTGTTGTGCACGAAATGGCCTCTCGATTATGTCCCATAAATGCTCGGTGGGGTTCATGTCGGACTGTCTGGGTGGCTAAATCATTTGCTTAAATTGACCAGACTGTCCTTCATACCAGTCGCGAACAACTGTGGCCCAGTGGCATGACATCGTTGTTTAGAAACATCAAGGACATGAATGGCTGCAAATGGTCTCCAAGTAGCCGATACAACTATTTAAAGTCAATGATCGGTTCAGTTTTTACAGCGGACAGCGGGTCCATTCCATCTAAACACAGTCCGCACCATTGTGAAGGCACCACCAGCTTGCATGCGTTGTTGACAACCTGGGCCCACTGGAGCGGAACTGAAGAACGATGTCGCACTGTTAGCAAAGGCACTCGCTCGGGTCGTCTGCTGCCGTAGCCCCTTAACGCAAGATTACGCCGTACTGTCCTAAAGGATACGTTCGTGATTTCTGTGGTTCACGCAGCGTTGCTTGTCTGTTAGCAGTGACAACTCTACGCGAAAGGCACCGACGTCGGTTGTTAAGAGAAGGGTGTCGGTCATTGCGTTGTCCAAGGTGAGAGGTAATGCGTGATATCTAGTATTCTCGGCCCACTCTTGACACTGCGAATCTTGCGATATAGAATTCCCTAACGACTTCCACAGTGGAATGTCCCATGCGTCTAGCTACTCCGAGTTCAGAGTCTTAATTTCCGTCGTGCGTCCATAATTACGGCGGAAACTTTTTCCCATGAATCACTTATGTACAAATGACATCCCCGCCAATGCACTGCCTTTCATACCTTGTGTGCACGATACTACCGCCATCTGTATATGTGCACATCGGTATCTCACGACTTTTGTCACCTCAGTGTATATACAAGATGAAATTTCAGTATTAGGCTCACAGAACGCAGAAGAGCACTTAAAGGTGACAAGTGTCAGTTTACGTTCTCAAGACACCTTATTCATATGAACTACAGAACCCCACAAAATCTAATTACTGAGAAAAATGTCCGCCCCCGGTAGCTGAGTGGTCAGCGTGACGGAATGTCAATCCTAAGGGACCGGGTTCGATTCCCGGGTGGGTCGGAGATTTTCTCCGCTCAGGGACTGGGTGTTGTGTTGTCCTAATCATCATCATTCATCCCCATCGACGCGCAGGTCGCCGAAGTGGTGTCAAATCGAAAGACCTGCACCAGGCGAACGGTCTACCCGACTGGAGGCCCTAGCCACACGACACTTCATTTCATTTCACTGAGAAAAATTACCAAATAAGGAAAGCCGTAGTAGAAGGAGAAGAAATAATAAATGAATACACAGCTCTCTGCTGTGCAACTCTGTTCTCGGCCCTCGAAGGACTGTCGAAGGACCAAACCCATAACCACACACGTACAGACACACAAACACACAAAACGTGTTCAAATGTGTGTGAGTTCTTAAAGTACCAAACTGTTCGCCATCATATTTTTGTATCTTATAAACAGTGACACAGTGGAGGTTAAAAAGCACAGTTTCATAGTGAAGATAATGGTGAAACCAGAAAAAGTTGTGGAGACATATTGGATACATAGACATAAACACGCACACATACAGACACCCAGTCTTTCCCATAACGAAAAAGATGTTAATCACAATTCTAACATTGCGAGTGGTAAATTTTCGGTGTAAATAATTTTTTCAAATGAATTTCTCTATAGGTACACAAATGACAAATTGTGAATCAAAAACAGCCATATCGCAAAATTCCTCAAGCAATAAAAACCGCAGTATGTGATAAGAAGCTACGCATAACATATTCTGCATGTTTTCAAATTTGTGGAACTGAAATTCCATATGTGAGAGAGAGTGTTGTACCTTGATACACTTTCCACATTTCAGCCTCTAGCCCTATAAGAAAATTTTCGTTTACTGTATGTGTGCTGCAGTCTTTTTGTGAAATTACAAAAATTACTCCGGTAAAGGATGGACTTTACAAATGTGAAAAGTTGTTCCAAGGTAAACAATGGCCATGTATGTAGGAACAAGCATTCTGTTCAAATTTAAAAGTGTTGGGATCTAGAAAATCTTGTGAAAACTGTCTTTAACTGTATATATGTTACAATATTACTTTACTATATACGGGGGTTGGACAGAAATATGGAAACACTCCGAGATATGCATGTCTGAACATAAAGGCAGCTGCCAGCCAAACCAGCAGGTTGCAATACTGTATCTGACCATAAACGGCACCTGTGCAACGTCCTCAATACGTATCAGTCTTGATCATAACAGCGTTTGTGTAGTTGTGAGCGCATTATGTCGCAGCTTGGAGTTACTTTTATGGTAGGTGCTTCCGTAAACGAGATAGTGGAAGTGTTCGATGTTTAAAAGAGGCCCCTTATCGAAGATTTATACCATAAGCAGGGAAAGTGAAAAAACACCATCCGCTAAGTGGTAACGCATAGGGATGTGCTTGTTGAGTGATCGTGACGGACGGCCATTGAAAAGGATTGTGTCGAAAAATAATAGAACTACAGCTGCGAAAGTCACTGAATAACTGAATGTGAGGACCAAAACTATACGAAAACAGCTCCATATGCAGGAAATTGGAGGGTGAGCTGGAATTTCATAATCAATCACCAGTGACACAAATACTCGTAACAAGATAAAGTGGTGCCGCAGCTATAAAACCTGGACTTTGGAGCAAGCGAAGAGAATCATTTCTTTGGGTGAGTCATGTTGCACTCTGTTTCCAACTTCTGGTCGAGTTTATGTCCCGATCGTGAAACATGACGGGGGTTGATTTGGGCAACCATATCGTGGTGCTCTATCGGCGCCATGGTTGTTCCGGAAGAGCGCATTACCGCCAAAAAAATTGTTATCATTTTGGTGACTGAAGAAAAGATCGCACGCCAAGATTGCTAAAAAAGCATTTCGGTCATCCAATGAAATTCTTTCTTAGCGATGTTGGCTTGTGAAGTTTTCTTCACTTGCCATTCACTGCAAATCGTCACTAGGCTGAGTAGGTCAGGAGTATACAGCGATTACTTTAGCTGATCACGTTCATCACGTGGTACGATGTTTGTTACCAAGTGATGACGCTGTATTCGAAGACGACAGGGCCCTTGCTCACACAGCTCGCCACGTCATGGTCCGGTGTGCTGAGCACGAGGATAAGTTGTGGTGCCCCTGTCTGTGACAATCACCAGTTTGTGTCAGTGAGCCATTGTGGTCACTTTGCTGAGAAGGGTGCGTGATAGCGATAACCATACATTATCAACACCTGAACTTGTAAGAGGTCCATGACTAGGGGATTTATTGCTAGCAAACTCGAGCAGATGTAATTTCGATGAATTGCTCACGCGCTGCCTGCGATATGTAAGCTATAATAGAATCGCTGATCAGAGAGCAGTGTCGGCTGCAGTAGGAGCTGTGTCGGCAGTAGTGGTGGTAGCTCGCAGTCGGGCGGTTGGGCCGGTCGTGCCCGAGCGATGTAAGGTAAAAGCAGCCGCGGCATATCTAATTTCTTACAACTAAATTTGTACTATTGTTACATCAAGTCCGATGTAAATGTTTTTAAAAATCTTTTAATAATAATCTTTTTATTAAAATTTACTTTTTGACAATCATTCGTCTGAATTAAAAAGAATTTACTAATTTCTGCAATCCATGGTCATTCCGATTATCGTAAAGAAAAATCAATTGTTTCTTTTTATACATGACAAATCTAGCGGCCAGCATAGGACTGGGCTGTGGCAGAAAAATTTACTATAGGATGAGATATATACACGCTATCCGGCGGCTTCATTGAGGTAAGAATTTTAAACTTGTTCAGAATGATTTTTCAGGGCCATGACGCAGCACTGCTGACGTCCAAAATTTACCAGTTTAAATTCACAGTCAGTTAATTGTTGAAAGTTCATATGTGAGCCACAATTTTCATTGGGAGGTTAGTCACGTTACTGTTGTGAGGTTACGGAATAACAAACTGTTGGAAGGTTACACTAAATGTGACCGTTATAATTTCATATATAATTTTATACATATTTTTTATGTAGGGAGGTTACACTTGTCGACAACCGGCCAGGATGGTTTTTTTTTTTTGGGGGGGGGGGGGGGGATTTCTGAGAAGTAGTCAGTTATACACTCCTGGAAATGGAAAAAAGAACACATTGACACCGGTGTGTCAGACCCACCATACTTGCTCCGGACACTGCGAGAGGGCTGTACAAGCAATGATCACACGCACGGCACAGCGGACACACCAGGAACCGCGGTGTTGGCCGTCGAATGGCGCTAGCTGCGCAGCATTCGTGCACCGCCGCCGTCAGTGTCAGCCAGTTTGCCGTGGCATACGGAGCTCCATCGCAGTCTTTAACACTGGTAGCATGCCGCGACAGCGTGGACGTGAACCGTATATGCAGTTGACGGACTTTGAGCGAGGGCGTATAGTGGGCATGCGGGAGGCCGGGTGGACGTACCGCCGAATTGCTCAACACGTGGGGCGTGAGGTCTCCACAGTACATCGATGTTGTCGCCAGTGGTCGGCGGAAGGTGCACGTGCCCGTCGACCTGGGACCGGACCGCAGCGACGCACGGATGCACGCCAAGACCGTAGGATCCTATGCAGTGCCGTAGGGGACCGCACCGCCACTTCCCAGCAAATTAGGGACACTGTTGCTCCTGGGGTATCAGCGAGGACCATTCGCAACCGTCTCCATGAAGCTGGGCTACGGTCCCGCACACCGTTAGGCCGTCTTCCGCTCACGCCCCAACATCGTGCAGCACGCCTCCAGTGGTGTCGCGACAGGCGTGAATGGAGGGACGAATGGAGACGTGTCGTCTTCAGCGATGAGAGTCGCTTCTGCCTTGGTGCCAATGATGGTCGTATGCGTGTTTGGTGCCGCGCAGGTGAGCGCCACAATCAGGACTGCATACGACCGAGGCACACAGGGCCAACACCCGGCATCATGGTGTGGGGAGCGATCTCCTACACTAGCCGTACACCACTGGTGATCGTCGAGGGGACACTGAATAGTGCACGGTACATCCAAACCGTAATCGAACCCATCATTCTACCATTCCTAGACCGACAAGGGAACTTGCTGTTCCAACAGGACACTGCACGTCCGCATGTATCCCGTGCCACCCAACGTGCTCTAGAAGGTGTAAGTCAACTACCCTGGCCAGCAAGATCTCCGGATCTGTCCCCCATTGAGCATGTTTGCGACTGGATGAAGCGTCGCCTCACGCGGTCTGCACGTCCAGCACGAACGCTGGTCCAACTGAGGCGCCAGGTGGAAATGGCATGGCAAGCCGTTCCACAGGACTACATCCAGCATCTCTACGATCGTCTCCATGGGAGAATAGCAGCCTGCATTGCTGCGAAAGGTGGATATACACTGTACTAGTGCCGACATTGTGCATGCTCTGTTGCCTGTGTCTATGTGCCTGTGGTTCTGTCAGTGTGATCATGTGATGTATCTGACCCCAGGAATGTGTCAATAAAGTTTCCCCTTCCTGGGACAATGAATTCACGGTGTTCTTATTTCAATTTCCAGGAGTGTATATCTGCTCCTACAAGAAATTTTTTCTGGCACAGCCCAGTGCAGTGCTGGTCGCTAGATTTGTCATGTATATATATATAAAAAAAAGAAACTGATGTTTCTTTACGATAATCGGGATCACAATGGATTGAAGAAATTAGTAAATTCTTTAAATTAGGATGAGTGATTGTCAAAAAGTTAATTTATAAGAAAGATTATTATTAAAAGATTTTTTTGAAAACATTTACATGGGACTTGATACAACAATAGTACAAATTTAGTTGTAACAAATTAGATATTCGCGGGGCTGTTTTTAACCTTATACTGCATCGATCAGGCACGACCGGCCTAACCGCCCGACTACAAGCTACCACTACTACTGCCGACACTGCTCCTACTGCAGCCGACATTGCTCTCTGATCAGCGATTCTATTATAGCTTACATATCGCAGGCAGCGCCTGAGCAATCCATCGAAATTACGTCTGCTCGAATGCGCTAGCTTTAAATTGCTTAGTCGTGGATCTCTTACAAACTTGTCAGTATTTTTCAGGAAGAATGGGATAAGATTTCCTCGAAAACCGTACAGGAGAGATGAGTGGAAGCTGTTTTGAACGTCTGCGAGTTTTCCTACACCGTATTGTGTTATCGGTGTTTCCACACTTCTGTGCACTCTCCGTGTAACGCAGAGCGGCGCCGCGCACCTGCAGTGCCAGCGCAGGATGTGCAGGTTGCGCGCGACGCCCGGCTTGCAGGTCATGCCGGGCGGCCAGGAGCAGGCGCGGCGCGCGGCGCTCGCGTTGCCCTGCAGCGCCGCCCCCAGCGCCGCCGCCGCCGCCCCCGCCGCGCCCTCGCCGCCGGAGTCCCCGGAGTGCCGGTCCGGCGCCAGCGCGTCCTCGCCGACGGTGTCGCCGTCGTCGTCCTCGTCGACGAGCAGCCCGTCGAGGATGCGCGGCGCGCGGCTCTCGGATGAGTCGGCGCCGCCTCCCGCGCCGCCCCCGGCACCGCCCGCCTGCGAGTCGCCGCAGAGGCCGCGCCGCACCCAGCGCGGCCAGAACTCGATGCCCAGGTCGCTCCAGGCGAATGAGATGGGGCAGGAGGCGCGCGCCACCAGCCACGCGCGCAGCGCCGGACGCAGCTCCGCCGGCAGAGACTCGGGCAGCGGCAGCTGGTCGGCCAGGCGGCGCAGCTGCGACACCGACGGCCGCTCCTCCTCGCGCTGCAGTCCAACAACACACCACAAGCTGACTCACTTCACCGGATCTGGCAACCGTCACATGACAAAACTATGTACTAAATCACAATTTTCTTTATTATTGTTGGGTTGGTTGGGTTGTTTTTGGGGAAGGAGACCAGACAGCGAGGTCATCGGTCTCATCGGTTTAGGGTAGGATGGGGAAGGAAGTCGGCCGTGCCCTTTCAAAGGAACCATCCCGGCATTTGCCTGGAGCGATTTAGGGAAATCACGGAAAACCTAAATCAGGATGGCTTGACGCGGGATTGAACCGTCGTCCTCCAGAATGCGAGTCCAGTGTCTAACCACTGCGCCAACTATTGTTTTCTAGGAAAGGTAAAGGCACCAAAGAGGCAATTTTGACGTTCCTGATGATAATGGAAGCAAGACCAACGAAAAATCAAGACGCGTTCATAGAATTTGTCAACCTGGAAAAAGAGTTCCACAGAGTAAAGTGGTACAAGATGTTCGCAATTCTGACAAATATAGAGGTAAGCTATAGGGAGAGACGAATAATATACAACATATACAAGAACCAAGAGGGAATAATAAGAGTCGAAACCACTAACCAAGTGCTCCGATTAAAAAGCATGTAAGATAGGTTCAAATGGTTCAAATGGCTCTGAGCACTATGGGACTTAACAGCTGTGGTCATCAGTCCCCTAGAACCTAGAACTACTTGAACCTAACTAACCTAAGGACATCACACACATCCATGCCCGAGGCAGGATTCGAACCTGCGACCGTAGCAGTCGCGCGGTTCCGGACTGCGCGCCTAGAACCGCGAGACCACCGCGGCCGGCTGTAAGATAGGGACGTAGTCTTTCGCCCCTACTTTTATCTGTACATCGAAGAAGTAATGATGGAAATAAAAGGAGGTTCAGGTGAAAGGATATCAATGATACGATTCGCTGATGACATTGCTATCCTGAGTGAAAGTAAAGAAGATTTACATGACCTGAAACTTCCTGGCAGATTAGAACTGTGTGTCGGACCGAGACTCGAGATCGGGACCTTTGCCATTCACGGGCAAGTGCTCTACCAACTGATCTACCGAAGCACGACTCACGAGCCGTCCTCACAGCTTTAGTTCCGCCAGTACCTCGACTACTACCTTCCAAACTTCACAGAAGGCCTCCTGCATACCTTGCAGAACTAGCACTCCTGGAAGAAAGGATATTGCGGAGACGTGGCTTAGTTGAAGGTAGGAGACGAGGTACTGGCGGAATTAAAGGTTTGTGTACGCGTCGTGAGTCATGCTTAGGTAGCTCAGTTGGTAGAGCGCTTGCCCGCGAAAGGAAAAGGCCCCGAGTTCGAGTTTCGGTCCGGGACACAGTTTTAATCTGCCAGGAAGTTTCATATCAGCGTACACTCCGCTCCAGGATGAAAATATCATTCTGGATCTACATAATCTGCTGAATGGAATGAACAGTCTAATGAGTACAGAAAATGGATTGAGAAATAGTCGAATAAAGACGAAAATAATGAAAAGTAGCAGAAATGAGAACAGCGAGAAACTTAACATCAGAATTGATAGTCACGATGGAGATCAAGTAAAGGAATTCTACTATTAGGCAGCAAAATAACCAATGACGGACGTAGCAAGGAGGACGTCAATAGCAGACCAGCAATGGCGAAAGTGCATTCCTGTGCAAGAGAAGACTAATAGTATTAAATGGTGGTTAGTGTTTAACGTCCCGTCGACAACGAGGTCATTAGAGACGGAGCGCAAGCTCGGGTTAGGGAAGGACTGGGAAGGAAATCGGCCGTGCCCTTTCAAAGGAACCATCCCGGCATTTGCCTGAAACGATTTAGGGAAATCACGGAAAACCTAAATCAGGATGGCTGGAGGCGGGATTGAACCGTCGTCCTCCCGAAAATAGTATTAAACATAGGCCTTGACTTGAGGAGGAAATTTGTGAGAATATACGTCTGCAGCACAGCATTGTATAGTAGTGAAACAAGGACTGTGGGAAATCCGGAACAGACGAGTATCGAAGCATTGAGATGTGGTGCTACACACGATAGCTGCATATTAGGTGGACTGATAAAGTAAGGAGGTTATGCGCAGAATCGGAGAGGAAAGGAATATGAGGATAAACACTGACGAGGAGAAAGGACGGGATTACAGGGCATCTTTTAAGACATGAGGGAATGACTTCCATGGTACTAGAGGGAGGTGTAGAGGGTAACAACTGTAGAGGAAGACAGAGACTGGAATAAATCCAGCAAATAATTGAGGACGTAGGTTGCAAGTGCTACTGTGAGATGAAGAGGTTGGCACAGGAGAAGAATTCGCGTCGGGCTGCATCAAACCAGTCAGAAGACTGAACACTAAAAAAATAAAAGACAAAGGTGGTTTCCATCTCACCATCCATAACCATCCCATCATCCATATTACGAAGGGGAGGCCACGATGTTCGAATCACCGATTTACTTCAAACTTTGTATCCTTTTAATAGTCCATTAGGAGAACGTAATGTGTATGCAGTAAGGCGTACTACTTAGGCGATTTCGAGACATTTGCAAGAAAAGTATTAGGCGTCACTGATGTACCGGTGAGTTGCGACCCTGAGCACGGGATGATGGCGATCGTGTGGTTAGCGTTCATGCTCCGTAATCGGTGCATCCAATGGGGGTCGTCTTATTTTTTTATTTGATATATTTTTCAACCATAGACATATTATTTCGTGCATATTATATTTGAAGGGTAACATGGTGAAAACACATCACTGTATCTTTCATCGAGTTTCCAGAGTTATTTCACTGTTAACTAATTTTCACTATTACAACAAGTATTATGCAACTTTTATTTTTTTTAGGCGAGTCAAAACTTTATCAAGCGCCTTCAGAATCGATCATATTTGATTGACAACGAATGAGAATTTGCCTCTCATGAAGATACTATTAAAATATATTAAATCGAAAATAGCCAAGTTTCGGCACCGATATTTACGAAGATGCTGGGTTACTTGCGGTTTGCATACAAATTGTCGGAAGAAAGAGAAAAGGCTTTTTTTTTTTTTTTCAAAATGTCAACGAGCTTTTTTTTTCTGCTTTGAAACTCTGAAGATTCCTTTTGGATGCGGGAAAATTGCATTCGTTAGATGTGCTGGATAATATGTTTTCCGTGCCTGTGTGATAAATAACATCGTGCAACTTGTAAAGTCGCAAGCACAACCAACAATTATCGTATATCATGCGCGTATTCTGGCAAATTGTAACTCATTGCATTATTGAAGTTATTTGCACTTTTATTTGTAATGTTCGACTTGTCCTTGAAATCTATAACTACAGTTCTAAGCGTCTAGGTCCAAAACAGTTCTCGATACCCAACCCGACTGCTGGTATAAAGGATTTCAGCAATCACAACAGGCATTTATTTCAGGAAAACTTCATGCGTTTGGTCGTTCGATAGTTATAAATATAGTTGTTGCGACAGCAAAAATTAGCGAACAATCAAATAAGGATGGAAATTAGGTAAAAGTTCATGCAAATCCACTTGTCTTGCCGTCACGTTAACTTCCAAATCTAGTCTAATATGCATGAAATCTGCAAAATACTAACGCGAATTCTTTACAGACGAATGGAAAAAGTAGTAGAAGCTGACCTCGGGGAAGATTAGTTTGGATTCCGTAGAAATATTGGAACACGTGAGGCAATACTGACCCTGCGACTTATCTTAGAAAATAGATTAAGGAAAGGCAAACCTACGTTTCTAGCATTTGTAGACTTAGAGAAAGCTTTTGACAATGTTGACTGGAATACTCTCTTTCAAATTCTGAAGGTGGCAGGGGTAAAATACAGGCAGCGAAAGGCTATTTACAATTTGTACAGAAACCAGATGGCAGTTATAAGAGTCGAATGACATGGGACATAAAAGGGAAGCAGTGGTCGGGAAGGGAGTGAGACAGGGTTGTAGTCTCTCCCCGATGTTATTCAATCTGTATATTGAGCAAGCTATTTACAATTTGTACAGAAACCAGATGGCAGTTATAAGAGTCGAATGACATGGGACATAAAAGGGAAGCAGTGGTCGGGAAGGGAGTGAGACAGGGTTGTAGTCTCTCCCCGATGTTATTCAATCTGTATATTGAGCAAGCAGTGAAGGAAAAAAAAAAAGAAAAATTCGGAGTAGGTATTAACATCCATGGAGAAGAAATAAAAACTTTGAGGTTCGCCGATGACATTGTAATTCTGTCAGAGACAGCAAAGGACTTGGAAGAGCAGTTGAACGGAATGGATAGTGTCTTGAAAGGAGGATATAAGATGAACATCAACAAAAGCAAAACGAGGATAATGGAATGTAGTCGAATTAAGTCGGGTGATGCTGAGGGAATTAGATTAGGAAATGAGACACTTAAAGTAGTAAAGGAGTTTTGCTATTTGGGGAGCAAAATAACGGATGATGGTCGAAGTAGAGAGGGTATAAAATGTAGACTGGCAATGGCAAGGAAAGCATTTCTGAAGAAGTTTGCTAACATCGAGTATAGATTTAAGTGTCAGGAAGTCGTTTCTGAAAGTATTTGTATGGAGTGTAGCCATGTATGGAAGTGAAACATGGACGATAAATACTGTGGACAAGAAGAGAATAGAAGCTTTTGAAATGTGGTGCTACAGAGGAATGCTGAAGATTAGATGGGTAGATCACATAACTAATGAGGAGGTATTGAATAGGATTGGGGAGAAGAGAAATTTGTGGCACAATTAGACTAGAAGAAGGGATCGGTTGGTAGGACATGTTCTGAGGCATCAAGGGATCACCAATTTAGTATTGGAGGGCAGCGTGGAGGGTAAAAATCGTAGAGGGATACCAAGAGACGAATACACTAAGCATATTCAGAAGGATGTAGGCTGCAGTAGTTACTGGGAGATGAAGAAGCTTGCACAGGATAGAGTAGCATGGAGAGCTGCAACAAACCAGTCTCAGGACTGAGGACCACAACAACATGTATGAAATAATATGACTAGCGTTGATAAAAATATATCCAAAAAAAGAGAGAGATGAGCCGGACTCGATCCTGCTGTCCATCGATTACGGAGTTTGAACCCTAACGATGTGACCGCTGCCATCTCGTGCTCAGCTTTGCAACTCACCGGTACATCGCTGGTGGCAAAGCTTCTCTTGCGATTTTCTCGAAATCGCCAAAGTAGTACGCCTTATTGCTTGCACGTTGTGTTGTCCTAATGAACTACTAAAAGTGTACAAAGCTTGAAGTAAATCCGTGACCCCCTGTAAGATACTTAAAGTATCTTTCACAAAACTTCCACTGAAAACTAACCTGTTGTCTCTATTTACTAATCATTATAACCCCCTAACAGCTTTCTACAAATCCATCTCAATAACTTCACCTCCTGATGTAATCCATCTATCATGAAGACCACAATAACGTAACAGCCGTTCTTCCAGCAGATACATTTTACTCATATAAAATGACTGTGATAAAGAAAACTGTGTCCTTACAGTATGTACGAAAGCCAAGAACGACAGCAAGACAAGGAAAGAAATGCTTGGACACAAGAAGGAGTGTGGCAGGGATGCAGTCTTAGCACTACTGTTCAACATTCACATCGAAGAAAACAAAATAAATTGAAAAGCGTATTAGAAATCAAAATCAAAAGATATCAATAATAAGATTCGCTAATAACATTGCTATAATCAGTGACAATGAAGAAGAGTTGCAGAACATTTTCAATGAAATCAACAGTCTAATGATTACAGAAAATGGGTGGACCGAAGAAAGACGAATGTAAAGAGCAGTAGAACAAACGAGACTGATGATGGAACTTAATATCAAATTGTTCACATATTAGGTAAAGGACAAGGATTCGGGCCAACTTGGGAACAAATAATGCGTGATGGACGAAGCATCAGTGACATACAAAATACAAAAAGACAAGCTAGGAACAAAGTTCAGGCTAAAAATCTATACCAACATGTCTTAATTTTAGGAGGACATTACTGGGAATATATGTCTGGAACATTGCACTGTTTTGGGATGAATTATGGACTACGGCAAAACCGGAAAAGAAGAGAATCTAAGTGTCTGTGGTGCGGTGTTACAGGGACATGCTAAAACTTAAGTGAAGTGGTAAGAAATGAGGAATGTTTCCGCAGAAACATTGAGAAAAGAAATATTTGGAAGACACTGACAATAAGAAGCTGCAGGACGACAGGACGTACGTTAAGTCTTCTGCGAATAATTTATATGGAGGAAGGTGTAGAGGGCGAAAACTGTAGGGTAAGGCAGAGATTCGAATATATCCAACAAACAATTAAGGACGTCGGGTGCACACCCTATACTGAAATGGTGTAGGGGATGATGGGGGGGGGGGGGGGGAGTTGTGTCGGGCTGTCGTATTTAATCCTTTTTATTTGTTATTAATTGTAAATGGCGCACTCAAATGCAATAGTTTGTGTGCTTAAAGAATGTAGTGACGGTAGTTATTTTCCGAAGATGGAGCCTTAGCGAATTGCGCGCTATATAACTGGCGTCAAGTGTCTGGCTTGACGACAAATTCGTCACTACATCGTATATATGGACCTAAAAAACCTATGTCGTACAACGCACTTTACGAAGAGTTGCAGCACAGTCTTAATATACAACCGCAACACTCACTGCTATAAGGCTTGTTACCATCTAACAGTCAGTAAAACTAGCGCCATTCATGAAGGAGTTGGTTGTAACTGCAGTTAACTACACGGATAACAAGAGAAGATACTGTATTCCGTACATAAGAAACAAGCTTATGGTTCTGGTATTTGTTGTTCTATTACAGCACCAATTGCGGAACAGGTTCCTAATGTGTTGGGAAACGACTTTATTGCTGTTGATATATTATCAAGGCTGCGTGGCAGCTTTTTTTTCCATGGAATACTAGTTTTACGCTTCCAGAACTGGTTTGGCTCGAAGTATAGCGAACAGAATTTCACTTTTTTGTGTAGGTACACGGAGTATTTCCTCGGCTGGATAAATATTCTGTTACTTACTCGCCATTTTGTACTCTAAAAGACACGTTAAACGTCACAAAATGTCTCTACCATGGACTTCGTAGTTACGGAGTAACCTTTCGTGCCAGAACTACCATATGACAGCGAACTGATGGTCGCATTACGACACGTTACTCTGTAGCTATGACATGTGATCTGAAGATGTACGACACTGCCCAAAGCCGGTAACTTTTAAATTAAAAACTGCGATTAACAGACAAGAAAGTAAGCATGTCTAGTGTAAATAAGGATCGCGAATAAATCCCTTGTGACAAATATGTCCAGTTTTCGTAAATCATCAAATACTGTTTGCAGCTGAGTAGCTTACTTGCCGCTCGCAGTGTTGTTTCCACAGTATATAACAAACATGAGTACGAGTCCTCCGGTCAGAGAGCACAACTGGAGCGATTACTCATACGTGTGTTTGCCTATAAAACTGTGACACTCTTTTGAGGAGACGCCATGTTAGCGAGAGGCATTCGCAGTTGTTAGCAGCGTCCGGGTTTGCGACTGATGTCTGATGTATCAGTGAACTACCAACCAAGCTTAGACAGCGTCATGAAGAATCATTATTAGCAGCAGCACCAGGAGCTCCACATTTATGGATTAGGATCGAAGAAGCTGTCGCGACTTCAGCTTCTTAGTTACATCCTTTCTTGGGCCGACCTACAACCCTTACTCCTCTGGGTAGATGTTAGGAAGATTTTTTCAGGATATCTGCACTGTTTGATTCTCTTTGCATGTTCTTCCTTGACTGCTTAAATGTGTTGATTTTTTATATTACTGCAAATATTTTAAGCTGATTTTTAATATATTTCTTGGTCTGCCTTGAGGCTAAAAAAAGTCTTACTTTCATTTCTGACGCCTCTACTTGTTTATTATCCAATACTCAGATCTGTAAATTAGCTACGGAACAGCTAGTGTTCTATAGAAATTTAAAAGCATTTGTGTAGTTGTCTTTTTTGATTAATATCTTTTTTAATGCTACACAATAACCCTGAAAGGTTGCTGTCTTCTTCTTTTATCTTCATCATGATCAAAAGAAGTGTCGTAGCCCTGGTAGTTAAAATAAGTTTGTTTTCTAGTACTATTTTTTATCGGACGTGTTGTTTTCCTCGGAATGCCATTTCTTTTTGTCATTTCTGTAGATATTTTGAAATCATGATTTTGTCCAATTTCGCTTAATTTAAAAATATTACTTTGTACTCCTTCTTCTGAAGAATACATTAATGTTTTTGTACATTGATTCTTATCTAGTTTTATTCCATTGTTAATATTTGTCTTCTCATTCCACTTTTAATCTTATCATTTGTAAATAATTTAATAAAATCGAGAAAGTACTTCAATCTTGCTTAACTCCTTGGTTTACTATCACGTGATTTTTACTTACTTTGCTACACGTTTTTATTGCAAATTTAGTTTCATTGTATAAGATTATTATGAACAGTATGAAGTGAAGCTGAACTCGATGTTGACCAGAGTTTTGTCTTGTTTACTCTGTCGAAGGGGTTGACATAGTCGATAAAAGCTATCTGCGTCTCATTATTGAGTTCTCTTCTTTTGTTTATCAATATCTTCAACGATTGTGGTTTGTCGTGATCCACTGTGATCTTTAATCAAAATTTTTTAGGCTATTGGTCTTCATCTTGGAGTTAGTAAAGTGTTAGTAAACAACAACTTAATTTTCAAATAACTTAAGGGGATGCAGCGGTGTGACGTCATCGACAGCAGGCGATATTTCGACATTAGCACACCCCGCCAGTTTCATGGCAAAACTGTAGCAAGTAAGTGCTGCGCAAAGGAATTTAAGACACCGCTTTTCAGAGAAACTCCGGAAAGGTAACACATACACTGTAAACACTAGAACTGCCACTAACCAAAGATGATCAGCGTCAAAAGTATCGATAGTGAAATTAATAATCGACGGGTGATGTAGCATAAACTCTGTGCCTGTGTTTCTTGACAAGGGAGAGAGCAGGATACAAAGCAGAATTTAAACAAAAACCAACATCTCTATTTGTAAGGTTATTTGCTAATTCAATTTCAACATCTTCCTTAACAACACTATTCCAATAGCTGGAAGTGCATGCCTGAATCTCTGTGTTATTATATCCTGTTAGGTGCCCGTTGCCAAGACAATGTTCTGCGGTGGCGTATTTGCTTGGCTGTTGTAAGCTTGTGTGGCGCTTATGCTCAGTACAGCGGGCCACGACAGTCTTGTCAGGCTAGCCCATATATGTCATAACACAAATGCAAGCAATATGATTGTCACATACTATTACCGATTTGTTTATGGAAGATTTCAGACATGTCTACATATCCTAAATCTTTTGTTGTTTGGCCTCATGGCAGTGAGAACCTGAATGACTTTTTACAACACCTGTATTAGGTCCTCCTGAATATTTGTTTCACGGTGAAGGTGGGAAAGGATGGCTGTCTTCCCTTCCTTGAGGTGTTGGCGAGGAGGGAAATGGATGATACGTTGGGACACTTATAGGAAGCCTACTCACATTGACTTGTATCTGAAAGTTGACAGTTCTCACCATCCGGCTCAACGTGAATTGGTTCATCGTACATTAGTACACAGGACCCCATGTCATAACGGACTCTGAGAGTTTGTCAGCAGAGTTAGCCCATATCGAAGTCACTTTTCGTGAGAATGGTTGTAGTGAAAGGCAGATCAGCCGTGCGTTGCGCTATCGATGACTGAACTATGTGAGTGACAATAATACTGAGATAGCATTAAAGTCTAAGCCCTTTTTGCCTTACTTAGGGAGCATTTAGAACAGTATTGGTCATTTTTTCGAGAGTATAATATGAAGTGATTGTATGTTTACAGGTGGGGATATTCAGCCGCCAAATACTCGTAGTTTTTAAAATTTATGGTGAAACCTTCAATTGTCATTTATTTTGCACAATTTGCTAATAGTTACGGTCAATGACCGTTATCAAGCTTGGCTGGCATAAACAGCAGGAAAGTTATACCACAATTTGAGCAAAAGTAATTTGCTCTTTTAAGGCCACCATAGTACGTAAACAATTTCTCACTATAAGATCTGAGTACGATAATTTTCATCAAGAAGCAAGTCAACATCGACAACTAGTAATGCGTTCTATGGTGGGCTTAAAAGAGCAAATTACTTTTATTCATATTTTGGTGTAACTTTCCTGCCGTTTACACCAGCTAAGCTTGATAATGCTCATTGATTGAAACTAGTAGTGAAATGTGCAAAATAAGTGACAGATGACTGTTTCACCATGAATTTTAACAAAGATGTGAAGGGTGTCTTTCGAACATCATTTAACTTCATGGTTCTGTTGGATTCCGTAAAAGTGATCTTGGTTCAAGTAAGGCCGGTGTCCAAATGGTTCAAATCGCTCTGAGCACTATGGGACTTAATATCTGAGGTCATCAGTCCCCTAGAACTTAGAACTACTTACACCTACACTCCTGGAAATGGAAAAAAGAACACATTGACACCGGTGTGTCAGACCCACCATACTTCCTCCGGACACTGCGAGAGGGCTGTACAAGCAATGATCACACGCATGGCACAGCGGACACACCAGGAACCGCGGTGTTGGCCGTCGAATGGCGCTAGCTGCGCAGCATTCGTGCACCGCCGCCGTCAGTGTCAGCCAGTTTGCCGTGGCATACGGAGCTCCATCGCAGTCTTTAACACTGGTAGCATGCCGCGACAGCGTGGACGTGAACCGTATGTGCAGTTGACGGACTTTGAGCGAGGGCGTATAGTGGGCATGCGGGAGGCCGGGTGGACGTACCGCCGAATTGCTCAACACGTGGGGCGTGAGGTCTCCACAGTACATCGATGTTGTCGCCAGTGGTCGGCGGAAGGTGCACCTGCCCGTCGACCTGGGACCGGACCGCAGCGACGCACGGATGCACGCCAAGACCGTAGGATCCTACGCAGTGCCGTAGGGGACCGCACCGCCACTTCCCAGCAAATTAGGGACACTGTTGCTCCTGGGGTATCGGCGAGGACCATTCGCAACCGTCTCCATGAAGCTGGGCTACGGTCCCGCACACCGTTAGGCCGTCTTCCGCTCACGCCCCAACATCGTGCAGCCCGCCTCCACTGGTGTCGCGACAGGCGTGAATGGAGGGACGAATGGAGACGTGTCGTCTTCAGCGATGAGAGTCGCTTCTGCCTTGGTGCCAATGAAGGTCGTATGCGTGTTTGGCGCCGTGCAGGTGAGCGCCACAATCAGGACTGCATACGACCGAGGCACACAGGGCCAACACCCGGCATCATGGTGTGGGGAGCGATCTCCTACACTGGTCGTACACCACTGGTGATCGTCGAGGGGACACTGAATAGTGCACGGTACATCCAAACCGTCGTCGAACCCATCGTTCTACCATTCCTAGACCGGCAAGGGAACTTGCTGTTCCAACAGGACAATGCACGTCCGCATGTATCCCGTGCCACCCAACGTGCTCTAGAAGGTGTAAGTCAACTACCCTGGCCAGCAAGATCTCCGGATCTGTCCCCCATTGAGCATGTTTGGGACTGGATGAAGCGTCGTCTCACGCGGTCTGCACGTCCAGCACGAACGCTGGTCCAACTGAGGCGCCAGGTGGAAATGGCATGGCAAGCCGTTCCACAGGACTGCATCCAGCATCTCTACGATCGTCTCCATGGGAGAATAGCAGCCTGCATTGCTGCGAAAGGTGGATATACACTGTACTAGTGCCGACATTGTGCATGCTCTGTTGCCTGTGTCTATGTGCCTGTGGTTCTGTCAGTGTGATCATGTGATGTATCTGACCCCAGGAATGTGTCAATAAAGTTTCCCCTTCCTGGGACAATGAATTCACGGTGTTCTTATTTCAATTTCCAGGAGTGTAACTAACCTAAGGACATCACACACATCCATGCCCGAGGCAGGATTCGGACCTACAACCGTAGCGGTCGCGCGGTTCCAGACTGTAGCGCCTAGAACCGCTCGGTCACACCGGCCGGCAACGTTGGTCATTTTTGGTTTTCAGTGACGCTAGTATTTACAGTATATGCGGTTGTTGCATTTCCGGAGTTTCCCTGAAAACCGAGGTTTTAAATTCCTTTGCTCAGCGCTTATTGCTGCAGTTTTGCCTCAAGAATGACAGGGTGTGCTTCTGTCGAAATATCAGCGGTTGTCAGTGACGTCACCCGGCTGAATTACCGTAAGTTATCTGAACGTTGTATGCGCCGGGAGAAACTCAGGTATGAGTAATTTCATTTCTCCTGTTCAGCGGAACGATTTGAGGGTATGTCTCGATCTAACAAGGCGACTGTGACGCCAGTGTTACAGCTTTGGTTCACGGAGTGAACTCTCCGTATAGTATTGGGCTCATCGTTCGTGACTGTGTGACCGCAGTCGCACCGAGTGAGTGTTTCCGTAGCGGCAGTGCTCTGGTGGCGAACGCGGGTACTCACGATAGGGGGCGCGCTCTGGAAGGGGGTGTGCGCGCGCCGCATCCAGCGAGGGTCGAAGTCGCTGCCGAGCCTGCGCAGCAGCGTCTCGTCGTGCAGGTCCTTGCGGCGCGGCCGGACTGGCGGCTTGGGCGCGCCCACCCAGAAGTTGAGCGAGGGGGCGTGGTCGCGCTCCGGGGGCACGCCCACCAGGCCCGTGTTGTCGGGCGGCAGCAGCGCCCCCGCCACCGCCGCCAGCATCACGCAGCTCAGCGCCGCCGACACGGACGCCGACGCCGACGTCATCTGCTGCGACATCAACATCGTACATTAGTTACTCCTCTTCGGGTAGGTGCCACAATCGTACAAACTTTTTGAAATGGCAACATTTTTCGCATTTGCCTGTCATTCTGTAATCTATCACGTCACGGGCATTATAAAATGGTTCAAATGGCTCTGAGCACTATGGGACTTAAAATCAGAGGTCATCAGTCCCCTAGAACTTAGAACTACTTAAACCTAACTAACCTAAGGACATCACACACAACCATACCCGACGCAGGATTCGAACCTGCGACCGCAGCGGTTGCGCGGTTCCTGACTGTAGCGCCTAGAACCGCTCGGCCACCCGACCGGCCACAGACATTATATCTTGACGCTTTAGCTGCTGTGACATAGGCGTTTACAGAGCCTGGCGGAATGAATAATAGGATATACAAGGTTTTGAAAATGGTTTAAATGGCTCATAGCACTATAGGACTTAAAATCTGAGGTCATCCGCCCCCTAGACTTAGAGCTGCTACTAACTAACCTAATGATATCATACACATCCATGCCCAAGGCAGGATTCGAACCTGCGACCGTAGCAGCCGCGAGGTTCCGGACTGAAGCGCCTAGAAACGCTCGGCCACAGTGGCCGGCCAGGGTTTTGAGACGAAAACATGGCCCAGATAGGCTCTATAAAAATAAACTCCGCCCGAACAGGCCATAAATTCCCAACGGTACCGGCTGGCTGCCGTGTCATCCTCAGCGCACAGGTATCACTGGATGTGGATATGGAGGGTCGTGTGGTCAGCACACCGCTCTCCTGGCCGTATGTCAGTTCACGTGAAGGTAGGCTCTATTAGTTCTATTATCTATGCGATTGGCCAGTTTCAACCTTGGTCATTTTCAAGCATGTGTCATAAACTTCCAGTCAAAGACTGAAATTGGCCAACTGCATAGATAATATAAAGAATACAGCCTACCTGTACCATGTCTTCATTTTCAAAACTAGTTGAGGCTGTGGAGCCTGACAAAAATAAAATTTTAAATTATGCTGGATGATTCAGGTGCTCCGGACACTGTCGTTTAATGTCACCCGTAATGTTATTCTGGCCTTCATAATCCACCCGCGGAGTTCTAATATTCTCTTCCTTGCTGTGTGCAGACTATTAATCCTGCATTTAAAAAATGAGCAGGAAATTTAATACAGTTAAAATTTGTACTGGGATACGTTTTTGCTGGAGGCCTCTGTTTTCCAGTTATTAAAGAAAGAAAAAACCTTCAAATGTGATCTTCAAAAGCACCTCCACCCCATACTGATCCCTCACCAGTCAGGACTTCTAATATGTTGTTTGTGATACTTCCTCCTGCCACTATACAAAAATTTCCGGCTGCACGAACTATTAAAGTAATTTGACATTTATGGTTCAAATGGGTCTGAGCACTAAGGTCTCATCCATAAAATGGTCTTGTTTAGTCTTTAGAGCCTCTCTTCCTGCTTTCCCGCTAAAAATTATGGTTCAAAGGGCTCTGAGCACTATGGGACTTAACTTCTGAGGTCATCAGTCCCCTAGAACTTAGAACTACTTAAACCCTACTAACCTAAGGATATCACACACGTCCACGCTCGAGGCAGGATTCAAACCTGCGACCGTAGCGGTCGCGACTGCAGCGCCTAGAACCGCTCGGCGAACCCGGCCGGCTGACATTTATGGATTCTGTTTATTAGGCTATTACACCACCAGCATAGTCGGCTATTTCGATAGCATTATTGATTTAAACGTGCCCGTGAGGGTAATGAACGAACAACGACATTTTGTAAACGTTACGCTAAAAATAATTGCTCAGACAATTCGATCGGAACTTAATCCTTACAAGCACAACAGTACCGTAGTCAGAAGGCCTGAGGAATCCAACGATGTACTTGTTTATTTTACGCGCCCAAACTTTAACAAATAATTAGGTAAAATATACATAGAAGTCAGTTTTACAATTTGTAAGCGGTCGATTAAGTCAGTGCCTTAATAAGGTTACTCTATAGAGACCAAAAAAGTTCTGACGTGGGAAATAATTGTTGCTGTCACAATTCTTTGTACAGTGGTAGGAAGAATTGTCATGAACAACGTACCAGAAGTCCTGACCTGTGCGACCTGAGTGTGGGAGTGGCGGTGTGTTTGAAGATCACTTATGAAAAATATCAGAGTAAAAAATTTAATTACATTAAATTTCCTAGAAAAAGGTCCTGTTCATTTTTTTTTTTTTTTTTGTTCGACTAATGCGAGTAGTTAGCGCTTAGTGAGCGACAGAATATGAAAATCTCGAGCGTGGTTTCGATAGTCAGCTGTAACATTGCGGGTTGCATGAAATGACAGTGGTAGTGACAGCTGAATCAGTCTGTGTAAATGGACAGAATTCCGAAACAAATTGACATATTCATTTAAACACAATGAAAATAACGAAAATATAAATCATTACATATCATATACGCCCTTTACTTAGTTTTCAGTATAACACCATAGAGGTAGTCGCCTACATGTTCCGTGCATTCCTCCATGCGGTGAATGAAACCTTCTATCAAGCGACTGAGCGTGTTCAACGTGGTCTCTTCCACAGCTGTACGTATCCTCTTCATTGAGTTCAACGACAGTATGAGGACGTACAGCGTACACTTGTATTTCCAAGTATCCCCAAAAGAAGAAGTCAGGGTAGGTAAAATCGGGTGACCGTCCTGGCAAATGAATGTCTCCAAACGTGAACGCAATCGACCAGCAAAATGAGGCCGAAATACTATCGCGAATTGGTGGGCCATATGAGTTGTTGACCAGTCCTGTTGGTGTCGTATGTCGTTGTTCAACCTTGGAAGGAGGAAATCATTTGTTATTTGGCTATAGCGATCGCTAGTAACCGTCACTGAACGGCCAGGAAAATCCTCAAAAAATTCATCACACAGTCATACGCACAGGTGCAGAGGATTCTCACGCAGCCGATGAGGCTTACCTTGACTAAGTGGCTCCCATTACATTTAATTCTGTTTATTTACACCACAGTCTAGACGAAAATGGGCCTCATCCGACATTTACAGAGTGGATGCTAAAGGTTCCAGGAAGCACAAGGTGAAGGTTCGTGGAGCACCTTTATCTTGCCGGTTTAACTTCGAGCTGCAATTACTGTGCAGCTCATCAGGGATGACGCTCTGCAGAGAACGATTTGACATTTTTAGCATCAAAGCATGTCTGGCAGCACCAAAGTGAGGACTTGGGATGGGTACTCGAGGAGCCTCTTCCACTCGCTCTGTTCGCCAATGTGCCCTTCGCCGCCCTGCACTTTTCTGTTTTGCACAAGATGCACTAGTCTGGAATCGTTGTAACCACCGTGCAGTCATCCGATAATTCTGGACGTCAGACAATAAGAAATTCAGCATTCAGTTGCAAGATAAAAAAAATTACCTTTCAACAGAACAATTCACGGTTGCTGAAGCGCTACATTATGTTAAAAATTTGTAAATTCTGAACTTCATCATGTCGTTTCAGCTCGAAATGGTGAGACTGAACAGTCGCTGAAATGTGAGGGCAGATTCGTTATTTTTGAAATACGCCTCGGCGCGGAATGTTCGATGACGTGAACTCCAAAGGGGCATCATTACACGTGGACGTCCTGCCTCAATGAGGAGCGAGTATGCTTATTTCGCGCATGCGCAACGGCGACGCCGTACTACGTGGTTCGTATCCTGCTGTTCATTCTACAGCACTTCGTACAAGGTGAATCATGTTGAAGATATCGTAATGGCGTTTCTTGTCACATGTTCAGCCCTCTGTAACATCTATATTACTAAAAGACTAACGCAGAGTACGGCGACCCGGTCCCAATAGCAGGTTGCTTATCTTTCGGCTTTTCTTTACAGACTAATGGAAAAACTAGTAGAAGCCGACCTCGGGGAAGATCAATTTGGATTCCGTAGAAATACTGGAACACGTGAGGCAATACTGACCTTACGACTTATCTTAGAAGAAAGATTAAGGAAAGGCAAACCTACGTTTCTAGCATTTGTAGACTTAGAGAAAGCTTTTGACAATGTTGATTGGAATACTCTCTTTCAAATTCTAAAGGTGGCAGGGGTAAAATACAGGGAGCGAAAGGCTATTTACAATTTGTACAGAAACCAGATGGCATTTATAAGAGTCGAGGGACATGAAAGGGAAGCAGTGGTTGGGAAGGGAGTAAGACAGGGTTTGTAGCCTCTCCCCGATGTTATTCAATCTGTATATTGAGCAAGCAGTAAAGGAAACAAAAGAAAAATTCGGAGTAGGTATTAAAATCCATGGAGAAGACATAAAAACTTTGAGGTTCGCCGATGACATTGTAATTCTGTCACAGACAGCAAAGGACTTGGAAGAGCAGTTGAACGGAATGGACAGTGTCTTGAAGGGAGGATATAAGATGAACATCAACAAAAGCAAAACGAGTATAATGGAATGTAGTCGAATTAAGTCGGGTGATGTTGAGAATATTAGATTAGGAAATAAGACACTTAAAATAGTAAAGGAGTTTTGCTATTTGGGGAGCAAAATAACTGATGATGGTCGAAGTAGAGAGGATATAAAATGTAGACTGGCAATGGCAAGGAAAGCGTTTCTAAAGAAGAGAAATTTGTTAACTTCGAGTATAGATTTAAGTGTCAGGAAGTCATTTCTGAAAGTATTTGTATGGAGTGTAGCCATGTATGGAAGTGAAACATGGACGGTAAATAGTTTGGACAAGAAGAGAATAGAAGCTTTCGAAATGTGGTGCTACAGAAGAATGCTGAAGATTAGATGGGTAGATCACATAACTAATGAGGAAGTATTGAATAGGATTGGGGAAAAGGGAAGCTTGTGGCACAACTTGACCAGTAGAAGGGATCGGTTGGTAGGACATGTTCTGAGGCATCAAGGGATCACCAATTTAGTATTGGAGGGCAATGTGGAGGGTAAAAATCGTAGGGGGAGACCAAGAGATGAATACACTAAGCAGATTCAGAAGGATGTAGGTTGCAGTAGGTACTGGGAGATGAAGAAGCTTGCACAGGATAGAGTAGCATGGAGAGCTGCAACAAACCAGTCTCAGGACTGAAGACCACAACAACAACAACAATCTTTCGGCTTCCAGAAGCAACAAAAATTTAATGTTATTTGTAACCGTGGTTTGCAGCTGAGAAAGTGACTGTATGCAGTACACAGGAAGTTAAAAAAAACCTTCAGTCACAAATTTTTTTTCATGTTTCATTATACTACACGAGGCATTTCGGATCCTGTTGGTCCATCTTCGGCTGTAAATCGTCTAACACATAATATACTGTCGCTCTTGAGTGTGCTGAAATGGGTTTTCCTGTTATGAGAAAGTTATGTGTTAGATACGGTATTTCGTGAATGGAATGCGGAAAGAAAGCCAGCGAAGCACTTGCCGAAAAACAAGGGAAAACATGTTTAGCCTTTTGAGGTCAGCATACGTTGGCTTATTCATTCTGCCGTCGCACATCACGTCATTCAAGGCTCACATTTGTGTACACATTTTAAAAATATTTCACTGATGTTGTTTAACTGTTTGTGATCAGAAACGAAGTTGATCACATAGTATCAGAGATCTGACTTTTAAGAAGCTAACATATCGAAGGAAGTAAATTTAAAATAAGTCTTTAAAATTACTAAAATAACTATGTCTAGGGAAATCCGTCTGTTCATCTAACATAGATTCAGGGTTTCCGATTTTGTAGAGATACTGTATATTTCCAATAGTTTCAACAGATTCAGGGTCTTACCATTAACTTCAATGTGTAGTTCTACCAAATTGTTTCCCACCCTGCTGGTAACGTCACGGTTTCTAGCATATGCTGTGCAGTAACTGATTTTTCGAAGTGATCACGTCAGGCTACTTTTAAAATGTGAACACAAATGTGTAGCGACAGAGTGAATAAACCAAAATATACTGACCACAGAAAGTTAAAAAAGGTCTTCCTTGTTCGTTCGGCAATTTTTTTTTCTCATTGTTTCTCATTATTTCTCGCACTCGATTCACGATGTACAAAACCTATCTCACAACAGGAAAACACATTTCACCTCACTCAAGAACAATTATAAATTATGTACTAGACGATTTTCACTCTGAGATGGACCCACAGTATCCGAAATTCATTGTGTAATTTAATAAAACACTCAGAAATTGTAGGTGAAATTGTAGGTTTTTATTCAAACTTCCTGTGTGGAAATAATTCAAAATTTCATGTAATTTTTGGCCGAATTTAAAAAATTAAATTCCTGTCATATTCTAATCATTAAGAGGCATAATCTTAAATTAAGAGTTTAATACAGTAAGATAAATATTAACAGTTACAAACTGTGTACGCGTCTTAAGGCAGGTTAGCTGATGGCGCGCAATTACGCGTGCTATATTCACCCACTATTTGAGAATGAGATCAGTTAGTGATTCATAACAAAATTTATGCATAATTTCAAACCTTTACAAAACTTCCTCTTGCTGACAACCCCCACAAAATGATGAAAGGGAAAAATTTTATCATTTACTACATTTTCTCTTTTCATGCAGTAAAATTTCAGCATGTGACATGATGTTTTAATATATTTCTTCATAATATATTTCCTCTTTACCGACACATTTTGCATGCAGTACCCACAGATACCACTGAATATACCTGGAAAAATATATCATTGTACGTCACTTAAAAACAGGAGATACGACGTAATAAACATTGAGACGCGTGGAAAACTAGTTCTAACTTAAAATGATTGATAATGAAACCACTTAGAGACTTTCAACTAACTTTAAAAATTATTTCGAACCTTTTCTCAACTTTTTTTCGCTTACGTCAAATGTTTAACCCATTAAATCAATGGTAATGAGACATTTGAAGTTGTTTTATCCGTGCGAGTTCGAGTCTTTAATGAATTAGGGCTTTGCTGGTTTATGGCTAATTGGATTACTGCAAAATATAGAACTTATATTGTACAATGTGGCTTAAATCCTGTTCTGCATAGCTTATTGCGTTGTGATACGCTAAGTCATGGCAGTTCACGCGAGGACCTTTCTCACTGATTAATCGTAGCATGGCCTATTGTGGTAGCGTTGCCTTTATCCTGGCCTCTGATTGACTGAAACTAAGAGACGGAAACTCTGCTGCGGATTCAGAATGAGTTCAGCGGCGTCGATCTCTGAGTGCGGAAGTTAAGTCAGAAGTCACTGGTAGAGGAAGTTCGTGGCCTGAGCAGAAGTATGTTCGCTCTTCAGAGACCATACATTTTTATTCGATTTTAACTGCATTTATTTCGTTGAATTACGAAGTGCGTAGCAGGATTATTGTGAGTATATCAGCAACTCTGCTAAGTGTTGTGCCAAGAACTGCAAATATGGAATAAATTCCTGATATTCTCTAAAAATTACGAAATGATTACTGGAGAGTAGATATCCATATTCCTGTAACAGATTCACAGACCCAACTTTAGAAAACGCAACGTACGCCTTACATGTTCATGTAATAGAACTGGACAATGCCTCATTTTCGCCACATCTAGGACATGACGATACATACAAATAAATGGATTACTCGAAACATAGAAACAAACACATTACTCGACATACAGGAAGAAGAGGATTAATCGATGCACATACATTCTCCTGAAATCACAAAAACTTTAGTTTTCAGGTAAATAAATAGTGAAGTATTAGTTTCTTTATATTCAAATATAAAAAATTGTATTCGAATGATGGACCTAATACACGATATGGTTTATAACATTAATTTAATTATTCTTTAAATAACGTAACTACTTTCCATATATTCGATTTATATCAAAATTATAATTGTATTTCTAGTGATTTACACTGCAGTTGTTAATTACAAACTTTTGAAATTACTTGATGGAGCTGGAGCAAGAAAAGTTCCTTTGTATTTTTATGGCAACGAACACGCTGAAGTCGTTTCTTCAGAGTTGATCGTTGTATCAGGAGGGAAGATATGAACCGAGAATAACAAAAAAAAAAAAAAATTGTTCAAATGGCTCTGAGCACTATGGGACTTAACATCTGTGGTCATCAGTCCCCTAGAACTTAGAACTACTTAAACCTAACTAACCTAAGGACATCACACACATCCGTGCCCGAAGCAGGATTCGAGCCTGCGACCGTAGCGGTCACGCGGTTCCAGACTGAAGTGCCTAGACCCGCACGGCCACACCGGCCGGCCGAGAATAGCCCCTTCAGCGTTCCAGAAGATCGTTGCCGTGACGTCACCGCCTGATGCTGTAGCTTTGAACTTTTTCTTCAGAGGAGAGGTTGTCTGGCACCGCTCCATCGATTGCCGTTTTGTTTCCGGTTCGAAGCGATGAGCCCATGTACCATCATCTGTGATGATGTTCAAACAAATTGTCGCTATCAGCCTCAAAAAGCTCAAGGTATTCCGCACAGACAGTTCTGCGTTGTTCTTTATGATCTTCTGTTAGGCGGCGAGGAAGCCATCGGGCACACATCTTTGAATACCCCAGTTTGTTGATGAGTATGTGATCACTAACAACGAAGACGTCGAGTTGAGCAGTGAGGTGTTTGACTGTGATCCGTCGATCTGCTCGAATGAGAGTGTCTGTATATTCCAACAATGCAGGAGTCGCAGTCGGCCGAAGTGGTCGAGCGGTTCTAGACGCTTCAGTCCGGAACCGCGCAACCGCAACGGTCGCAGGTTCGAATCCTGCCTCGGGCATGGATGTGTGTGATGTCCTTAGGTTAGTTAGGTTTAAGTAGTTCTGGGGGACTGATGACCCCCGATGTTAAGTCCCATAGTGCTCAGAGCCAATTGAACCAGGAGTCGCAGCACGCGGGACATGGGGCAGGTTTGCGCGACCTTGTTAGATGACGACAGACGCCAACGACTCACAGCGCTTTTCTTCGTTGTCTAGTCTCCGTAGACATTCTGCAAGCGCCTATGAATATTTGCGAAGTTCTACTTTTCCGCCAAAAGAAACTCGTTGACAGCTCTCTACTTGGAATGCACCTCCGCTACAGATTCTACGTTGAAGGTTACTTACAGCGCCGCCACCTATCCAAATTTCATGGAACTATGGCGGCTGAAGCGGGAGTATTCCAAGATATCACCAAATAAGTTCAGTATTTCTCCAGCCGAAATTGGCCGATAAATGGTGTGTTGCTTTACTTAACGAACGAAGGAGCAAAGTGATACAACGCTTACTAATGTTAGCGTAGAAAGTTTGTCAATAAATACCTGAGGAACGCACTCTAATTGGAAGGGAAGGCCACCAGAATGGGTTTTATGAAGATGGTATCTGTTCTTTCGGACATGTCCTAAAGGAAAGATACCATCTTCATATAGTTAAGGCTAACCAGCCATTGACCTTCTTCTGTGTGGATGCACAAGCATTGCCCGAACTCTTACCGGACTCGGTAAGATTGTCCGCAGCGTGTAGTGAGTGTGCCGGCCGAAGTGGCCGAGCGGTTAAAGGCGCTGCAGTCTGGAACCGCAAGACCGCTACGGTCGCAGGTTCGAATCCTGCCTCGGGCATGGATGTTTGTGATGTCCTTAGGTTAGTTAAGTTTAACTAGTTCTAAGTTCTAGGGGACTAATGACCTCAGCAGTTGAGTCCCATAGTGCTCAGAGCCATTTGAACCATTTTTGTAGTGAGTGTATTGGGCAGAGGCACTACGAATGTATTGTGTGGACATTAAGTTGGGAATGTGGGTCTCACGGGGAGCGTGCAAGGCATAAATCCCTACAGTCGCACTATAGTCTGTGTCCTCGGTGGCTCAGATGGACAGCCGGCACGGTAGCTCAGCGTGTTCCGTCAGAGATTTAGCTACCCTCTGTAATAAAAAACTGAGTGAATGGATCAACGAAGAACCTGAACGGGCGTCATCGGACGTCCGCCGTGAACAAATTCAATAAACAATGTAGAACAAAATGAGATGAAAAAAAAAGTGGGTAGAGCGTCTCCCATGTAAGCAGGAGATCCCGGGTTCGAGTCCCGGTGGGGGCATACATTTTCAACTGTCCCCGTTGATGTATATCAACGCCTGTCGGCAGCTTAGGGTCTTGATTTAATTATCATATCATGAAATGGGCTATCGTGGAGTAAACTACACCAAGAGGACTTCTCGTGCCAGGCCAGAGAATCGATTGCACACCGCATTTCACAACCGTGACTTAGGTCAGTAGTAAAGGGTAACATGAATGCCTGGTACGAGTTCTATACGCGCTGCGCTCCAAAGCGGACAGTGTATTCATTTAAGGGGATGACTAACATTTTGTCCGTTAATATTATCCGTTGTAGTAAATTGAATGATTGCAGGATAGACCTCAGAGAAGAATAGCAATTTCGTTGTTAGTAGTCTCTATCTATAATAGCAGACAGAGCCTGTTGTCGTGACGTTTCTCTGTTTACGCTTTTCGCGATGGCACCCGGAACAAGTCGCTTACCTGTTGCTACCTGCGGACGGGTGTGGTGTGGTGTTTACTGCGGCTGCGCTGTAAGCCTGACCGACCCCTTTGGCCAACGCTCTCTGGCATCTGAGGCGTTGGCAGTTTATAAGCGTCCTCGCAGACCGCGGTAAGTGGCCGTTTCGCTACCCCGACGGCCCTCCTACTTTTCTCTTGGAGACAGACGGCAACATTTTCTGAATTGTCTGGGCCTGGCACGCGTGTTTTGGTGTTCTGTCACCGCAGATTTGTTACGTTAACGGGGCCGTACGTAACTTTCCCGGACTGCCAAGAGCCCACCTCGCCAGCCTTGGTCACACTCCCAGCGAAGTTCACACGTGTGGGCCTGCCTTGTCAAGGTTATCGACGGATTATTTAGTGGAGCGAAGCGTATCTCTCGCTCTGTTGCTGCTGTAGTATATTGACTCCGAGCACAAGTGGAGATAATAAACTGCTAAACTTTTTTTTCTTCAGATTTTACCACGGTCGCTTCCACTGCGTCATTAAAATCAGCCTAACAAAAAAAGCGAGCAACCAGGAGACGTGGCCGAATGTCAATGTGACTTCGTACACGTCCACACCGTCAGAGGATACGTAAATGACTAGCCAGTCCGACAAAGCTTCGTAGTTGCTAAATATGTGTGGCAACTGGATATACGTCCTAATCTTCTCCTCCCTTCTCTGTGCATCTCACCCTTCCCCTCCCCCAATCTCTCTCCATCTCCTCCTCCCACCACTTTCTGTCCGTGTCCTCCTTTCCTCTCGCTATGACTCTTTCCTTTTTCCTCCCTCGCTGTCCGTCTCTTCTTCCCCCTCTCTCTGTCCTTGAGATCTGTTTATTATTACTGCAAATTCAGACTCCGTAGTAGTGTCCCAATCATAAGCCAATGAGTCACAAATACAACTTTTCTGTTTTCTCTGAAAACTGGCTGAGAGGCAAAAACAAAGCAGAAGAATTTTTGTATACAATTTTTGTTTAAAAAATATATATATCATGAGAAAGAATATGTATGGGAGAAACAATTTATCTACCGTTTTATACTCCTGCTATCGTAGTTAAAATTGACTGCAAGAAAGAAACAATAATCCCATTTTTCAAATAGACCACAGCACAGCATGTTCTTTCTCGCAGTCGATTTTACCAGAAAACATGTACATTCTTGGTTAAAAAGTATATAACATTACTTCAATGTTTAATAGAGTACTATGTAAAATTTGAAGTAAATCGATCAAGAACTTTGATATCAACGTTTCCAGTTTCTATATTAAATATATGATTTTATATTACATATATATTTAAAAACATGTAGGCTTTGCCCGTCCTAATGTTCATTATATTGTGGTAACAACCCTTCCCCTTTATATATTACGTATATATTCATATATTATATATATATTTAAAATGTATGGTCTATATCCGTCCGAATGCGCATTGGAGTAGGCCTAGCTTTTCGGGAATTTTCGGTAACGCGGTTTCTTATATATATATATATATATATATATATATATATATGTAATTTGCCATATGATACCGACGTTTATTCCAGTACTTCTGTATAGAACCTCCGTACGGGACTGGGAGCTTGGTGGCAGCACAAAATAGTTCGCACAATTGGAGGAACATTTATATTCACCCATATCATCACAATACATTGCAGTTCAAATTTCATTTTCGATTGGAGATATTGTATTGTTTGAAATATTGTCCCATGTTAAAATAGTAACAAAACGAAAAGAAATGTTGACACGCTAAAAAATCTTACACGAAAGAGTAATGTACAGAAGTGCGTTTCCTGTAAAACTGTAAAATACGTCGATATCATACGGTAAGATGATGTTACTACGAGTGAAAATTTAACAACTGTACACACCTTATTACAGAACTGCATTGACACCCAACTGGTTTGCACTTGACGGTTTAACTCATGAGAAACCACACGATAAAAATGATCAGTTCTTAAGCAGGACGAAAAAAGTCTGTAATAATCCTTAGCGCACGTCAACACTGATTTTGTCGCCAAGTTCCGCCATTTCTTAATCCACAAAATGTCGATTGGGATAGGCGTAGAGGTTTGTTCGGTGCATCGAAGGGCTATATCAAATGCATTTTTAACATCTGTATGCGATACTCGAGCCGTGGGTTCATTGTCTTCTTTGTCGTCATCATCTTTCTCGTTCTCATCGGTTGTTCGAGTTACGGTTTCAATGATTTGGTCGTCAGTCAATTTTGCTTCCGTTGAGCAGTCAACATCAGCTGTACTGATCCACTCACTTATGTCACTGGACTCAACGACTGACTGTAAAAGTAGCGTCACATGTTCACGTTTAGTTGGTGGCATAATTCTGTTTTACACACTTTAATATGTAAGAAGAACACTGTGACTAATTTATAAATCAAGTGCGTCGAGAAAACACGTTTTGATAGATTTATAAACAGCTTACTTAAACTGATCGAACTATCGCACCTAGCAGCTGCCAACTGCCTTCTCATCCACATCGTAGACGATAAGCCATTGACAAGTCCTGTGGCATCGGCCGACGTACGTGAACATATACCGAAAATGGGATGGTCGAAGTAGAGGACAGTCGGACCATACGAGGTCGGAATAACGAGGTTCTACTGTACCATATTTACTAAAAATATGTAGCCTATGGCTTTCCGAACGTTTATTGGAGTATCGTGTTAAAATCTGAAGTTAATCAGTGAAGAACTCCTTGCAGTTTTTGGTAAAAAAGCAACGTTATATACACTGAAGGGACAAGGAAACTGGTACACCTGTCTAATATCGTGTAGGACCCGGACGAGAGCGCAGAAGTGCCGCAACAAGACGTGGCATGGACTCGGCTAATATCTGAAGTAGTGTTGCAGGCAACTGACACCATGGATTGTGCAGGGCTATCCGTAAAGCCGTAAGAGTACGACAGTGCGGATATCTGTTCTGAACTGCACGTTGCAAGGCACCCCCCAGATATTCTCAATATCGTTCGTGTCTGGGGAGCTTGGTAGCCAGCGGAAGAGTTTAAACTCAGAAGAGTGTTGCTGGAGCCACTCTGTGGAAATTCTGGACAAGTGGGGTGTCGCATTGTCCTTCTGGAATTGCACAAGTCCATCGGAATGCACAATGGACATGAATAGATGCAGGTGATCAGACAGGATGCTTACGTATGTGTCACCGATCAGAGTCGTATCCAGATGTATCAGGAGTCTCACACCGCCCAAACTGTACACGCCCCACACCATTACAGGGCCTCCACCAGTTTGAACAGTCCCCCGCTGAAATGCAGGATCCATGGATTTATGAGGTTGTCTCCATACCAGCGCACGTTCATCCGCTCGACACAATTTGAAACGAGACTCGTCCGACCAGGCAACATGTTTCCAGTCATCAACGGTCCAATGTCGGTGTTGACGGGCCCAGGCGAGGCGTAAAACTTTGTGTCGTGCAGTCATCAGTTGTACACGCGTGGGCCATCGGCTCTGAAAGTCCATATCGATGATCTTTCGTTGAATGGTTCGCACACTGACACTTGCTGATGACCTAGCACTGAAATCTGCAGCAGTTTGCGGAAGGGTTGCACTTCTGTGACGTTGGACGATTCTCTTCGTCCCGTTCTTGCAGGATCTTTTTCCGGCCGCAGTGATGTCGAAGATTTGTTGTTTTACCTGATTCCTTACACTTACGGCACACTGGTGAAACGATCGTACGGAAAAATGCACACTTCATCGCTACCTCGGAGATGCTGTGTCCCATCGCTCGTGCGCAAACTATAACATCACGTTCAAACTCAATTGAAACTTGATAATCTACTATTGTAGCAGCAGTAACTGATCTAACAACTGCGCGAGACGCTTGTTGTCTTATGTAGGCGTTGCCGGCAGCAGCACCGTATTCTGCCTGTTTACAAATCTCCGTATTTGAATAAGCATGCCTATACCAGTTTCTTTAGCCGTTCAGTGTAATTAAGCGGATGTTCATACAGTGAAAGATCGGAAATCGGCGAGATAGAAGAATACAGTCAGATTAGCAAACTAGAGTAGCAGACAATATGAAGAAGATGAGAAAGAAAGGGATACAGAAGACGAGAATCCGCTTCTCACCGAGGCCTTCCCTGTTAAGAGCGCCTAGAGCCGTTTTTACGGGAGACTGGCTTCCTGCTGCTGCACACGGCTGCCGCATTGTTCTCGGAAACCGGTCCCATCCGCTGCCGTCCACTCTCGGGCGTGATCGCTTGGTAACAGCTGCGCTACTCCTCCAAAAATCGGTACTGGATTCTGCGCTGCGCGGCGTCGCACCTCGCCGCCTGTAGCTGTCCCGTATATCAGACCGCGAGGATAATGGGCTCGGCTAGCCTCGGCCCTGACATTCAGCCGCTACGTCGCCGCTGTCTCTGACGTTCATTGCTTACATCCTCGGCGGACAGATAAGCAGTGTTTGGTATAATGCACACTACAAACAGCTCAAGGAAAGGTCTGCACCATCTGCATATATTTGAGCCTATGTAGACTTAAATTCAAGGAGTGAAGGGATTGAAACGAAACAATGCGCCTAAAGAAGCCAAAAGAAAAAATGTTTTGTGTGGAATAAAATCAAAACAGTAGCAAAAATGAGGGCATTAAAAGTCCGTCCACTGTTTGCCCTTCAGCTTTTTGTTTCCGGTAAGTACACAGGTGCACAGAACGTGAGTACGAAAGTAACTTTGGTATTTTTGTATCCCGCTTGGATAGGTGGCGCGTGAACTGCTTCTGTAATATAGGCCGAGAGTGAAGGAAGCGAGTAGGGGCAGGAGAGGTGTAGCACTTCGGTACTGCATGTAACTTTAACACTTTTAATAGAGTCAAAAACACAAGTAAATATCAAATGCATACATCACTTTGGCTAGGATGAGCAAGTATGTGTGAAGCCGTAGTCAATGTCTAATCCTCTGAAGTTATCCAACTGTTCTGTATAATCTCAAAGCTAACAAATACTCCTTGCTGCCCAAACTTCAACTGAAAGTGACTGGTACAAAGTCTCACTAGCAAGCTAGCCCACTCGGTAGCGGAAGCGATATTTCCAGGCCGTCTGCTCTTGATGAAAAGGGCAGAAATCGAGACGGCACTCGCTGAGCTCCACAGCGTCGGCCAGAGGGCGCTGTGGTCGGGGTAGTTAGTCTTCTCTCGCAGTGCCGACTTACGAGAGCGTGCACCCACGTTGTGGCATCGTAACTATCGACGCAACAGGTATGAAATGTCACTAGCAAGCAACATAGTTCGATGGATCATAGACCATACGTTGAAAGAACTATTACAGTGTAATACAAAACGTAACTGAAAGAAATCCGCATCGGACGAACAGAAATGGTGCTTTTATTCAAAGACAGTAATTATATTCGTGAGACAGCGATTCATGATGGTTGCCTCCACATTACAAAAGGGGGAACATGGTTCTTAATACGGTCTGTGATCTTCACAGACGCAAATGCATGTTCTACAACGTTCTCCTATGCAGGTCTAAAAGTTGGTAACGAGTTCTTGTGATAGGACATTAATTTCCTCCACCAGCGCGGTTGACAACTTCTGGAACATGATCGTTTTGATGATCCATGTGTTAATGATGTGGAGAGACACAGTTTTGCACGGGTGTATTGACCTCCATATCTTTGAGCACCGTACGCTCATAGTTTAATGGGAGGCTGCACTCCTTCACCATGTGTGTCTTTCAGTTGTGCATCCGGCCTTGACTTCATTTTTATGGGCGACAATGCACGAGTGCATCGAACAGCGCAAGTGGAAGAGTTCTTGGAACGAGAGTCTATTCGGCGACTGGACTTACCTGCCCATTCACTCTACTTAAATCCCATTGAGCGCGTGTGGTAAGCATCGGGAAGAGGTACTGCAGCACTCAACATACACCGACAACCATCTCCAGCAGGCGGAGGAATGCAACACCTGACAATAAGAAGTCCTTACCAATCTTGTGGCCAGCCTGGGAGCATATTGGGGAGTTTGCATTGCCGTCCGTGGTGAACACACATCCTATTAAGAACCACTTATCGCTGTTTGTAATGTGCAGGGCGCCATCATGCATCGCGGTGTCTGCCATTTCTGTACGTCTCATTATGTATTTCGATTAGTTAATCTTCTGTACTGTATCACTTCTTCCTTTGTATGCTCATAATTTTGTTGAACTACATAACTTGTCTCTGGAACATAATGCGAAAATTACTTTCGTCCTTCAGTTTTCATAATAGTGTATTTCGGTTCGATAGCTCCTTGGTAAGTTTTCCAAGAATCACATTAGACTTTCCGACATGACCTGGTGAACTAGTCGTATGTGAGAGATGTTTCATAAATACACGGGTGTATGATCGCTAGTAAAGACAAACAGCAACGCTAGTGTTTATGCTTGAGTCAGAAATATGTCCGAGGGGCGTTCAATAAGTAAGGCAACACATTTTTTTTTCTCAAGGAAGGTTGGTTGTATTCAGGTATGCTGTATTATTCCACGCTCTTTTGGCAATAAAACCCAAATTTTCTACATAATCTCCTTTCAGTGCGACGGCGTTGCGCCACCTTACTGAGAGGGCCTGTACCATTCCACTGGTTGACATCGGAGCCAGTGTTTTGCTGCATCAAAATCCTATCAATCATGCATGTGCTGTTCCTTGAGCAGTGCATCCTTCGTTGGGCCTGACAGATGGAAGTCGGAAGGTGCCAGATACGAGCTGTATGGTGGGTGAGGAAGTCCAATGAAGCTTTGTGAGCTCCTCTCGGCTATGTAGGCTTGGGTGAGGCCTTACATTGTCATGCAGCAGAACTACATTTGCATAATTCGAATGAGAGTGTCTGCACGTTCCTACATTGCAAGAGTCACTGCTGTAGGCGGTCGTCTGGCAAGTGGGATATATGACAGATTTAAGCGACTTCGTTGCAATGATGGCAGACGCCTAACCCGACGACTCGCCGTACTTTTGTTCTCTGTCAGATCTCCATAGACGTTCTGCAAGAGCCTACTGAATCCTGCGCTGCTCTGGTTTTCCATTAAAAGAAACTCAATGACAGCTATCTGCTTCGAATGCACCTCCGTTACAAACGGCATTTTGAAGGCCGTATGTCACCGCCACCCATCATAATCTCATGAAACTATAGGGACCGAAGCGGGAATATTCCATTATGTCCCACAACAAATTTAGCATTTTTTCATCTTAAATTGGCCGAGAAAAAAATGTGTTACATTACTTATTTAATGCCCCTCGTAAATATAGACTGACCAAGAGATCAGGAAATTGAATAATTAGACTGGCAAATGCAACAATTTGATAAACTTGTATCTCCCAATCACATGCGCTCAGAACTTTGTAGCCACCAAGCACTTGGGATGGCATGAATTATATCTTCTTCTGTGCAGGAGTTTGGGCAGAGTAGTCATTGAAAAATTTAGCTTGTGACTTGCTCTTTTCGCATTCACAATTCACGTAATCCACTCCCATTTCGTATCATAATCTTTTAGTTACTTCTCCAACAGCCAGTTTTCACAGCAGTCAGAGATTAGCTGCTAAGCTGCAGCCATCCATCTGCGAAGTCCAGGTTTGTCTTCCTTCCACCGTTCCAGCCTCGCCTTCTCGGGCCAAGCGAGTTGGCACAGTAGTTAGAACACTGGGCTCGCATTCGGGAGGACTGCGGTGTAAACCTCAGTCCGGACGTCAACATCCAGGTATTCCGCGATCGCTCCGAGCAAGTACCAGGATGGTTCCTTTGAAAGTGGCCGATTTTGACCCTCTGACCTTTGGCAGTCCGAGTTTGTCTCCGACGCCCTCGTTGTCGATGGGACGCTAAACTCTAATCTTCCTTCCTTCCTTCCTTCCTTCCTCTCGCCTTTTAGGGAAGCTTTCCCTGCATCACTGAGGAAGACAGTTGCCCAGGCAATGGAAGGGCGCTGCTCTTCTTCAAAAGTACAGCCCGTCTCACACGAAGTGAGGTTGTCTGGAAGCTTATTTGCTGGCTGGTGCGACGGCTCCCAAATAGGCTCCGTCGAATGCTATCTGTCTTTCTCGCAAGGAGATTCTCATATTTTGCATGATAGCGTCGGTGCTATTTCCTTCGTAGACTTCTCTGAATGCTACCTGCTCAAGCCAATCAAGAGAGCTCTCTGGTGTCTAACGTCACAGCCTGCAAGGCGGGGTCTTACAGAGAAAGCTGGTTAGCCCGTGAAACAAACCAGAATGTCCTGCACTGACCAGCTGCTTTGCAATCATTGTCCAAGATTTTTTTTTTTCATCTGTTCAGTAAAGAAGTTTGATTCTCTCGTATTTCATAATTTCATTCGTCGGCTTCAAATGAACTGCCTACAATTTCATTAATGATCATTGTTACTGTTGTATTATCTCTAGCCGCTTTTCTGTTGTCTCGTTGTCTCTGTAGAGGTGTACAATGGGGACGAAGGAGAGGATGTTGGTTGGTGGCCGGTATCCTCGTTTTATTACAGAAACTGAACGCAATTTATAACTGGGTTCTATATTCATAAACAAAGAGCTACTTAAGTTTCCATGTTCTGAGGTATAAGCTCTCATCTGTGTAGACCACGTAGCCTCAATGCTGTTGACGCAGAAGTTCGCTGTGTTCACTGTAAGGTTACTATGTGCTGCCTGACTTAGTGCTAAAGGCCAAGACAGCGGCGACACCGTGGAACTCCACGGCCTGCAGACTCGAACTAACTGGTTAAACTTGCCCTCCAGTCCGCGGCGGAGATCCTAAACACTGGCGGCTGAGAGGGCGTTGTCGGCGCGTTTTCAGCGAGTCTTGTCGTTGGCCTCCATTGATATTCTCGTAACCTCTATGCCGTATGGTGTGCCGGCGCCAGCGTACTCCAACATAGTTACCGTGCTACTTTAAAATTAAGTACACGAAATTCAAATAGTTTGCAATGAAAAATAGGGGTCGTTATGAGTTTGCCTTCGGCACAAGTAAGAACGCACTTTGCTGCAAATAAAATGAAACTAATATACTGAATTATATTTTAAACTTGGGAGAAGGTCTATATCTATCTCTAGTCTCGAGAAAATGAATTGTATGTAGCCCACTCAGTCCTGCTAATGCATGCAGATGATGAATTAAGAATTACATGTTCATAACACACTTCATATCTCATAAATGCTTGGAGATATCGTGACTAGTTTGTGGCAACTGATAGAATGCAAGGAACAGAGTATTTATCCACATGGTTAATATGCAAAACTTCATTATCTGTTGCAGTATGCAGGTAACTACACATTTTTTTAAATGGAATAATTTAATTTTTAATGACCATTCATTGGTGGTGAAACGAAAATTGCTAGAAGTTTTACAGTACTGAGGAAATTACACGTTTGTTTTTTAATACTGAGAATGGGCTTTCTTTAATAAACTATTGAGCAATTTTACCCTCACTCCCTAGTTTCATACTACATTGTTTCAGGATTTCATCACAGGAGACTCTACTGTGTTTTGGAAAAAGAAGCAAGTTTTAACCTAGCATCAAGAGAAGCTAGTTATTACTCAAATTTTGTCGCTGATAACACTTCTCCAAAGACAAAAAAGGAGTAATAAGTCTGGGGAAAATACATTATGCTACTTCTGCTACAATTTTTGTGGAATCCCATACCCCACTGTATTTTTAATGAATATATGGTACTGAAACTTAAATTCCGTCGAATCAGGAAGTGACGTACAAAGTAGTATTGCAATTGTGATGTTTAAAGCTTTCCCGGCGTACTGATTGTGATGAAGACCTACAAACGACGGAACAAGGAAGAGGAAGAGGCTTTCAGGTCGACTGTTTATCTACTATTTATTGGGAATATTTCTTCACAGATAGGCAGAATATTGAGAAAGTATGAAGTGAGAGTCATCTTTCGTCCTCCTTCCAAAATTTCATCACTGGTGGGATCCGTTAAAGACGACCTGGGCCTGCGTAAACCAGGTGTTTACAAAATTCCGTGTGAATGCGGCAAATCATATATAGGGCAAACGACACAAACTGTGCTGGAACGCATTGTGGAACACCAACGGCATACTCGCCTTCTCCAACCCACCAAGTCCGCAATCGCTGAACATTGTATTTCCACAGACCATTCCATGAATTACGACGACACAAAAATGTTGGCCCATACATCAAACTTTTGGAGCTCGATTACCAATGAATCTGTGGAAATAAGATTGTCTGACAACGAGACTCTCATCAATCGAGATAGCGGTTATCAGCTAAACTCTGCTTGGAATCCTGTTATAGAGAAACTTCGTAGTCGACGTGGTTATCTGCATAAAGACGGAAATCGACCTGATACCGATACGCCAGGCTTTCGCAGCGGAGGGCGCGAGGCGCAGCGCACGGAGCCGTTATGAACGCGCACGCTGAGCAGCGCATGCGCAATGTCACCTCAGAAGGCTTTAAATAGCGGAGATCAGCGTGTACTCGCCAGTACTGGTTCAAATGGCTCTGAGCACTATGGGACTCAACTGCTGAGGTCATTAGTCCCCTAGAACTTAGAACTAGTTAAACCTAACTAACCTAAGGACATCACAAACATCCATGCCCGAGGCAGGATTCGAACCTGCGACCGTAGCGGTCTTGCGGTTCCAGACTGCAGCGCCTTTAACCGCACGGCCACTTCGGTCGGCTCGCCAGTACTACTACAGTGGGAATCACCTGAAGATGGCCGGAAGACTCTGCGCCGAAATATCGTGGCAGAACGTTACTGATATCCGGCAGTTCTCTAGTATTGAAATTCATTGGTCTGCGTTCCCTGGCATCTGCACAAAATCGATCAAACTCAGTCCAGATAGAGCATCCTTATACACACACAAGTAACAGAACTTATTTACGTTAAAGTTATAAGAAAGTCTCAAAACATTTTTGAATACGCTGCGGAGAATAAAAAGGTATTTGTCGGCATTTTTGTCTATGTCTTTGCGTTATGGTATCCTCAGGGCTTTAATTGCAGATACGTAATTAACTGACATTTGATTATAACAAACCGTACCAAGAACTATGCGTGTTTGATAAATCTGCAATTCGCTGTCGCCTTGAAACGGTATACTTTGATAACATGCAAATTATAATGTGAAACGAAACGAACACGAAACCTTTTTAACTATCAGTACGAAGTTTATTACAACAAATCGTACTAAAACGAGTCTTTTCCAGAGATCCTCAATGTGGTCGTGCTTTGAAATAGCATATATTCATAGGACGTAAGTTATAATGTGAAACCCACCAAATATGGGCTTCAGCGACGGACGACATGATCTAATATGGCGTCCCCAAGCTCTGTTTGTAACGTAGAGAGCTATATTGCATCTCATTGGCCACCTTTCTCTCCATGAACTGAAAATCTGACATGTCTTATTCAGTTCTTTCCCTTGGAACGACGTGTAACGCGGATTTCCACGTTTTTACGGCAGAAAAGATCAACTCCTCGTTCACGAACGATTTCACGAACTATGCGAGGACGTACCGCAGCCCCTTTTATAGCACCACATCGGTGTTAGATTAGTGGCTATTCTTGAACAGTGGCGTCTTCAGTTTGCTTTCATATTGGTTTGGCATCGTAGTTGTTCCTCACAGTATTGGAGGGCAGCTTTACTCACAAATCCTATGTCTCGTATTAATAAAGTTCTTAACCCTGTGAATGACATGCGCACCGTCAAATCCTCGCTACTCCATATAGCAAAGTCACTAACCCAGAAAAATTTTTAGAAACGGCTTTTGAATCAGAACAGTTTGTACTAGACACTACATTTATTATGCTTTAAGTTCATACCCTGAAGCACTGCAGTAACTGGTACACCTGCCTAATACCGTGCAGGGCTCCCGCGAGCACGCAGAAGTACCGCAACACGTCGTGGCATGGATTCGGCTAATGTCTGAAGTAATTCTGGGGGGAGTTGATACCATGAATCATACAGGTCTGTCCATAAATCCGTAAGAGAACAAAAGATGAAGGTCTCCTCCGAACGTTGCAAAGCATCCCAGGTATGCTCAACAATGTTCGTATCTGGGGAGTTCGGTGACCAGCGGAAGTGTTTAAACTTAGAAGAGTGTTCCTGGAGCCACTCTGTAGCAATTCTGGATGTATGGGGTGTCACATTGTCTTGCTGGAATTGCCCAAGTCCTTCGGAATGCACAATGGACATGGATGGATGCAAGTGATCGGGCGGGATGCTTTCGCACATGGCACCTGTCGGAGTCGTATCTAGACGTATCAGGGGTCCCACATCACTCCAACTGCATTACAAATCCTCCACCAGTTTGAACAGTCCCCTGCTTACGTGCATGGAACATGGATTCATGAGGTTTTCTTCATGCCCCCACACGTCCATCCGCTCGACACAATTTGAAACGAGACTCGTCTGAGCAGGCAACATGTTTCCAGTCATCAACACTCCAGTGTCGGTGTTGACGGGCCCAGGCGATGCGCAAAGCTTTGTGTCGTGCAGTCATTACGGGTACACGAGTGGTCTTCGCCTCCGAAAGCCCATATTGATGATGTTTCTTTGAATGGTTCGCACGCTGATGCTTGCTAATGGCCCAGCATTGAAATCTGCAGCAATCTGCAGAACTATTGCCTTCAGTCGTCGTTGGTCCCGTTCTTGCAGGATCTTTTGCCGGCTGCAGCGATGTCGGAGATATGATGTTTTACCTGATTCTTGATGTTCACGGTACATCTTGAAATGGTCGTATGGGAAAATCTCAACTTTATAGCGACCTCGGACATTGTGGCTTATCCCTCTTGCACGATTTTAACACCACATTCAAACTCACTTACATCTTGAAAACCTATAATTGTAGCAGCGCCAGACACTTGTCTTAGGTAGACGGTGCCGACTGCAGCGCCGTGTTCTCCGCCTTTACATATCTCTGTATTTGGATACGCATGCCTGTACTAGTTTCTTTGGCACTTCAGTGTAGGAAACGTCCCTACGATGTCTGAAGTTCATTCGTTGTGCACAAGCATTCACACGATTTCTTAGTTCCACTTGAGTTAGCCATTGCTTTTCTAATTCAGTCCGGTCATTTCGTACAAAATTAACGTGAATCTTCAATTATTAATGTTCGTGCCTACTTTCTCAATTCCGATTCGTGTTTGCTACTCACTCTGGGGAATTCCTCAGAACAGCTGCCGCGCGCGATAGGCAGGTCCTATACACGGAAGATGCGAGACCCCACGCCACCTGTGGGCTCTCGTCCAGAAGAGCTGAATAAAGGTAAGATTCGATTCGTAGGAATTGTATCGATACCTGTACCCTTACACACTCCCTCAGTGAGTTAGTCGTACCGATATCAGGCCCTATGGACTTCGTTCAATGTGAGGCTAGTTAGTCGCTCTACGGTTAAGACTTTGGAATCGTTATCACGAAGACCTGTAGTAGGAAGCCCTGATTTAGGTGCCCGCAGCGTCTCTAAATCACTTCAAGCAAATGCATGGATGGTTTGTTAAATAGGGTCGCGATCATTTTCCATTCGAATCTTTGTCCCATATGAACTTGCAGTCCGTCTTTAACTTTCTGTTGACGAGAAGTTGTTACTGACCTACGTAGTGGCTGTAAACAGCACATCTGCCTGTTATCCTTCTTCATTTTCCCATCGCCTTCTGTTCAAACAGCGGTTTCAAGCTGCTGATCACGCTAGGTTGTGCAATGCAAATTTTGGTCTCTGCACAACTGCTGCACCGTACATCTGTTTCAATCTGCGTAGAGCATTCAAGTATTGGTCTCCCCCAACAACATTTATTTCTACAGCTACCTTGTTTACCAAATTAACTATTTCTTGATGTCTCAGTATCTGTCCTATCAACCGATCGTTTCTTTCATCCGTTTGGCCACAAAGCCATTTTCTCCCCAATTTGATACAGTATTTCTTCATTAGTATCTCCATTTGTGTGGCCATGTTGTCCGTAGTTGCTTTACAATTCTTGAGGGTATTTTTGTTCTGCCGTTGGTACTTCATTAGTTATTCGATGTACCCAATAAATCTTCAGTATTATTCTGTAGCATGACATTCAAAATTTTTCATCCTCTTCTTGTCATTTTCCTATTTAGTTTGTATATAAGACTACAGTCCAACAAAATTCAGATGTAGCACGTAAATTTATGTCCCACGTTAAAATATTTCTCTCTTTTAAGTAACTTTTTTCGTCATTCTCTCTCTCTCTCTCTGGCCGAACATGCCTCGAATGGCCCAACGATACTGACTGACCACAGTGTCATCCTCAGCCTATAGGTGTCACACCCCTCTCCCTACCGTTGTCAACTTTCGTGGCCGGAGCCGCTAAATCTCAATAAAGTAGCTCCTCAATGGGCCTCACATGGGCTGAATGCCCCCCATTCACTAACAGCTCTCGGCAAACCCGGACATTGACCCATCCAAGTGCTAGCCAAGCCCGACAGGGGTAACCGGTGTTACAAATGCAGAAATGACGTTTTTCTGTCATCGCTAGTTTACATTTTATATCTGATTTAAATCCGCCTTCGTTAGTTATTTACTGCCCAAATAGCAAAACTCGACTTCTCATTTTAACCTAATGCCCTCAGCATCAGCTGACTTACTTGATGCTGGCCGGTGTGGCCGAGCGGTTATAGGCGCTTCAGTCTGGAACCGCGTGACCGCTACGGTCGCAGGCTCCAATCCTGCCTTGGGCATGGATGTGTCTGATGTCCTTAGGTTAGTTAGGTTTAAGTTCTAGCTCTAAGTTCTGGGGGACTGATGACCTCAGATGTTAAGTCCCATAGTGCTCAGAGCCATTTGAACCATTTTTGAACTTACTTGATGTAGACTCCTTTACTATTGTTTCACTTTTATTTCATTTGTAATCTGTTTTCCAAACACTAACCGTACCGTTCGACAAATCTTCCGAGCTCCTTACCATCTCTTACAGACTTAAAATTTCATAGACTTTAAATATCATAGACATCGCTTAATCGTTTTACTTTTTATCCTTGAACTTTAATTCCCTTTTGAAATTTCTCCTCACTTTTCCTTACTGCTTGTTAAAAGTATGGATTGAGTAACAACTATGTCTCACTCGCTGCACAGTAATTACCTCGCTCGGATTTCCTACATCCGCTTCCGTAACTGAGTGTTCAGCGCTGATGGCTGCCGTGCGGGAGATCCGAGTTCGATTACCGATACTGCTAGGAGGACGGGAACGGCGCTGCCTTCAGCCTCATGATGCTAGTTGAGGAGCTATTTGACCAAGTAGTAACAGCTCCAGCTCCGCTATACCCGGCAGTGCCGGAAGACCGGTGTACTGCCTCCACGCCCCTCTATACCGCCTCTTGGTGACGCCATTGACGAAGAAGGACATGGCGGTCGGTCAGACCCTTTTATCCCCTCTGTGGCCAGACCGACGGTGCTTTCCATGCATATCCTTTCGCTCTTAGAACTGCAGTCTGGTTATTGAACTACTCCAATCTCTTTCCCTTCGTGTACAATTCTCTTCATCTCGGAGTAGCACTCGCAACCTACTTTCTCAATTATTTTCTGGATGTATTCCATTCTATGTCTTCCTCTACTGTTTTTATACTCTATCGGTCCCTCTAGTACCATGAATGTTATTCCCTCTTCTCTTAACTGAGGTCCTGCCATCCTGTCCTTTCTCCTTGTCAGTGTTTTCCATATATTTCTTTCGTAACCGATTCTGCGAAGAACCTCCAAATTCCTTACTTTATCAGTTCAACTAATTTTCAACATTCTTCTGTGGCACCGCATGTCAAATGTTCGAGTCTCTTCTGTTCCCGTTTTCCCACAGTCCATGTTTCACTACCATACAATGCTGTGCTCGAAACGAACAGTCTCAGAAATTTCTTCCTCATATTAAGCCCTTTGTTTGATACTGGTAGACTGCCATTGGCCAGGAATACCCTTTTTGCTCCAGCCGTCTTGTTTATTTTGCTTCCTCCGTAACAGAATTCCTTAACTTCATGTGCTTCGTGATCACCAAGTATGATATTAAGCTTTACGCTCTTTTCATTTCTGCTACTTCTCATTACTTTCATTTTCGATTTACTCCCAATCAGTATTCTATACTCACTAGACTGTTTATTCCATTCAACAGATCCTGTAATTATTCTTCACATTCACCGAGGAGAGCAATGTTATCAGCAAATATTAGCATTGATACCTTTCATCTTTAATTTTAATCCCACTCTTCAACGTTTCTTTTATTTCCGCCATTGCTTCTTCGATGTACAAACTGAAGAGCAGTGGCGACAGACTACATTCCTGCCTTACACTCTTTATAATCCGAACACTTCGTTCTTGGTGTTCCAGTCTTATTAACCCTCTTGGATCTCGTACATATTGTGTACCACCCATCTTTCTCTATAGCGTACCCTTGTTTTTCTCAGAATTTCGAACATGTTGCTTCATTTTGCATTGCCGACCTTGAAAAAGCTTTCGACAAAAGCTTTCGACTACTGCCATAGGCAGACAAAAAGTGGGTAGAAACTGCGAGAGACTTCGTAGAACGCCAGGAACAACACCGCGTGTGACGAGTCTGGAGCACTCTCGAAAACGCACACGTTTCACCTGTGTGGCCTGGCGTCCAGTCAGCCGACGAAAAGCGTAACTGACAACTATGCCTGTGAGTCTTAATTACAGTCACACGGAAAGAAAAATCGAAAGGAAAATAAGAAGTGAAGGAGATGAAGAACAAGTTTTAGGGTACGCCGCCGCTGATGGGCTATTTAAATTAGCAGTAAATCTGGGGTGCGTGATGGCTGAGCGGGGAGGTCGTAAAGGCGCCTCGCGTGGGCGGAGGCGTCGGCCGGACTGATTTACGAGGGGCAGTAAAGGCGCGGATGTCGGCCACGCACAGGCAGCAGGTAGTTCTGGCGCGCCGGTCAGCGCCTCTCTGCCTCCAGCCTCTACACCCGGCTGTCTGCAAGGGGCGTGGCATTCCCAGCCTGTGACCTTTCCTCCTAATATCGGTGGTAGAATTTGCATGTGCCGTCACGCCTGACCGTGAGTTCAGCACTATAGACCCTTTTTTCGCCAGAGGAAACGAGAGAGCACATTGTACACTGATGTCCAAAATTAAGGCAACAATCCGCTGTTTCTTCGTCCTGTGTCCAAGTCACAATTTAATCATACTGTCAATAGATGTCCGTATGATCGTGTTCTGCACGGAAAATGGCATTCCGGTCGACGGACGACCACGCCAGCGATGACGTCAGGAAACCTATCAAACGGCGTAGTGTTTGCCGGGTAGCCCCACATCAACGATAGCTGTGTACAGTAACAAACGGTGCAATATGGGACAGAAAGGACGCCCACCAGACCCTCTGCAGTGGAGATTCATAGGAAGAATGGAAGCAGGACATTCGCAAACTGATGTGTCCCAATAGCTTAAAGTGAATAGTTCGGTTGTTTCTCGGGTGTGGCGACAGTATGTACAGACCGAAACTGTATCCCAAAGACCAGAGCAGGGGCGACCGCGTGTGACATCAGACCTAGAGGACCGTTATTCGGCTATAAGGACAAGGCAAGGCCTTTTCACTGCACGGCAACTGATATCTGACCTCGCAGCATCCACTGGATGGGTTGTATCGAGGCAAACGGTGTAGAGAAGAACATCTTCATGTTTTCGCCGAGCAAAGACTGTTCCATAAAATTTCGGGCGTGCAGCTGCATAAATTCTACTTCTTCTTCTAATATTTCGGCAGAATACCAACCAGCCGAAATACACTACTGGCCATTAAAATTGCTACACCAAGAAGAAATGCAGATGATAAACGGCCATTCACTGGACAAATATATTATACTAGAACTGACATGTGACTACATTTTCACGCAATTTGGGTGCATAGATCCTGAGAAATCAGTACCCAGAACAACCACCTCTGGCCGTAATAACGGCCTTGATACGCGTGGGCATTGAGTCAAACAGAGTTTGGATGGCGTGTACCGGTACAGTTGCCCATGCAGCTTCAACACGATACCACAGTTCATCAAGAGTAGTGACTGGCGTATTGTGACGAGCCAGTTGCTCGGCCACCAATGACCAGACGTTTTCAGTTGATGAAAGATCGGGAGAATGTGCTGGCCAGGGCAGTAGTCGAATATTTTCTGTATCCAGTAAGGCCCGTTCAGGACCTGCAACATGCGGTCGTGCATTATCCTGCTGAAATGTAGGGTTTCTTAAGAACCGAATGAAGGGTACAGCCAAGGGTCTTAACACATCTGAAATGTAATGTCCACTGTTTAAAGTGCCGTCAATGCGAACGAGAGGTGACCGAGACGTGTAACCAATGGCACCCCATACCATCACCCCGGGTGATACGCCAGTATGGTTATGACAAATACACGCTTCCAATTTGCGTTCACCGCGATGTCGCCAAACATGGATGCGACCATCATGATGCTGTTAACAGAAGCTGGATTCATCCGAAAAAATGACGTTTTGCCATTCGTGCACCCAGGTTCGTCGTTAAGTACAACATCGCAGGCACTCCTGTCTGTGATGCAGAGTCAGGGTAACAACAGCCATGGTCTCCGAGCCGATAGTCCATGCTGCTGCAAACGTCGTCGAACTGTTCGTGCAGATGGTTGTTGTCTTGCAAACGTCCCTATCTGTTGACTCAGGGATCGAGACGTGACTGCACGGTCCGTTACAGCCATGCGGATAAAATGTCTCTCATCTCGACTGTTAGTGATACGAGGCCGTTGGGATCCAATACGGCGTTTCGTATTACCCTCCTGAACCCATCGATTCCATATTCTGCTAACAGTCATTGGATCTCCACTAACGCGAGCAGCAATGTCGCGATACGATAAACCGCAACCGCGATAGGCTACAATCCGACCTTTATCAAAGTAGGAAACGTGATGGTACGCACTTCTCCTCCTTACACGAGGCATCACAACACCGTTTCACCAGGCAACGCCGGTCAACTGCTGTTTGTGCATGAGAAATCGGTTGTAAACTTTCCTCATGTCAGCACGTTGTAGGTGTCGCCACCGGCGCCAACCTTGTGTGAATGCTCTGAAAAGCTAATGATTTGCATATCACAGCATCTTCTTTCTGTCGATTAAATTTCGCATCTGTAGCACGTCATCTTCGTGGTGTAGCAATTTTAATGGCCAGTAGTGTATTAGAAGAAGAAGCTGAATTTATGCTGCTGCACCTCAGAAATGTTATTGAACGGTGTACAGAAGGCTTCGGCAGAGTGGCATTTACTGTCGGAGACTTGCTGTATGTGTACCACTGACGTGTCTTCACAGAAGGGACCGTCTAGAGTGGAGTCGTCAGGATGCCACCTGGACTTTCTTACAGTGGACCAATGTTCTCCTCACAGATGAGTCCCGACTTGGCCTGGAGAGCGATTCACGACGGACTCGTCTCTGGAGGGAACGCAGACTATGATTTCGGAACCAAACATTGTGGAACGAGACCCAGACCGAGAAGGATGACCAACGGTGTGGGCAGGGATTATGCTGACCACATGAACAGTTCTTCATGAAATTGTACTGGTCAATCGGTAAGGTTTAACTGCTGTCAGCTTTCTTGACAAGATCTTGAGATCTCTCGTGCGGTTGTTGTGAGGTACTGTGGGCCCAGACTTCGTACTGATGGACAATAATGCTCGACCTCATAGAGCAAGATTGGTTGATGTTTTCTTGGAAACGGAAGATACTGCATGCATGGCGTGGCCTGCTCGCTCTTACGACTTCAGTCCCATAGAGTATGTCTGGGATGCACTAGGGAGACGAGTTGCATCACGTCAGCAGCCACCAACCACTTCCCGAGACTTGCGAGCAGCTCTGCAGTAAGAGTTGGCCATATTGCCACAACATGAAATTGATGACATCATTCACAGCATGTCCCGCCGTTGTCAGGAATATTTTGCTGACAGAGGCGGTCACACCCCAGTCTGAGCACATTAATCAGTTGTCGGAATGCGTGCGCAAATCCGTCAAGTTGGAAAAAACGAATAACATTTTTGCCTACCATTATGCGTTTCAGTTGTCTACTTTCTGTATCCTTTACACTGTTTCGACTTTACTGTCAGCTGTTTATACAGTTATGTGGCAAAAAAAAGGAACCTTGCAAAATTTACGTTTGTTGCTTTAATTTTTGACACCAGTGCAGTTAGCTTCGCTGTTAAAGATCTCGTAGAAGTCGTAACTGCTTAGTTAATATGTCCGGGTTCGATCTCACAGCTTTGCGGAAATCTGCGTAATGGATTTCTGATGTTCATTGCAACAGATTAAGAGAAGGTCTTACATTCGCCATTGACTGTTCATTTGTTACGATATCCAGTGAAGTAATTTCGACCTACTGTGCTTTTCGAGTGGTTGCAGTTGCAATTTACAAACAGTGTGGTCAGAAACAATCTGAAATACTTTTATGGATGTTTCAGGGACCTGTACTGAGCCATAAGTGTTAAGGAAAAAAATCGATACGTTGCGCTATTTCCTAGTTATTTAGCAACTGGCGTAATTTTCATGTTGGAGTGATCTGGAAGAAAGGAGAGTAATGTCCATGAAATGACGCTTCTTTGGCTATCTTGTATGGTAATGAAATGTGTTTATTTGTTGATGGTGGTCGTTATAACGACAACTCTGTAACAAGTTATGAATCTGACTAGCACAAACCTGGTTTCTGAGGTTTGAAATAGGCGGCTCTAGAGCATCTCGTGCTCTTTTGCTGGTACTGCTTGTTTGAGAAAGGGCGAGTGGAATCGGTGCTCGGCAGTCGGCGGAGTCGGAAGTTGGATTTAGTTTTTCTGAGCGGCAGCAAAGGCGCACCGTTTCAGCGGTTACAATTAGAAAATTCACATCTATGGAATTGGAGCAGCCGTATGGTTATAAGTCGTTGCCAGACTATTCTTGAGTGCTGTCTCTTTTCTTGCAACGGAAAGATATTGGTTTGGCGCAAGTGATTGTGTATTGCAATGAACTTTTGTGAATTACAGTGCAGTATAATTGAGGAAATTTGACTGTACTTTTTTTTATCGGGATTTGGACGTTGATTTTACAATGTGGTTATCTGAATGGACTGGGGACTCAGCTAAATACGAGGAATGTTCGAAAAGTGAGGTCCGATCGGTCGTGAAATGTAAACCAAAGTGAAAATCCGATGAAGCTTTGCATAGAAGTGTTGGACAGTGTTTCTAGAGTGTCCGTCGATAGCATCACTCCGCTGTCTTCAGTTCTGAGTGCACAATGAGGACGCAACGTCGTCTAGAAGGTAGAGCCTCCCGCCAAGTATGGGTGCCTGCAAGACATTTCGCATGATTTCATGCAGCTCACATGACGTAAGTGTAATGCATTTTCTTCTTCATGACAATTCTCGGCCGTACACAGCAGGGCAATGAGGATGCACCCTCTGATCATAACCCACCATACAGCCCGTAATTGGCTCCCCTTGAGTTTCATCTCCGCTCACACGAACCGCTGGCTAAAACGACGATTTGGCACAGTCAACAAGCTGCAGATCAGCGTAGAGAATTGGCAGGAAGCACAGGCGGCTGCCTTCTATGACGATAGTATTGGAAAGTTGATGCAACGCTACGACGAATGCCTGAGTCGGAGACTGTGTAGAGAAGTAATTGCAAGTTGTAGGTAGAAGGTGCAAATAAGACATTTCTGATTTTCACAGTGGTCTCCATTTCGCGACCAATCGGGCCTTACTTTCCGAATAGCCTTCGTAGCTCACGATATTACGGAACTTTCTCTACAGTTCTGTTATTAAACCTCAGGCGGAACAGACACGCAATTAATAACTATTTTCCAAGGCCATCACCGTATTTGAGTGTGATTTACTGCCAATGCAGTATTTCACTGTAAATCAGATTCATCACTGTGTACAGTACATTACTCATGTACCTCTACTATTTATTTCTTCAATTTTATTTAAAGTATTTTATCAGTTATTTATTTATTTGCTTTATTACCTGTCTTCAGGTATGTGCGATCGGTGCTTGCCTGTAAAACCTGTCGATTAAACAACTGGTGATCTTACTAGGACAACAAAAGCATAGTAGCATTGTCCCACTTCTGAGCCACAGAGCCAAATGAGTCCACAAAGGCAGCACCCACTCGCATAGTTGGTCTGTTTTTGACTGAAAAGATCGCCGACTGCCGACCACCAACTCCATCGTCCCTTCCTCAAGTAAACTACACCAGCAAAAGAGCACGAGGCGCTCTAGCGCCACCTATTTCAAATCTCTGAAACCAAACCATGCTAAGCAAATTCATAACTTGTTACAGAAGGTCAGAACTTGAACATCCCGATTCCGCTTTAGCAGTAAGGAATGACATGTACTTAAAAGAAGGCACGACACCGATGATGAAGACTATCGTTGATAGTTTGGGAATTCTCCTAATCTGAAGCACCTAGTTAACCGAGGTATTTTTAGCCGAAAACCAGGATATATGACACTAAAATTTGCGTATGTTGCTGCTGTCGCGAATCTTATTATTCTCATTCCATTCTGGTTCCGTTACTGTCAGAATATTGGCTTACGGTTTGTGTGTACGACCAGTTGGAGTGAAGAAATGTATTTGAAAATAATTCATTTTGTTCCTTCACTTTCCTCTGCACTTACTGCAGCAGAACAGACTCATGTCACTAGCCTCTTAACCACCTGGATGTCTGGTTAATTTGATGGTACAGTAAACAACGCAAAGCTGAACATACGGAGGAGAATGCTTACGAAACGTAAAGTTAGGAGAAAATGCAGTAGGTGGAACGAAATACGTATATATATTACTGTTTTTCTATTTAGTTCATTCATTTTGATTTGAAATCTCTGAGAGATCAACTACTATCAACTAAAACAATACAATAAGAAGTTCAAAAAATGGTTCAAATGGCTCTGAGCACTATGGGACTTAACATCTGTGGTCATCAGTCCCCTAGAACTTAGAACTACTTAAACCTAACTAACCTAAGGACATCACACACATCCATGCCCGAGGCAGGATTCGAACCTGCGACCGTAGCAGTCGCGCGGTTCCGGACTGCGCGCCTAGAACCGCTAGACCACCGCGGCCGGCCCAATAAGAAGTATTTGTTTCTTGACAAAATATCTGCAGTCGACTTAGATTTATTTCGAACATACCAGAGACTTTCACTTATAGGGCTGCTCTGTCTTTGCGAAATTCCAAAAGTGCAACTCGCTCCGATTCTACGTCAGTTCTTATCTCCACCTACAACTGGGTGGTTGATTTGATTTTCTTGACAAAAGAACGCAAAGGACTTAACTTAGAGAAGCCCAGTAAAGATTAACGCAAGCTCAGTTAATTAATGCTGTATTATGTACAAACAAATTTACTCATGTATTTATTCTATTATTAAAAGTTAAAAAACAATTGTGAATGAAGATACCTCGAAACAAGATTGAAATTACTTAAACTTAATTACCGAAGTTAATCTAAAACAATTTTAGGTAAAGCTGCAATCACGAAACTGAGATAAACCCAAAACAGGCAAAATTAAATTACTTTAATATGTCCGGACAGTCAGCAACGTCATATCTTTAAAAAATAAACATACCAAAAATTATTTCTGATACTTATAACAAAAATGTCTGTTATCCAACGGAACGCTACGGAATCGCCAGCACCCAGCCCTTTTTAATTCGGAGTTCTAACATTTCCTTGAAGGAACCAGTTTTATGAGGTTAAGGTTTTACAAATAAAGAAAATATTTCATCTACTATTACTAAGACGTATGAACCTGAAGTGATATAAACTGAAATGAATTCATAAAATCAGTTGTATGGATAATGAACAGGTTATTTAAATTTGTTGAAAGAGTTATTACAAGGCGCGGCAAACCGACAAAGCGGATCGTGGTCTATTCAGGGGCATAGCTCTTCAAGTACTTGTGGGTCGTACTGCGTCAATTTACAGAAATTATATGAAGGAATACTGACTGTGAGACATTTGTTTAGTTATGGTTAGAGGAAACACCACGTCATTTTCAAGAAAAACTACGGTAGTACTGCTGACATTGGAAACAGGTGCTAAAACGAATATTTGGAGATGTATCGGTTAAGGAGCAGAATCCCAAATAGTACATGTGAGAAATCATACAGAGAGTCGTTTCTTCGTTGCTACGTTCATGAGTAGAACTGGAAAAGAAGTGGCTAATAACGAAACACCATCACCCACGTATTATATAATGGACTGCATACCGAATGTATCGAAAGAGGTTCAGGTGTTATCTCTTGCTACTCTGAAGTATTCCGAATAGTAATTCATTAATTTTATTATTGTATTGAATAGTCTGCCGAACAAATGAAATGGTGCTAGATGATAGGTGATAGTTTCTCTCTCTAATATACATAAAGTTCTGAAATACACAAATAAATAGAAGCCACGCACAAGAAATTTATGTTCCAGAAATTTTGTGTGATATACTGAGTTCGTTGGGGATGGCTTTGTTTAAAGCTCCACACGTGTGTTACATGCAGATATGAAGTCAAGAGGTCTCGGTCTCTACGACACGCTGCGCGCCTTAACGTTTCAAGTGTGGGCAAAACGCATGGAGCTACTGTACGAAGGGTTGCATAGGTGGTAGGATAAACCAACACACTGAGGGAAACATACGTATAACGAGTTTCGCGTGTAAAGGTTTCCTAAACGAAGAAAGGTATAGTGGACGGGCTTTACCGTTGCCTTCCTCCGACTTTTAAATGTGTTTCTCGAAAGTGTAATAGTGTTTTGTAGGTGTGTGTGTTAGGGACAGTAAAATGTTCATACTTTCACGCATCGAAAAGACGTTCTAGAATGCAAAACGATATACAGTCTATCGTGTCTTAAGTCTGTCAGTGAAAAACAATTCGCAACGGCCGACACTGCCATCATTATCATCGTCTTTAGTACTTACGCTGTCCATCATTATATTTAGACTAATTCATTACATGAACTAGACAACTGATGACAGCAATATTTCGCATGGTTAATTCTCAGTCTTACACTCAAGCTCTGCTGCAACAAGATTCCTGTTACACAGATACATTTGCGGAACTTTTTACAAAAAAAATTGCCTGAAAAATAAAGTCGAGACAGAACCAAGGAGCACGTACTGCTGCTCGAGGGCGAAAGTAAACTGTGTATTACTAGTCATAAACCCTTTGTATCCTCACCAGAGCAAGCCAGCCCACAACTGTTGCAACTGGTCCTTGATATATTGGATACTGGCTTGACGGACTTTTCGTCTAAGTTGCTCCGATAGATCAACACGTGTTTCCTAGAGGAAAGTACTTTACTGGCCACAGGAGTACCTTAACATCGCGTAGACAATTCATATGCCATGTGCATCTAAAGGTACCGCGATGCAGTCGTATGAGAGCTAGCACATGGGGATGCAGAGTGTCGGTGACGTAATACTGTGCCGTCGGAATTCCCTCAGTCACCACCAGCCATGACCTGATTTCATACCCAATGGGCTCCCACACCATGACACCAAAAGTGATGCTGCTTTGTGTCTCCAAAACAATGCATAAATAGGACCTTCCTTAGGTCGCCGACCACAGTCATCCGGAGTATTTCAGAACCACGATTCATCGCTGGACGAGGTGCGATGCCATTCATCAGAAGTCTATGCTTGGCTGTCATAGTACCACTCCAAACGCAGGCGTTTGTATTGTGGATTTAACGCTAGCCTACAGATGGAATTATTTCGGCTGCTGCTTGTCTCCAACCAATGGTGTGGGTGACACAGAATGTTGCAAGGAGACAGTCACTTGTTCTCGGATGGTAGATTCAGATGTGAAGGGGTACGATGTGCTTGGAGCACAGTACAGCCGGCCGGAGTTGCCGAGCGGTTCTAGGCGCTACAGTCTGGAACTGCGCGACCGCTATGGTCGCAGGTTCGAATCCTGCCTCGGGCATGGATGTGTGTGATGTCCTTAGGTTAGTTAGGTTTAATTAGTTCTAAGTTCTAGGGAACTGATGACCTCAGAAGTTAAGTCCCATAGTGCTCAGAGCCATTTGAACCAACCAGTACAGTACAACTATGATGGTCAGACGTGGTCTAACGGAAGCTTGATGACGGTTATGCCTGCCTTCATGTTCCCATGAAGTGCTATAGAGGGCGCCTATAGCGTCCGAATACCTCCCAAATCTTGGTATTATACGATTCAATCCGCCGGTCCATGTAGACTCGTAACTTGGCACGCAAAACGCGGAACTGGTCCTTGCAGTGCTGACAGTGGACAAAAATTTTAAAATCAGAGAAAGGCAATTATTCCACTAAGCTTACATTTGTGGTGTGGCGACAGGAGAAGGTTGCTAAATCAGAGCCGCAGAGCTCGTTTCGAGAAAAAAAGAAAAATAGGTCAGCAAAGCCTGAACGAAAATGTAACACTAATGCTCAAGGAACGTAAATTACCTTTTTAAGAAAAACGATCTTGAAACTAATGCCAGCAGATCTAGAGAACCAGAATTCGGAGAGGATTACGCAACTTTTCAACATTTTCCATCGTCAGTCTCGCCTAGCGACCATGAAAGTAGGAAAAAAGTATGCGTGCAGAAACTTATAGACACTCATTTTTCCTTTGCTAGAATACGTGCAGGATCGAGGGAATACGATTCCCTAAATGTCTCTCTTTTTACAAGGCAGGTCGTTCCATCAGCTCGTGACGAATTAGCTTCTTACTTGCGGCTTAAAATGTACTGTTGGCTTTCACGAGACCGTTTTTGTAAATGGAATGTCGTTCAGTACAAATTTGGACCAGCAGTAATGAAACCGTGTTTTCTGAGTTAACAGTAATCCTCAAGAAGGGCACATGCTACTACTAAAGGAGACACATCATTCACTCACTGCTCCATTGTCTCCTGACCAGGGGTCGTAAACTTAAGGTGATACATGATGTCACGCAGGATTTCTGCGACTATGACGAAAACTTAAGCAGATTTATATCGCGGCTGAATATGTCGCTAGAATAACTGATCACCTGCTGATCGAAAATTCTTATTTACTGACGCGTTTCGAGCGTAATCCGTTATCAGAACATAAACAAATAAAGTTCTTCATACAAAGTATGGAGTCCATATGCCAGCAAACAGCCTCAGAATTCAACCCCGCATCTTGCATACTAAACACATCTTCCTAGACAAGCTGCCTGCCAAAACCGTGGTTACTTGATATTGGCTCTCACAGTCCAATTATTCACTGCAGCCTAACACTGCAGTACACATTCATGGCGGTAGTGACAGGAACTCTTAGCTGATGCTGTGAGAACGGGGTCCAAATATTTTACTGTAATGGGAAAACTGTTAGTACCTATGTTTTAGGTTTTATGGCGTGACAACAGATGAACGTCTTTAGAGATGCAGGTCCTTAAATAAAACTTGAAGATGAGAGCTAGCGTTGTAGAATCGTGTTATTAATGGGAGTGTACAATAATTTAAGTTATCTGATCAAAAATATCAGGAACCTATTACTGGCCGTAAATACGGGGTATGTCTGCTCTTCATCCTTATAATGGCTTGAACACTGCTGAGAAGGCTTTCAATGAGGTGCCTGAATGTCTGTGGAGGAAAGGCAGCTGATTCGTTCCTAAGTGGCGAAGCCAGAGAAGGAAGTGATCTTGGACGCTCGTGTCTGGAACGAAGGTGACGTTCTATCACATATACATCTACATACATTCTCCGCAAGCCACCATACGATGCGTGGCGGAGTGTAGCCTGTACCACCAGTAGTCGTTTCCTGTTCCACTCGCAGAAAGAGCGAGGGAAAAACGACGTTCTGTATGCCTCCATATGAGCCTTAATTTCTTTTATCATATCTTCGTGATCCCTACGCAAAGTGTATGTTGGCGGCAGTAGGATCGTTCTGCAGTCAGATACAGACGCCGATTCCTTAAACTTTCTCATTAATGTTCGTCGGAATGAATGTCTCCTTCCCTCCAGGGATTCCCACTTGAACTCCTGATGCATATTCGTGACACTTCCATGCTCATCGAAACTAACGGTAACCAATATAGCAGCTCCGCCTCTGAATAGCTTCGATCTCTTCTTTCATTCCGACCTGGTAAGGATCCCAATCACTCGAGCACTAGTCAAGAATAGGCCGCACTAGCGTCCTATATGCTGTCTCCTTTCCAGATGTCCGCCCCGATAACTGAATGGTCAGCGTGACGGACTGCCGTCTTAAGAGGGCAGGGTTCGATTCCCGGCTATGTCGGGATCTTCTCCGCTCAGGCACTGGGTGTTGTGTTGTCATTATCATCATTTCATTCCCATCCGGCGCGCAGGTCGCCCATTGTGGCGTCGAATGTAATAAGACCAGCACCAAGGGGGTCGGACCTGCCCCGTAAGGGGCCTGCCGGCCAATGACGGCAAACGCTCACTTCCATTTCCTTTGCAGATGAACTACACTTTCCTAAAATTCTCTCAATAAACCGAAGTCGACCATTCACCTTCCCTACCACAATCCTTACATGCTCGTTCCATATTATATCGCTCCGCAACGTTACGCCCAGATATTTAAACGACGTGACTGTGTCTAGCAGGACACTCCTAACGCTATATCGCAATATTACTGGTTTGTTTTTCCTACTCATCCTCAATAACGTACTAGGTCACCTTGTATCAACCTGCGGTCACTTAACTTCGACACCTTCCTGTACACCACAGCATCATCAGCGAGTAACAGCAGATTGCTACCCGCCCTGTCTGCCAGATCATTTATGTATACAGAAAATAGCAACGGTCCTATCACACTTTCCTTGGGCACTCATGATGTTATCCCTGTCTCCGATGAACATTCGTCGTCGAGGACAACATAATGGGTTCTATTACTTAAGAAATCTTCCATCAGGCACAAATGTAGAATGAAATTTCGATGAATCACATACACCAACTGTGTACGGGGTGTTGATAGAAATCAACGGGGAGAGTTGGAAATGTGTGTCCGACCGGGATTCTATCATCGTCCCGTACACAGCTGATGTTTGTAATTCACTGAAATTTCATTCTTCATGGCTGTCAGATCTACCACAGTGTCTGTTCTTTCGAACATGTCCCAAAGAACAGACACCATACACACATATCTGGAAGCCTATTACGTGTGTACTTACCTTCGTTAACAGTCTGCAGTGGGGCATCGTGTCGAATGATTTGTGGAAATCTAGGAACACCCCACACCGTAACGCCATCTCCCCCGTACTGCACAGTTGGCTCCAAACATGATGGCAGGTAACGTTGCCGAGGCATTCGCTCTATTCAGATCCTTCCACAGGATTTCCACTAGGTATATCGTGATTATTAATTCTGAATCGCTCCTTTCCAGTCGTCCACTGTCCAGTATCGTCGTTCTTTGCACCACTTAAAGTGCCGCATGCGTAAACTATAGAAACGTTTGACTTATGACAACCTGCTCGACCATTGCACCTCATTCTCTCAAACTTCCTACTCACAGTTATTGTGCTAGATGGACCGTTCATAGCGTTTTGGTGATCACGAGTGATTTCTTTCGTTGATTTCATGCTAGTATTTACAGCGACCCTTCTCAATGATCGGCGCACCCTACCCGTCACTACATAAGGTCTGCTGGTCTTGGTTTACCTGTTGTTGTTTCTTCGCGTTTCTCAGTCACATCATCAACTGTCGACAGGGGCAGCTTTCGAAGGGTGTAAACGTCCTTGTTAGATTTGTCACTCTGGTGACATCCAATGTCCAATGAGCTCCGACCAGCCCATTACTGCTTCCCTACTGACAGCACGATACTCCCCGCCTGCTATTACACTGTCGGGTCCATTTCTCGTGCCACCTAGTGGTCAACGGCGGATTGCACAAGGGTGTCCGGATGCTTTTGAACAGATATCGATACTTAATTAAATAATATGAAACGTTGAATGACCGCTATGTCAAGTCCAATAAAGAGGATAATGTCAAAGCTGTAGCTATGAACAAAGACAGGGAGAAATACGCACTGGTATATACGACTTCCAGCACTGTTCATTAAAGGGCCTGGTTAAAACTGTTTACGACACGCGACTTGGACATGGCTCTTTGACTTTCGCAAGCAAACAGTCGTGTTCGAGTCTAGGTCCGGCGAATTTATTTAATTTATAGGGGAAAGTTCTTTACTGCGACTACTATATCGCAAAGTATCACCCGAGTCAGCTGTTACATCGTTTCTCTTTCTTTTACAACCATCGAGTCCTCCCTGACAACCGAATTTTGTATTTATTCCCAGTAAATATATATATAACCTTTCGTATAGCAGCTCATGTTCTAGATATACGATGGACGTGCAGAAGGTAAGTTTTGTCACTGTTCTCACTCGGAAACTTTATTGCGTAAAACACCATCAGCTATTCACCTTGCACTATTTTGCGTCGTAGTCGTCACAAACATTTGTAGCAGCGTGCTATCAGTTCAAAGAAACGATTCTGGTAAAACTCGGTACCCTCCTATGCAAGGAATTTTCGTACATACTGCTCCATATCCGCATTGATTTGGATGTGAAGTCACGATTGTGTTGCTTTAATGACCTCTACACAATACACTGTCTCTATGTGTTCAGGCACACAGGCCTGATGCTATTCTCTTTCTTTTAGCTCTCTGCACATGCGTCATTCCTCCTCCGCTGACGCCCCTTTCGTCGTTGAACCACATGCTGGGGTGGATTCGTACGGCATTTCTTTGTACCACCTGGTGTACCATATTCTCTTTCAAAAACGATGACGAAACATACTTTCGGGACGTCCCTCGAATCAAATGTGCACTCTGACTGTTACGACGGAAAGAATTCAAGGAATTTAGACGAGTATAACATCTTTTCTCTTTATCCTAGGCTGGCCAGTTCTGCTTGTTACGTCTTCCTGGGAATGGACAAAGATTGCAATAGAAAGAAGCGCACGTGTCCAGACTGCGGACTCTGAAATCCCCTGACAGCGAGTGGTGGAAGGACGCGAACTCTGTCGCGTGTTGGTGCGCTACTAATGGCCGGAGCGACGCTGCTAGAGATGTCACGCAATGCTGCGACGTGGCGGCTCATAGGGAAGCCAGACGGGTTAATGAGCGATGCCGCCGAAAAGCCGGCGACTGGCGCCGCTATGGCGTCTCTTCTTGACCGCCCCCTGGCCTCGCCTCGCCGTCCGAAGGCGCTCGTGGCCAAGAGTCAGTATCCTAAAGCGAACCGCCTCATTCGGAGACGCATTCAAAGCGTTAGGCATAATTATTTTGTACCCTTTCTTCGCCTTCTGCCTCAACGGACCACAGCTTGTCTGACAACTCCCTCATTCAATAGCAAGCATGACTGCGAACAGTGTATACCCTATTTGGTCAAAAGTATGTGAATATTTCTTTGCAATGCGGAATACAACTCTACATGTCGTGAGAGACGGACTCGTTGGATAAAAGAAGGCGGTGATTATTGTGTTATCCTCACCCAATCAGTAACAGCAGAATGGGTTCGTCAGGATACATCGACATATCGAAATCGAAATGGCAATATTGAGTGCCGATATTTTTATTTGAAATTCTTCTTTTGGAATTGTAGTAGAACATAATTTTACCTTCACCCTTTGTGAAGGAGTCTTAGTAGTTTTTGAGCTTTCATCACCTCCAGTCTTTCTCTTTGAGTGTGTCAAGCAATTATAACTGACACGGGGGGGGGGGGGGGGGGGGTGGAAGGGTGGCGGTGTGAATGTAATAACAAGATATCCGTTGTGAAGATAGCACACCAGTTGCAACCATTTCAAATGAAGGTAGTCTGTTATTTCTAGACTTCGGCATTCTGCAAAAACAGTTGCTGAAAGTGATGAACAAAAATCTGAATGACAAGACGTGTGAGAGGAAACGCTGACGTAATGGGCGCTCTGCGCTACCAACAGAAACTGCTACGTTTAACTTCACCACACAACTGCAAATACTAGGTCGCTCGCGTTTGCAGAAATGAAAAAAAGAAAAAAAAACAAAACAGGAAAGTCGACATGAAGTGTTCCAGACAAATCCGATATGTGACGAAACCGAACGACGGACCCATCAGACACTGTTTATTGCGCCATTTACCTGCAGTCCGCCAAGCTTTAACGTGGGTCGTTTTCCTTTCAATTCGTGCTCTAAGGGAGATAAGCAGATTTCTAGCTTGTTGATGTACAAAATATTTAATAATAAATCAATATTTAAATATACATCTCTAAAACTGGCAGTATGTTTACAATGTACAGCCGATTCTTTTTTCTTTCAATTTTTTTTGCCAGTACGTCGATATATTCTCCGTCGACGTATCGATAATTTTTTCGATATATCGAGAGATTACTATGCTTTATTTAATGTTGATACATCGGATTTCCGATATTTTTAAAAATATCAACAGCCCTAAATCGACGTCGCCTTAGTAACAAACCCACAAGGGCATTTCGACCCTTCTGCAGTTGCTCAAGAGGGCTGTTTAGGTTGTGATTGTGAAGTGGAAACGCGAAGGAATCAGTTGTGTTTCAAGGTGTTACCAGCAAGCCAATTAGCACAATAAGAGTGCGTAAGGAGTTAAAAAGTATGTAGTTCACTGTTTTGATGAATAAAGCTATAGCCTGTGGCAATCCGATGGATAGTTTGGATTTGGAAAATGGCACAAGAACGATATCTGCCATCATTTGTAACGCCAAAAGCGAAATACGGAAGAGTTGATGTTACTTTATGGGGATGTTTCTCGTAGTTAAGGTGCGGTCCCGTTGCTACAGCACTGTGGACTGCGAATAATACAGGAACAGTTCGGAGAAGATAATTGTTTGTATTAGCGTAACAATGCACTCTCTCATAAAGCAGCTTCAGTGAGACAGTAATTTGTGGATAAGAATGGACTGAAACGAATCATCCTGCCCAGAGTTCCGCCCTGAACCAAATGGAACGCTTTGGGGATGAGTTAGAAAGTGGACTTCGCTGCAAACCCCAGCGTCCAACATCAGTATTTACTCTGGTTTTGGCTCTGGAGGAAGAACTGGTGCCATTCCTCCACTGGCATTAACACACTTCACTGAAGGTGCTCCAGCAGAGTTCACGCTGTCATAAACGTAAAGAGTGGACCCCACATCAATGTCCACTAATAGGTGCCCATACTCTTTTGTTTGGATATTGTACCTACCACCCAGTTCCATACATACTCGCACGTTAACGCCAAATCTCTGGTAACAGAAGTTAAATACCTATTAGAAGAAGAGGTGAAATGAAATTTCACGTATTGACATTTTATGATATTTTATGTCGGTGATTACAAAATGACGTTTGTCGAGGGTAGAGCAGAGATTTGTTTCTTTACGTCGTTTTTGGGGACATGAATATACGCCTTCGAATATATTGTTCCTAATTTAATATCAATAAAGGTTGGGGGATTGATTCTCTGAGAACATTGGTCTGGAGTTAAAGCGACGGCCAGTTCAGCCACTGGAATATCACTGAAATAGGCAATTTCGATGATGGTATGCTATAAGGGTAGAGAGGCAGTCAGGTCTCTTGATCCACCTCATGAAGACACTGCCACGTCATTGCCAAGCATGTGTACCGGTTGGGGGTCAGCATATACACTGTTAACATATTTTTTCAAATTTATTTTCTTGCTTTTTAAACTTGTACCTTTGATTTGCGAAGTGCTGTCTTAGGGACCTGCATCCAACCAGTCTTATGACTGAACGCCACCGCAGCAAGAAGATCTTCTACATCAATGGGGTAGACACGTATAGTAAGTTTTAGCTTACGCATCGCAGCTATAAGTTTACCTTGGAGTCAACTGTAAGTAGCTGGTTCAAGGAGTTTGCTAGTAGGGGTCCGCTGGTGCAGCTCGTTCATTCGCTCCCTGGTTCATTACCAAGGGTGCTGGCCGAAATGGCCACAGCGCAGCAACAAAAGACGTTTTGAGTTCTGGTTCTAGTAGATGCAATCGAGTTAAAACTGTGTGGCGCTGTCTTCCATACCTCGTGCAGTGTAAATAGAATCGGGACTTCTTCACATTGCATTATTTACCTCTAAGGCCACGTGGTCGCATTTTTTTCTTTTGCGGGGGGGGGGGGGGGGAGGAAGGTGTCTATGCCCTCCCTCTCAACAATTTTGAGTGAAATGAGGCGTCGCATGGCTACAGCAGAGAATGTAGTTTAACTTTGTATTTTTCTCTCTCATCCTGTCAAGGATACGCTGAACCTCATACCAAACGTAAACGAAAACTTTTATTCTAAACGTAATTGTAAGAAGTGCTCCAAAAATGTATGACGATGTAGTATTTTATTTTTGTACTATTGGGAAATTTCGTTCTTAGATTGCATACAAGTAACGTAATAAAATGTATTTTGTGAAGCAATATGCAGTACATTACATTTTTAGTTAAAGTTAAAAGCAGTGAACAAACATACTATATTGTCCATTAGATGTAATAATTTACTCGATAAGTTTTAAATTGATCATAGGCTTTACTATCCTAAGGCTGAAATCGTACAAAAGTGCGAAAATAAAATTAAAATGAACAGTTGTAGGTCTCATGGAATCATCCAAGAAATTCATAGCATATTGCAGATCCGGGATCAAAGAAAAACTTGTACGGTCAGGTGGTTGCTTGGAAAATAAAAATCTACTATAAATAAATTCCTGTCTTTATGGGGAGATATTCCTGTCTTTATGTGGAAGTAAAGTCTTGTGAAATCAGATAAAACTCTTTGAAACACCCTGTATTTCAATCACACCTTTTGAACGCCCGTACGCCAAATATCTGAAGATTTAGTTTTCCCTATACTATTTCTAGCACTCTCTCAATCTACTTCGCCACCATTCCTTAATTGCGCTTGCCTTGTATGGTAGTGAGGTTAACGAGACTTGCTAACAGCATCGTGCCTTACGTCGCCAGAGGTTCCTTCCTTGGCGCATTTAGGGAGTGGCACAGACCTGGCGGTCCACCGCTAATTGCGTTGACTGAAGTTAAAACAACAGCGAACAAGGAGAGGCTGTAATGCTCTGCCCAAGGTCGCAGCCGCGTCGTCACGACACGTTTCTCCACGCCTCACGTCTCGCTGTGGTGGAGTCAGGAGGTGAGATCTTCCCCTGCAGCGGTAACGACGACGACGAGAATTACGAGGTTCTCTCGACGTGGCTGGCTGACATCGTGTTTCATCTTTGCCAGGCTGACTAGCGATTCCATTTTAGCACACACAATATTTCGACAACCAGTCGAAATGTCGAGCGCAGAATTGAAACCGTTAGCACTGCTGGAAATCCGACAGGGATGTTAATCGTGACCTCTCAATATTCCATTTTTTTGCAAAGCAACTAAGATTGAGAGGCATGAAAAGGTGAACATATGACCAACAACATTCGTCTTGGTTTCTGCACCAAGCAACAGAGAGGTTAGTTTATTAAATTGAGGATCCGAAGTGCACCCAGTTGCTTTGTCATCATTAAAGTATCTGAAATCTGTCTGTGCAGTCGCTACAAATCTATTTTATCATACGATTTCCGTTTTGTTCACTTTAAGCATCGCCAATGACAGCATTTTTTTCTTACACTGAGGTGACAAAAGTCATGGTATACCTCCTACTATCGTGTCGGACCCCCTTTCGCCCGGCTTAGTGCAGAAACTCGACATGGCATGGATTCAACAATTCGTTGGAAGTCCCTGCAGACATACTGAGCCGCGCTGCCTCTATAGCCGTCACTGTGAAACTATTGCAGATGCATGATGTTGTGCGCGAATTGATCTCTCAATTACATCCCGGAGATGTTAGATCGGTTTCATGTCGGGTGATCTGGGTGGCCAAGTCATTGGCTCGAACTGTCCAGAATGTTCTTCAAACGAATCGTAAACCACTGCGGCCCGGTGACATGACTTCGTTGTTTGGGAATATAAACTCCGTGAATGGCTGCAATTGGAAGGGTGGAGACCTCCTGTGAACAGTTCGTTGCAAGGCGTCCCAGATATATTCAATAATGTTCATATCTGGGGCGTTTGGTGGCCAGCGGAAGTGTTTAAACTCAGAAGCAATTCTGGACGTGGTCGTGCGGTAGCGTTCTCGCTTCCCACGCCCGGGTTCCCGGGTTCGATTCCCGGCGGGGTCATGGATTTTCTCTGCCTCGTGATGACTGGCTGTTGTGTGATGTCCTTAGGCTAGTTAGGTTTAAGTAGTTCTAAGTTCTAGGGGACTGATGACCATAGATGTTAAGTCCCATAGTGCTCAGAGCCAATTCTGGACGTGTGGCGTGTCGCATTGTCCTGCTGGGATTGCCCAACTCCACCGGAATGCACAATGGACATGAATGGATGCAGGTGATCAGACAGGATGCTTGCGTACGCGCTGGCCGCTGTGCTAGAGCTGTTCTAGGCGCTTCAGTCCGGAACCGCGCTGCTCCTACGCTCCCAGGTTTGAATCCTGCCTCTGGCATGGATGTGTGTGATGTCCTTAGGTTAGCTAGGTTTAACTGGTTCTAAGTCTAGGGGACCGATGACCCCAGATGTTAAGTCCCAAAGTGCTTAGAGACATTTGAACTTGAGTACGTGTCACCTGTCAGAGTCGTATCCAGATGTATCAGGAGTCCCACACCACTCCAAATGCACTCGCCTCACATCATTACAGAGTCTCCACCAGCTTGAACAGTCCTCTGCTGACATGCAGGGTCCATGGATTCATGAGGTTCTCTCCATACCCGCCCACGTCCGTCTGCTCGATACAATGTGAAACGGGACTCGTCCGACCAGGTGACATGTTTCCACTCATCACCATTCATTGTCGGTGTTGACAGACCCAGGAGAGGCGTAAAGGTTTGGTGTCGTGCAGTCATCAACCGTACACGAGTGGGCCTTCGGCTCCGAAAGCCCATACCGATGATGCTGAATGGTTCACACGCTGACACTTGTTGATGGCCCAGCACTGAAATCTACAGCAATTTGCGGAAGGGTTGCACTTCCGTCACGCCGAACGATTCTCTTCAGTCGTCGTTGGTTCCATTCTTGCGGGGTCTTTTTCTTGACGCAGTGATGTCGGATATTTGGTGTTTTACCGAATTCCTGATATTCATGGTACACTCGTGGAAATCGTCGTATGGGAGAATCTCCACTCCATCGCTACCTCGGAGTTATTGTGTCCTATTGCTCGTGGGACGACTATAACACCACGTTCAAACTCATTTAAATCTTGATAACCTGATTTTTAGCAGCAGTAACCGATCTAACAACTGTGTCAGACACTTGTCTTATATAGGCGTCGCCGACTGCAACGTCGTGTTCTGCCCGTTTACATATATCTGTATTTGAATAGGCATGCCAGCAGTTTCTTTGGCGCTTCAGTGTAACACATTTGAAGCTGGAGCACGTGCTGTCCGTCTCATGTCTGTCTCCGCACCGGTTGACACAGAAAACGGACCCACTCAGGAGGATCAGCCGCGAGGCTGAGATGTCTGCAGGCGCGGGGAAACCCCACGGCTGGTGGTCCGGCCGGCGGGCCACAGTGGGCCAGGCAGGCAGGGTCCACGGCGACCTTCAGCAGCCACCGCACCAGCTGCCCAGGAATTCCCGGCGCGTCCCGCACTTCTTGCCGCCTCTCCGTCTCCCGCAGCAGCCGCAACTACCGCTCCTGGTGTAGCGTCTGACTGGCGTGCCGCGTCACGGCTACACGCCGCTGCGAGGCGTAGGATTGGAATTGTAAAGCGGCCTCCAGACGGCCAATAACATTGTGCAATAGTACATATTGCGCAATATTATTGACCGTATGTAGATAAGATTGAAGGTTGTGCTGTATATTGTGCAATATATTGACAAATCTACTGCAGTTAGATTATATTGAGGAAAACTGCGTAGATTGGATATTCTCCAGTCAGTATTGTATAAGGGGCATTCAATAAGTAATGCAATACGTTTTTGACTCTCGACAAATTTCGGTTGAAAAAATAGGGAAGTTATTGTGGCACATCGTGAAATATTCCCGCTTCAGCCCCTATAGTTTCACGAAGTTCCGAAAGGTGGTGGCGCTATGCCTAGCGTTCAAAATGACGTCTGTAACGCTGGTGCTTTCCAGAGAGCTGCCATTGAGTTTCTTCTGGCGGAAACTAGAGCGTTGTAGACATTCATAGGCTCTTGCAGAATGTCTGCGGAGACCTGGTAGGAAACAAAAGCACTGGGAGCCGTTGGACGAGGCGTTTGTCAGCAACGGAAAAAGGTCGCGGAAACCTGTCCCATCTTTTGCGTGCTGCCGCAAACGGTTGTGACTCCTGCAGTATTGGAACGTGCGGACACTCTCATTCGAAATGATCGACGGATCACAAACACCTTGCTGTTCAAATTGACGTATCTGTTGGTAGTCCTAATACACTCACAGGTGTATGCCCTCCGGGCTGCTCGCTGCCCTACAGAAGATCATAAAAAGCAAGGAAGGACCATTTGTGCGGAATTGCTTGCGCGTTGAGAGGTTGATTTGTTTCTTTTAATATGTGCCAGGGAGCTGATAAGTACGTCGTTGAGTGTCCATAAACTCTAAAAATACCCCCCCCCCCCACCCCACCCCCCACCACACACACACACACACACACACACACACACACACACACACACACACACACACACACACACAATCGTGACAACATTTGTCGAACATTGTCACAGGCGATGAAATTTGGGTTCATCACTTCGGCAATCCCTGGAGTGGCATCACACGACCCCTACTCCGAAGAGAAAGTTCAAAGCAGCACCCTCAGCCGGTAGAGTCTTGGCGACGGTCTTCTGGGACTCTGGAGGGGCTGTTCTGTTTGATGTCCCTCCTCATCGTGCAACGATTAACTCGGAAGTGTGTTGTGCTTCCCTCAGGAAACTGAAGAAACGACTTCAGCGTTTTCGTCGCCACAAAAGTGAAAACGAACGTCTTCTTCTTCATGACAACGCAAGGGTTCACACAAGTCTGCGTATCCGAGGAAAGTTCAAAAAACTTCATTAGAGTGTTCTTCCTCATCCACCGTACAGCCCGGACCTCGCACCAGCCGACTTCCAACTGTTTGTCCCTATAAAAGACGCATTCCGCGGCAAGCAGCACGTGGATGATGGCCGCCTTATCGATGCAACAACACGTCACAGGCCCTCCTAGCGAGGTGGCGTGAGACCGTCGAATTGACCGGATAGTATGTTGAAAAACAGGGGTTAGTAGCCTAAAGAGCGGAGAATAATATGGTGTATCGGAATCCTGAATAAAACGAACTCGCTCTCAGCAGAGAAGTGTTGTGTTACTTACTGAACGTCTCTCTCACATCTTTGTAAGTTCGTTATCTTATGCTTAACTGTTTATTCTGCACGACTTCTTGTGTTATGATGTAGAATGCTGATGTTCATTTGAGAATTACTGTAAGGCTATAGAGATTTGTCAGCTTTACGGGGTGTTGAGTGAAACGCGAACAGTAATTGTAAAAAAAAAAAGAAAAAGAGAAAAAAACAGAGTTATATGATTAATTGTTGTTGAAATGTAGGGGAGTATACTCGGAAGCACAAAAACTTCAATTAGCAAGGAAATTATATTCATTGCTGACAAATTATAGAATCGGAAAGTGGAGCTAGTGCTGACGAGCTAGTGGAGAAAACACTTTAGCACTTTGATGTCACGAATTTTTTCACGTCCAAGCAATGTGATTAGAATGTATGTAAATCTCTTTTTTAAAATTGGATATAAATAAAAATTATTATGCAGAAGTAATAAGAATTATGTATGTAACCATTTGCGAAAGTACACCAAATAAGCAACTACATCACAGAAAGTTTCGATAATCATTTAGCTCGCTTATGCTCGAGTTACGTAGTAAATTTTCATGTAGCAGTCTTCCGTTCTTCTTATATCCTCTCACCTTTTATCACGCATTGATCCATCTACGCTTCCTCTTTTTCCTATGTGAGTGCAAAGCCAGCTCAAGAGCCAAATTGAAGACTGTATCCGTCATGTTTGCAAGTCCTAGATTTCACGCTAATATTGCCCAATATCGATTCTCATCGTGCAGTCGACCGTCAATATCTTGTACAATATTACTGTCAGTCCAGGGGCCGCTTAAGTAACAATAACACGTCATTTACGCTGAGATCTGTACAAATCGGTGGCCATTATGATTTGCAACATCAGGATGGATTTACTTCTATACCTACATTCCGCAAACCACCTTATGGAATGTGACGGATAGTACTTTCTGTACCGTCGCTCCCCTCCTCCCCCCCCCCCCCCCCCCGCTCTTTTCTTGTTTCGGTCAGGAATGGTTCGCGGGGAGAACAATTGATGATATCCCTCCATATAAGCTCGAATCGTTCTGATCTTAACTTCATGGTCTTTTCACGTGATATACGTGGACGAAGCAATATAGTGGCTCACTGTTCTAGGGACGAAAGCTCTCGAAACTTTAACTAAAACCACACCATTATACAGAACACCTCTCCTGGAATGTGTACCACTTGATTTGGTTGAACATCCCCGTCACGCTTTCGCACATAGTAAATGAACCAGTAACGAAATGCACAGTTCTTCTTTGGATCTTCTCTGTTTCCTCTATCAGTCGTATCTGGTACGTATCTCATACTCACGAACAATATTAGCATTGGTCGAACGAATGTTTTATAAGCTACCTGCTTTGTGGATGGACTACTCTTTCCAAGGTACTCTCAGTGTGGCACCTGCCTTATCTGCGATTACCTTTATGAGGTCATCCCACTTAAAATCATTCCGTATGGATACTCCTAGGTATTTTATGGATGTCACTACTTGCAGTGATTGTTCTACAATCGTGTAGTCATTCAAAAATTTGACTTTCTGTCTCTTTATGCTCAATACGCCTCAACTGTTTATATTGAATGTCAAAAGCTATTTCCTGCACCAAGCATCACTCCTCTGCAGGTATTCTTGCATTTCTCTAGACTTTCCTAGCTGTGAGGCTTCTCACAAGGGAACCTCCCCATCGCACCCCCCTCAGATTTAGTTATAAGTTGGCACAGTGGATAGGCCTTGAAAAACTGAACACAGATCAATTGAGAACACAGGAAGAAGTTGTGTAGAACTGTGAAAAAATAAGCAAAATATACAAACTGAGTAGTTCAAAGGAAGATAAGCAACAATAAGGACAAAAGGAACGCAGGAGTGCCGTGGTCTCGTGGTAACGTGAGCAGCTGCGAAGCGAAATGTCCTAGATTCAAATCTTCCATCGAGTGTAAATTTTAATTTTTTATTTTCAGTTTATTTGACAAACTCTTATGTTTTCATCACTTTTTTGGGAGTGATTATCACATCCACAAGAAAACCTAAATCGGGCAAGGTAGAAGAATCTTTTTACCCATTCGCCAAGTGTACAAGTTAGGTGGGCCGACAACATATTCCTGTCATGTGACGCACATGCCGTCACCAGTGTCATATAGAATATATCAGATGTGTTTTCCTGTGGAGGAATCGGTTGACCTATGACCTTACGATCAAATGTTTTCTGTTCCCATTGGAGAGGCACGTCCTTTCGTCTACTAATCGCACGGTTTTGCAGTGCGGTCGCAAAACACAGATACTAAACTTATTACAGTGAACAGAGATGTCAATGAACGAACGGACAGATAATAACTATGCAAAAATAAAGAAAGTAAAATTTTCAGTCGAGGGAAGTCTTGAACCAAGGATCTCTTGTGCATCAGCTGCTCACGCTACCACGGGACCACGGCGCTGCTAAGCACATTTTTTCCATGATGTTGCTTATGTTGCCCATGGACTACTCAGTTTGTATATTTTGCTTATTTTTTCACAGTTCCACACAACTTCTTCCTGTTTTCTCAATAGATCTGTGTTCAGTTTATCAATGCCTATCCACTGTGCCAACTTATAACTAAATCTGAGGGGGTGCGATGGGGAGGTTCCCTTGTCAGTGCACACAGTATAATTCGCTAAAATCCTCTCAGAACTTCCGACGTTATCCACTAGGTAACTGAAAAGTAGTGGACCAGTAACACTCCCTGTACATTTGCGCCTGATGAACTCTCTCAGTTGAAAACGACACCTGCGTTCTTTTTCCCAGAAACTCTTCGGTCCAGTCACATAGCTGGTCTGATATTCGGTGCGCTCGTATTTTATTTACTAGGCGGCAATGCGGAACTGTACCGAACACCTTCCTGAAGTCAAGCAGCTCGGCACCAACCTGGGCACCGGTATCTACTGCTTTCTTGTTCTCGTGGACGTACGGAGCAAGCTGGGTTTCACAAGATCGTTGTTTTCTGAGCCAGTGTCGATTGCTACGTTTTTGCTCCTTTAGCATACTCAGACGCAATCAGAACGGTTGCAGTCTATATCTCTACGCAGCCGGGCTTTAACGAGCGCTAAACAACCTTTGCTAGAGTGCTACGTACGTCTACGTTTACACGTTGTTCCACTGTTCCACGTGACCAGTGTTGCCATGAATTGAAGCGGTGTCATCTCAGCCAGAGCAGTACGTTGGCTGCGGTTCCGTAACGTAACGTTAATGAAACCAGTCCTACGTCTATGTTACTGGAACCTGATTCCACGAGCTTTGTAGTGACGATGCGAACGGCCATTTTCTTCAATACTTATTGCGCCGGACTAGTACGGCCGGTTTAGTCTAGCCAGCAGTGTCTGCATTTCTACAGCTGGGCGATGCCACCGAAGTAACATCTGGGCAAGATGTGGAATACAGCTGTGAAGCGTGCTACATGGGGAAATTCGACAAGGGCGACACAAAGAAACATGCTGCACACGAGAAATTGTTGCTGCCTGCATGCACCACTTTGCGACGAGAACCGATGAGTTGAACCTATGTCGCCAGCTATCCGCCAGTCAGTGGATCCGTACAGCTTGTCATGCGATGCGTATTGGACGACTGAGAAAATTACTTCATTTATTTAAGATCGTCATAATTCATGTATAGTGGCCACAAATATAACAGATTAATACAGGCTAAGCTAAGACTGCTCACCACCAAATTTGGTTGCCGCATCTTGGAAGCAAGGAATAAAATCACGTTTGTATGGCACTATAAGTACAGGGTTCCCAGCTAACTCTGCCACCTTATGGACTACATTTCCGAAACGAAACAAAATGTGAGAAGTGCAACCGCCCAGGGATACACCTATTCCAGGGAATCACACAATGGCAGGAATCCATAATACATAAACGTAAACGAACATCACTTTCAACACAAAGTTACCTTTTTTAAGTGGTGCACGTATGTTTTTTCTACAGAAATGAAAACTAGAGGAACAGTTAGTGACGGTAGACTTATTTTCACTGTTCTAAACCTGGTACCTTCTGAAATACGAAGACTTTAAAGGATGGCACAATTTCTGCCGTAATGCATAGCGCAAGGATTGCCTACAGTAGGCTTCAAGACAGTGTAGGCAACCCACATTACGGCATTCCCGCAGAAACTGTGACACTTTCCTTTATTTAAAGTCTAGGGTCACTTATCCCAGAGGGTATAAGGTTTAAAGCAGTGAAACCAAGTCTGCCATCAGTAAGTGTACCTCTAACATTTATTTCGGTAGAAAAACATACTTGTGTCTGTTATGATGACGATGAACGAGTCGTCGCCAATGTTGATTGGCGGCGAATGCTAAATAGAAACATATAAATCACAAAAGGTTTGTCAGCAACGTCGATAAGTTGGTGGCTGCATGGTCTGGATGTGCAACGACTAAAATAATTAGAAGTCGCCGGTAAAAAATAATATATATTGTACTTAACTGGTTGTACAGGATTCTTCTTGGCTGCATACATATAATGATAAACAGATAGCTGTTGAGGTATCACTTAGGCCATACGTTACTAAGCACCTTATTAGAGGTTGCTTCCTATCAGCTGAAAGCTATGCTGCTTTACTACTTGACGTCCCGAGCAAGAGTGGACGGGAGCTCGCTAGAAACTTGATACAAGCCGCGGAGCGGCGTTAGCGGCGCTGGTCGCGACTCGCGGGTCCAACGATACTAATACGGACCGCGGACGATAACTGCAACCCCTAACAAGTGAGGTATCGAACGTTGATGCCATATTGTTACTAGAACAAAAAAGAACATACTGCTGTAGGAGATGGTTGTTTATTTCCAGAGACTCTGCATTCCTCCCCATTGCCTGCACATTTGTGCATCTCTGGCGAACGTTTCATTTGGAAAATACTAACTGTGTCAATTCATATATCTATTTTCTGTTCAAATGTTCAAATGTGTGTGTGAAATCTTATGGGACTTAACTGCTAAGGTCATCAGTCCCTAAGCTTACACACTACTTAACCTAAATTATCCTAAGGACAAACACACACATGGATGCCCGAGGGAGGACTCGAACCTCCGCTGGGGACCAGCCGCGCAGTCCATGACTGCAGCGCCCAAGACCGCTCGGCTAATCCCGCACGGCATCTATTTTCTGAGGCAAGTAGTATGCAGCACATCTTGTCAGTAGATCAAGCGGTAGTGCTTTGCGATAGTTGGTGTCTGATTTTCGCTTCATTGAGTTTATCTTATCATTCCGTTACCTAAAACCTTCTGTTCCATCTGTACGTAACTTTTTAAATAAAATTCCATTGCCAGCTTGCTGTACTCCAAAAAAGTCCTTTAGAGATTGTTGACCTTCAACAAAGAGTTCCTTTCTCTCTATTGTGGCTTTCTTCTCTTTCCTCTTATTTTGTTAATCAAGATCACGACTAAGAATGTAGCTGTTGCTGCCGTTTACAAAGACACGACGCACGTTTCCAGAATGAATTGTCCCTCTGCAGCTGAGTTTGTGCTAGTCCGAAACTTCCCGGCAGACAAAATGTATGCCAGCACGGGACTAGAACCTGGGGGGTCTTTGCCTTTCACGGGTGAGCTGCCCAAGCACACCTCACGACCAGCAGTGACAGCTTTACTTCCACCATTACCAAAGGTAAAGTTCCCAGGTTCGAGACCCAGTCCAGCGCACAGTTTTAATCCGTCTGGAAGTTTCCTGATGTACGAGCTGCATTCAGAATGTAATGGAACACAGTTTTTTCTGAGAGCAGGATTTTTTTTCATGATTCCAGTACCCCATATTATTCCCCACTCTTTTGGCTAAAAAACTCCGTTTTTCAACATAATCTACGTTCAGTGTGACGGCCTTATGCCACGATCACTGGGAAGGCCTCCATGCCTGCATGATAACGCTCTACTGGTCGAGGTGGGGGCCAACGTTTTTTCTGCAACAATAATTTCCCCGTCATCCACGTCCTGCTTCTCCCATGAGCAGATTCGCACTGCTGGTCTGTCGTTGCTCTTTATGGCCGTCAGTTAGGCAGCGAGGAACCAAGTAGGCACACTACTATCTGTACCCCAGGAGGTGGACGCGTGTATCAGCACTACCATCAGAGACTTCCAGTTGAGCAGCGAGGTGTTTGATAGTGGTCCGTCGATCACCTCGAATGAGAGTGTCCGCACGTTTCAACGTTGGAGGAGTCATAGCTTTCTGCAAGCCTGCAGGCTCGCGGGTGATCGGTCATGTTTGCGCGACTTTGTTGTAATGATGACCGGCGCCTCGCACAAAGACTCACCGCGCTTTTGTTCGCTACCAGGTCTTCGTAAGCAATGGGCAAGGGTCTATGAATATCTGCGATCCTTTGGTTTTCCACAAAAAAAAATCAGTGACAGTTCTCTGCCTGGAAGGCAGAAGGCTACGCAAAGCGCCGCCTCGTATCGGAACTTCACGAAGCTAAAGGGGCTGAAGCGAGAACATTGCACAATGTCCCACAACTAATTCCGCACATTTTTTGAACCGAAGCTTGTCGAGCAAAAATAAGTCGTTGCATTACTTACCGAATGCGCCTCGAACTTGTTGCTCCGATGGAACTGAGGTACAGTCGTGGACAAAACGAGCGAGACCGTCGCATTTTCGTTATGCCGATCCCCACAGCTTTAAAGTCTGCTACACAGCATAACAGGCAAGGCGACGAAGTGCTACCAACATACTATGCACAGGTGTGAAATTGAAAAACTATCCGAACTTTGTCAGACTGTTTTCAATCATGTGTAAGACTGTATTAATGCTGATTAGTGTGTTACACACAACACGTAAATATAAGATAAAAATGAAAGAAGCAACGCTAATTAGTATGAACTGTACCAACAAAAAGGAATTTCACCTTATCGAGATAACATAACTGTTTTAGTAAGACAAAATACCCCAGATCGTTAAGAATTAGCGAAATATTATGCGCATTCGGCCGCGAAACGGTCTGTGTCAACTTTCAGACCAGTCATATGGAATTACCATTGCTGACCTACCATGAAAGTGTGCAAATTTAACAATGCCTGAAGATTCATAACTAAATTCAGTTAAAATTCATACAGTGCCACACTTACGTCAATGCAATTATTTACAGAAGCGGAAAAAGTTGGCAGCAACAAACATGAAATTCTACAAGATTTTCATATTTACATCCACAGGGCGCCGGTACAGAATAGAGGTAGCAATAAAACGTATTGGGGGCGCGAGAATTTCTTAAAATTGCTTTACTAATGGTCTATCCACCTCCATCGAGATTAGAACCGAAAACGAACCAGAACTCCGTTGCAGTAGCAGGGTAGGCAACTTCCAGTTGTAGTACTACGGAACAATGTAGGGGACTCTAAAATGCGCAACTTAAGATCTAAGAGCACTTGTTCGTCTTAGATACTGTGAAACACATCTCTTGTACTGCAAGCTCTTTGGTTTCCGTCGGCCGGCCGCTGTGACTGAGCGGTTCTAGGCGCTTCAGTCCGGAACCGCGCTGCTGCTACGGTCGCAGGTTCGAATCCTGCCTCGCGCATGGATGTGTGTGATGTCCTTAGGTTAGTTTGGTTTAAGTAGTTCTAAGCCTAGGTGACTGATGACCTCAGAAGTGAAGTCCCATAATGCTCAGAGCCATTTGAACCATTTAGAGCCAAAGCATGTAGAGTTTCATATTTGTTACTGCCAACTTTTTCCGCTTAAGTGTGGCATTGTATGACTTAACTGAATTTAGTTATGAATCTTCACGCATTGTTAAATTTGCGCACTTTTATGGTAGGTCAGCAACGGTAATTCCGTATGACTGGTCTGAACGTTGACACAGACCGTTTCGCGGCCGAATGCGCATAATATTTTGCTAATTCGTAACGAACTGGTGTATTTTGTCTTACTAAAACAGTTATGTTATCTCGATAAGGTAAAATTCCTTTTTGTTATTACAGTTCATACTAATTAGCGTTGCTTCTTTCATTTATATCTTATATTTACGTGTCGTGTGTAACACATTAACCAGTATTAATATAGTACTTCACAAGATTGAAAACTGTCTGCCAAAGTTCGGATAGTTTTTCGATTTCACACCTGTGCATAGTACGTTGGTAGCATAGACAGTTCGTAGCAAGCGGTTTTAAGCAATACATTTTTACCGGCGACAGCATCTGCGTAGCACGATTTCATGCAGCCCACCACAGTTGACAAGACTAGGCAGCACGTTGTATGGGAAGTGTGGCAACGTGTCTCCTAGTGCTGCCGCGGTGGGACTACGCCTCTAGGCAACAGTTTTCTTTCCGCAGATGAGGAGCCCGCGGCCAGGGAGTAGAGGAGCTGAAGAACCGGACTGCTGCTGGGCGCTAACGGGTCGCTACTTGCTGCGTGACAGCGGCAGCAGCAAGCAGCAGCAGGGCTTTAAATCGCCGCCGCTAATGAGCTGAGAGGACGAGAAGAAGTGGTGTCGAGCTGCCGCAGCGGCAGTGCTGGTGAGGGAGTCGCCACGGGCGCCTAACCACTGCCCCTCCTCTCACATTACAGTTGCACCAACAAACCACGTGTAACACCTACAACGCCTCTCGGTGTTAATAAACCAAAATAGCTCCCAAATTAGTTCCCATGCCCTCGAAACATAAATTCAGAAAATGTCCCAAGCCCCTCCACAAGTAGTAATTTACGAAATGGAAATAAGAGACAAATAGAGGGAAATCTATAGAAGAAAAATAACAGAAAAGAATTTTAATCATAAATTTTGGAAGCATGGGAATGGGAAAAAACGATAGAAATGGTTAAATTATTAGTTATTCTTATATATGAGAAAATCAATATTATAGTCACAGAACGTAGGTCTTGAACACCAAAGATAGCGTTTACTAAAGTATAAATAGACATACAATGCAATTATGATACTCTAGTCTCTATCCTCTAGTCTGTTTGAAGTCAATTAGGACGTACAGCTTTAGGAAGCAACAATAGGAGCCTTATTAAACCAGGGCGCATGAATAAATTGCAACGAGATTGTTTTTTGGGAAGCATTAATTTCAGATCAGAATTAGAACTTTTGTCATATTAGAGGAACGGGGAGGTGATCAATAATCTCTCTGACTTTAACGCCACTTCGTGTGAAGATTTAAATATTTTACGGAATTAACGATTTTTGGACAGATTCGGACTTTGTATTGTGATAGTGGAAAAGTTTTACTTCACGCGACTAGTAATCATAGTTCGTGACAGTTTATGGATATTAAACGGGAACAATCTTTTTATCGAAAGTGACAGAACATTGTATAGTATCTCTGATATCAACGGGATTCCAGATTAGATACTTATTCAAAGAACCCCTTTGAATACGATCGTGTGAATGAACTGATTTATTAATAATTATTGTTAAATAAAATAACGTGTTAATTTGAAACTGACTATTCGTATTGAACTTTACTTCGATTTAGGTTCATAAATAATTAGGTTACGTGATTTTCACCAAGAATAAACTGCAGACTAGTAACTGAAAAAAGTAAACGAAAATCTATTGAAAACACTAGTATTAATTTACTTATGCCTTTTTCCTTCAGAACTGGGAAGATAATACGTGTAGTGACTCACTGGGGTTAATTTAAGAACTAGCCGGGATAAAACAAAATCCCTCAATACCAGTCAATGTATAGATAAATTAACATTCCTACTTTCATGCAAGATACGGAAGTCGGGATAGAAAAAAGGGTCGCTACACACGGCAGTTGAGTTTAGGCTTATTCTGTGCACCTACGTCACGCGTCCTCCAGCAACAAATGAACGTTCAGTAGTGTTCTGAGCGCTCTGCTGTGGATGTCGAAGCTAATACGATCACTGAATATGATCGTAGCGAGTTGTTTACAGAATTTTTCTTCCACTCGTTACGAGTTGTCATCATTGATGGTGATGGTAAACGACAAATTCTGTATAAGCAAGCGAGAGTCATAATTTGGTGGAGACACGCTTTCCTCAAGCATAAAGCACATATATGCACGTATTGCAACTGTCGCTTGAAATCGACAGCACAGCACGTTCCCATCTGTGCCTCGACTTGTGCGAAGCACCTCATGAATCGGACTATACCTCTAGACGGGCCCCCAAGGCTCGTTTTTCTCAACCCAATGTCCGAAAACCGCTTCTGGTCGGTCATGGCCGCACAACATCGATTCTGCAAATGCGTGGTTTGGCTGCCGGGTTTCAGCGTTCCTGTCAATTTCCCCGCCGTGTGAACCCTTTACTTTAATTTTTCCTCTTATAGCAGCAGTCAGAGATAATATTCGCTTTACACCTGTCGAATTCGTTCGGTTAAGAACAAAGTTCAGACTTCCGGAAAAATATCATCCACGCAATTTCAGAGACGGAAAGGACAGATAGCAGAGAAAACTATCACACATGCATCCAAGCTGCTGACAAGAATAATACAAAGAAAGAGAGGAAATAAAATTGAGATTCTGTTAGATGATGGTCAGTTTGACTTTCAGGGAAGCAGTTCTGGTTTTGCGCTTGATAATGAAAGCAAGACAGAAGAAAAATCAATATAAGCTCGTAGGAGAAGTCGATCTAGAAAACGCTTTCGACAATATAAAATGGTGAAAGATGTTCGACATTCTGAGAAAAATAGGAGTAAGCTACAGAGAAAGAGGGGTGGAAATACAATATGTACAAGAGCCAAGAGGGAGCAGTAAGACTGGAAGACCAAGAACGAAGCACTCGGCATTAAAATGCTGTCTTTCGCTCCTGCTGTTCCATCTACATATCGAGGAAGCAAGACGGAAATAAAAGTTCAAGAGTAGGATTAAAATTTAAGATGAAAGGATATCAATGCTATCGTCAGTGAAATTGAAGAAGAATTATGAGATCGACTGAATTGATTGAAGGGTCTAATGAGTACAGAACACAGACCGACTAAATCAGAAAAAGACAAAGGCAATCAGAAGCAGCAAAAATGGTAATAGCGAGAATCTTAACATCAGAATGGGTGTCGCAAAATAGACGAAATTAAGGAATTCTTCTACGTTGGAAGCAAAATAACCTAGACGAACGAGGCAAGGAGAACATAAAAAGCAGATTCACTCAGGTAAAGAGGAATTTCTTGATCAAAAGATGTCTCCTAGTACCAAACATCGGCCTTAATCTCAGGTGAAACTTCTGAAAATATATGTTTGGAGCAGAGCGTCGTATGAGTGAGACTCATGGACTGAGGGAAGTGTTTTAGATGTGTGGTGTGCTACAAACGAATGTTGAAAATTAGGAGGAATAATAAGAAACTGTGTTTTCCGCGGGACTGGCGAAGAAAGGATACGGAAAATACTGAGAAGTAGAGGGGATACGTGTTAAGACATCAGGGACTAACTTCTGCAGTACAAGACTGAGCCGTAGAGTCCAAAAATTGTCGGGGAAGAAAGAGATTGCAAAACATCTAAGAAATAATTGAGGACGTAGAGTGGATGTGTTACTCGAAGATAAAGAGGTCGGTACAAAGGAGAAATTCGTGGCAGGTTACGTCGTCGTAGCGATCAGAAGACTGATCACCCAAAAAAGGGCAGCTGTCTACGGTAGATCACTAGAGGAATGAACAGTTCTTATCATCAGCAAAATGTGCAAATTATGCACCGTTTTCAAGAACGATCGTCAAACAGGCACACGCAAGTGTAAGCCTGTCCCGCAGACTTCAGTACTGACGTCTTTTGGTAGCATATTGCAACATTCCTGGAAACCGAAACTCTTCTCTGTTGGAATCAGGATGGAATGCAAAAACAACGATCACGTGAAGCCGAACTCGTACTACTCTTGCATTGGGCCCAGAAGGCAGTAGACACCAGCACCCAGTTTGATTCCGTGTTCCTTGATTTCTGGAAGTCGTTCAGTACAGTTCCACACTATAATGAACGAAATACGAGCTTATAAAGTATCAGGGCCAGCTTTGTGGTACGAGTGAAGAGTTCCTGTCACACAGAACACAGTACGTCGTTTTGAAAGAAAATCTTCAGACATAAAAGTAACTCGAAGTTAATAGTTGTTAATATTCGTTCGCTAATACCAGTAACAACAGCAGGTCTTCCTGCATTTCGCTGTTTTCTGGCGTGGTGACTTTTCTTGTACAAGAGCATCATCCGCAACTAGCATCCTGGAATTTCTGTTGTTCACTGTGACTGAAATCTCACCCCCAAGTTTCTTTTGTGAATAAGCTAGTGATTTTTTAATAAATCGCAGAAGCAAACATTAGAAGCTTATATTCCATGACTCTAATAACTTGCAGTGCAACAAATGCACTTGTTCTTGCAGAAGTATACATAGGAGAAAGCGTAGGAAGCGATCTGAAATGAAGTGCGATGAGGACGTAAATGTAGGAAAAGCGGATTCAGGCTGAAAACGTAATCAATTCACGAAAAAATGTCTTACCACACATTCGTTCGATCGATTTTCGAGCACTGCTCGTCAGTCTGGGACATTTAAAAAGGTAGGATAAATAGAAGCGACAGAGAGGATGCAAAGCAGAGCGAAGTGATATGTGACCGGTCCGTTCTGCAATCGGCTGTGACGTTACTGTGGTGCACCCTTCCTGTGGCAGATGCTACAAGAGTGATAATCTGCATCTCAGAGAAGTGGACTGCCAAAACTGCGAGAACATACGTTCCATACCGTTTTGGGCAACATATTACTTTCTGATTGACGGTTGCAATGTCTGTGTTTACACAGTGTCTGTATCTGCACCCTGCAATGCCCTTCAGACATGCGTGCATGTTTGAAGAACCAGACACAGTTCTGAATATTACAGCTGTAGTATATATTACGTGCGAATCCGGGATGACGACAGCTGTTGGTGACAGATGAAAATTTCTGCCGCACCAGGACTCTAAACCGGATTTGTTACTAATGGCCAGCGCTCGCCTTAACCGAGTACGCCTCCAGGAGCGCTTCAAACTTCCATATGTCACGGAGTACACAACCCTTAAACACACACATTTCGTGATTCACGCAGGAGCAGAGACAAATATTTTATCGTCATTTTAGCCCGTCGAGGTAAGGATACATTTTTGATGGTTACAACGTATGTGCTTATACAGTGTTTGCAACTTCACATTAGAATCTCCTTCACATGTATCAATGCCTCGACTTGCTAAAATGATAAAATATTTGTCTCTCCCTGTGTGATAAACACGAAATGTGCGAGCAGAAGTATTGTGGACTCCGTGACATATGGAAGTTTGGATCGTTTTTTGAGGTGTGCTCGGATAGCCGAAGTGGTGAAGGCGCCTGCTCGCGATAAGTGGGAAATCCGGGTTCGCATCTCTCACCGGCACTACTTCTGATGTGTCACAAACGGCTGATGTCAATGCGGATCCGTAAAACGCGAATCCATTTCATAATACTGCTTCCTTCTGGACACACCCCCACCTCCACTCACCCCCACTTCTACCCTACACTTCCACGTACATCTCGCGAAATGGACATGACTAGTAAAAAGGATAAATTATTCTTGTAGCGGCTTACAGCAGTCGTTCTTCCCACGCAAGAATCGCGAATGGAACTGGAGAGAGGGGAAGTTAGAGCGGTACGAGAAATGTTTGAAAGTGAAAAACAGTCGCTTAGCAACACGAAAAATCATAGAATCCTATGATTGTAATATCAAAGATTAACAAATGGAATCAGCTAACTCATACATGTACATTAAATAGAACGCTTGCTTAGGTTCAGCCAAAGGTAAAGCAGATGACAGTCTTCTGATCATTGGAAAGGTGCGATACAAGGACTGCTTACAAAACGTCTTGAAAACAATTTCGCCACTTGATTGCAACATACTATTCATCTATGATTTTAATTTTATAGCCATTCTGAAGATCAAGCTGAAATGTCACAAAATGTCCGCCCTTCGTAAATGATATGACATCGTCGGAATGAAATAGTAGAAATTTCTTTCAAAAATGTTGTACACGACTGTCGCCTCTCACGAAGGAAAAGTCATTAACAGCTCACTAGACACTCCCGCAGCGTGTCCTGGAATGTGTCTCTAGTGCGTGGTACCCTTAGGAAACGGGGTTCACAGGAGATATTGAGCATATACAAACAAGGGCACCACAATTGATCACAGTTAGTTTGACCGACGAGCGTGAGCCACGGAGATACTGGAAAACGTGAAATGTTCGATGGTGGAAGATGGACGTAATTTATCCCACGAAAGCATACATACAAGGTTTCAGTTCGAAATGAGGTTTTGGAAATATACTAAAGTTATTACATACCGCTCCCGTAGTGGTCACGAAGACAATATGAGACTAGTTATAGCTTCCACACAGGAATTTAAGCAGTTACTCTTCCCACGCTCTAAGCATAAATGGAAAAGGAGGAAACTAAGACGTGCTACAGTGGAAACTACCCTCTGACATTGATTTAAAGTGTTTTTTTTAGAGCATAGCTGTAGATGTAAAATTCCCTCCGCCACACACTGTAAGGCGGCTTTGCACTGTGCTCATGTATACTATCTGATCAAATCTCTATGGACATCTAGTAATGGACATTGACACGGCATGTCGCACGTCTTCGCCTTTATGACGATTGTGTTCTGCTGGGGACACAGTCAGCGAGGAGTTTGTGAAAGAGTGGCAGGCCATTCTTCCTCAAGAGCAGAAATCATCCCAAAATGTGTTCCGTGGGGTTCATGTCGGCATTCTTGGCAAGCCACTCCATTTCAGGAACATTACTGTCCACATATCACTGCCTCTTAGATGGTGATTTACGACAAGGTGCGTTGTCATGCTAATACAACCATCGTCTCTGAACTGTTCATCTACTACACGCAGTACCAAATGCTGTAAAATGACTTCACTAATGACGACTACATTTGATGGCATGTAACGTTCTCCAGGCATACTCCAAATCACTCGTTCCCAGTCATCCAATGAGCAATGTACACCACCTGAATCATTGCTTAGCACTGAATACAAAAATGACTGGAATACTTGTAACTGCTCGACCATTGTATCCCACTCTTATTAACTTCCTACGCATACTGTACTAACTGAACTGCTGGTATCACAAGTGATTCACGAGTGATTTGCGAGTGAGTCCTTCCGCTGATTTCCTACGATTTTTTTCGACAATCTTCCAGAACGCACGATGGTCCCGGTCAGTCGGTACACGAGAACTATCTGGCCTTGGTTCAGCTGTGATGGTTCCTTCGCCCTTTCACTCCGCAATCCCATCTCGAACAGTAGATTTGGGAGTCTTTACAAGGGTACAGTTCTCCTTATAGATTTGTTACTCCAGTGAGATTTAACAACTAGTCAACGTCTGCAGTCAGTGATCTCTACTAACCGAACCACTCTACCGTCCCGCTCGACTCTCGTGACATCTGGTGGTCAATCTCGGATTTCATATGGATGCCCAGTTACTTCTGATTAAACAATATGGGATAGCGGTAGCAGAATTGTGTCGCTGTCTCTTTCCATTACTGGTTCTCTAAACTCGCCCACCACTGTTCTCTGAGAGTCAAGTGACCTTTCTTCCAAAGATTACAGTTTTCGTTTCTCGAGTGTCTGTGTTACAATTTCGCAAGACTTACACTGACCTGACTTTAGGTTCCTATTTGATAACTCGAAAATCTGCATCTGTATGATTCTGTTGTCAAGGGAGACGCAAGATCCATCTCAGTGACACTTCTCCGTAATGTCACTATGAAGTGTACGTGCCCAGTTTCGACTGCTAGGGATGTCTTTCGACTTTATGGTCGTATCGAGATGTGGTCAGTGGGGGAAGCCACATTTGATAGTTTTTAAACTACTACGTATGTCCGATGAATATAAGCTACTTCAAATATCTATGATCTCTCGAAAACGCAAAGTTGTTGGTTATAATTAAACATAAGGTAAAAACATAACGGCGGTTGAAGTTTTCTGTGTGTGTTATTAAGAAAACAAGTGCCTAGTTCGCAGTGGGCAGTGGGTTGCATGTGAGGTTCTGAAAAAGAATATAGCTGGCACGTTGGTTCGCGTCCTGCTACTTAAAATTTTGTTTTCCTTCGCTTTCCTAGAAAATTCTTCGACCTTATTTATATTTAAGGAGGGTGTGTTCAAATTATTTGATGTTAATTACATGTAAGAGCGCTCTCTCCCAGGAGTGAGTAGTCGTTGTCAATAATTTATGTAACACGCAGATGCCAGTAAATGTTCGAAATACGTTGATCATCTGGCAAAACAAAATACCACTCAGAAAAAAAGCATAGAAGAGACTGACACATTTGAAAAAAGAATTAAAAAGTAACTTCGTCTCTGTAGTCTGTAAAGTATAAAAAGAATTTTACAAGACAGTTATCTTAGGAGACTTCTTTTCCAAAGAAGAACAACTTCAACGTATGCAGACGAAATGTATTCTTCTAGTGGTACAGGAATGTACGTGATGATGTTTTTCTCGTTGTTTCAGTGAGCTGTAATTTTTCGCGCAAATTAGAACATGCTACACAGAACCAGCACACTTTTGCCATTGGGGAGGCTTATTATTGAGTTTTTACGTAAGACATAATTATGTAAATCAGGAGTGTAAAGTTCGCACATTTTCACTTACAACGAAAGAAATGGCAAAAATAGTTTCCAAAATTGGAATGTACCGGCAGAAGACATGAATTACTGTTTTAAATCGTGGGCGAGACTGCTACCACAAGCACAACGAAATCTCGTATTTACAACTTTTAAAAAAAAATGGATTTGAGCACTATGGGACTTAACTTCTAAGGTCATCAGTCCCCTAGAACTTAGAACTACTTAAACCTAACTAACCTAAGGACATCACACACATCCATGCCCGAGGCAGGATTCGAACCTGCGACCGTAGCGGTCGCGCGGTTCCAGACTGTAGCGCCTTTAACCGCTTGGCCACCTCGGCCGGCAACTTTTTTAATGTTTCAGAAGAATATTATTGTAATACTACATTTATTCAAATGTTCAAATATGTGTGAAATCTTATGGGACTTAACTGCTAAGGTCATCAGTCCCTAAGCTTACACACTACTTAACCTAAATTATCCTAATGACAAACACACACACCCATGCCCGAGGGAGGACTCGAAACTTCTCCGGGACCAGCCACACAGTCCATGACTGCAGCGCCTAAGACCGTTCGGCTAAACCCACACGGCTACTACATTTATTATTCGGGCGTGGAAAGCAAGTATAATTTCATATATGCAACTAGAGAAAATTACGTATTTGGTTCTGAAATCAATAAACCGATCAATGAAAACGAAGTAAATAAATAGGTCAAATCAAATAAGAAGGGAGAAGATGTGACTTATCCACTGGAGCACAACCAATAAATCCGTTTGATTTTTTTTAGTACTAATGAGGCACATACGTTGGTCATTATTTGCAGACCATTTCTGAAAACATCATAACCTTGTTACTCATACATTATTTTCGTTCTTAGAAATACTTAGACGATCAAAACAGCAACCAGTCACATTACTGCAGATCGTCAGACAGCTATTAAAATAACGTTACTTTAATGTACACTGAGGTAACAAATTCACGGGTATAGGGATATGCACATACGAGCATACAGATGGCGGTAGTATCGCGTACGCAAGGTATAGAAGGGCAGTGTGTTGGTGGAGCTGTCATTTGTACTCCGGCGATTCATGTGAAAAGGTAGCTCACGAAATTATGGCCTCACGACGGTAATCAACATTTTCAACGCGGAATGATAGTTGGAATTAGATGCATAGGTCATTCCATTTCGGAAATCGTTAGGGACTTCATTATTACGAGATCCACTCTGTCAATAGTGTGCAGAGAATACCCATTTTCAGGCATTTCCTCTCACCGCGACCGAGAGCAGAGGCATTAGCGTAGAGCTGTCGATGCTAAGCACTGCGTAAAATAACCGGAGGAATCCATGTCGGACGTACTACGAACTTATCGGTTAGGACAGTGCGGCAACATTTGTCGTTAATGGGCTGGACCCTAGACGACTGGAAAACCGTGGCCTGAACAGATGAGTCCCGATTTCAGTTGGTAAGAGCTGACGAAAGAGTTCGAGTATGGCGCAGATCTCCCGAAGCCGTGGATCCAAGTTGCCAACAAGGCATCGTACAGGTTGGTGGTGGTTCCATAATAGTTTGGACTGTGCTGACATGGAACGAACTGGCTCCTCTGATCCAACTGACTCGATTACTGACAGAAAATGGTCATGTCGGACTACCGCGGCAATTCACGAGCTTAATGTTCCCAAACAACGATGGAATTCTTTGGATGACAATGAGCTATGTCACCGGGGCAAAATTCTTCGCTGTTCCTTTAAAGAAAGTTCTGGACGTTTCGAGGGAATGATTTGGCCAACCAGATCGCCCGACATGAATTCCATCGAACATTTATGGGACATACACTACTGCCCATTAAAACTGCTACACCAAGAAGAAATGCAAATGATAAACGGGTATTCATTGCACAAATATATTATACTAGAACTGACATTTGATTACATTTTCACGCAATTTGTATGCATAGATCCCGAGAAATCAGTACTCAGAACAGCCACCTCTGGCCGTAATAACGGCCTTGATGCGCCAGGGCATTGAGTCAAACAGAGCTTGGATGGAGTGTACAGGTACAGCTGCCCATGCAGTTTCAACACGATACCATAGTTCATCAAGGGCAGTAACTGGCGTATTGTGACGAGCCAGTTGCTCGGCCACCATTGACCAGACGTTTTCAGTTGGTGAGAGATCTGGAGAATGTGCTGGCCAGGCCAGCAGTCGAACATTTTCTATATCCAGTAAGGCCCGTACAGGACCTGCAACATGCGGTCGTGCATTATCCTGCTGAAAAGAAGGGTTTCGCAGGGATCGAATGAAGGTAGAGCCACGGGTCGTAACACATCTGAAATATAACGTCCACTGTTGAAAGTGCCGTCAATGCGAGCAAGATGTGACCGAGACGTGTAACCAATGGCACGCCATACCATCACGCCGGGTGATACGCCAGTATGGCGATGACGAATTCACGCTTCCAATGTGCGTTCACCGCGATGTCGCCAAACACGGATGCGACCATCATGAAGCTGTAAACAGAACCTGGATTCATCCGAAAAAAATAACGTTTTGCCATTGGTGCACCCAGGTTCGTCGTTAAGTACACCATTGCAGGCGCTCCTGTCTGTGATGTAGAGTCAAGGGTAACCGCAGCCATGGTCTCCGAGCGGAAAGTCCATGCTGCTGCAAACGTCGTCGAACTGTTCGTGCAGTTGGTTGTTGTCTTGTAAACGTCCCCATCTGTTGGCTCAGGGATCGAGACGTGGCTGCACGATCCGTTACAGCCATGCGGATAAGATGCCTGTCATCTCGGCTGCTAGTGATACGAGGCCGTTGGGATCCAGCACGGCGTTCCGTATTACCCTCCTGAACCCACCGATTCCTTATTCTGCTAACAGTCATTGGATCTCGTCCAACTCGAGCAGCAATATCGCGATACGATAAACCGCAATCGCGACAGGCTACAATCCGACCTTATCAAAGTCGGAAACGTGATGGTCCGCATTTCTCCTCCTTACACGATTCTTCACAACAACGTTTCACCAGGCAACGCCGGTCAACTGCTGTTTGTGTATGAGAAATCGGTTGGAAACTTTCCTCATGGCAGCACGTTGTAGGTGTCGCCACGCCGCCAACCTTGTGTGAATGCTCTGAAAAGCTAATCATTTGCATATCACAACATCTTCTTCCTGTCGGTTAAATTTCCCGTCTGTAGCACGTCATCTTCGCGGTGTAGCAATTTTAATGGCCAGTAATGTAATTGAGACGTGAGTGCGGCGCAAAATCCTGCACCGGTAACACTCTCGCAGTTATGGACGGTTATAGGGGCAGCATGGTTCAATATTTCTGTAGGGGACTTACAACGACTTGTTGAGTCCATGCCACGTCGAGCTGCTGTACTAAGCCGGGGAAAAGGAGATCTGACGCGATATTAGGCAACAATACAGTGATGGTGCCAACTCCCAAGTGAAAACGTGAGACTGTAGCTTCTCCGTAAACACAAGATGTATGACCGTTCCACGGAAGACTCACCGCGCTCAGACTCAATACGACCACAAAAGGCGATAGACGTCCACGACAGTCGAAACTGGACGTGGGCGTGTCATAGTGACGTCGCGGAGAAGTGTCACCGAGGTGAAGCTAGAGTCTCCCGTATCGTCAACGTCAACTTCAATGTCGTGCAGCACCGCGGCCGTGAAAAGACGATAAAAAGGAAAAAAGCGAGCATCGTGTCTGGTGCTGGTCTTTGAACGGCGCGGTGGAAACGATCGGCGCTGCATAGGCAGCTGCAACCGCAGCAGCGGCGGCGGCGGCGGTGGCGACGGCGGCACAGTGGGGGCGCGCCCTGCGGTTTTGCGGCCGCAGGCGCTTTTTGCAGACAGGCGCGCTGCACCCACCTGGCGGGCGCTCGCCGGCTTTACCGCCTGTCGTTGTTCCACGCCGTGGGTGTCTCGCCGGGGACGGCTGCCACCGTTCCTGACAGCAGCTAGCGGCCGCGACAAACACCTGGCTCGCTGCCGTTCTCGTGTCAAAGTTTCTCAGACACGTACATCTATATACTCCGGAACCCACGCTGCGGTAAGCGGTGGAGTGTTCTTTGGCGACCACAATCATGTATCTCCTTACCTGTTCCGTTGGTGAATGCTGGTAGGGAAGAATGACTTTCGCAAGTCTCCCAAAAAATTCTACTTTCTCCGATTTTGGAGTCGTCATCTTTTCGCGATACGTACACTATTTGATCAGAAATGTGTGGACACATGCGAAATTGACCGACAGACGTCACAGGAGCCGAACCCACCAGAATAAAAGAAGGCCGGAGGTATTTCGTAGTGGGTAGAGATGCAGTAACCACAGAATGGGTCGGCCAGGACAGCTCAATGACTTCTAACGTAGATGTCGTGATAAAGCGAAGGAACAACGAAGGCTCAACCGAGCTCATGTGGTGGCGGTGTGACGGTACGTCACATAAATGGACATCTGGAGAAAGGGAAAGGAAGTTTTTGTTGTGCGACTTGTGAATTATAAATTATTTCAAGACTGTGTACGTGTGAGCCATGTATAAGAAGGATTAAAAAAACATCCTCGCAGATTAAAACTGTGTGCCGGACCGAGAATCGAACTCGGGACCTTTGCCTTTCACTGGGAAGTGCTCTACCAACTGAGCTCCCCAAGCACAACTCACGCCCCGTCCTTACAGCTTTACTTCTGCCAGTACCTCGTCTCCTACCTTCCAAACTTTACAGAAGCTCTCCTGCGAACCTTGCAGAACTAGCACTCCTGAAAGAAAGGATATTGCGGAGACAAGTGTCATATCAGCGCACACTCCACTGCAGAGTGAAAATCTCATTCTGGAAACATCCCCCAAGCTGTGGCTAAGTCACGTCTCCACAATATCCTTTCTTTCAGGAGTGCTACTTCTGCAAGATTCGCACGAGAGATTCTGTGAAGTTTGGAAGGTAGGAGACGAGATACTGGCAGAAGTACAGCTGTGGGGACGGGGCGTGAGTCGTGATTGGGTAGCTCAGTTGGTAGAACACTTGCCAGCGAAAGGCAAAGGTCCCGAGTTCGAGTCTCGGTCCGGCACACAGTTTTAATCTGCCAGGAAGTTTCATATCAGCGCACACTCCGCAGCAGAGTGAAAATCTCATTCTGGGAAGATTAAAAAAGTTAAATAATACCACCAAAAACAACAAACAGCGATGTGATGTAAAAATAAAAGAACATTCTTTCCATCTGTGTAATGAATATGAACATGACCAGAGACTATTACTTTACTGAAAGCGCTCCTGTTATTGTTTCGTCTAGAGGTAGGCCGCCATTGTAGCGCTGGATAATAATTAATGTAAGTTATTCTGTATTTTTTGCAAAATATAATATACATTGTTATTAGAAAGTGTGTATTATTGACTTAGTTTTCACCTCGCATGATCGCAACCATTAATTATAATGAACAACATTTTTACAGAACTTCGTAGTGCAGGGAACTCATCTCCCCTAGCAGGATTTAGTCGGCCGTTACGCTGACTGTATTATTTAATTAAAATTTCAGGTCATAATATTAAATGTAAATGCGAGAGATTTCTCAATTTTGATCTTTCATTAATTTCAAAGTTAAAAAGTGTAGTGATAAATTTCATTTACTATAATCTACAGCACTGAATCAGTTCAGTATGTTTCATTTTGGTCGCCTAACGGCAGATGAGATTCTCTCCAGTTTTGCCTTGCAAATACTGAGCAAGAAATATTGAAAATCATTACATTCAATAATGTCCACAATATCTCAGTTAATGTTTGTGCCATTTGGTACTTAAATAACCAGTAGGCCCTGAGACCCATGTTAATAATTACAATTTGCGTAAGAATACGCATATTTTCTTTTCTAAACAGCAGCGCTCACGTAAACCATTTATCAGAAGGCGGTGAGTCTCCTGTTGTGGTTAAAAAAAATATTACATCGTACGTACTTCGGGGCAGCCGATGTCCGTACGAGTGTTACCGCGGTATAAGTTAATTAAGAGTCTCGCGCTAGCCCACAATATTTAAAGCCACCCCAACCAAAATCATAAAATATATAAATATAAAAATATTTAATTATCCGGTGATAAGTGGACACACACACACACACACACACACACACACACAGACACACACATGGATATACACTTACACCGTGATAGCGGACTGGGATGAAATCAGCGGAAAGAATCACACGTCACTTCCAAAGCGCTACCAGGAGTCCAGTTAGCACAATGGCTGCGAATAGGGAGTTTAGAAGAATTGGGTACAAGGGACGAGTAGCTCCTCACGAGCCACACATTAACAAATGCTAAACGACACTGGCGGTGGTGTAGAGGGTGGACGCCCGATGACTAGAAACGAGTGAATTGGAGGGGTAAATTACGCTACATAGTACAGAACTCCGATGGACGAGTCTGGGTTCGGCGAATGGTTAGACAAATTCACCTGCCAACATGTGTAGTGGAAACAGTGAAAGGGGGGGGGGGAGGATTTAGTGTTATGATATAGGGGTATTCTTCAAGGTTAGGTTCAAATGGCTCTGAGCCTGAGCACTATGGAACTCAATTGCTGTGGTTATCAGTCCCCTTGAACTTAGAACTACTTAAACCTAACTAACCTATGGACATCACGCACATCCATGCCCGAGGCAGGATTCGAACCTGCGACCGTAGCAGTCATGCAGTTCCAGACTGTAGTGCCTAGAACCGCTCGGCCACTCCGGCCGCCCGTGGTTAGGTTGTGGTCCCCTTATCGCGCTTAAATAATTGTTAACTGTGTAAGGATATGAGCAAATTTTACAGCGTTGTATGGTGCGCACAGTAGAGAAAAAGTTGGAGATGATGACTGCCTGTATCAGCGAGTCAAAGAACCCTGCCACAAAGCAGTATCTGTGAGGCAATGTTTTATGGACAGTATCGTTTGTGGAATGGACCGACCTCTTCAGAGTCCCAATCTGAAAGAAATGGGACGCATTTGGGGTGAGCTAGAACGTCGGCTTCGTTCCAGAGCCTAGTGTCCAAAATCACTACCATTTGTTAATTCGGGTCTTGAGAAAGAATAGGCTACCATTCTTCGATACACATTGAGAGGCGTCTTTGAAAGTGTGTCCAGAAGAGTTAAAGCCGTCGTACAGGTGAAGGGTGGACACACACCACGTTAATGTCCAGCTAGTAGGTGCCCGGATACTTTAGGTCAAATAGTGTATGCTGGATTATGTACGAAGGCTGCCCAGAAATTATTTGTTCAACATAATGAGAATTACACGCACGAAAGAATGGTGTTTTATCCACACCCCTTATTTTTCCACGTAATCTCCATCCCGTTCTACGGCCTTCCTCCAGCGAGAAATACAGGTGTGTACGCCTTTCCGGTACCAATCCTTGACCTGGTGGCGGAGCCAGTGTTTCACTATGTGAATCGCCTGCTCATTGTCACCAAAATGTCTTCCACGAATGGTATCCTTTAATGGCCCAGACAACATCAGCTAGCTGTAACATGTCAGGTGTGATAGTCGTGGATGCTCTCCCCGACCGCTGCAAATAGCAAGTCCATGAACCACCATTTGTGCACTCACAAATTTTTTTTTGAAATGTCCTTCGAACCAGCAATGCTGTTATCCAGTCCCTTGCTGAATTATTAACACACGTGCAAACACTATCAGTCCCTACTTCTCACATATTGTCCATATACTATGACCAACAGAAACGTGTGCAGTGAAATGTAACTTACAAGTTACTTAATTTGATGAACTGGTGTCAATTACAATTTTATAACATAAGAATACAATAACAAAGGTACAAAATACATCATTAAAGAACATAATAATACAGATAAGATTTGTAGTAACAGGGGCTTTACAAAAGAATAGAAATAAACATATACATCAGTGTTACAGGAATTATGACATAAGTAAATACATAAAGATCAGAATAACTTTTGAAACATCACCTTCACATATGAGCAACAAAACAGAAGAAATAATGTCCAAACACCTTTTCAAAGTAAATAACACATTATTAGAAAAATTCTACAATGTAACTCTCATCAGATAAACACATAAAGACAGGAAGAACACAAATATACAAGAGTACACAAACACATAGTGGGATAACACAAGGAAAGGACAGGGTTTCTTTTACTGCAGTATTTTGCAAACAAAACTTTCTTTACTTCTCGGAGATCTCCCTTCGTTCTTCATCATTTCCAAAAAGTCCTATCTATACCTGCTTTCTGTACTTTTTTCGAATGACTTCTCAATGCATTTCTTCCAATTCATCGCAACTCATTCTCTTATATAGTCAACCCCCTCTTAAGCTAACTTAAATCTACTGAGCTCAGATGCTAAAGTAAGGGATGAGGCAATACAGCAGCATAAAACAACTAATACAAACAGCAATGAAAAAAATGGAAATTGTCAAAGCAAGCTGCAGTAAATCTAAATTACCAAGCAATGCAACATTACAACTAATATGAGCCAATGTGCAGCAACAAGAAAAATAAATCAGTAGTAAAACTAGCTTAACAGAGTAATACAAAGTGAAATTTAGTAGCACTATGCCTGGCAAACAGCAGCAGCAAATGTAATAACTTATATCTAAACATGACAAAGCTCAATCAGAAAAAATGTTACACTAAAGATGGCCATGTCTAATACCTATGTCACATCTTAATACTAGAGTGATGCATCATGATAAGTTACTGTAGCAGACAAGTTACCAAATCGTTTAAAAAATTATTTATGCAGTTCCTGTGAAGGGAAATGTCTATTTTTGCTCTCTTTTCTAAGAAAGTACATCATAAATGTATTCTTTCCTGGGTCTGTAGACAGAAAATAGTGATATTAGTACATCTATTAAATTTTATAATAACCAATGCTGCAGTGCAGCTAGGAACTAGATATTAAACGAAATGAGCAAATATATATAGCCTATATAGAGCGATGCATGAAATGTCATTCACTAGGCAAATGGCGTCTCCAAAGGCAAAAGAATCTCTCAACTAGAGAGACAATAAATTTCATTAGGCATTTCAGTAAATATCATAAATTAAGAGCTCCACAGTGTAATCATATGTTTTCAAGTTTGAGTGTGTCATATTTGCGATGCTTTCTACAAAGAAATGTCAATAGCAAGGATAATGGCCTCCCCTTTTTTCTTACCTGTGCCTCTGAAAAGGCACACACTAATGGCTTTTTCTCCAGCCATCTGACACAGCTGGCCGCTCACGACGCATTACGTCAAGGTCACTTGGCTTTCTTACCGAAAAAAACACCAGTTTGCACTACTGTGACAGTCTCATATAAAAATTTCACAGTTCGAGAATATGCGTTGCAAATCTGTAGAAACCAAATCCTATAAATATTACAGTGTCCAAAAAATATTCGTCGGCATTTTGATACATTCACGCATTTGGACACATTTCATAACTCTTAAAGTACGATTCTTGGTTTCCAACATACTTTTTCACAAGTCAGAGTCCCTAACAACTACTCATTATTCCTTACCTTATTACACATATACATATTCATCGACACTTCTTCAATATTTCACATAATAAATATGTAGCATAATCAAATTGCTCATATAGCATCAGCTGATTGATCATAAACATACCGCAACAGCGTAATACACATCGTCATCATAACATCATAAAACCTCAGCCAAATCTCAAAAAAAGCGTACCTTTCTGCAATAATGTCAAAACCTAAAAAAAATTCTCTGCTCATTTCAATAGTGTCATCTACCTCAAACGTACTTTAAAAATCATTCTCCCTTACCTAATACATCATTCAAAGCTCTCATAGTATCACAATGGTTCCAAAAAAATATGAATAGTTCACAAAGTACAGACAAAATACAATTTCATAAGTGTGAAGTTATCCAACTGTGTAATTGCGTAAACATGTGTCACTGATGTAGTAAAAAAATGTTTATCTCTCAGTTAAATGATCAGATAGCTGTGTAATTTGTGCGTTAGAGAAATATGGTACCGATGTGCAAAGTTGTATAAGCAAATACCATATTAGCTACGGCTCCTTGTGCTTGCCAAACACATGGTACACAGAGTAAGCGTATACCCCCTGAGGATTAATGTAATTATACCCTCAGGTGTTACAGATTATAGCAATGGAATGAAATGTATCACGGAAAACTTTCTTTGTAATTCAAAAATCTTTAAAAATAAATGTTTTAAGTATAAAATTAATCACTCAAATACGTGTACTGTAGCGCTAAACTGTGCGTCTTGTTGCAACATAATCTCTGTGGAAGTGTCGTAGTTATCGTCCTCCGAAAGCTAAGTTCTGCAGAAGTCGATGTACTTACCTCATGATTAACAAAAGTGAAATGCTTTGTGTATAGATATCGTAATTATTATACTTATTGGCGTGATGAAGAAAGTACTGTACAGTAACTTATTGTTGTGCCACGAAAAAGGCTGTCTCATTGTTGCTATACCACAAAAGTTACTACTAAAACATGTTTTACTTTCCAGAATAATGCAGAAAAACTGTGCAGATATAAAACAGAAACACTGCAAAAGCAACATTGTAAATTGTCACTCATTAGTAGCGTCGTGATAAAACTGTGTAGTTGTCACATGAACTAACCACCGTGTCGTCTGGTATCTCACAGAAAGTACTTTAAATGCAGAATGTATTTTCAAGTAAACCAAAATGTAGCATTAAAATCTCATTAGCAGTACCAGTATATGTTCTAAGTATGTAAGCCTTATAGTCGTTACGTAATCGTGCAACTAACAAGCAAGAATGTACACACAATAACACTGTGTCGTCTTTTCACAATAACAATGCATTCGTAATTTCTGTTTAAGTTCTTTTGGTACTTGACTGGGTATTTAACTTCAAACATTGTTGCATGTTAACAGATTCTAAGTCTGACAAAGCATATTAGTAATGTAAAGTGAAAAGTTTTATGGCAAAGACCAAGTTAAAAAGCAGATTATCTCTCAATAAACGGTTTTACATGTGAAATGTGGTGCAATCCTTTACTCTTCATAGTACTCAGAGTTTCAACTTGAACGCAATTATCATGCGGTATCCGTCGGTAAAGAATACTGGAATTTTTCTCAAGGTTAGCGTCTATGTTATTTTCCTCTGAGCCAGCCGGCGCACGCGGCTACCTGCGGTGCGAGTCATTGTCTGTCTCTTTGTTGGCGCGCGTCGTTATTGGGATTAGGAGACCTAACTTCTACAAATTCACCTTGACGAGAAGGCCCTGCCCTGTTTGAAGCTCGCCAGTTCTGATGGAATTCAGGTCTGTCGTTTTGTCGGTAGTTTACATAGTTTCTTGTTTGTCGGTCATGTGGTGGAGAATTTCTCCCGGAATCGTAACTGCGCGCTGAACTGTTGCGTCTGAAATTATTCTGTCTCCCTTGATAATAATTGTTTTTGTTCCCATATTGTCTGTTTCTATGGTAATCTCTGTCATATTCATTACTACGGAAATGCGATCTTTCTCTGTAACTATTATAACTATTATTACTCTGCCAGTGGTTGTCATATGGGTGGTGTCTGTTTTGGTCACGATTTGCGTTGTAAGAAGAGACTTGTCGTGTCCAGTTATTGTTTCTGTCGCCACGGAATTGTGACGGATGTGACCGGTAGTGATTGTTTTCCTGTTTTCGCATCCCACGACTGTCTGTGTCAATTTCTAATTCTAGTAAGAGTCCCTGAAAAGCTTCAATGTCGCCTTTGCAACGTACTGCCAAAGTAACATGTCGTAAATGTTCAGGTAATTTGATTAAGCAAATGTGGATGAGTTCTGAGGGGCTGTATTGGTTTGACAGGTACTGATTCTTGTGCAACATGTCTTCAAAATATTTCACAAGACTGGAAAATTCAGATTGTTCGAAATGTTTCATCATTATGATGCTATGTTTTACTCGGTCTTGTTTAGCTTGAGACCAATATGGTGAGAGGAAGGCATGATAAAATTCTCCTTCACTGTAACAATCGTGAATGACCAATCGTGTTCTTACAGCTGGTTCATTCTCTAAGTAGCCACACATAAATTCTAATCTGTGTTCTAACGACCAGTTGGGAGGAAAACAATGAGAGAATTGATGGAGCCATGCTTGTGGATGAATGTCGTTGCCAGAATTCTTAAATGTTTTGAATTTGCCTGTAGTAATGAACAGCTTATAGTCAAAATCGTCATGTCGGCGAGTCGCATGTTGGTCATTGTTACGTCGCTTCGGCAGTTCCATCTCAAAAATTCGGTGTGCCTTGCCAATTTCTTTCACAATTTCCGAAGTGTCTTGTGTTATTATTTTGTGGTTGTTCCGTATTTCTAAGTCCCTCTTCCCGTGTTGGAGCGCGAGTGTCTTCTGAAATATGTAATTTTTGTATTACTTGTCCCAACTGACCTTGTACTTCCCCGATTTCTCTTTTGTGTTGCATATTAATTTGATTCTGATTTTGTTTGAGTTTCTTAATTTGTTCATACTCTTCTGTGTCAGTGATGGCTACAGGTATTGTGTCATTCACATCATCATCTACCTTTGTAGATAAGTTAGTGAACTGATCCGAAAGTTTGGCTACTTTCTCCGATAGTGTACTTATTTCCTCAGTGTGTTTTTCTGAACCAAGTTTCAGAGCATCTACTGTGTCCTTTAAGTTTTTCTGAGCTTTTGCAAGTTGCGTAACCGAATCGGTAGATGCAACTGAGTCAATTTTAGCTTGCAAGGTGTCGTGATTTTCATGAACAATGGTTTGCAGTTCTTTTATGGCTGCTTCGTGATTCTGTAATGCATTTTCATGCCGCGAAAAAATAGGTTGAAAATACTCACAAATTTGTGTTTTTGCTTCATTACAGACTTTTTGACATTTCGATTCAATGTTATGTAACTCAGTAGTTAAATCTTCACGTGTTTGTTCAAGTGTGGTGTCTAACTTTTGAAGCTTTTGCTGTGTTCGTCTCTGATTTTGTTCCACTGTGTCTAACTTTTGAAGCTTTTGCTGTGTTTGTCTCTGATTTTGTTCCATTTGTTGCATTAGCTGTAATAACAATGCATTAGTGTCTGGAATCTGTTCCTCTACGCTTTTCGGCAGTGTATTTGCACCGGCAACATTCACATTTTGACAAGCAGGAAATGTGTCTTGACTTATTTGAGAAAACGGTGAGGGCGCAAAACCTGAATCTAGAGTATTTGCAAAATTGTGTCCTGTCAATTCTGATTCCTGAGGCGAGCTGTTGCCGAGCGATCGATCGATAATGCTTCCCTGTTCACTAATTGTTTCACTGCCTACGCCATTGTTTGCAGCCCGCTCCATTTCCCTATGCACAATTACCAAATTACTATTTTGAACATTAGTTAATTACACGGTGGCGCTAACACACTTCTTTCGTCTTCACTGTCATTTCTCAGTTTACTTTGGAGCCTAGTATTACGTTTTTCACACACCATAATTGTCACAATATTTCACACGATAACACAGAAAAGCACTATTTGAAGAGCAAAATAAGATAACATAGCAATGGAAATAATGTCTACTTAATTGCAAGCGCAGCTGCGAAATACTTGGTGCAAATCTACTGTTATACTGTTCAACAATGAAAAACTACAATTACAAAGGAAATTCTCTCTATGATTACGCGCTAGCCATAAACAAAGGCTACACTAATTACACAAACTACAAGAAAAAAATCAGAAGATTCCAGTGAGGTTTCCTCGGCTAAGGGTCGACATATGAAACGTCCCCTTTGAACAACTATACAAGACTGTGCTTAAACTGACACACAATATTTTAGGCGCAACACAATCTGACTTTCAAAAATCCCTACAAAAGAATGGTCCTGGCTAACATTAACCTATACGTTTCACAAATCACTTACCTCACAAAAATCTTCGTTACTCGAACTACTGCAATATAGCGAGTGCCACTACTGCCAGCTAAATAAAAGATTCAAACTACTGAAGGCACTAACTACTGATAGGCATAGTTAGCAAAATGAAAGATTTTGATAGAGAACAGACAATGTATTTACCTTACTAGTGTTCAAAAGTCATAATATATATAGCAGTTCATGACATCCAGTCTTACAAATTTCAAAACTCCGCCATTTCTCTCCCCATATCCACCACTGCTGGCGGCTCACCTCCAACTGCACAGCGCTACGCGCTGTTCACATCCATCTGCCCAACACTACAATGGCAGACAACAATGCAAACTAGCCACAGACTGCACACAGCACAGCCAGTGATTTTCATACAGAGCGCTACGTCGCGTTACCAATAAGAAAACCTAAACAGCCTACTTACAACCTCACCCTCCGTGCCCACCCACTTACCGTACTATTGTCGACACCAGACTTTGCACAACCGTTTGTGAATATTCCCACAGTTTCTTTCTCTGCAGTGAGAATTTCAATGACCGCACGTTTCTTGTAACATACATCACCTGCAGACGCCATTTTGAAACTATCCTGCAGCTACCCTATCAGTCGAAGTGACGGAAACTTGGCACGCTCACTCAGTAGGGTTCAGATAATACGTACGTAACGTTTCGCATTCGTAACACTGTTTTCGGCTGAGGAAAAAAAATGCGGTGCATTACTTTCTGGACAACCATCGCAGTATATTGCCGGACTTCTTGGAACGTGCATTCTATGAATTTTAGTAGTAACTTGTCCGTAATACTCAAATCCTCACTTGCATTGTATGCTACTGAATTCTGTTGACCATCTGCGTAGCGCGCATTCGCTTACGCCCTTCATCAGAGATTCTCTGATACTTCTCTTAATTCAAACTGGTAAGGATCCCACACTGACGAACAATAACCAAGAACCAGTCGAAAAGTATTTTCTAATCTTCTGCTTTCGTGAATGTACTACGCGCCCTTAATATTCATCCTGTGAATCTTATCCTGTAATTTGCTTTTGCTGCATCTTGTCTAAAGCGGTCGTTAAACTTTAGATTGGTGCAGACGGTTACTCCTAGGCATTTTACGGTTACGTAGATTTCAGTTATTTATCGCCAATAGTGTAATCAAACAGCAGTCTACAACTTGACAGATTTTTACTCTGTATGTCACATTTATTTATTCATGGTTGTCAATCCATTCAGCAATTTTCTATGCTCTGCACATCTCCCTGTACTTCAGTGAAGTCTTCTGACTTTGAATCCCTGTTGTAGACATCGGCGGCTTCCACGAACAGGCCCATGGATCTCCTTATGGTCTCCACTGGATCAATTTTGTATATATAAACAGTAACTGAAATGTACCTCTGCCCTGTTGTACTCCGGAAATTGCCTTCAATTCTGTAACTTTCGCAGCGTAAATAACGATGTGTTGCGTTTTTGTTCCTGGTAAGTCTTGATCCTTTTACAAATCTGGTTCGATTTTCACTAAAAGACAGTGCGGAACTGTATCGAATTGCTTCCAGAAGCCAAGGAACACAGCATCAATCTGGGCGACTTCTCTACAGTGCTCTGAATGCTATGGACGAACAGAGCAACCTGAGTTTCACACAGTTGCTGTTTGCGCAATACATGCTGATTCCTATACAGGAGGCATCCGTTCTCAAGAATGGTCATAATTCGTGAGCATGACACGTATTCCAAGAGTCTACAGTAACGATACAGGTTCACAGTAATGTGCCTTCGTCGACGATCCTTCTCAAAAACAAGGATTATTTCCCTTTTTCCCAATGGCTTAGCGTACCTCCTTACTCCAGAGACCAACTTTCAGTTTCTGCTGAAAAGGAAGCAACTTCTTTCATATAATCCGTACAGAATCAAAACAAAAGCTCCATTCAGTACAACAAGCCCTACTGAAAACAAACGTTAGCTACAATTAGTGGCCACGGCTGGAATGACGCTACCTTCCACGCCAGTTATTGAGTACAACAGACACTCATCACTGGGTCATTTGAGTCATAACATGACCATCTGTGAACCAGGCGCAACAGAACTGCCATGTTAAAACTGTAAGGCGAAATGGGATTCAATTCGGAAATGAACTTTTATGTTGGTGGTAATGTATCGTCGATAGTGCGAAAACCGGTACAGAGACGTAACGTTAGCGACAGTCCCGGACGGTGCACAAACCCCTTCCAATCACCCCCCTCCACACCAATCCATATCCTAAGCTCCGGCCATTGTGTGCCGCATGTTCCAACGTCAAAGTTGTTCGTATCACAGATATGCCAGTCATAACAAGGGATAAAATAAGTAGTTAGTACGAAATACAGTTTTTCCGGTACCATTGTGAAAAGAATTAGAAATATGTTCATTGAATATGTGAGCTGAAAAATCATCAATAAGAAAGAAAAAGAAAAATGGTATCCACATTCTCTTTTTTATTTCATGAGCTTTCATCTGCACTACATCAAAAAATCTGATATTTGTTAAATGCAGTGAGCGCAAATTTCCGTCACCTCACGTAGGGTAAGAAATTCTGTTGGGAAATATTAATGGGTAGTATCGCCAAAGATGCTGTCCATTATCTCGATTGTCTAAAGTGAATGTTGTGCATAAACAAGGCAAAGTCGATGTCTTGGTTTGTTTCTGATTACCTCATTAAGAATGTAATAGTGGGATAATGTAGAAATGCGTAATGCAAGCAGTCAGATATTTATACAGTGACATTCTTCATTAATATTTGACTGTGTAATGGGTGAATTTTTACTTATGAACTCTTATGACTGCTTGCTTATAGCAGACACGAAATTACTTTGAGTTCTTCTTCAGTGTTTGAGAGCTTTAGAGCTGACTATTGGTAAACATATGTACATAATTTCGTCAGTGTCATTCCAACACATCGTACTTTAATGTCTGTTAGATATCAGTTTTGACAGCAGTTGGCCACAACAGTCAAGATTAGGTACCTTGTGTATGATAACTCTATTGAGAGTGCATATCTATGTTTCATTTTGACGGTATTACACAAACTGCTAAGAAGTACTAACAGCACAACACTGTTAGTATGAACAACCGCGGTAAAACAAAAAACGACGAACAAAAACACGATAGCGACGAGGACTACCAAAGATCATATTGATGCACTCTTGGTTGGTGTGGCGGGGGGTAGGTGTGGAGGGGGGTAAATGGGCGGGGCTTGTGCAAATTTCCGGGGCTGTCGCTAACGTTTCGTGCGAGGAGAATCTATGGTGATAGTATGGAAGAATGTTGAAGATTAAATGGGCTGATAAGATAAGAAATGAGGATATTCCCCGCAGCATCGGCAAAGAAAGGAATATGCGGAAAACACTGAGAAGAAGAAGGAACGGGATGTTAGAACATATGTTAAGAACATTAAGGAAATAACCTCCATGGTACTAGAGGGAGCTGTAGAGGGTAAAAGCAAAGGGAAAGACACAGATTTGGAAACATTCTGCAAATAACTGAAGATGTAGGGTGCAAGTGCTCCTCAGAAATGGAGAGGTTCACACAGTGGAAGGATTCGTGGAGGGACACATCACACCAGTCAATGACTGATGACAAAAAATAAAAAAATGAAGATGCCGTATTGTGCGCCATTCACATCTGCACCTGCCATGCAGGGAGCGATGGGTGGCTGGAACATAGGGAGACTGGAGTACAAGGCAGCACGTGCAGAACCTGTCCGGCGTGTGATGAATGCGCTGATTGGTAGTAACTGCTCGCTCTATTCGCGTGACTAGGAGCAGAGCTTGTCTGGCTGGCAGGCGTGCCCGGGCACAGAGGCGTCGCCCGCCAGGTGTGTGCTGGGGCGTGGGTGCGTGGTGCGTGGTGCGTGCTGCAGGTGTGCCTCGCTAGGCCACCTGACTGCCGCCAACGCTCGGCCCGATCACCGCCACCTACTGCTGCAGCCTGGCTGCCCAAGGAGACCGTGCAGTCTCACGGAGTTCCTGTACTTTCAGTACACACTTACCGACGTGATTACCACACTGATATCGGTATACAACAGTCCTGCAGGCATTTCAACACGCAATATCAGCACACTACTCAACATCTCACCGCGAGTAATAGTCGCTGGAGATCTGAACGCAAAACACCCAGAATGGAATTCACGCATACGAAGTCCCAACAGCAAAAAGCTGTATGAACATTCACTAGGCAGAAACTACATTACACTAGTGCCGACTGAACCGACGCACTTTCCCTATCAGAGGGGACACAGGCCAGACGTGTTAGACATGGCCCTCATCAAGGGCATTACATCGACACTCACTGTTGCCGTTGAAAACGATCTGCCCTCAAACCACCAACCTGTAATACTATACATTGAGGAAACACTGCAGCACATGGGACAACGCAGGACGTTGGACTACGGGTGTGCGTTCAAGGAAACCCTCGATAGCCACATCCCACACATCCACGAAATTAACGAAATAGCAATAGAAACCCTCACTAACGCCGTCCAGGACGCAATGGCGGGCACCATACCTGATCGCACCTCACAACAATACAGTGCGGCCCTGTCCCAGGAAATCCTGGGCTTAATCTCAATGAGGAATCGTCTCAGGAGACAATGGCAGCATACCAGACGTCAGTACTTCAAAGGGCACATTAACAGGCTACAGGGCATCATTCACCACAAAATACAAACACACAGAACACAACAGTGGAACCAAAAACTCGATGGGCTGGAACCCACGCGACCGGGCGTGTGGCAACTAGCCCGACACTTCACCAGGGAGAAAATGTACACCCCAACGCTTCAAGGGCCTGACGGACCTGCATACTCAGCGTAAGTAAAAGCAGAACTAATGGCCCGCACACTCGCAGCGTCATTCACACCGAACCTGGTACCATCAGATCCAGTATTCACACTTGCTACTGACCAGGAGGTTACACGCATTTAAGTCCAACCATCGCGCTATAGTGCATGCCACTGCTAGGAAAGCCCCTGGTCATGATGGCATTCAAAGCCGTGTCCTCCAGGAGCTCACGGATAAAGCCACTGAATACCTAACACACATAACGAATGCCATACTAAAACACCAACACTTCCCCGCCTTTTGGAAGACGGCCAAGGTCCTAGTGTTCAGGAAGCCGGGGAAAGACCACAGCCTCCTACAAAATTATCGACCCATCAGCCTTCTGGGCTCGCTCAACAAGTTTGTTGAGAAGGTGATTCTCAAACGCATCACTAGTCACTGCATAACAAATGACATCCTGAGACCGGAGCAATTCGGCTTCAGGAATCACCATTCCACAACACAACAACTCTTACGGGTCGTTGAACATAACACATGGCTTGAACACAAATTAAGCAACAGGGGCGGTGTTCCTGGACATCGAAAAGACTTTCGACCGTCTATGGCACAACGGCCTCATTCGCAAACTCAGCGACGCGGGATTCCCCGACGGGGTGGTGCGTCTCACACACTCATACCTCACAGATAGGAGTTACAACACTGTGGTGCAGGGAAAACAATCAACACGACACGGTATACCGGGAGTACCCTAGGGAAGCATCCTAGGGCCCCTACTGTTTAACCTCTACATAAACTATCTCCCAACCACACACAACACAACGATGGCAATCTACGCGGATGACACAGCCATCCTCGCGCAAGATTGGAAACCATCAAACATTACGTCACGCTTACAGACTGCACTCAGAGTGGCTGAGCCTTGGTTGGAGAAATGGCGTGTTAGAGTAAACGTCGACAAGTGCGAAGCCGTTCTGTTCACTAGAAGACCGGAGCAACTGCGCAAACACCGATACTGCAGACCAATAACTCTACATGCACGCCCAATACGTTTCCGCGAGAAAGTCAAATACCACGGTGGCTGGCTGGACCGGAAATTACTCTGGGGGGACCACATACAACACATGACCAACCGAGCAAGCGTGAGGCTCAAACAGCTCTACCTTATGCTCAACAGGCGTAGCACACTGAACAGAAGGGTGTCGAGGTCCATGTACATGACACTTATTCGACCCCTGATGACATACGCAGCTCCTATCTGGGGATACGCTGCGCCCACACGCCTGCGCCGTCTTTAGCTCATACAAAACAAAATACTCAAAATCATAAGCAATGCTCCACGATACACATGCATCGCGGACCTACACCGGGAATGCCGACTTGAGACTCTCACGGAGGTAATCCACAAACTCACCACAAGACTATACAGAAGCTCCAGACATTCGCAGAACCCGTTTATTCTGAATCTGGGGAACTACGACATAAAAGACCAAAAGACATACTTGTAAGGACCTAACGTCTATGGCCAAGTACACGCAAACACAACGGTGCAGGTGAGCCCCTGTTAATCAGACGCCATTATTGGATATCCAGCTGGAACACACTTGCCGAATAACTGGCACCACGCAGGGAAGCCGTACTGTATACTGCATGCAGACAAGCTCCACACAACCCCCACATAGTGAGATGGTCTATGGCCGATCTCCCACTGCTATATAACGATATTGATTGTTCCAGCAATGCAGAGGCCGCAGCAAACTGGGATACATCGCCATCGCTTGCCACGGTAATGATGCATGATACCCACACTAACAAACCCAACCTTGCATGAACTATCGCAGCTAGTAAGCCACTACTGCTCTTACTACCCATCCCACTGCCGCAGAGGTTTTTTTTTCCCCACGGCACGAGCCTTGGCACTTTTTTCTCTCTGCTCTTCAAATTGCTACCCTCATTCGCGTTTCGTCCACTATCTATCACCTGATGGACCGTGTTAACGCGTAGTCTTACTCAGCATCCTGTGAACGACCTATTAGATAACTAACATGTTGACGGAGGTGACAGTAGAACTTTTGGCCTAGTCAGCACGTTGGTGAGGGCGTGGAGGGGCTCCACCTCTATAGTACCGACGTGATTTTTAACGTTGTCTCGGTGCAATTTATTCACGGGATGTTTTCGGCCTTTACAACACTTCCACAAGTAACCTACCCTCCTCCCTCCGATGCTCCGAGAAGTGATCGTGTGATTGGTCACTGCCTGGATTCGCTGCAGTCTGACTGGAGGCGACGTAACGACCACAGCACTGCACGAACGTGATGAAGACATCTCAGATGTAAAAACCTTATACACAAGACGGAAACAGCAACTAGGCCAGAAATACAAAAATATACTATTAATTTCACACATGAGTTATCAGTTATTTACAACACCCAAAGGCGAATTTCTACTTGATCAAAGCTACAATGAGCACTCGGTCTGTGCGGCTGGTCCCGGCGGAGGTTCGAGTCCTCCGTCGGGCATGGGTGTGTGTGTTTGTCCTTAGGATAATTTAGGTTAAGTAGTGTGTAAACTTAGGGACCGATGACCTTAGCAGTTAAGTCCCATAAGATTTCACACACATCTGAACATTTTTTTGAGCACTAGGCGAATTTCACACAGGCGATAGTACTGTAATCGCTATAGTAACAGGTAGCTTGAAGACATTTCGTACCAAACTGTTTTCACGCGTCATAAATGTAGCTCCAGCTATCGAAATTACCGACTATGTGAATCAGAGGTGGTCATGTTGCTTACTCAGTGGCATGCCGTACCTTCACACTAGGAGCTGTGTTCATATGATGATGATGAATGCAATGTGGCAATGTTCGTTCTTGTCGAAGCCTCTGCACAATGATACGTACATCATTTGTTACTGGCATAAGTTGCTACTACTTGATATTTATCAAAACAAGAGCAACAAGCTCAATAAACGTGGGATGAGATTCCTATGCTTTCTGAGATCTGAGCATTTCCTCATGAGAGGGGGTCTCCCTGACGCCCACTATTCATAAGGATGTCCGACGTGACGTTTGTGGAAGGTGGTGCGTCTCTATAATCTTACCCTTCGATGTGAGAAAGCACGCACTCTCTAAAGCACAGAAATCGTTCATGATTGCATAAGACAATAAGATGGCTCACTCCTTCAGCTGTTGCTAATCTTCGCTCACTTGCTCGAGGACTTTCGTCCATTATACATAGCAAACGCTCATCCATCTCAGGCCTGCGGACTGTGTCCTTTCTCTGTTTGCGTTTTTGGCTGCTAGAGAGCTTGTATTGTTGCGACTATGCCAAAGTCGGCCGAACAACATATGAGATGGTACTCAACTTAGAGGGGAGGTGCTCGCAGGCTACTTTCATTTGCTAAACTATAGCAGAAAATCGTATCCGCCAAATCACTCGTGGAGTAGTAAGCTCTCATTGCTAAAAATGGTGGAAAAAAGTAAACCAATCGTACGTAAAATGGTACAATAACAAAAACATAAAACTAAAGTTTTTTGTGTAAATATGTAAACCACCACGATACACACAGGACATACACGGTGTTGCGAGTAGTGCCCTATTCATTAACACACAACATCACAAACTACAGTAGAACGAACTCGAATCGTACAACTATACACAATATCACACATCTGTCCTTAGGGTAGTGAAATACACAGAGACAACAGAACACTTTGTCGGCTCTGTTGAAGAAGATCCATGGTAATCATGCGCTCAACCAGCCTTCTTTCTGCTCCTACTATGAACAAGTAAGTGTGAGACGTGGGATAACCAATGAACACACATTGGTGAGAACAGTGTCCATTAAATTGGAATAATTATCGTTTGTACATTGTTCTGACTGTCCAGTTCTAAATGGACGAGCAGTTTCTCTCCTGCAGCAACTGTCGCGATCAGAATGAGATTTTCACTCTGCAGCGGAATGTGCATTGACATGAAACTTTCTGGCAGATTAAAACTATGTGCCGGACCGAGAATCGAACTCGGGACCTTTGCCTTTCGCGGGCAAGTGCTCTACTACCTGAGCTACCCAAGCACGACTCACGATCCGTCCTCACAGCTTCAATTCTGCCAGGACCTCGTCTCCTACTTTCCAAACTTCACACAAGCTCTACTGCGAACCTTGCAGAACTAGCACTCCTAGAAGAAAGGAAGTAGGAGACGAGGTTCTGGCAGAATTGAAGCTGTGAGGACGGGTCGTGAGTCGTGCTTGGGTAGCTCAGATCCTAGCGCTCTTGCCCGCGAAAGGCAAAGGTCCCGAGTTCGAGTCTCGGTCCGGGACACAGTTTAAATCTGCCAGAAAGTTTCAACTGCTGTGATGTTTCATATACCATCAACTGCTTGTTTCCGTCATCTGATGCTGTCGTTTGCTTCACTTGTGAAGAACAAAGAAATGTTAAATATGAGTTGATCCGTATTGTGAAGGTTGTCAACGAACTGATGAATAGAAAGTTCCGTTTATTTTTGACGAATTCACTATGTATGACACAGTAATAACCGTTTTTCGCCCACCACGGCTATTTTATGATGCTACGAAAGGAAAAATAAAAAGGTCACATTAAGACCTTAAAATGACACATCTTCACTAAGTCTACTGAAGAATTAAACAGTGTCCAATTAACATTCTATTGGATCATAGCTTTGAGCGGAAACGTTCATACTTACAGGCGTGTCTGCAACAGCAGACACTCCTGACGATCCACAGCTGTACGAAATGTTTCGAGAGTAATTGCTTAATTTCTTGGGATCAGTTGTATTAGGTACAGGTCTACTGTAAAGCAGTGACATATGAAAATATGTATCGGACTAGGACTCGAAGCTGGATTTTCCCCTTATCTCGAGCAGTCACCGTAAGCACTTCAGCTACATGTGCACCACGGTGGACTATGATAAAATGGATGTAGACAGTGTGACACATCAAAGTTTGGGTCGGCCTGGGGAGCGTGTACGGATAGCCGAAGTGATTAACGCGACTGATCGCGATAAGCGGAAAACCCACGTTCTAGTCCCGGTCCTGCACAAATTTTCGTATGTCGCTATTGGGTTATAGATTTAGACCCAACATAGCTGATGTCAAGGAGTACGCACTTAACGATTTAATTTCGTAACTTTCATACGTTGTGATACCGAACATAGTAGCAAAAAATCAGAAAATTACATACATACGACGAAGTGTTCTTTCCCTACTCTCCTCTATAAGAAAAATCTTTAACCATGAAATCCCTAAAATAAGTAACATTTACAATAACAGTTCAATCAATTATACGTAAAATATGAAAACAAAGAACATATTCCTAAATTGGTTAAGCAAAGCAAGGTCCTTATGATAATGATCCCTGCTTCCTGCCACGGAGCGCTGCCCAGTTGCGTCTGGGGCGCGTCTTCACATCCGAGCAGTAGGGAAAGTAGACTACAGTTACAAGGGGAGCCCGTCATAACCTCTAACATCCAGCACCTACACACAGGTACATTAGTTACATGATATACGCGTAGAACTTCACTTGCGATTTTCCCGGAATTGCCAGATTAGTACACCTTACTACTTGTGCATTATGTTGTTTTAATGACCTACCAAAGGTGTACAAAGTTTGAAGTAAACCTGTGATCCCAACGTTGTGGCCTCCCTTTCTTGGTTGAAATGGGTTGTTGTTGTTGTTGTTGGGTTGGGGTTGGGTTGTTTGTGGAGGAAGAGACCAAACCTCGAGGTCATCGGTCTCATCGTATTAGGGAAGGACGGGGAAGGAAGTCGGCCGTGCCCTTTCAGAGAAACCATCCCGGCATTTGCCTGGAGCGATTTAGGGAAAGCATGGAAAACGTAAATCAGGATGGCCGGACGCGGGATTGAACCGTCGTCCTCCCGAATGCGAGTCCAGTGTGCTAACCACTGCGCCACCTCGCTCGGGTTGAAATGGCTCTGAGCATTATGGGACTTAACTGCTGTGGTCATCAGTCTCCTAGAACTTAGAACTACTTAAGCCTAACTAGCCTAAGGACAACACACACATCCATGCCCGAGGCAGGATTCGAACCTGCGACTGTAGCGGTCGCGCGGCTCCAGACTGTAGCGCCTAGAACCGCTCGGCCACACCGGCCGGCCCTCCCTTTCTTAGTTGCATGTACATAGACTAATGGTTTTTGTTATTAACTTCAATTTGACAGTGCATGTACGTTTTTTAAGGATGTCATATGTTTTTCTGCCATTACAAATAATTTATATTTACTGTACTGAGAGAAAGATGAATAAGCGTGCTGAACAAGTAGTGTCCTTAAATTTGTAATTCATTTGCTCGCTTGTCAGTTGTCCAGCGTTGGGCCTTCTTATTTGAGACATAGTAGCGAGCAGTTGAGATTTTAGAGAAGTAAATATGATATTTGTGAACCTGAGAGAAATTTTCTGGAATACTTCAGTATGGAGCTGAAAACTTGTTTATAAACATATGTTATTGATGGAGAAGATTTTTTGTCAGTAATATTAACTGAAGGATATCTTTGTCTCCCAGACAATTAATAACATTCATGGTTAGTATTAATTTGACCTCTTTGTTTTTATTATGTCACAAATAAAGCTACTGGTTGGACTGTCTAATTTTTGTATTAAGAAAATTTCGTAATTGTCACCGTTTTATTATCTTGTATACTCGTTTTTTTTTTTACAATAATCAGAGTTTAATTTTTCAAGAACGACATTTTACAAGGAAAATCCCTCCTCAATCATTCTTAGTGAAGTTTCGAATATTTTGTACTGCGTGCATTGCACCTTATACCACACGATGCCATACATTGTTTCTGACAAGCAAAAAATCAATTTTATGCTGACAGGTTAGTTTTCTTTAGCTCGTGAATCTGCTGATTTCTAGTTGCTTTCGGGAACGTCAGTACAAAAGAAGGAAGGAAGACTCTGTTTAATGTCCCGTCGACATCGAGGTCATTAGAGACGGAGTACAAGTTCGGATTGTGTCGAGGATGAGGAAGGATATCGGCCGTGCCCTTTCAAAAGAATCATACCGGCATTTGCCTGGAGTGATTAGGGGAAATCACAGGAAACCTCAATCGGAATGGACCGACGGGGATTTGAACCGTCGTCCTCCCGAATACGGGTTCAGTGTGATGTCAGTACACGAGACAGAAAACAACTAAGTTACTTTCATTTCACTGTAGGTCTCACCTTGCATTCTTATGAACAAAAAGTTCTTAGTCAGAATTATCAGGTGTTATACGAAACAAGCAGATTGATTTACGGTGTACAATGTAGATAATTTCAAAAAGTTATTTTTCTTCTGAGGAGGGCAGTATTTAATTTTTATGGACATTTCAAGTCAGAAATTGCACTTCGTGTGACGTAACTTCATAATCTACTTCAGTATTGAGCTCAGTTAAATAGTTTCCACTGAGTACACAAATAGTTACATTGGCATTTAATTAGATTATTTTTCATTATTTCAAATTAAATATTTCAGTAAGTTTAAAGCTTTATTTCACGACACTGTTCACGTGCGCAACGCAGGGACAGCCAACAGTCAGCAGTTGAGTACGATACCTACAGCTCACGTTATACGAGGAGAAAGAGAGAGAGAGATAGTTTTTGTGAAAACACAATATTCACTATTTTCCTTTATAGATAAAATTTTACAGAAAGCTTACAGTTTGTTCGCCAATGCCTCCCATAGACATGATCCGTTCAAACTTTAATTGCTCACTATTTAACTCACATGCAGACCCAGTAAAACTTTTCACTTATTTTAAAGTCTTAAAATAAGTATTTTTTTTTTATTTTCCTGACGTAGCATGTGAGTGTCGACATTGTATGTCAAAACCGACAATGTTTCTGTCATCAAAAGAGATGGTCTAGAAATTAACAAAACTTTACAACAAGTCAATCACCGACTCCTTATACTGAATAATTGTTCGCCAAGAGCTGATGAATGAAAGTGTTTACATCCAGCATAAGACCTTCACATCCACTGAACAAGATGTCCCTATAATCTAAAGTGAGAAGGACTCGCGGACTAGTATTAGCGCGCTTATCGAGACCTTGTAACCGAGAAGAGAAAATAATCTGGGAAGTACAGGCAGGTTCTGGAGCGTGTCCGCGTGAACCTCAGACGCCTGCGGCTGGAGCCTGAGTGCTGCGGACAGTGGAGTGGGGCGTGGTGTCTGCGGCGTGAATCAGTGCGTTGTCAGAGCCGCGGATGAATTTTAAAACGAGTGGCCGGCCAGACGTGGCTATTGTGTCGGCGGCGTGAGCCCTGCCGCGATGGCTCGCGCGGCGCAACCGCCAAGTAAAAAAAGTTGCTTAATTACGCTGTCAAGAGCGCCGTGGAGCACAATGAGCTCCGCTGGTTGGGACTGCCGGCTGCCGAGATTGGCCGTGAGTCGAGCCGGGCGCTACTCGACCCACAACAGGTAGCTAGGTAGGTAGCTAACCCACGTCAGCGTAACGCCTCTTGTTCCGAATAGAGCTAGCCATCATTGGTGAAGAGAACGTCGCTGGGATAACAGGTGAGAAATCAAATCAAAAAGAAGCGCAGGAAACAAGAATCTACCTGTGTAAGATGTGTATATTTCTATTATCTATTGTCAAACCACAATTTATGAAAGATGTTCATATTTTATTAATAGGATTAAGTAGGAATAATTAATATTTGTCATGTTGGAAATAACTGTGGTGCAGAGAATGTCTGCACCAAAGTATTGTTGGCAAGAGAGACCGCACATTGATATAATTTTAAAAAGGGCGAGAGACAGCGTATGGATACATTTTAAGAAAAGAGCGGGAAAGACCGCGCATTGATACATTTCGTAATCGTAGCAGGGATTGTCTGCACCAGAAAGCATTGTTGGCAGGAGAGACCGCACTTTAGTGTTCGTAGGAAGTCAGTAGTAAGCGAGATGGGAAGCGAGTCGGTAGCAGGTCTGAAGCGAGAGGTTGAGAGGAGCGGTGTGCCTGCCAGCCACTAGCTGTGATTTACAAGACATTATAAACAGATGTATGGAGACATCAGATAACTATTATCATAAGAGGAACTAATATTATTGAATTATTTTTTTGAGAAACTCAAGATTGTTGAAGGTATGTTTGCGCAATGCTAGTTGTAAGATTATTGTAAAAAGTAAGTCCCATTTGAACGTTTGTAAAATCATTTCATTCAGAATATAATAATTTTTGCCAGCAATATTGCATTACTGATTACAGTCCATCTCAAAAACCATCAACGTAAAACTTCGCAAAATTTTATTATTGTGAAGAAAAAGTTTAACTATGAATTACGTAACTTCAGTCAAATTAATTAAAGAATAACGTCAGCTTTGGTAATAAATACAGCCACTTATTATGACAGCCTACCAGCAGCTAACAGAGTATAGTAAAACAGAGTAAGTATATTCATGTCGCAGTTCGACATAGCAGTCAGATGGCGATCCAGTAACAGTAAAAAAGGTAAGGAACAGTTTTGGGTTATTGCAGGTAATGACTGAGGGCCACGACGACGACACATTCTATGTTGCGTCGAAACAATCAGAAAATAACTTTTAATAAACTGCATTTAAATTTGTATGTGAAGACTGAGAAAGAGAATTAATTTCAAAGGGAATATTTCATTTGCTATTATTAAGCAAGAGGTAGAAATCCTAAGGGAAGGATTCATAGGTTATTGTAAAAGGGAAGGTTGCGTAACAAAAGAGATAGAGGAGACGGGAAGGTTTCACGTGAATCCACCAAAGTGAAACTGTACGGAAAGGTTTGACGTGAATCCACCAAAGTGAAACTGTACTACGTCAGCGGCGGCAGCGCCTTGGCATGCTTGATATACACTCAGGTGACAAATGCCATGGGATACCTCATAAAATAGTGTCGGACCTCGTTTTGCAAGGCATAGTGCAGCAACACGACATGGAACGGACAGAAAAAAATCTTTGGAAGACCCCTGCAGAAATATTGAGCCTTGCTGCCAGTATAACAATCCGTAATTGCGAAAGCCTTGCCGGCGCAGGATTCTGTGCACGCACTGACCTCTGGATTATGTCCTATAAACGTTTGATGGTTTTCATGTCGGGTGATCTGGGTAGTCAAATATTCGCTCAAGTTATCCAGAATGTTCGTCAAACGAATCGCGAATAATTATCGCCCGATGGCATGGCGCATCGTTGTTCGGTAATATGAGGTCCATGAATGACAGAAAATAGTCTCCACAAAGCAGAAAGTAACCATTTCCAGTCAATGATCGGTTAAGTTGGACCAGAGGAACGAGTCCATTCCATGTAAACAGAGCATTACGCAGCCACCACCTGCTTGCACAGCGCATTGTTTTGACGAATTTAGTCTGTGGCTTCACGCGGTCTGGGCCACACTCGAACCTTACCACTGGGACTGATTTGACCAGGTCACGATTTTCCATAGTTCAGGATCCAACTGATACGCCACGATCCCAGGAGAGGCACTGCAGGCCATGTCGTGCTGTTAGCAAAGTCACTCGCTCGGGTCATCTGCTGCCACAGCCCATTAACGCCAAATTTCGCCCCACTGTTGTAACGGATACGTTCATCGTACGTCCCACATTGATTTCTGCGATCATTTCACGAGGTGTTGCTTCTCTAACGGCACTGACAACTCTATGCAAACGCCGCTGCTCTCGGCCGTTAAGTGAAGGCCAACGGCCACTGAGTTATCTGTGGTGAGAGGCAATGCCTGAAGTCTGGTATTCCCGGCGCGCTCTTGACACTGTAGATCACAGAATACTGAGTTCCGACAATAAATGGCTCAAATGGTTCAAATGGCTCTGAGCAGTATGGGACTTAACTTCTGAAGTCGTCTGTCCCCTAGAACTTAGAACTACTTAAACCTAACTAACCTAAGGACATCACACACATCCATGCCCGAGGCAGGATTCGAACCTGCGACCGTAGCGGACAAGGAATGTCCCACGCGTCTAGCTCCAACTACCAAATGAAAGTTCCACCAGTGCACTGCCCTTTTATATCTTGTGTACACGATACTGCCGCCATCTGCATATGTGCCTATTGCTATCCCACGAGTTTTGTCGCCTCCTTGTACAACGGACACGCTAAAAATTTGTGAAAAACTCGAAGTGTTTTTCGTTACTTTCTACACTTCAACAAATAATAGGCCGTGTACTGAAAATACATCGAAGAAGCAACAAAGGACGTTATACATGCGGTATATTGGCCAGCGAATGTTCCACAGAAACGAAGAAATATCCACTGGGCCCGAAGGATGCGTAACTCGACCTTTTATGCTCTCACTATGCATAAACGATTTATCAGGCTGCATCAGTGGCATTACAAATTTTGTCTACAGGAAAGTACCGTCGATGCTTGGCCATAAGAAATGCAGAGAAATTTGTAAAAAAATTTCTCGTGATGTAATGAATTGCATTTCTATTTAGATGTAAATTAGGTAAGATAATGCCTGTAAGGAAGAGCGTCAAAAGTTCACTGCTAAACATATTGAGAACTTCCCGTCGTATAAGTATTTAGTGGTAATCGTAAGAAGCCTGGGCTGACAATAATAAAAATATGCAGAATCACTAAGAAACAAGCAAGCATAATCGTTACAGATGAACGAGAGGAGTTGCTGAACAAATCGAGTGACAAACTGAGAGAGGATAATAATGGTGATAAGGAAACATTATATGGGATGATGAAAAATGGAAAAAGTGCTAAGGAACATTCTATGTACCTAACGGACGATAGTGGAAACCCCCTTAATGGATCACGACGCGATTAAACAAATTTGGAAGTCTTACTTTGAAGAGTTATTGAAGAGTCATTAAATATAAATTACATACAGCATACACAAAAAGAGAGTGCTATATCAAATCCAATTGACTCAGATGGTGTGACAGACATAACTGGGATGGATACACATCAAAACTGACAAATCGGCTGATGCTGATGAAATAACTATAGAGCTGGTCAAATCCATAAAAACTGCTGGAAAAAATGGACGTACAGACTCTTCTGTAAGGTGTGGAAAGGGGGGGGGGGAAGTGCCCGTTGAGTGGAAAATGGGCACCACTATTCCAATTTGCGAGAAATGAATTCGTCAGGTGATGAGGCATTTGGCAACCTTAAGAGAGTCATAGTTACACCTGCCAGTTGCTCGCCCTTTTTGCCACATTAACATTCTCGTGGTTACTTCGGCCATTTCTACGTTTTAACATCTCAAATGGATAAACTTTTTGAAAGTATTAAGGAGCATAAGATCAGACACTTAATTGAAGAAAATCTCTTGGAAGAACAGTATGGAATCAGGAAGGGAAGATGAAAAAGAAATCTAACCTATACTCTCCACCAAATAATCGAAAAATACTATGAAACCAACCAAAACCTGTGGTTAGCCTTTCTGGAGATAAAGAAATCGTTTGATACTGTGAAGAGGGGAAAGGTGTGTGAAACACCAAAGAAAACTGGAATACAGGATGGCAAGGTACACAGGATCCAGAAGTCACATGAAGATACCGACAGTAAAGTGAAATACCCCGTAGAAATTACTGAAACCTTTGGCATGAAACCTGGGTTAAGGTAAGGTGGAGTTCCGTGTTCTCTTCTTTTCATTCCTGTAATGAACGAGATCCAGAGAGAAGTACATTAAACCACTGAATGTGAAAAAATGTTGTTTGCCGATGATGTGTGTCTCCATGGCGTCTCTAAATAAGACCTTCAAGATCAAAAGAACACCTAGGCAGAGGCTACTAAAGTGTAGGGTCTCATCTTCCAAAAATCAAAATGTGTGTGAAATCTTATGGGACTTAACTGCTGAGGTCATCAGTCCCTAAGCTTACACACTACTTAACCTAAATTATCCGAAAGACAAAAACACACACATCCATGCCCGAGGGAGGACTCGAACCTGCGCCGGGACGAGCCGCACAGTCCATGACTGCAGGGCCCTAGACCGCTCGGCTAATCCCGCGCGGCGGTCTCATCTTCAGTCAAGACAAAAGTAGAGTGATGGTTATGGAAAGATATGGACAACCAATGGGTCACGTTGAAATGGATTGGGAAGCTACAGACAACCCATCATTTCAAACGTTTATGTAAACAAAGAAGTCACTCATACAATTCAAGCAGATAGGAAGTTCCATCAAACTGCTCAAGACCTAATACAGAACACGAAAGTGCCACTAATATATGAGACAGTCATCTATGAAACCTTTTACACACCTATTTTGACATATGGTCGTGAAACATGCGATATGAAAAGTGAGGACATTAGCAGAATTCGAGCAACTGAGATTAGGTTTGTTCGCACCACAGTCGGAAAGACACGGAGATACTGAATCCTGAATGAGAAAATAGGAGTAAAATCTCAAGTTATAAGACTACACGACAAAAACCTCAGAGCGGCTGAAATGGTATAGACATATGCGGTGCATGGGAGCTAACAGGTTACTAAGTGTAACATATGATTTGAAACTCAGAGACAAAAGACGAAGAGAAGACCAAGACTCAGGTTCAGTCATATGGTGAAATCTGACAAAAACCTCAGAGCGGCTGAAATGGTATAGACATATGCGGTGTATGGGAGCTAACAGGTTACTAAGTGTAACATATGATTTGAAACTCAGAGGCAAAAGACGAAGAGAAGACCAAGACTCAGGTTCAATCATATGGTGAAATCTGGCATCGAACACAGAGGACACGCCTAGGACAGAATCGACGAGGAAGATAAGTTTATGGATCGTAATTAGTGGTGAAGCCTTGTTCAACAACTCATCGGGTAGGGTGGAACGACGTGAGATATGATGACTAAAATGCAAAATGGAAAGGGTGCGATCACATAAAACCAGTGATAAGGAAGGCGAAGGGAAGACGGATGTGTTGGTTGGATTCTGGAAAAGTACAGTGAATCTAGAAAGAAAATACAGTACAGGACTCTATCGCGGCCGGCCGGTGTGGCCGTGCGGTTAAAGGCGCTTCAGTCTGGAACCGCGTGACCGCTACGGTCGCAGGTTCGAATCCTGCCTCGGGCATGGATGTGTGTGATGTCCTTAGGTTAGTTAGGTTTAATTAGTTCTAAGTTCTAGGCGACTGATGACCTCAGAAGTTGAGTCGCATAGTGCTCAGAGCCATTTGAACCATTTTTGACTCTATCGCGACCAATTTATTTGCCCCAGTGTTTGGAGTCCTTACCGAGGTGGCATGAAAAAGAATATCGATAGAATTCAGAGGCAATACAAGAGGTCAGTACTCCCTATATCAAACTGTAACGGTAATGCCAGTGGAACTTATGATAGACGACGTAGTTCTCGTGAAACCCTGTTGGTCGCATCTTGCGTAGGGATCGTAAGGAAAAGATAACAGAGATTGCAGCACGTAGGAAGACCTTTAGGCAGTTATTTTTAACACATGAATGGAATAGGACAGAAAATTAATTACATTGACACAATGAACCCTTCCTAAGCACTCCACAGAGGCATGCGGAGTGGGTGTGTAAACTTGGAATGAATTGAAAGAAAAATCCGGAAAATAAAATGAAGGGAAGGAGAATAAACACCAACATTAAGATTCACAAACGACAGACACCCTCGGGTTATAAGGGACGGTAACATAAAACATTTTAAAAGGAATTGTATAGTATAATGAATAAAGATCGTGGCTTATGGTAAGTAACAAAGGAAATGGTGCTGAAAACTAATAGAAAAGAGAATAATTGCGCTGTTTAATAGGAAAAAAATGAATAGCTCAGAAGGAGAGGAGAGAAAAAATGAAAGTTCACGGATTGCGACAGTATATGCTGTTACTTCCGTGCTTGTAACACCGAATTCTATTTATAAACACCTAGGAAGTAGAGCCCGCTTAATAGTATGGCGTAGCACCCCCCTCCGGTATAGATGTATGCACTGATTCGGTTGGGGGAGGCGTTATAAGGCCGTTATATCCGCCCCTGAGGCAAGCTCGCCCGAAAGTATTGTAACTGGCCCTTGATGTCTTCGATACCTGCACTGGCATGGAGTTATCCGAGCTGGTACCGCACATGCATCATCGGGGAAGGATCTGTGTATCTCGCTGGCTCCAGCTGTACTTCATCTTCACCTATACAGTTCATAGTGATATGTGCCATGTGTGGAGGAGTACTGTCCCGTCGAAAAATGGCACCGAGGTACTGTCACAGGGGAGGTACCATATGAGGACGTAGGATGTCCGTGACCTGCAACTCCCCAATCACTACTAGCCTTGACCTGAAGTCACACTCGATGGCTCCTCAGTCCATGACGTTAGGAGTTATACCTCTGTGGCTCTCCAAAAAACTGGAAGAATGGCACCTCTTTCCAGGTAGCCTCCATACTCCCCGACGACTGTCTTCCGCCGTCGTGCAGGACCGTGATTCATCGCTGAACACAATGCGACGTCACTCATTAACAGTCTAGCAGTCCCTGCTTCCTGGTCATGGCACAACTACGAACGCAGCTGTTTGTATTGTGGTGTTAACGGCAGCTTACGCACGGGACAGTAATTCTCTACTACAGATGGTGTTAGTCTCCAGGCATTGCTGCAGGGTGACTCAGAATATAGCATTGAGTCCACTACTTCTTCTCGGATACAGGCGCATATGTGAAAGAGGTTACAATGCGCTTAGTGCGCAATAAGGCGACTCTCCCTTGCGGTGGTCATATACACTCCTGGAAATTGAAATAAGAACACCGTGAATTCATTGTCCCAGGAAGGGGAAACTTTATTGACACATTCCTGGGGTCAGATACATCACATGATCACACTGACAGAACCACAGGCACATAGACACAGGCAACAGAGCATGCACAATGTCGGCACTAGTACAGTGTATATCCACCTCTCGCAGCACTGCAGGCTGCTATTCTCCCATGGAGACGATCGTAGAGATGCTGGATGTAGTCCTGTGGAACGGCTTGCCATGCCATTTCCACCTGGCGTCTCAGTTGGACCAGCGTTCGTGCTGGACGTGCAGACCGCGTGAGACGACGCTTCATCCAGTCCCAAACATGCTCAATGGGGGACAGATCCGGAGATCTTGCTGGCCAGGGTAGTTGACTTACACCTTCTAGAGCACGTTGGGTGGCACGGGATACATGCGGACGTGCATTGTCCTGTTGGAACAGCAAGTTCCCTTGCCGGTCTAGGAATGGTAGAACGATGGGTTCGATGACGGTTTGGATGTACCGTGCACTATTCAGTGTCCCCTCGACCATCACCAGTGGTGTACGGCCAGTGTAGGAGATCGCTCCCCACACCATGATGCCGGGTGTTGGCCCTGTGTGCCTCGGTCGTATGCAGTCCTGATTGTGGCGCTCACCTGCACGGCGCCAAACACGCATACGACCATCATTGGCACCAAGTCAGAAGCGACTCTCATCGCTGAAGACGACACGTCTCCATTCGTCCCTCAATTCACGCCTGTCGCGACACCACTGGAGGCGGGCTGCACGATGTTGGGGCGTGAGCGGAAGACGGCCTAACGGTGTGCGGGACCGTAGCCCAGCTTCATGGAGACGGTTGCGAATGGTCCTCGCCGATACCCCAGGAGCAACAGTGTCTCTAATTTGCTGGGAAGTGGCGGTGCGGTCCCCTACGGTACTGCGTAGGATCCTACGGCCTTGGCGTGCATCCGTGCGTCGCTGCGGTCCGGTCCCAGGTCGACGGGCACGTGCACCTTCCGCCGACCACTGGCGACAACATCGATGTACTGTGGAGACCTCACGCCCCACGTGTTGAGCAATTCGGCGGTACGTCCCCCCGGCCTCCCGCATGCCCACTATACGCCCTCGCTGAAAGTCCGTCAACTGCACATACGGTTCACATCCACGCTGTCGCGGCATGCTACCAGTGTTAAAGACTGCGATGGAGCTCCGTATGCCACGGCAAACTGGCTGACACTGACGGCGGCGGTGCACAAATGCTGCGCAGCTAGCGCCATTCGACGGCCAACACCGCGGTTCCTGGTGTGTCCGCTGTGCCGTGCGTGTGATCATTGCTTGTACAGCCCTCTCGCAGTGTCCGGAGCAAGTATGGTGGGTCTGACACACCGGTGTCAATGTGTTCTTTTTTCCATTTCCAGGAGTGTATATATATAAAAGTTTTAATTCTTAAGTCTGCCGTTCGATGAGATACTATCGAAACTAGTTGCAGTGTAATATATATTTTAGCAGATTTGTAGTTGTGTACATACAAATATATTTCAAAAGAGCTGTGGAGCAAAGCCTAAGAAATATTTTATGGACATTATGTCATCTTTCCTAAAAGTTACTGAGGCTACGGTACCCAACTGTGAGAAATCACTCACTATGTTCGCATGAGCACAACGTTCATAAACGAACCGTCACGCAGTCACACAGTCACATGAATTAATAAAGAACGGTTGCTTAAAATAAGATCCTGAAGGCACACGATGTGTGCAGTTACGAATGAGAGACTGCAAAGCTGGCAGCGGTGTTTTGGCATAAATAGCAGCGGGGAATCCCCTCGACTCCCAGGAGTACAATGTACGGGGAACTGCCACACCGGCCTACAAGAACGTCTGCGATCAGGCGGAAGTTATCACCATTATATAGTTCAGATGTATTCAGTATTGTTTCAAAAATAGTTGCAACAGTGTTAAAATGTAGTGAAATGGTAAAAGATTCTAATCTGATTGCCCTATTGTTTTCAACAACGCTGGAATTGTGGGGATAATCTCCATGTATTCTACAATATAAGTTACTGTATATCCCGGTAACTGTCGATAAGTCCAACGAGTTCTGAAAAAATTACTGAAAAAAAATCTAGGGAATAAAAAGCGGTCGACTTGTTGCTTCTCCCACAGTTATTGGAAACTTAAGTCAGTAGCAGTATTCAGCAAAACCCACAACGCACAAGATAAGTTCAGACCAGGGTAATTCCGAGATGACGTTACAAACTGTCAGGGGTGATGAAGAGGGGTAAATATTTCAATCTGAAGTAAGGGACAGTGGTCCGGAAACGACCGAGTCGAAAACTATAAGCGAAAATCGTTCTGATACGTCTGACAGTGGAATACGTGTACTGGTAATGTTGTTGCTGAGACTAAAAGGGTAGGAAACTCTCAGAGGTGGTAGTATGGACCAAAACAAGAAAAAAGTCCAGTAAACATGGGCCCCAAATGCACATCTTGAGAGCTGTGAGCAGTTGTTTATATTCACTGCTGTGAAACAAGTCTCTTGTACTGAATAAGTGCCCATAGCTCTTGAGATATGCATTTCAAGGCCCATATTTACTTTACTTTTTCCTTAGTCCATACTGCCTCCTCCATAAAGACGGAAACCAAAGAGCTTGCAGTACAAGAGATGTGTTTCACAGTATCTAAGACGAATAAGTGCTCTTTTTTTGTTTTGTTCCGTAGTACCACAACTGGAAGTTGCATGCCCTACCATGTTCCCAACAACTTTACCAATGCAAGTATTCCACTCTCAGAAGTAACAGAATTATTTTAGCTTATATCTTTCGCCTCGGTCGTTCCTGTACCAGGGCCCCTTACCTCAGATTGATACATTTACTTTCTTCATCACTCCTGACAGTTTGTAACGTCGTCACCCCGTATAAGATAAATTTTGAGCAATGAATTTACTGTTTCCTGTAGTCGTATAAATTGCTTGTGCCTAGTAGAAGGCTCTGGTAAATATTTATAACACCTTACAATTACTAAAGGAATATCATCAGCAGTTTGTCCACCATTGGTCGTGAGCTCCATTTCTTAACATAGTTCACCAAATTGCCGCTTTGATAACTTTGCTGCTCTAAGGGGAACTTACAATATGTTACATCTACATCTACAAATATACCCCGCAAACTGAAGTATAGTGTACGGCAAAGGGTTCATCGTTTTGACCTTAGCGATTTTCTGTCCTATTCCATTTCATACTCAAAAAGAAAAAAATGACTGTCTAAATGCCCTTGGCAGGGTCCTAATCTTACTTATTTTGTTCCTAAGAACTTTTAGCCAGATATCTAGTATCTGATAAAAAGTGGCTGGACACCTATTTTTGAACATTAAAATGGACGGTGTCCAGCCTTCGCCTTGGACATTACTGGGGACATTTTCAGTGTGCTGTCTGAATGGCTTTGGGGGAGACCATTTTTCCTCAACTTCCGAAACCAGAGAAGGTGCTCAAGATTTGTCTTCTACAGGGTGACGACGTTACAAATTGTCAGGGGTGATGAAGAAAGTAAATGTATCACTCTGAGGTAATGGACCCTGATACAGAAACTACCGAGCGCTCTCGAGCGAAGTCGATGTTCTGTCTCATCCCAAAGGTGTTTCATTGGGTTCGGGTCGGGCCTCTGCACACATGCTGCGTTTGACAGGGTGCATTGTCATGCTGATATAGTCATAGGCCCCGAACTGTTCCTCTACTGTGCGTAGTACACAATGCTGTAAAATGTATTCATATCCTTCCATATCTAACGTGTTTTTTTTATTTATTTAAGCGCAATAATGAGACCCAACCTAAACATGGAAAACTCCCCCACAGCTACAACCACCTCCTCTGTACTTGACTGCTGGCAGTACATATAATGGCAGGTGTCATCCTCCAGACATTCGCCAATTCCAACCGGTCCGTGTCTTTACCAGGACGACCTCGACGTCCACGAGGTAGAAGGATGTCCTGGTTTTAAAGTTGTAAGTAGGCTGTTTAGGTTTTCTTATTGGTAACGCCACGTAGCGCTCTGTATGAAAATCACTGGCTGTGCTGTGTGCAGTCTGTGGCTGGTTTGCATTTTGTTTGCTATTGTAGTGTTGGGCAGTTGACAGTTAACAGCACGTAGCGTTGCGCAGTTGGAGGTGAGCCGCCAGCAGTGGTGGATGTGGGGAGAGAAATTGCGGAGTTTTGAGAGCGGATGATCTGGACGTGTGTCCATCAGAAACAGTACATTTGTAAGAATGGATGTCATGAACTGCTATATATATTTTGACTTTGGAACACTATTAAGGTAAATACATTGTTTGTTCTCTATAAAAATCTTTCATTTGCTAACTATGCCTATCAGTAGTTAGTGCCTTCAGTAGTTTGAATCTTTTATTTAGCTGGCAGTAGTGGCGGTCGCTGTATTGCAGTAGTTCGAGTATTTGTGAGGTAAGTGATTTGTGAAAGGCATAGGTTAATGTTAGTCAGGGCCATTCTTTTGTAGGGATTATTGAAAGTCAGATTGCGTTGCGCTAAAAATATTGTGTGTCAGTTTAAGCACAGTCATGTATAATTTTTCTAAAGGGACGTTTCAAAGTTACACTAACAACAGGGTCATTAGAAATGAAGCAGAACTATCTTTTAAACTCATCATATTGCAGCTTGCTGTTAGGCAAGAATTACTCGCAATAAAAAGCATAACTACATTCGTTGGCGTCGTTCTTCTTTTTTAATGTATCTATTTATGACAGGTTTTAACTGAAGGCTCTCCATCGTGTCCTTGTATGTTCATCCATTTCTAATGTCATCCATCATTCCAATTGTAATTATTCTAGGTATTCTAGCTTTTCAAATGCTCTCTTTCCCATATATATCCTAAACCTTATTTCCTCTGTACAGCTTCAGTTTCATGCTATTAAATTCCACAAGTACATAAAATATTTTACTTGTTCTAGCTTTTTTCCGTCGAAGACGATGTTACCTGACGCTTCCTTCTTGTGTAGCCTCTCAATTTGGTCTTTTGTATTTTTACCATTCCATACTCCTCACCTTCTCTTGCAGTAGTCTTCAACGTCTGTATTAGGTCGTCTTCCGATTCGGCCTGTACTGCTTGATCTGCAGCGTATTTCATAGTCTTCATTTTTCCCCTCTAATTACAATGCGTCTTGCATCTTCTGTAACCTTGATCATCAGTTCTTCTCCATATATGTAGAGCAGCTTCGGTAGCAGTGACCTTCCTTGTATTACACTTCTTCCAGCCTTACACTCATTCCAATTCTCATTTCTTCCGTATCATCATTCCTTACTCTAATTACCAGGACTGCACTGTTGAGTATGGTAGTTGCTGAGAAGAAATATTCCGACATAACCCCATAAGCATTGAAATATACAACCAAAATAACCGAAAATTGATTTCATTTCCGTTTAATGACGTGTTTGACGAAAAAGTGCATCAATTTACCATCGACGGTTGTCTGTGATGACCATCTTTTTAAAGACTGAATGACAGTGTTTAAAATTTACATGAGATGAAGACAATTATACCAACACGGTGACGTTAGCATTCACGTCAGTCAGTGTACGTGATTTCTCAATGTGCTTCATGTCGTAATGTTTTTTTAAATTTTTTTAAAATTTCTGGACGTGCTGGATACACTCCACATTTGATTTTAATTTACATCGCCATTCTGGCGAATTTTTTTTTAATTATTCTATAGACGCTGTTGAATAGTGACATTTAGATCTGAAAATTGTCATCGCAGAAAAAAACCGATAATATGATGTAAGTTTGCGACCTAGCAATAGGAATAATGAGAATTAAAATGAGCATTCCCTGTGTCATTGATACTCTTCATTGCAACCATGTCGCAATTCATAAGAATAATCAACGATATAGACACATCAAAGTGGCAAATCAACAGAAATAAGAACAACTGTAGCCCAAACAATGATGACAAAATATGTGCTAGCTTTCCATATCTACGTTTCAGTTCATAAAATGTCTCTAAATGGTTTAAAGTCACATTCTCCACTAATTAGATGTTGGGCCACTTGATAATCCACAACATAAATACGGGCAAAACAATAACAACAGCAATGTAGTACATAAAAAGTAAGTCCCAGTTTTCCTACCTATTTTGTAACGGAAACAGGCAGCAGCTTCAAGATCTGTTTCCGACGTAAACATCACATGAATGCTATCAGACAAAATGACTACGAAAATTCAGTCACTGCACAGCACATCTCCCATTATAAACGAAACAACCTGACAACACTAAGATCGTAAGAACCTACATCTTCTGGGACAAATATAAATATGCCCGTATTTTAGCGAAAGGCCTGAATCCATGTCAAACCGGCAGTTAGATTTCGCTAGCAACAGATATTTTTATAGCATCAAAGACTAATTGATATAATATACCAATGTTGCGATACGTTCATCCGCATATTTCTTAAGTATATCACTAAATGATAAGTTGAATTTGTGGTTTACTCTTACTATAACGTATCGGTAAATTATTTTGACACATAAATAACGTGTGCGCTTTGGGCGATGAGGTGTGTCGTACGTAATGAAGTGTGATTTTACACGTTAAATGTCAACATACCGTCTTAGAACAGTCTTCCTAGCTTCTGCGGTTTCTCACGCTCATTTTCGCCTGTTATCGATTTTTAATTTTCTTTGATTTGATATTTTGAAAAATTTAATCCTAGTCTTCTGACAAGCGAAACTCACTTTTCTACGATTGAATGCGTTTGCTATTTTACTCCTTTGTATTGAGTATGGACGCGTTCGCTAACCACGGATAAAATGAAAAATGTGGAACTGTCATGATAGTAGGCATGTGGCAGGTGCATTATTTACTGCAGTTGTCGATATGCCTATTCTGATCATACAGTCTGGCAGATTATGCGTCCGTGTTGTTTCCCTGACACTATTCGAACTTGTGGTCAACTGCTATCGCACTGCGGTTCGTTATTGCTATTTGTGAATATTTTTGGGATTATATGAATCATATGACAGGAGTTATTGTGCAATGTAAGTCCACTATTGTATTACATTATTAGAACGTTCTGTATTATACATTATCCTGTGTTATCATCTTCTGAGACGAAAGGAGGGCGATAGGCTCATAGTGGAATCCGAACTACAGCTACAGTGCAACCCGATTTTTTTTTTTTTTTTTACTTGCGCAGACCATTGTCAGAGAGGAATGACACATTAATTACGAGTAATAAAGTTATGGACAATACAAGATCAAATTCCGTTTATTCTGATTTTTTTAATGGGTCACATATTTGCGTATCCACCAAGCCATAGATTTTCCTTGTTCGAAACCGATCGAAATCCTTACATAAATGATGGCGCTGTGCATGTGCATTTGTAACTAACGGGCTTTGTCCAACTTTCCATTGACATATTTATTCAGACAAAGACTAGTATTCCGGACTGGAAGGGTAGGAACCCCATTCTGGCGAAACAGATGTAGAATTCCTTGTTTTGTGAGTGCTTTCCCCGAATCACGAATTATGCTGTCGAGTTTAAGGAATTATTCGTCCATCTTCTAGTGATCAGATTTGAACTGAAACAGGTACCAGAGAGAAATTTGTACCACACGCAAAAAATTTCATTACTTGAATAGGAGATGCCGCATAGCAATGTAAATTTGAATGCGCGTGATACTTAATAATATAGAGAAGCGATTAAATTCGTGGTGAATAGCGGATGTAGAATCAGTAATTTTTGAAGAATCCGCACTCTGTGAAATGAATCAGCGCTTCGTTGCAGAGAATCTACGATTGTGTACTAATGAAAGAAATCCCATATGTCTTCCAGTCGTGGCTAAATTCGATGGAACAACGCCAGTGACCTAGGACGCATTCATTCCGATGCCACCATTGCGTAACGCGGCAAGCGTAAGTTCTTTTAAATCACTTGTCAGTTACATTTGCGGAAACTTCACTACAACCTCTAACAACTATTGTACAGCCGTATTGTATTGTATAGTATGTTAACCGGGGACCTAGAAACGACGGAGAGGTTCCATCCCCGCCGCAGCCGCAGTGGTCCACAACCCCACGACGACTACCGCAGTCCACTTCTCCCCTACGCCACCCCAGACCGAAACACTCTTTCAGGGTTATTGTGCAGTTCGGCCCCGGTGGACCCCCCCTCTCCCCATGGAACGTCTCACACCAGACGAGTGTAACCCCTATGATTGCGTGGTAGAGTAATGGCAGTGTACGCGTACTTTGAGAACTTGTTTGCGCAGCAATCGCTGACATAGTGTAGCTGAAGCGGAATAAGGGGAACCAGCCGGCATTCGCCGAGGCAGATGGAAAACCGCCTAAAAAGCATCCGCAGACTGGCCGCCTCATCGGACCTCGACACAAGTCCGCCAGGCGGATTCGTGCCGGGGACCAGGCACTCCTTCCCAACCTGGAAAGCCGTGTGTTAGATCGTACGGCTAACCGGTCGGGCTTGTACAACCCTACTACACCTTTCACTAATTTCCGAATGCCGTCAAGAAGTACAAAGGTGTGCAAAACGGAAAGACGAAAGTAACTTCCGCGTGATTTCTCACTGCCAAGTAACATAGCTCGGTGAATCTTGGTTCATACTAATACATAGGAGGAACAGCTGAAGTGTAGTACTGGAGGTAACTGAAAGGAATATGCAATGAGACGAACATAAATGAGATTTTTATTCAAAGCCAATAATTACACTGCAGTCACCACAGATTATGGTGGTCTTCTGGACATTACAAAAGGCGGGACATGGTTGTTGATAGGGTGTGTGATCACCACAGGCGACAATGCTTCCACCACAGTGTGCTCTCACGGTGGCCGTAAGGTGGATAAGGAGTTCCTGCGGTAGGGCGTTCCATTCTTCCACCAGCGCGACTGAAAACTGCAGGATAGTAGCTGGTGCATGAGGATGTGCTCCCCTACGCATACTACACATGCTCGATTCGATTTAAGTCGGGGTAAGTGAGTCTATTTGCCTGGAATCCTATTGCTCCAAGAGCTCTTCCACCCGAACTGTTCGATGCTGTAGCGTACTGTCATCCATAAAAATGGTAACAGTGCTCAGTGTCACACCTGAAAAGATAGTCATGATGAAAGAATACTGCGCCACTTTGACCGGTGAGCGTACCGTGTTCAAAGAGTCAGAGGCCAGTAGGCCCATCTTTCATATTGCCTACCCACGTCGTAGAAGCTGGGCCACCGAAACATCTACACCTATACTCCTCAAGCCACCTTACGGGTGTGTGACAGAGGGTACTTCGTGTATCAGTGCCTCTTGCTCCTTTGCCTGTTCCAGTCGCTTATGGTTCGCGGGAAGAACGCTTGCTGATAAGCGTCCGTGTGGGCTCGAATCTCCCTAATTTTTTTTTTAAATTTCTCTAATTTTATCTTCATAATCATAATCGTACGCGGCAATGATACCGGCTGCATTACGTGTTCACATTCTCGCCATATGAGAGTACGTCCAGAATAACAACTCGGACCGAATCTGCACTCATCCCCAGAAGTGCACGTGACTCATTCCTCGTTGGTCCTGACATATATGGGTTAGAGAGCTGTGGTTTGAAATGTCGTGTAGAGGAAGGTCTCCCGCATCATTCGAGATTACAAAATGTTCAAATGGCTCTGAGCACTATGGGACTTAACTTCTGAGGTCATCAGTCCCCTAGAACTTAGAACTACTTAAACCTAACTAACCTAAGGACATCACACACATCCATGCCCGAGGCAGGATTCGAACCTGCGACCGTAGCGGTCGCGTGGTTCCAGACTGTAGCGCCTAGAACCACTCGGCCACTCCGGCCGTCTTCGAGATTACACAGAGGAGTGCAAAGCGTTCAATATTGTAAATGGAGACAGAGAAATAGTCCTACAATAGATTCATCTCACGAAACGGACAGATTTCGTCGTGTTTCAAATCGAGAATCGGCCGAAATCAACGATATTGTACTCAAGATAAACAAGCAATGTCTGCTGTGTCGATTTGTGGCGGTTGTAACTCTCTATAGCCTACATAAATGAAAATATGGACACTTTAAGTGGCCTTGAGCACTTCGTGGTTTGGTGAGAATCGCAAAATATTGAAACGCGGCTTCGAAAACGGTGCTGGCGATGTGCGGGTATCTACGGATCACAACGTATTGTTAGTCGGGCAAAAGAAACCACCCCCATGCAGTCTCCGAGCCACTGTGGATCGTGAGATTGTATGTCTTGATGTAATCCTGCTAAATGTAGTTGCAACTGCATCTGCTGCTTGACATGGGTCCCTTCATGTGAGTTGAACAATGTTACTGTCATCTGCTGCTGTAATTGACCTCGATCGTCCACTTCCTACTCTTCTGGCAGCACTCCCTGTAGTTAGGAACGCTTCCCGCTCACGTGATGCAACACTATGAGTAATATCAAATTTCTGGGCTATACTCATCACACTTCGCCCTTCTTCCAGTTTCCCGATGAGTTTTCCCCGTGCCATCCAGATGTTATCTTCAGGCCATGCTGTAGTGCAGACAACCACCACAGTGCACGGTAACTGCTCGCTGACTGACGCACACTATCTTTTCCCGTTCCATAAACTGCCTCGCATTGCGAGGCCAGCCCCATTTGGCGCTACAGTCGCGTTGACCACACGCCACGTGACTTAATTATTTCTGTGCACGACTATGAGACTTTAGGCAACACGCTCCCGCAATTTTATTATATTCCAATGAGTTTTTACGTTATTTTACGAGGGCTGTTCGGAAAGTGAGATCCGTTCGGTAGCGAAATGAAAATTACAGTGAAAATCTGAAATATTTTATTCGTAACATTTAGCCGCACTTTCCAGTCACCTCTCTAATTAGTCGCCGCTCCGACTTAAACATTTGTCGTGGCGTTGTACAAACTTTCCAGTACCCTCGTCACAGAAAGCAATTCTCTACACTGGTCTGCCTTTCGTTGTTTGTACCAAAATGTTGTCTTCGTAACCAGCGGTTCACGTGAGCAGAGATGAACAACGGAGGTACCTAAGTAAGGGCTGAATTGCGGGTGATCAAACGCTTCCCATCCAAAACGCTGCAGGAGCTTCTTCATTGCCCCTGCAGAATGTGGCTGACAATTGCCTTGAAGAAAGAAACCCATGTCATAGATGTTATGTGGGCTGCATAGCTTCAGGCGAAATCTCTCACCAGAACTCCATACTTGGCGGGAGACACTGTTGTTTTAGGCATTTCTAAGTGATCACTTTGCGCTCTGAACTGACAAGAGAGACGTGAAGCGACAGACAGGTTGGTTTTGGTTGTTTGGGGGAAAAGACCAAACAGTGAGGTCATCAGTCACGGTAAGGATGGGAAGGAAGTCGGCCGTACCCTTTAAAAGGAAACATCCTGGCATTTACCTGGAGTGATTTAGGGAAATAACGGAAAACCTAAACCAGGAGACCGATAACCTCGCTGTTTGGTCTCTTCCCCCAAAAAACAACTCAACAACAACCCTTAATCAGGATGAACCGTCATCCTCCGGAATGCGAGTCCAGTGATGACATGAAGCGATAGACAGGCACACTAAAGACACTGCCCAACACATCTGTGCAAAGTTCCATCGAATTATCACAGCGGTTTCCGTTTCGCGTTTAATTGGACCTTACTTTCCGAATAAGCCTCGTAACTATCTCGTACTTAAGCTTTGCATAGCATTGTAGCAGGTTATCTGATATTCTTTTAAAAAGAAAGTACATCCCATGATTATTCCGATAGACGGAAGACTTGAGACCGTACAGAAAAATACACCATTTGCTTGTTGGCGCAAGCAGAGCCTTGTTTCATCATCTAAAAAAAATGGTTCAAATGGCTGTAAGCACTATAGGACTTAACATCTGAGGTCATCAGTCCCCTAGAACTTTAAAAAAAAAAAAATCTTTATTTACCATCAACAATAATTATACATCCAACCCACCTCCTTATTTGATTAGTGGGTCTTACTTGCTACTGTTAGTTACAATTAGCAGCTAATTCTATTTTATATTAAGTTGTGAGCTACAGCTATACGTTAGTTTGAATGGGCAGTTATACAATTTATTCTAATCTCTAAGTTTTTAGCTAAACCTACATTCTACTTCCTGCAGGGTCACAGGTGTGTCAGCAATGTACAAACCTACTGTATTGCCTTGCCCATCGAGCTAATCCCGATGGGCGTGCCCCTGACACTGGGCTGGCCAGGTTGTAAATCGCTGCAGGTTCCTAAATCTAAATTTCTAATCTAATTCCTACTAACTAGTTCTAACCTACGTCATCTCCAGTGTATTGTCAATTTCGGGTTAGTCATATTCCCCACCCGCCCTAATCCCTAGAACTTAGAACTACTTAAACCTAACTAACCTAAGGACATCACTCACATCCATGCCCGAGACATGATTCGAACCTGCGACCGTAGCAGCAACGCGGTTCCGGACTGAAGCGTCTAGAACCGGTCGACCACAGCGGCCAGCTGTTTCATCATCCCGAACTTTTTAGGAACTATGATGGATATTCCTGCATATACGCCTTATGTGGGCATTGAGATAGTGTTAGCTACCATACTGTGTCTCTAAGCACTTATCTTCTCTCAATTTTCTATAAGTTTGATACCAGCTGAACGCGATGCCATAGTGCAATGCTCTCGAAAGTGCAACGAAACATTCGCTGCACAGGATATTTCTGTTCATCTCTTGTTAAATTTCTGCAACACAAAGACTTAAATTTGTGCGCGGAATCAGATTCGGTGTAACACTTAATTGGCGATGGTGGGCAACAGTGCCGGGAGGCGGACGGCACAGTATATTTTCAGTTGAGGATGTATTGTGTACGCGCTCCAATTAGACGCGCCGGCATGGCGCCAGCCCCGAGCCGAGCGGCCGCTGCCTCCGCCTGCCTGCCTGGCCAGTAGGAAGGGGGAAGGTCCCGGGCGGTCACACTAGCACTGGGGGTCAGGCCCCCGACCGCCAACTGCGGCCGAAACTGGCTGCCTCTCGGCGAAAAGGCGTTCAGGCACTGGTCACACTGGGCGTGTCAGACCAACACCGACTCAAAGGAAGGCCTCGGCGCTTGTTGGTGACGTCACGTCAGCTAGGCACGGCGAACGCCAGGTCTGTTGCAGGCAGAAACACCTGGGCGTGCTTATCACTATAAATCTCTTATTTCTGGACAAAACGTCTGGTATTCTTTTCGATTCTGCAGTTTTATTTAGATGAAAGATTTTCTTACTATCGTAAAGCTACAAATGAAGATCATAGTTCTGTATTGCTGAATCCTGTCGAAACAAACGTAGATCAATATGAGAAGATGCTTTGCCCCATTGCAAGCTTCGGAAATTTTACATTCAAGTAACTATATTTACTTGATCCATTTTGTTATCGAAACTTACCCCAACCCCCTCACCATTAACTCGTTTCTTTTATTTATTTATTTACTTTCGTTTGACTTCGTCACTGGAAATGTGAACTAATTTACATGTGTAAATGTCCAACTGTTGCGCCGGCCGAAGTGGCCGTGCGGTTAAAGGCGCTGCAGTCTGGAACCGCAAGACCGCTACGGTCGCAGGTTCGAATCCTGCCTCGGGCATGGATGTTTGTGATGTCCTTAGGTTAGTTAGGTTTAACTAGTTCTAAGTTCTAGGGGACTAATGACCTCAGCAGTTGAGTCCCATAGTGCTCAGAGCCATTTGTCCAACTGTTGCCAGTCATTAGATTACAGTCGTTTTCAACGAAAGGAATTCTAAACAGGAAACAAAATAGCTTCATACATCGAAAATACTGCTGAGCTTAAACTTTTTTAAACATGCACATTGGAAAAGATAAGTATTCCCCTCTTGCAACTGAAAGGAGAAACTATATAAGATAAAAAAGTTTTATTTGATAAAACAAGTATCTCTCTTTTGCCTTTTCTTCTGTCTCCCACCCCCTCCCGCAACGTGTACAATCGCAAGATATTTAATTAACATTCAGTGCTGCTCACCCCATAGTCAACCAAGATACCTAAAGAAGAGCACCAATATGTTCACAGTTTCTTGTAAAAGCAACCCAGTACAAACGTAACTTCCTCAGATTTACAAATAAGGTAAAAAAACACGAATTCTGTTGCTGCTGGACCATGAAGTTGTTTTTGTATGTCAATCCTTAAAACAGGTGGAAATTTAAGTTCAGGAGTGCACTATTTGTTAAGAAGTGTAATGAACTGCACAATTAATTGACTGCAGAAATCTCTCAGAACAATGTGTGTTGGTCAACTACCGCCAATAGTTTCACATTTTCCTGTGTCAGAGAGGGAGACACCACCATTATGAGTATGCCTGCAACAGACCTGGAGTTCGCCGTGCCTAGCTGACGTGACGTCACGAACAAGCGCCGAGGCCTTCCTTTGAGTCGGTGTTGGTCTGACACACCCAGTGTGGCAGTCCTGTTAGTCAGAGTGGTTTTTCAGGCCTGAGATTATTGCGAATGAGATAGCTGTCAGAGTGGTTTATTCATGGCATTCACAACAACTATGTCTGTTGATCAACCAGCCACGAAGGCTGTTCAATGAAGAATGATATAATTTTTTACGGTCATAATTTCTCGCGCGAGAATTTAATTATGTTCTGTTGGCTTTATGTGTAACAAACACTTCTTTCTAGTTTCGTTGTTGGCACTCCTGGTTCCCAAGGCTGGATGAGATATCTTTAGTATTTCATACAGCAACAATGAAGGTGACGCGCAATTAGCAAAATGCGGCTATGAAATTCTGCTTTCACCTCCAGAAATCTTCAGCTGAGGCCTATGCAATGTTACAGGAGGCTTCTGGAGAGTCTTCCCTGCAGCATAATTGTTTACAGAGGGGAGACGATCAGTTTCAAAGAAAGGATGACCGGTGCTCCATTTACTGCTCTTATGAAAGAAAACTACCGTTGCTGTCATTGTGAGAGACGATCGACGAATAAACACACAAACACTTCGGGAAATATTGGAAATTTCGTTGACTGTCACTCACAAGTTGGTGGCAGAAAATTGACACGATATTTCTTTGTCGTCGGTGGATTCCAGGACTGTTGATTCCCAAACAAACGCGTGCAGGTCTGCGTACAGCTCAAGGAATACAGTCGAAATTCATGTTAGAGGAAGATCAAGAGATTTTTTTTTCCCAAAGGTGATCACTACTGATAAATCTTGACTACATCATTTTGATGCTAAGAGCAAACAGCAAATCTCAGTGTGGAAATCTCCTTCATCACTAACTTCCAGGAAAGCAAAAGTGATTCCTTCGGCTTAGAAAGTCATGGTCATCTCATCTCTAGATTTTCATGGATTGGTTCTGTTGTGACCAGACGAAACTACCGGGTGGTTATAATTAAACGTTCCCTCTTTAACACTTTATAAGACGGAAACTAATTACCGTACGAGTACCAAACTTGGTAGCGTTAATGTCCAGAGTATGGGGTGCATGATTTCCATGCGTCACAGCGCCACCGTCCAGTTCCAACAATGGCCACCAGGTGCCGTGATCAGTCATCGTGATTCATAGTCTTACACACACGTGACCAGTCGCATTGCACGTGTTGACGTGTCAACGTGAGCTTGGACAAAAGGAGCAGGGCATTGTTGGCGAGGCTCTATTATCAAAACAAAAGTAATACTGCAGCTGCAGTTCGAGAACATCGCCGGCTGAAAGGATTACTGTAAGTTCCTCTTTCTCAACCTGCTATACGGAGAATGATGAAGAGGTTCGAATCAACTAGAAAACTGGGCGTCGCTCTGGGAAGACGCCGACGGCCGGTTACAACGCAGGTGGTTGATGAAATCGCTGTTGCTATGGCAGACAACGCTGCGCGCAATTCCCGTTCGTCAGTCAGTGCGTGTGCTGTGTCACGACAGTTGAATTTCCCGTGGTCGTCTGTACGGAAGGTGCTTCCAACCATTCTCAAATGGTATCCATGCAAGATCCATATCGTACAGCAACTTGCACCACAGGACGCACAACGACGTATGGACTTCGCTCTCCACTTTCTCGCAAGGATTGAAGTTGAAAAGGATTGGCCATAGTCCATCCTATAAAACAGACGAAGCTCATTTTCCTCTGACGGATGGGGTGAACACACAGAATTGCCGAGTGTGGAGTCCTTCACCTGTATCGCAGCATCCTCTGTTGCATCAAACATATTTTGTACTTTAGATAAAGCCGTGGTACAGCAACAATGCCGCGCCTGGCAGCCGTGCGGTCTTAGACGCCTTGCCACGGTTCGCGCGGCTGCCCCCGGCGGAGGTTCGAGTCCTCTCTTGGACATGGGTGGGTGTTGTCCTTAGTGTAAGTTGGTTTAAGTTACGTTAAGTAGTGTGTAAGGCTCGGGACAGATGACCTCAGCAGTTTGGGCCCGTAGAACTTACCACAAATTTCCAATTTTCACAGCAACAATATATTCTTCCGGGTGCGTTTCATTTCGATAGTGTGCCTATGTACCTATGGATGAAGCCATACAAGGCTTCTACATCGATTGCAAATACACAACTAACGCAACTGGGTGGAAATTTGATGTGTAATTACTCTGTAGGATCCAAAGTAAAATAATTCACAGCTGAAGCCCTCATTACCTAGCGTCACGGAATGAACTCGAATAATAGTGTTACTCAAATGAATCGAATCTACACAGCTGATTACGTTTAAATAGGGAGATTATGTTTTGCTAGCAAGCTACCAACGACGTCTTTTGTGAGAATTGGGCGTAATTTCTGTTCCACCAGGATCTGTCTTCACGGCTGTCTGACTAAGGATACTAAATGCAAGATTTTACGCTTCAAGTGATTTTTTTTAATTTTTTGCTTTATCGGTCACTTAGTCACGGTAGTTAGCCGTCTCCATAGGCCGGAATTCCCAAGCGGAGGGCGTAGCAAATGTGCTTCTTAGCACACGTACCGTCAGAACTGGATAAGGATGTGGACTGGCTGTTAGCAAAAGAGCAAATCTGACTCACCGATGGAGACACGGTCGCCTAAAAGCTTTTAAAGCAGCGGCCGCCGATACTGTCAAGTCGCCACTAGGAGCAGCGAGATGTGAGCTCATGCTGAAGAGACAGTGCAAGGACAGCTTTCGCAGTTCGTTGCCTCTAGGAGGAGTTGCAATCTAGTACTGAAGCCGCAGGCGCTACATTTGGAGGGGGTGAATTTTATTACACGCTGTTATACCCGGTTAGATGAGCCGATATAGCGTTGGCCGCGGAAGGTACAGAAATGGGTTTGACTCCTGCTCGGACACACAGTTTTTATCAACCAGGAAATGCCAGTTTCTTGACCCACAAATTAATTACATTCTGTTGTACCTCTCCACTCAAACTTGTAGTGTAATTACCATTGTTGGATGGTAGATGCCCCAATAGTGGAGAGCTAGATACCATGTATATTTTTTCGTGCTTACATTGATTTTCTAACAAAGGATGCTTAATTTTATCACTTTGATGTATATTTAAATGATTTCTGTTATGTTTACATTTATTATGCGCTAATATCAGTTCTTATAATATTTACATTTTGTTAATACACTCCAAGAGAAAAAAAAATACAACCAACTAAGGAATTATCCGAATGGGAGAGAAATCGTTAGTTGTGAGGTACATGTGAATACGAATGAAGTTTCAGAAAAATTGGATGATTTATTCAAGAGAAAGAGTTTGTAAGTAGGCTGTTTAGGTTTTTATGTTGGTAACGCCACGTAGCGCTCTGTACGAAAATCACTGACTGTGCTGTGTGCAGTCTGTGGCTGGTTGGCATTGTTGGAATATTCGCTATTGTAGTGTTGGGCAGTTGGATGTCAAGAGCGCGTAGCGTTGGGCAGTTGGAGGTGAGCCGCCAGCGGAGGTGGATGTGGAGAGAGAGAGATGCCAGAATTTTGAGAGGTTGCTGTAACCGGACGATCTGGACTTGTGTCCGCCAGAAAAAGGAAGTTTGTAAAGATGGATGTCATGAATTGATAGATATATGTATGATGAGTTTTTAACACTATTAAGGTAAATACATTGTTTGTTCTCTATCAAAATCTTTCATTTGCTAACTATGCCTATCAGTAGTCAGTGCCTTCAGTAGTTAGAATCTTTTATTCAGCTGGCAGTATTAGCGCTCGCTGTATTGCAGTAGTTCGAGTAACGAAGATTTTTGTGAGGTAAGTGATTCATGAAAGGTATAGGTTATTGTTAGTCAGGGCCACTCTTTTGTAGGGATTATTGAAAGTCAGATTGCGCTGCGCTAAAAAAAATGTATTGAGTGTCAGTTTAGTGATGATCAGAATAAGTAATGAGAGAACTGTCTGAGTACGTTCAGTTTTACTCAGCTGTCTTTGTATCAAATAACGTAGTTTACTAGCACAGTCATTCATAATTTTTCTAAGGGAAAGTTTCAAGTTTCACAAATTGAGCAAGTCAGTACTGCATTTGTCCACCTCTGACCCTTACGTAGGTAAATCGGCTTGACACTGACAAAGCTGGTGGAGGTCTTCCTGAGGGATGTCGTGCCAAATTATGTCCAGTTGTCGCCTTAGATAGTCAAAATCCCAAGATGGTTGCAGAGTCCGGTCTATAGTGCTCCAAACGTTCTCAATGGGGGAGAGATCCGGCAACCTTCCTGGCAAAGGTAGGGTTTGATAAGCACGAAGATAAGCAGTAGAAATTCTCGCGGTATGAGAACGGGCATTATCTTGCTGGATTGTAAACTCAGGATGATGTGAAGGTCAATGGCAGCATGTCATGACCTCACACAAATGCAGGATCGGTACGCCTGGGATTTGCTGTGGGATGATAGATGCTAGCACGAGTGGGGTGGTTGTAGGAATCTGGAACATTCTATAATATTTAGTACTGGAATACTTTAGTAAATAACTTTAACTTTGTCCTGCTGCTGCACTCCAGGAATTCAAGATAACACAATTATGATATTGCGTGCGTAATACATGCGCGAACTAGGAAGCTGAAGGCTATTCTAATCTGACTTCGCTCCAGACCTGTCACTGACTCGGCCGGTGCGATCCGCCAAGTCTCTGTCCGTGCCATACGGCGGCGCTGCAAGCGCCAGCGAGTCCAGAGAGGTTGCAAGTTCTGGACCGCTATCTATTATCGCAACCTCTAGTGTGATGTCTAACGTTGACACCACACAGGATTGCTTGCCACGAAGGACAACAAAACCGGGCGTAGAACATCGGTGACGTACCGCTGTGGTGTAAAGGTGCCTTGGATGACAACCAACAGGGTTTTGCTACGAAAAGAAATGGCACCCTAGACCATCACTCATGGTTGTCGGGCCGCATGGCTGGCAACAGCCAGGCTGGTACCCCACCACTGTCAGGGGCATCTCCGCGCAAGTCTTCATTGCTCTTCGCAGCTCAGTTCGAGGCGGAACTCGTTACTGAAGACGTTCTTCTCCAGTCTATGAGATTCCAGCACAACACAGCGGTATGCAAATGAAATTCTATGCCCATTTTGCTGCCCTTCACAGGAGGCCATCCTGGGTTTACATCTCAGCAAGATAATTCTCGCCTGCAGAAGGCGACATTTTCTATTGCTTGTCATCGTATTTGCCAGAGCCTACCTTCATCAGCAAGGTCGTCGGATTTCTTCCCAATTGAGGGCGTGTGGGACGTTATGGGCAGGATCCTCCAACAAGCTCGGTATTTTTGCAATTGGACCGAATTTGGAACGATGTCCCTCTGGAGGGCGTTCAGCAGCTCGAGATATCAGTGCTAAGCCAGTCAACTGCTCGCATGAAGGCCACCGATGGACCAACGCGTTGTTGACTTGCTCAGTGTGTGAAATTCTTTCTCTTCAATATTTCATCAATTTTTAGGAATTGTAACCATTCGTTTGTCTGAACATGTGTGTCATACCTATCGATTTCAATTGTATACGGGTAATTCCTATGTGCTCCTCCGATTTTTTTAAAATGTTGTTGCTCGCAAAGAAAAGGGTTAATTCTTTCAACACGCATCAAATAATCTTACAGTAATCATAAGAATGATATTTGTAGACTCGTTTGCACAAAATTACATAAAATCCTCATCAAAATATTAATACTAGCTTTGAAATGAATTTAGATGTAAAATTACCAATTTAAAATACTATGCTGAAATTAACCAACCGTTACCTATGTCACAAGATTTCTTCGATGGTCATAAACAGCTATAATTTCAAACATTAAGACTGAGGTTTCAACACACAAAAATCCGATAAAACTTCGTGAATTAATATCTGTAATTGTTTTTGTGCTTACTAACAACGGAATATTGTAATTTATTATTATTATTATACATCTTTGCCCTTAAGACAGTGATTGAACTTTAATATTACATGCTTATTCAGTTTTCCCCTTTTTATGTTTTCTTCTTCTTTTTATCTCCCCAAAACCTCTTCATTCTTTGTGTTCGTGTTTCCTTTGCTCTGCCCATATTTTCCCCGGCCTCTTCCTTTCTTTTACTTCAGATTTCGGGTTCATAATTTTGTTTCTGAATTTGTATCGTACATCTTTCATTTCTTTATTGACTCCTGCTTGTTTTAGGTCCTCTATTTCATGAAACCAGTTGGTTTTTTTTTATTGATCTGTTGACTACATCAAAAATCCTCTTTATGAGTCTGGTGTTGTTCATTCTATGTATGTTCCCAAAGAATGTTAACCGATGTTTTCTGATTATGTCTGTGAGTCTGTCTGTATGTTCGTACAGTTATTTTTTTGCCCTTTTCATCCATACACCATCTCTTTGTACTGTTCCAAAAATTTTTCGAAGGATTTTACGTTCTATCTTTTCTGTCTCTGTGAGGCCTGATGCCACGATTGTTTTCGTTTCTGTTGCATAGAGGGATTCTGGCAGTACAACTGTATCGTAGTGCCTGAGTCTCGCCTGTCTTCAGATGCTTGTTTTATGGTAGTGCGTACAAATAAGTTTGTAGGCTTTCTGAAATTTTTCTGTTCGTTCTGTATTGGATGCCTTGTTTGATCCTCCTATTTGTACGTATTCTCCAAGATACTTGAAATTATCAGCTCTCTTAACCAGTCCGTATTTTGTTTACATGACTTGTGTATTGTTGTTCTTTCTTTCCATATATTGTGTATTCTCATATGATATCTGTAACCCCGTTTTAGCAGAGACTTCATGTAAATATACCAGGGCTTCTTGCGCGTCTTCTCTGTTGTTACTGAGTATTGCCAAGTCATCTGCAAATTTTACAAACAGCTGACATTCTTGTAACTATTGTACACTGTTTGCTTGGTCAGTATTCGGGAACAGTAGTTTGTTCGTTGAGTGCTGTATTCAGTAAAGCATGACACCGGTTTTTGCGCAGTTTGGTTCATTGATTGATTTGTGGGAGGGGACCAAACAGCGAGGTCATCGGTCTCATCGGGTATCCCGGCATTTGCCTGAACCGATTTAGGGAAATCACGGAAAACCTACATCAGAATAGTCAGACGCGGGTTTGAACCGTCGTTCTCTCGAATATGAGACCATTGTGCTAACCATTGCGCCACCTCGCTCGGTCTGTTGTTTAGTAAGTGAGTGGAAGAAAGTAAATATGAAAATATTTATAACGGTGTTTTCGCGTGGGAAAACATAATAAAATTGTAATCAGAAACGGTGTCAAGTCATTTTTTCACGACAACAACCTTGGACCAGCATTTCATGTAACGAAACAAGTAAGTTACATTTTATTATTATTGTAAATATTTCTATTCCATTCCTGCCTCGAAGCGACATAGTGCTATTATCTTACAAAGGAAAATCACATGTAAATTAATTCTACATAAAGATAAATGGAAATGCCGAGTGGCGAGGGCCTCCCGTCGGGTAGACGGTTCGCCTGGTGCAAGTCTTTCGAGTTGACGCCACTGCGGCGACTTGCGTGTCAATGAGGATGAAAAGATGATGATAAGGACCACACAACACCCAGTCCCTGAGAAGAGAAAATCTCTAACCCAGCAGGGAATCGAACCCGGGCCGTTAGTCATGCCATTCCGTCGCACTGACCACTCAGCTACCAGAGCGGACTACATAAAGATGAAAATGGATTACGTTTAAAGCCGAATGTCTTTCCGTACCACAAGATCCAGTCACATTAATGTGACTATCGCCTATGTTCGACGTCATCATGTAGTAACCACTCGCAAACGGCTGGTCGCGGCACTAGGAGTGAAGGGTATATAAAGCGTGTCGGGGAAAGCGAGAACCAATGCCGTCGTTGTAATGCGGAAACGCAGCGATTTCTCTGACGCCCAGAAGGGCAAGATGATTGACTACCTTCCGGAATAAAAGTCGAAAAAATGGCTAAGTTTGAAAACTGTTAGCGTGCCACCGTTGTTAAAGTATACCTTGCAAGGACAAACGGAGCTATCCAAAACCGGCTCCGAGTCAACCGTGGACCACCACATGTCATAGGTCACAGGGGTGACCGACAGCTGCGAACATGTGTACGGACGACTTGATGAGCAACCTTTGAACAACTAACCGCCCACATGAAACAAGGAGCTACTAACAGTGTCTCCTCAACAACTGTTCAGTAAAACTTGTTGCGAATGGGCCTCCGCAGCCGGTGCCTGGGTGATTCACCCATGCTGAGAGCTGTTCATCGACGACTAAGGCTGCAATTTGGTGTCAGTACTGCAACTCCACATCCACTGAATGGCTACAGGTGGTCTTTTCAAACGAATTATGTTTCATGCTTCATAGGCGTGAAATGTCTGAAAGAAAACACCCTGCAACAATCACCAGAAGGGTCCAAGCTGGAGGGAGGACATCCCGTGCCGTTTCCTGGGCAATCTCATCATTCTGGAAGGTACAGTCGTTCAACACAAGTACGCATCTATACTCGAGGACCATGTCCATCCCCACATGCAGTTTGTTATTCCTCGGCATGGTGGCATCTACCAGCAGGACAATGCAACGTTCCACACAGCTCGCAGTGTGCGTACGTGTTTCGAAGAGCACCAGGATGAGTTTTCCGCACTCTGCTGGGCGCCAAACTCCTCGGATTTACATCCGATCGAGAATCTCTGGGACCACCTCAATCGGGCTGGTCGCTCCATGGATCCTAAACCCAGAAGGCGACCATAGCTTGCCACAGCACTTAAGTCGGCACGGGTCCACATCTCTTTCGATACCTTCCAGAACCTCATTCACTCTCTGCCTGCGCGTCTCGCAGCGGTCAGCGTTGTGAAAGGTGGTTATTCAGTCTTTGCACAGGTGGTCACATTAATGCGAATGGACAGTTTCTATCTTAGAGTGTCGGAAAAACTAGGATAAATAGATTATTCTGCGAACAGACGACGGAGGATCCGCTCAGAACCAAGCTCGTGATTAATTGATCGCTACTGACAGTAAGCGGCTTTGTGCTGTTTTGTTGAAAATGGAGTATTAGGTTTGAACCACTCGTCAGCGACGAGAGAGAGGGAGCACAGGTCCAGACTGTAGAAGGAATAGTCTTTACGTGGAGCAGACTGTTAGAACATTCGAGAAGAGGGACAAGGGATACCAGAGACACACCTGATTAAATCAACCAACCAAATCAGATCTGCTGTCGCCGAATACTGCTTCGAATATAACCATGAAATGAGATACACTATGTAATCAAAAGTATCCGCACACCCCCAAAACCATACGTTTTTCATATTAGGTGCATTGTGCTGCCACATACTGCCAGGTACTCCATATCAACGACCTCAGTAGTCATTATACATCATGATAAAGTAGAATGGGGCGTTACGCGGAACTCACGGACTTAGAAGGGGTCAGGTGTTGATTCTGTGTCACTTGTCTCATACATCTGTACGCGAGATTTCCACACTCCTGAACATCCCTAGGTCCACTATTTCCGATGTGATAGTGTAGTGGAAACGTGAAGGAACATATACAGCGCAAAAGCGTACTGGCCGCCCTCGTCTATTGACTGACAGAGACCGCCGACAGTTGAAGATGGTTTTAATGTGTAATAGGCAGACATCTACCCAGACCATCACACAGGAATTCCATACTGCATTAGGCTCCACTGCAAGTAGTATGACAGCTACGCGGGAGGTGAGAAAACTTGGGTTTCACGGTCGAGTGGCTGCTCATAAGCCACACATCACGCCGGTAAACGCTACACGACGCCTCGCTTGGTGAAAGGAGCGTAAACATTGGACGATTGAACAGTGGAAAAACGTCGTGTGGGGTGACGAATCACGGTACACAATGTGGCGATCCGATGGCAGGGTGTGGGTATAGCGAATGCCTGGTGAACGTCATCTGCCAGCGTGTGTAGTGCCAACAGTAAAATTCGGAGGCGGTAGTGTTATGGTATGGTCATGTTTTTCATGGAGGGGACTTGCACCCCTTGTTGTTTTGCGGGGCACTATCACAGCACAGGCTTACATTGACGTTTTACGCACCTTCTTGCTTCCCACTGTTGAGATGGCGATTGCATCTTTCAACACGATCGAGCACCTGTTCATTATGCACGGCCTGCGGCGGAGCGGTTACATGACAATAACATCCCTGTAATGGACTGCCCTGCATAGAGTCCTGACCTGAATCCTATAGGACACCTTTGGGATGTTTTGGAACGCCGACTTCGTGCCAGGCCTCAGTGACCGACATCGATACCTCTCCTCAGTGCAGCGGCCCGTGAAGAATGGGCTGCCATTCCCCAAGAAACCTTTGAACACCTGATTTAACGCCTGCCTGCGAGAGTGGAAGCTGTCATCAAGGCTAAGGGTGGGCCAACACCGTATTGAATTCCAGCATTGCCGATGGAGGGCGTCACGAACTTGTAAGACATTTTCAGCCAGGTGTCAGGATACTTTTGATCACTTAGTGTACAATGAGACCAGAAAATTGTGCAAATTCCAAGTTTCTGGGACAGCATAATTAAGGAATCTGTCGAAAGAAAGACGTTACAAAACCTAACAAACCGGTAAAGATGTTTCAATATAAATCAGGCTTAGATTTCGCCACACAATTTATCAACATCTCACCGGCCGTCTTATCCAACAGAGTTGGAAAACGCTGAGTGAATTTGCGTTTTAGGGAATACGAATGCGGGCTTCGGGGGAAAAAAAGGAGCATCAGAGGGCGTAGCGGCCACCAGGAGACGAACTCGGCTATCAATAGCGGCGCCAAGACAACAAACGGTAGTTGGCAGCGGGTACACAACACAGCACAACTCGCAGCTGAGGAAGACCGCTGGGTCGGTCGTGGAAATAATTTGCATAAATTCGAATCAGCAACTCATCTGAACAGCAGAAAGCAGTCTGGGCTGCTGGTGTGGTGGCAAAGCGCGTGCATGGAATCCCAGAGGTCACCTCTGAACTGTAGGTCCCCTTTTCCTAACTAGATACATAGAGTAAATTAGGGACATCCAAGCCGTCGAAGTGCGTCTAATTGAAAAGTTTACCCCAGGTACTGAGCCATACACAGTAATTCTTACCCGAAAGCACACTGCAGGTGGTTTCTGGCAACCCCCCAGCGATAGTCTCGTACAAAAAAACCCATGGTAACAGTTCAGATTAGAAATGGGAAAAAGACACATCACACCATACTTAAATTTCCAAAAACACAAACGGAGTTTATTGGCTTCTGTTAGATGTTACTAGTTCCACTTCGTTCATTAACACGATCTCCAGTTGACTAATGACTCGGCACTCTGCTACTGAGGGTGTATATATTCACTAAAGTAAAACATAAATCTGGAAAGTCGACAGGTGAAGCAGAATTACATGTTCAGACACTGAAACGTACTCGCGAATTCTTTCATAGCTTTCCGTGCAAACAGAGCCAGTTTGTTGCTGGTACACTCGTGGTTTGATACACTCCAAAATCGAAAAGACCTTCTTACCCCTTAGGGCCCAGGACTACAGTTCCATTTAAGAATGTTGGCAGTTCGCAAAGGCCGGGGCATGGACCCGAACTGTACTGTGACGTGAAAGGAGTGGAAATGAGATGGAATGGGAAAGAAATAGGAAGGAAATAAAGGCTTCCAGCCTCACACTGCATTACGGCAATGCAACGGCGAGAACTGAAATATTTTTGCCGGATCTGGGCTTGAAAGTGCAAGCTCCGTTTCTCATTTTTTCGTTATTGTTCGTTGCATTCGTTAGGCGGACGTCGCATGACAACTGTTCAAGTCCACTATTGATCCATTCACGGATTTTTTTTATAACAGAGGGCAGCTAAACCTCTGACCGAACTCGCAGAACTACCGTGGCGGCTCATGCTCATCTTCTCTGTACCGCTCTAATTTTAGTAAATATAATGCCGATACAAATACTCCTTAACTGCATCGGCCATCCCAACACGCTTTCCGTCGGATCCAAATTCCCAGCTTTTCTCTCGCCGCACCGTCAACGATCGTCGCCCAATAATCCTCTACTTTTAGATTTCTGATTCCCCACGTCTAAAATCCTACTGGATCTAGAAATCTGCGAGGAGGGCGGGGTTTCGCTGCGGTGCGGCGAGCAGGAGATTGGGTATTTCGGTCCTACTGAAATCGGGTCCGCATCGCCGAGACGGTTGAAGCAACCATTCTAGAAAAGCAGAGCATCGTGGTTCGCGTCCCGGTTCAGCGCAAACTTTCAACTCTCGCCGTTGCCTTGGCGCAACGCTCTTTGTAGCTGGATGTTATTATTTCCTTGCTGTTTCTTTCCCATTCTGTTTCGTTTCCATTTCCTTCACCACATATATATGAGCCAGTTGCTTCATCTGACGTGCCCGGCAGAAAAGACACCACTCATATCTACGACTGCACTCTTGCCGGTTCCAAGCTACGTTTGCAGTACACGAATACACGTGCTTTGTGGCTGAAGAAAGCGTGTATCCTGCAGATTGTGTCTCTCGCTTGCTTACGTAGAATTTGTCGTTTGCTACCACCATCAGCTCGCAAGAAATCGAGTAAAACATCACTAAATAAGTCGCTAACGCTCGCACTGACCACGCCATTCAGACCAGAGCACGCAGAACACTACCGAGCGCTCATTGGCTGTCGGTGAATGCGTGACGTCGGTGCGCAGAAAAAGCGTAGCCTCGACCGCTGTAGTTCGTGACTCCAACTTTACCCTTCTACACACGCCGCAGTTACTGGATGACTGCTTGATTTCACGACCCTCAGACCGCTCCACAAAAGTAGTCTTACATCCAGGCTTCTGAGTCAGTCACACCGCCTCCTCAAATGAGGGTCAGCACGTCTGACTGCAGTGGAGGGGGCGTGGGCTCCATTCCCGGCAGGGACGGCGATTTTCTCCGCCCAGGGACTTCGTGTTGTCTTGTCCTTATCGTCATTTCATCACTAACAACAAGCAAATCGTCCAGTGTGACGTCATCTGAAAAGACTTGCAATTCGGCGGCCGAACTTCCCCAGGTGGGGGCTCCCGACCATACTACAATTTCATTTCAGTCAGTCGGACACCAAAGTAGAACGCTGGCAATAGGGCAGTTTTCTGCTTCCGCTAACAGCTTTTGTAGAGTTCCTTCCTGTAAACGATCTTCCAACTAGTACTGTAAAACACGTGTCAAGAGGGGGAAGTGGCCAGCCTTTAAACCAGCAAACTATGCCCGACTGAAACCCATTTAGGTGCATTCTGGAAGCAGTAACTCAACATCTCCAGGCTGCATAAATCCCCCTCCCCACCCCCAGCCCTCCCCTTTGCCACTGGGTACCAGAAACCAGCTCTGGTGTCGACAACCGCCGGAGGCCAAACTAATGGGTGCGTCCAGAAATGACACACCAGTATGCAACACAAAATGACCGCCTACCTAAAAGAGTATTGGTCAGCCTTTGGCGTGCAATACATGAACGATTCTGCGTAACACAGACAAGTCCTTTTTACAGCTCCGCCGGTATGTGCCAGCAGATCACACACAACATGCAGTTCCCCTAATCTGAGGACCGGTGGTTTAACAGCCTGAAGGAGGAGCCGGGTAGCATCCCACTTGCGTAGAATTCGGTTCATATAAGGAGAATTTGGTGGCCAAGACATCGATCTATGCTCTCAAACTACTGTAAAACGATTGTGGCCTTGAATCGCAGACAGTCGTCCTGTTGAAAGATGTTGTCGCCATAGGGAAAGACATCATGTACGAATGGATCAAGGTGGTTCAAATGGTTCAAATGGCTCTAAGCACAATGGGACTTAACATCTGAAGTCATCAGTCCCTTTGACTTAGAACTGCTTAAACCCATCTAACCTAAGGACATCACACACATCCATGCCCGAGGTAGGATTCGAACATGCGACCGAAGCAGCAGCGCGGTTCCGGACTGAAGGGCCTAGAACCTATCGGCTACGACGGCCGGCGGTCCATGTAGTCCTCAATAATTTTCACGTAGTCTACAGCAGTTACTGTGCCTTCGACAACTATCACAGACCTCATGGAAGGCTATTTTAACATGTTCCATATCATAATACGCCCCCAGAGGTCAGCATTCGTGGTGCAGTACACATTTCGAACAGTCGTTTAGCTGAATGAAGGCGTATTAATTCACGATCATCGACATGGTGTAACAAGAAACGTGATTAAATCGACCACACGGCAAATCCATGCCCACAACAGTCGTAACTGACGACGGGAACATGTAGCTGCTGCCGGAGCCACACGTTTAACAACATTATCTGGATGGTGTGCCAGGAAGCAATTGCCCCTGCATCACCATTGTACTCTATCGTCAGATATGCCATAGATCGGCGCCATTCTGCTTTACAGACCGAACAAGCCACCGACCGGCACCTTTTCAGGTGAGGCGTGGACCTGCAAACCTTGTCGCGTACTCGCGGTTTGCCAGTCGTTCATTCACTTTTCACAGATGGTCACGACACCAGTACGTGAACAGCCGATATGCCTCAACATTTCCGAGATGCACGTTCCCAGGCGCTGATGCATAACAATCTGTCCTTTGTGGAAGCTCCTTATGTCGGTGGATTTCCCCACTTGCAGCGCGCATCGTCGCAGGAATGGCTCCTAGTTTGCCTCTGATCAGCTAATAATTAAATCGACGGTGTCATGAGCGGTGCAGCTCGGGCTGTATACATTGTAGCACGCTGAAACGTCGTACATATGTTCATTAATCAATGCACCCGCGGAGTATACTGAAGAAACTTATAGTCCCACTTTCTAGCATGAGGTGAAAATATGGCACTTCAAGCAGTCAGAATGTGAAATGTTTCCTGTTCTGATGTCAGTATGTTTCAAGTCAGTGTGTTTGTCACTTAGCGAAACGAGTTGAGTTCTTCTGTGAAGTGACCCTTCGAGTAAAACGTTAAGAAGGTTGAGGCTTTCCATACGAAATGCAATGCCAATTGAGAAAAAATGACTCTGAACTGCTGGCAAAGTTGTTGTATCAGTACTTCAGCAGTAGCAGCGTTACGTTGCGGGAATATCGACGATAGAAACAACTGCGAAGAGTCCCAGTGTTAATAAACGGACTAAAGAATACGATCAAGAAATTTAGAGACACAGGTGAATTATTTGGTGCAGCAGGGAGAGGGAGGCGGCGCATCCCCATGGCAGTTGCCGATGAAGTTGCTGTAGCTGAAGCCAACCGTGCAGAATATGCCTCAGATTCTGCGACCAGTGCTCGAAATGTGTCGTGGGATTGTGTCTCACCTGGCCAGCTTTTGAAAACGTTTGGAAGCCCATTTTACACTGGTATCTCTACAAGAATCAAACGTGCAGCAAATAAAGCCTCAGGATTGGCTAGAATACCATGACATTTTTTAAAAAAATATTCTGCCCTTCGTTTCTTAACATGCATGGAAATGGATGACATGTAGACGTAGAATATTCTACTGACGGGTGAGGCACTTTTGACTCTGCGCGCCGTGAATATACGGAACTGTCGCATATGGTTTTCTACTCCGCCATCAGTTCTGCAGGAACATCCACTGCTCATTTGACTATGTGGTATAGTTTCACAAACTCCTTCACTTCCGGTCCGTTTTTCTTCAGGGAGATGGCACGTTGCGGCCCTGTTAGGTCTACAGTAACTTCTGCATGTTATGAGGACCTCCTTGTGGAATAGGTGCTTTCAGCTCTGCAATAACACAACTGTGTCCATACCTCTATTTTCATGCAAGATTGGGTGACATCACATGTCGCTTTCCGGATGAAAGATTTGCTTCGAGAAACTTGTTGTAACGAGCGCATCATCTCTAGGGAATTCCATGATGTGTGGCCTTCCAAATCCCCCAACCGAAATCCATGTGACTTCTGACTGTGCCGATATCTGAAAGATCGTTTCTAACAGAGATATATCCGGATTCTTCCTGATCTGATGGACAGCATATATGACAACATATCGCTATGATTACACTGAATATGCTGCAACCAACTGTCGACCACGTCGTGTTACAGATGAAGCATGTTGCTGATTCAAGAGACCAGTCTGAACACACGTTGTAACTTGTGACCATATCCTAATAAACGTGCAAAAACCACCTTTACCATTTGTATAATCGTTCTTCCCCTTTTCCTGCACCTACACCAAATTATTACTGCTTACATCGCCATAATTTCACTTGGTGGCAGAATGTGGGACTATTTTTTTTTTTTTCAGCATAGTCTGAGAGCGCACCGGTTAATGAACAGGCCTACGATGTTACTACGTCCTGCGATCGGAACAGCCCGCAATGCAACAGGCGAAATACAGCCAGTTTAATTAAACTGAAGCGCCAAAGAAACTTGTATATGCATGCGTGTTCAAATACAGAGACATGTAAATAGGTAGAATACGGTGTTGCTGTCGGAAACTCCTATATAAGACAAAAAGTGTCTGGAGCAGTTGTTAGATAGATTACTGCTGCTACAATGGCAGGTTGTTAACATTTAAGTCAGTTTGAAGGTGGTGTTGTAGTCGGCGCACGAGGTAGCGATGAGGTGCGGATTATCCCATACGACCGCTTCACGAGTATACCGTATCAGGAATACGGTAAGACATCAAGTTACCGACATCACTGCGGCCGGAAAAAGTTCCTGCAAGAATGGGACCAACGACGACTGAATAGATCCGTTCAGCATGACAGAAATGCAAACCTTCCGCACATAATTGCAGATTTCAATGCTGGGCCATCGGCCAGAATCAGCGTGCGATCCATTGAACAAAAAATCATCAATATGGGCTTTCGGAGCTGAAGGCCCACTCGTGTAACCTTTACGACTACACGACACAAAGCCTTACGTCTCGCCTTGGCCCGTCAGCACAGACACTTACTTGACTGTTGATGTGTGGAAACATGTTGCCTGATTAGACGAGTCTCGTTTCAAACTGTATCGAGCGGATGGACGTGCACGGGTATGGAGACAACCTCATTAATCCATGGACGTGCATGTCAGCAGGGAACTGTTCGAGCTTCTCTAAATCCTCGCACGAACGAAAAAATGGCTGACATCGAAATAAGGGTCCAAGGAATAGAAAAGCAACTGAAATCACTCAACAGAGGAAAGTCCACTGGACCTGACGGGATACCAATTCGATTCTACACAGAGTACGCGAAAGAACTTGCCCCCCCTTCTAACAGCCGTCTACCGAAAGTCTCTAGAGGAACGGAAGGTTCCAAATGACTGGAAAACTGCTACGGTCGCAGGTTCGAATCCTGCCTCGGGCATGGATGTGTGTGATGTCCTTATGTTAGTTAGGTTTAAGTAGTTCTAAGTTCTAGGGGACTGATGACCACAGCTGTTAAGTCCCATAGTGCTCAGAGCCATTTGAACCATTTGACTGGAAAAGAGCACAGGTAGTTCCAGTTTTCAAGAAGAGTCGTCGAGCAGATGCGCAAAACTATAGGCCCATATCTCTGAGATCGATCTGTTGTAGAATTTTAGAGCATGTTTCTTGCTGGCGTATCATGTCATTTCTGGAAACCCAGAAACTACTCTGTAGGAATCAACATGGATTCCGGAAACAGCGATCGTGTGAGACCCAACTCGCTTTATTTGTTCATGAGACCCAGAAAATATTAGATACAGGCTCCCAGGTAGATGCCATTTTCCTTGACTTCCGGAAGGCGTTCGATACAGTTCCGCACTGTCGCCTGATAAACAAAGTAAGAGCCTACGGAATATCAGACCAGCTGTGTGGCTGGATTGAAGAGTTTTTAGCAAACAGAACGCAGGATGTTGTTCTCAATGGAGAGACATCTACAGATTTTAAAGTAACCTCTGGCGTGCCACAGGGGAGTGTAATGGGACCATTGCTTTTCACAATATATATCAATGACCTAGTAGATAGTGTCGGAAGTTCCATGCGGCTTTTCGCAGATGATGCTGTAGTATACAGAGAAGTAGCAGCATTAGAAAATTGCAGCGAAATGCAGGAAGATCTGCAGCGGATAGGCACTTGGCGCAGGGAGTGGCAACTGACCCTTAACATAGACAAATGTGATGTATTGCGAATACATAGAAAGAAGGATCCTTTACTGTATGATTATATGATAGCGGAACAAACACTGGTAACAGTTACTTCTGTAAAATATCTGGGAGTATGCGTACGAAACGATTTGAAGTGGAATGGCCACATAAAATTAATTGTTGGTAAGGCAGGTGTCAGGTGGAGATTCATTGGGAGAGTCGTTAGAAAATGTAGTCCATCAACAAAGGAGGTGGCTTACAAAACAGTCGTTCGACCTATACTTGAGTATTGTTCATCAGTGTGGGATTCGTACCAGGTCGGGTTGACGGAGGAGATAGAGAAGATCCAAAGAAGAGGGGCGCGTTTCGTCACATTGTTATTTGGTAAGCGTGATAGCGTTACGGAGATGTTTAGCAAACTCTAGTGGCAGACTCTGCAAGAGAGGCGCTCTGTATCGCGGTGTCGCTTGCTGTCCAGGTTTCGAGAGGGTGCGTTTCTGGATGAGGTATCGAATATATTGCTTCCCCGTACTTACACCTCCCGAGGAGATCACGAGTGTAAATTTAGAGAGATTCGAGCGCGCACGGAGGCTTTCCGGCAGTCGTTCTTCCTGGGAACCATACGCGACTGGAACAGGAAGGGAGGTAATGCAGGGGCACGTAAAGTTTCCTCCGCCTCACACCGTTAGGTGGCTTGCGGAGTATAAATGTAGATGTAGATGTAGATGTAGATGAGCTGCTGGAGACTCTGTGATGGTGTGGGGCGTGTGCAGCTGGGGTGATGTGGGACCCCTGATACGTCTAGATACGACTCTGACAGGTGACACGTACGTAAGCATCCTGTCTGATCACCTGCATCCATTCATATCCATTGTGCATACCTAAGGACTTGAGCAATTCCAGCAGGACAATGCGGCACCCCACACGTCCAGAACTGCTACAGAGCGGCTCCAGGAACACCCTACTGAGTTTAAACACTTCCGCTGGCCACCAAACTCCCCAGACATGACATTATTGAGCATATCTTGGAGTCTTGGAACGTGCTGTTCAGAATAGATCTCCACCCCTTGTACTCTTTACGGATTTACGGACGGCCCTGCAAGATTCAGTACCTAAGACATTAGTCCCATGATACGTCGTGTTGCGGCACTTCTGCGTGCTCGCGGGGGTCCTACACGTTATTAGGCAGGTGTACCAGTTTCTTATGCTCTTCAGTGTATAACCAGCCGGTACCTTCCTTACGGCGCCACGTTCCCCCCATCGGCACCAGGTGCTATTCAGTTTCGCGGTGGGCGAGTTCATAATGTTTTTGCTCGTCGTTGCATGTTAAAACAAGTACCGCGTGTGTACGATACTTGCAGACGATAAATAATAATGAGACGCAGGCACGCTGTCAGCATGCGGAGTGAGTAATCGCCGGGTTGCAACAGCAGAGCGGCGGCGGAAGGCCACGGATGGGCGTCGCCGCGTCGCGGCCATCCATCTGCAGGGGGTTCGGCTCGGCTTGCTGTGGACCGCAGGCCGGCCACGTCCGCGCCGAGCTGTCGGCCACGAGCGCACAATTTGTTTGGCCATTGTATGCGCGCCGCACTCCGAGGCGAGCCCAGGAGAGGCTCGGCGAGGAGTGGAGAGGAGAGGAGAGGCGGGCCCCGCCGCGAGCTGTCGGCTGGCCTTGGGCGAAAGCTTCGGGCGATGCTTCTGCAGCGGCTGGTCGCTCATCTACTCACAAAGCGCGGGACGCGGGCTTAAATGAGCAAGGAACGGTAACTCGAGGCTCGCACTACTACTCTGTCATGATTTTCCAGCAAGTAACTGCCAAGCATTTGTTTCCAAAAATTAACGTATCGTCTTTTTTGAAGAAATCAGCAAACAGCGAACGCATGACAAATTGAATTGTCCGCCTGGATTGTTTGTTAGTATGTCTCGTGTACCAGGAAGAGGTACACCAAAAATACCGCAAGAGGCCGCCACCACTTATGCGCAATCCTTCGACCATAAATATAATAGAATGGCCCTGACGTCATTTTCGTGGCTCCAACATCTCTGGGCTGAAGTCACGTGAATGTTGGCAAAACATGGTTATTTCGTGTTGCGCTTATGGCTGTACTCAGCGTTTTGTCGGGGGAGATGGCATTACATTTCACGTTTAAGTGTTTCTATGATAGTGCAGATGTGTTTATTGAAATCTGCTGAAGTGACTTTTATATATTTTTTACACTTGAAATAGAGTATCACGTAAATTAAAGTGTTGAATGTGATGCCTGTAAAGTCAGACTCATATTACATTTTGGAAAGTATCTGTGATAATTCGGTTACAGAAGTAAGTATAATTGTTTCTCGTTCCTACTCATAGGTTCCCTAAGGATGAAAACCGAAGGCAGCTTTGGATACAGGCCCTGAAACGGAAAAACTTTAAGCCATCTACACATACACGCCTTTGCTCGTAGCACTTCGCGGAGAAGTGTTTTGATTGGTTAGTTATTATTTACAATGTATATTTATAATTTATATTTACAGTGTCTGTCATTTTTAAACCTAGGCTCTAAAATTATTTTCTGAAACTTCAAAGTCTCGTCTTTCATCTAAAATATCATTTTTTTTAAACTGATAGTTTAAACTTTTGTAAAAATAGTGGGAACTGAACCTTTGAAGTGCACCTAAAATTGATACTCTAAAATGGATCTTCTCCTAAAGTCGACAATTTTGGCACCTACAGTTGACATAATTCCCATATCCCATTTTCTTTTATAAGTGACTAGAGCTCAAAACGCGGCGCATCCAATTTTTAAAGTTTTGACACGAGCCCACCCTTACTGTTTAAAAGAATTTTAACGACATTTTACTTTAATTGATAGTTTATAGTAATGTCGTCCCGCTGCCCGCCAGAGTGGCGTTCGATGTATTTGTTAGATTTTATAAATGGTACTGTGAACAAATCCGGGTCAAATGTAGTTCTGGCATAATTTTTCGCAAATAAAAAAGTAATTTTTGTTGGAAGCGTTTGGCAGGCAATTCAGAAATGTGGGGAAAATACGATACAAACATAGGATGGTTGGCCGCTGATTTGAAATCCCACCACGTTTTGCCAACAGTCACGTGGTTTTTGTTGGAGCCACACCAGCCCTATAGCTTCTGCACAGCAAGGCCAATCTACTAGTATCTACGGTCGAAGGCGCACCCGCTCTGAGGTCCGTGCAGCAGCATCCAGATGGCGCTGTAAAGCACAGACCTCTTCCTGCTTTCGCGCCACTTCCTCCAGCGCATCGTACATTCACTAATGGAGCGGATAACAAGCAATGGGGAAAATAGTTAACCGTCGACTACTTCGTTTCTCCCTTGTCCTGGCGGAAATATGAATCCTTCCGCTGACAGACTCAAAACTCAACACACCGTGGACGTTAATTTCAGACAGATCCGCGCCAACAGTTACTCACTGACCAGTAGTACTGTTCATTGCCTCCACTAAGGTCAGTACAGTGCTATTAAGATTACCTTCCGACATAGTAGTCACTATTATGGAGAGCATGAACCAGGGCAGAACGTTGGAATGTGACATTCAATTATTGTTAAAAGATCAAAGACTGCCAAGAGACAGCAAAGATATTTAGATATACACTGAAGAGCCGAAGCAACAGGTGCACTTGTCTAATATTGTGTAGGGCCCCCGCGAGCAGGCAGAAATGCCGAAAAACGACGTGGCATGGACACGAGTAATGTCTGAAGTGCTGCTGGAGAGAACTGACACCATGAATCCTGCAGGACTCTCCATAAATCTGTAAGAGTACGAGCGAGTGGAGATCAGCAAGTTCCGAGGCATCGCAGATGTTCTCACACGCCTGGTTAGTTTGGTGGCCAGCGGAAGTGTTTAAACTCAGGAGCGTGTTCCTGGAGTCACTCTGTAGCAATTCTGCACGTGGACGTGGTATCTAAACGTATCAGGGGTCCAATGTCACTCCAACAGCACACGCCCCACACCATTACAGAGCCTTCACCAGCTTGAACAGACCCTTGCTGACTTGCAGTGCCCATGGATCCATGAGGTTGTTTCTATACCCACTCGATATAATTTGAAACGACACTCGTCCGACTAGGCAACATTCTCCGGTCATCAACAGTCCAAAGTCGGTGTTGACGGGGCCCAGGCGAGGCGCAAAACTTTGTGCTGTGCAGTCATCAAGGGTACACGACTGGGTCTTCGACTCCGAATGCCCTTATCGATGACGCTTCGTTGAATGGTTCGCACGCTGACACTTGCTCATGGCACAGCGTTGAAATCTGCAACAATTTCCTGAAGGGTTGCACTTCTGTCATGCATAACGATTCTCTTCAGTCGTCGTTTGTCCCGTTCTTGCAGGATCTTTTTCCCGCCGCAGCCATGTCGAAGATTTGCTGTTTTACCGGATTCCTGATATTCACGGTACACTCTTGAAACGGTCGTACGGGAAAAGCCCCACTTCATCGCTACCTCGGAGATGCTGAGTCCCATCGCTCATGCGCCGACTATAATACCACATTCAAACTGACTTAAATCTTGATAATCTGCCATTTAAGCAGCAGTAACCGATCTGCGCCGGACACTTGTTGTCTTATATAGGCTTTGCCGACCGCAGGGCCGTACTCCACCTGTTTACATATTTTACATATCTCTGTATTTGAATACGCATGCCTACACCCGTTTCTTCGGCGCTTGAGTGTAATTGAATTAGGTGTAGAACATCAAATGCCCTTATGAAACTATACGACAGTTTACTACCACTTTGTAACACACTATTAATGACTATTATTTGTTGTTTCTTACTGTGCTGCAGCATCTTCGATGTACTGGCACTCCATCGAACAAGTGTGCATGCGTGTAAATCAGCCACCATCAAGGAATCATAGCAAGGATACAGTTTGCTACTACCGTGCATGTTTGAGCTGAGTTAATAGTAGCATTCAGTTACTACATTCACAACGGTATGTATGTTGCGTAGGTCATAACCTTGTAGCTTCCTTGACGCTGGATAACGGGGACTTCAGCTGTAAATTATTTTGTTTTGGAACACTTAAGCTATTTTAATTCTGATTCTCTAGTCACCTGTACTTGCCGACTACTTTATTTGCAAGCAGTTTCGAAGCTTTTATATTCAGGAATTTAGGCACAATTATCGAAATGATATACACCAGAAGTTGAAAGCCATCCATCAGAAAAGTCTTTCGAATGATTTGTCTTAATGTGAGCTATTAGTTGCAAGTGAGGTGCAAGGGCACACTATGCACGGATTTTATCTGCTATGAATGTCACAAAAATGGTTCAAATGGTTCTGAGCACTATGGGACTTAACATTTGTGGTCATCAGTCCCCTAGAACTTAGAACTACTTAAACCTAACTGACCTAAGGACATCACACACATCCATGCCCGAGGCAGGGTTCCAGCTTGCTATCGTAGCAGCCGCGCAGTTCCGGACAAATGTCAGTGTGTTTGGCTGCATAGCATAGGTATTTCTACCTGGCCAGTATGGTGTCAGTGAAGCAGAGTTTTTAGCACTGTGTCCATGTAGACTGGAAGACAAAGCAGCCTCTTGTGTTACCTGGATAGCTAGAGCTAGATGAGTCATACGGACACCAGCCGCTCTAATTCGATGCCTTCGTGTAACGTTTCTTTTCAATGACAAGTCCTGTACTGTAACATACAGGAATTTGTGGTGAAATCAATGCTTGCAAGCGCACATTTGTATAATGTACCAGTCCACCAGAAAAATGTACGCACTGTTTGTCAGGTTCCATCGAGATATCGACATTGTCGTTCGATTTGAGTTACGAGTATGTTGTAGTATTGTCTTTGACTGAACAAATGTTAGTAATTTCATCTCAGTATTGAAACAAGGCGGCTGGAGCACGTTTAGCATTCGAGCAACGAAAATCTATTGTGACGTGGTTTTTCAAGTTTGATAATGCTGTTGAAGTGCAACGTCAGTGGAGACGGAAGTATGAAACAGAACCACCAACCCGCCTAACAACTAAAAGCATCATTGACAAGTTTGAATTGCGTGGATCGATTTGTGATTTTCACAAAACAAGATCAGGAAGACAGCGTACTGCTACAAGTCCAGCTTCACGCCTCTCGTGTTGGAAACGTTTGTTAATTCTGCACAGAAGCTCACTACGCATTGTGCACGTTAAGTGGGGACTAGCAGTACAAGTGTACGAAGAATTCTGAAAGCTGCATATTGGAAAGTTTACATCGCTTGATTGCTGCACGCGGTTAATGATGACGATCCTGTTCGCCGAATGCTATTTTGCGAATAGTATCAGCAAATGGTAACTGATGACGCACAAGTTACGACGAAGGTAGTGTGAAGTGACGAGGCACGATTTAAACTTAATGAAACCGTGAATCGGCATAACATGTGTATTGGGCACCGAAAAATTCGCATGTTTACGTGGATAAAGCGGTCAATTTACCAGAGGTTCATGTATTGTGTGGACTGTCTTCTAGGGACTTAGTACGACCCTTTTCTTTTATGCTACTGTCACTGGAGAAGTGTACCTGGGAATGTTACGCACATCAATTTTTCCAGGTATACGTGCACTTCATGGAGCTGATGAAGAGGTCTTCTACCAACAGGAGGGGGCGCCACCACTCTACCACTTAGCCATACGAGCTTTCCTCGATGACAATTTTCCGGGACATTGGATTGGACGAAGAGGGCCCATTGAGTTCCCTCCACGGTCGACAGATCTAACACCTATGGACTTTTACTTGTGGGGAACTGTGAAAGATGACATTTATTGATGTAAGCCACGTACGCTGGAAGAATTTCACCACGAGATACAGCGACATGTGTAGCGATCTCCACTGTAACATTGATTGACGTAGCTGAGGCGACAACTCGTCTTTCTGTTATGTGTATAGCCGCCAAAGGTGAACATTTTGAACATATGCTAAACTGAAGATTGTACAACATATGTGATCAATTATTAAATGTAAAATAAATACATGAGTAATACTTTTCGTTCCTTGAAATGCGTCTACATTTTTCTGGCGGATTCTGTATTTCTTTCTAAACATTTTCAGCTTTATGGATGAACTTTCCTTGTGTCCAAGGTAAAATCTGTTCCATGTTTTGGTTCATTATCACTGTTTTATTTATTCATCCATTAATATTGGACGTGATATACGTTATTATACCACTTATTTAGTATAAGTGTGGGAATTTAAGACTATACGGGGTTCCTTCTCGTTCTAATTCAAATTCTTTGTGGACTTGTACTCCACGCGCTTTGTTAAAGGACAAATATTACCTTGCTACTGTAATTGCTCACTTTTTCATTGAATGATAATGGAAAGTCATTATACATTTCTTTTGAATTACTTTCCTCCCTTATTCATTTCTGAAATTATTATGTGTAGTATGGCTATTTCTGTGTGCTTACGTGTTTCGATTTGAACCGATAGTTGATGGGAGCGCAATTTAATAGACACGTTTTGCCTTCAGCAGAACGGGTTTTCAGATAACGTGCCATCAGCAGAAATATTTTTAATTCTTTACATGCATTTTACAGCAAGTAGGGCTTGACGTCAGGTCGGGGCTGCTAAAAATCGAGAGAACAATGGTACGCCAGAGGCAAAACGGTACGTCACGGATACCCTGCATCGTCATGTGTTCCCTCTCATGTGGCGGCACTGAGGTACCATTTCTCAGCAGATGAATGCTGGTCTACATATGGCACGAATTGTTTGCATGACGAGCTACTACTCCCTTGTCCAGCAAAATTCCCAGCTGTGTCCCCGATAGGACATGTGAAGAACAAGGTCGGACGTGAGCCGCATCCCAGTACCTAGAATATCAAGGACCAGTTTGCGGTTGTTGGACAGCTTGCTTTAGGAGACGATACAACGGTTTTAGTTTCATTTCCTTTCCTCCTGTCCTTCTCGATGCTGCACTTTTTCTTCTCCCTCACATACTAGGTACCTGTATTTCCAAGTTTCATCTCCTCCTGGGTGGTTTGTCTTCGTGCATATTTTCTAATCAAGTATTACGATATGTAAAAGCGTTTCTTAAGAGTGCGTTATAATAGGCTACTTTTATTGGGCTTTTAAAAATCCTGCCTTCCGTTATTTGAATTTTTCTGTGCCTTTTAATTGGAATGTTTACTATAATTTCTCCTGTTATACTCTATCGAGGCAATCCTGGACGCCGCCTGTTTGTTGAGTGTGGAAACTCTTGCTGTTGGGGTAAAAGGCACGCACAGAGCTCAGTCATGCGGTGGATCTCTATCATGCTGATAGTCCATTCGGCACACACTGAGCGCCTCTACAATTTGTGCTTGAAGTCTTTATTGGCTACGCCTCACGAATTGCTTTATTTTACTAGTGGTATTACGAGCTATGGTATTAATTTGTTCATTTTTTTTAATAACTTGATTTGTTATGGACTTTCGCTAATGCTATTTCCGTAGTGATAATGATATTTCTCCATTTTCGTGAATTTGAAGACATTTCCTTCCCAACAACTGGAACTGGTTATCTAACTTCTTCTTTCCATTCCGATCAAGACAAATTTATAGTGATTAAATGATTAAGTCTGCTCTTACGGAATTAACATCGGCTGTGCTTCAAAGAAGCGTTACAAAACCGCTATAGTAGTCAGTACGCACGTTGTTGTTGTCGTCTTCAGTCCAGAGACTGGTTTGGTGCAGCTCTCCATGCTACTCTATCCTGTGCAAACTTCTTCATCTCCCAGTACCTACTGCAACCTACATCCTTCTGAATCTGCTTAGTGTATTCATCTCTTGGCCTCCCTCTACGAGTTTTACCCTCCGCGCTGCCCTCCAGTACTAAATTGGCGATCATCCCTTGATGCCTCAGAACATGTCCTACCAACCGATCCCTTCTTCTAGTCAAGTTGTGCCACAAATTTCTCTTCTTCCCAATTCTATTCAATAGCTCCTCGTTAGTCATGTGATCTACCCATCTAATCTTCAGCATTCTTCTGTAGCACCACATTTCTAAAGCTTCTATTCTCTTCTTGTCTAAACTATTTATCGTCAATGTTTCACTTCCATACATGGCTACATTCCATACAAATACTTTCATAAAAAACTTCCTGCCACTTAAATCTATACTCGATGTTAACAAATTTCTCTTCTTCGGAAATGCTTTCCTTTCCATTGAAAGTCTACATTTTATATCCTCTCTGCTTCGACCATCATCAGTTATTTTGCTCCCCAAATTTGATTAATGTTTGCAGCACTTGGTTCTAATGGCTCTGAGCACTATGGGACTTAACTTCTGAGGTCATCAGTCATCTAGAACTCAGAACTACTTAAACCTAACTAACCTAGGACATCACACACATCCATGCCCGAGGCAGGATTCTAACCTGCGACAGTAGCAGTCGCGAGGTTCCAGACTGCAGCGCCTAGAACCGCTCGGCCACCCCGGCCGGCTTTGCAGCACTCTCGGGCTATTAACTAACAACGTCTTTGAGTATGGGGACTAGTACTGCAGAAACTTTACAACCTGCACAGAGTCTATATGGAATATTACAGTAGAGCTACATATAAAATGGAAGATATGCTTGTACAGACCAAGTAGAAAGATGTCTTAGGTTTCTTCAGAGAACTTTCGAAAGTGAAGTTCATCTGTTAGGGAACCTGGTCCAGCTAATGAAACATTTAAAAATTCTGTCCGAGGAAATTCTGATAATCAGATTTAACACTTCAAGCGTTCTGAGAAATTTGCTGTGCTCTACCACCAGTCAGAGGTTAACAATAATGACTGCGCCGGGAGTAGTTGAGTCACATTTACATTCACGATTCGCGACCACTCTTACCCATTTACTTCGGGTTTATTGTTATGTACTGCAGCTGTCGTGACGGTAAAACGCCTCTCTGTTCTCAAACTACTTGGTGGCTGTGTGATGTAGAGGGCAGCGTGACACGAATGCTCTTCAGCGATGAAGACTGTTTCCGTTCCCGTGAGTGATGTCAGCCGCTCGCATCTGCATTTATAATGCACCCTCCTTGTCTCGTTACATAAATCTCTGTACCACAGTGAAGGCGATAAAAGAAGTACGTAGCTGCACGATTCTACGCGATGAAGTTCCTCCTCATGGCTCATGGCTCCACGCCTCTATTGCCAGAATGGAAGGTACCTCTCGTAGTGAAATTACTTAAGAGAAGGTCACGCGCGCCGACTAGCCGTTTCTGAATCAATGGTCTCTTACATTCCAAAAAACTCTCTGTAAGACTTCTTTCCACAGTTACAGAGTTCACAGTCTCTCATATTATTAATTTTTTGTGTACCCGGAATGAAAATAATGTGAAAGAATATAATTAATAATATTATAGGGCCGGTGACGTTCAAATCGTTCTGAGCACTGTGGGACTTAACATTTGAGGTCATCTGTCCCCTAGAACTAAGAACTACTTAAACCTAACTAACCTAAAGACATCACACAGATCCATGCCAGAGGTAGGATTCGAACCTGCGACCGCCAGACTAAACTGTCTAGAACCGCTTGACCACACCGGCCGGCAGAGGGGAACGTGATAAATACTTTATTTACATCTAGAACATTATAGATCCTATTACTTTTCCTTGAGTAGACGTCTGCAGTTATGAACACAATTTATTTGGCTTATTTCACCGAGACAATACAAAAACACAGTAAAGACAATAACGTATAAGTTCGATGTCACACAAACAGAAGATAGCCCACCAATATTAATGTCCATGAATAGTCCGAGATCAGAGCAAAGTTGTAAACAGATAACGGCCGATACATGTACTGTTAGCATCTACTGTTTCCACGGAAGCGATTCTTTCTTAAATCTATATTAATTCTTTCAGTGAGATTTCTTTCCTCCAGTAACCTCTTGATGTTTAATCTTGAAGAATTTCTAGGACTCCGCAGACACGCGTCAGTGATATTTGTTTGCAATTGTGTGCAACCATTTAATTCAGACAGGGCTAAAAGACAGTACCATAAACTATCTCGACCTCACTATTGGCGAGAATGATAAACACCACACATTTGATTTCTACAGAAAGAACATCACTTCTGATAACGCTATAAATGCCAGTTGTTGTCATCCAGTGTCGCATAAACTACCATTTTATCCATTCAATGATTAATAGATTAAATAACCTACCGTTATAAAAACCAGTAATTCAAAAAGAAAAAAATTTGGAAATTTGTGATAAGTCCCTACAGGACCAAACTGCTGAGGTCCCTAGGCTTACACACAACTTGATATAACTAAAACTAAAGACAACAACACACCAACACACACACACTCTTGCCCAAAGGAGGATGCGAAAACCTCCGACCGGGGGGGGGGGGGGGGGGGGGGGAGACGCACGAGCCGTGGCAAGGCGCCCTAGACCGCGCGGCTGTCTCGCTCGTCTATACGAATGACTTTGACCACAACATAATTACTAACGTAAAACACCGAAGCAGAACATATTACATAATGAGATACGCCTAACTCGAGAAACATCACTCATCACCTAAACAAAGAATGAGATTCGTACCAACAGTCTACCTGCGTAGAATATCCAACAAAGCCATAAATATTCAACTACCCTATTGAACCACTCACAACTTATCAATAACATAACGTTCCACCACCACTAGAACGTCCAAATATGATAATTCAGGCATACATAAAATCACATGTTGCAACCGTAATACCTTTTACAATGGCGTAACATGAAGAAATTTTAACTTCATATATGAAGAACACATTAGAAACAGCGAGACTAATCAGTTGAGCTTCTCTATAAATTTGAAAAATCAAAAACACACTAATGACAATCCAAAATACACTCTAAACCCTGAACAGAATACCGAAAGGTCTTGCAGTGAACGTTCTTGAAGAAATGGAGATAAATAGAAACGAAATACACCCAAAAGATACATTAAACCAGCATACAGAATTCAGATACAAATACCACTTCAAATAGTTAATTGAACTTTTAGAACACGAAAACGGATATCTCTGAAGTAACATATGGAACATCCACAGACAATGCCGACAAAGTTTGGTTAGCAAAATAATATCGCTGTTTATATGTGTAATCTTTGTAAACATATAACGTCGTAAGAGTAGAACTGTGAAACTATTGCCAGACCATAATAACGTACTTATTTACCTCCTAATCAAAACACTGACAGTTTTAAAAAGGTTCACTAATCGCGTAATATGAACGACACATCATTCTAGACGTGAGTACAATATAGTCACTTTAATATAAATGACATTCACATTTAAACATGGTCTCACCTAAATTGTATACGTAGGTACTTGACAATGGCAATGAATTACTATAAGCAGCAATTCTGGTGCATTTTCCTAATAGAAAGTTGCCAGATTTGATGGTTCTTCAACCAAGCTGTCCAACGTTAAGCAGTGGTGTACCACTCGGAGCCAAGTGACATGGACTAAGTGTCAGTGGTCGTAAAACGATCCTAACCGACATAGACTGGAGACGGGTATCACGTCTTATCAATGACAGTCGGTTTCAAATCAGACAGGAATTGCTGCTGTTAGTGAAACAGGTCCACAAGAAACCAGTTTTCGAGTGAACACTACGAACAAAATCGAAAGCGATGGGCACTTTCAGTCGGTTACCTCGCTCAAGTCCGGTGTCCTCAGGTGTACATGAAGTTGGATGTCTTCAGTGGTTCAAACAACACAGAAACTGAACAGCTGCTGGTTTGTAATGTTGTCCAAAGAGTGGTGGTTTTGCTTGTTTTCAAAACAAGTCAGGCGTTGAAAGCATTGTTAGCCCCAATAAGACGTTTAACACCCATAGTCTGTTCAGGCCGGAGATGATTCTGTGATGTTTTTGGGTCTGTTTTTCGTATCATGACTTGGACCGCTCATTCAGGTTAAAACGAACATGAACCAGGATATTCATTTGGAAATTTTCAGTGACGAGAATTGCTCTCCGTCTTACATCTTCGATATGAGTAGGTTGCGGACGTTCTGAAGAGATGAGAACAATCTTGTTTACGGAGCTGCACGCATAGGTTCGTAATTTGACGAGCGGTCAGACAGCCCATTGTGTTTCGACTGGTGCGCTAAACATTGTGCCGACATACGTTGGCGGTACTTCCGTATCCGTGGTATGTCAAACTTCTCTGGGGAGGAAGTAGTTTATCTCGGGAACGGCCATGTTTAGGAGAAAAGTTGCCGCAAGTGACACAGGATACCGACGGACGGAGACAGGAGGAATCGCACGTTTATAGTGTAAAGCGACGCGCCGTACTAGCGTGCTACTGTTTACCTGATCGAGGCTACGCTGTGGAGAGCGGGTAGCTTCTAGCACGAGTATGTAAGAGGCAAGGTGACTAAGTAGACGGCGGTGCATACAAAGTGCATGAGGAGGCCCGATACATGAAGTGCAAATGCAACTGTTGTGTTGATGGGAAGGTTTACCACAGGTACTGTCACTCGGCAATAATAAGCCTGTTGTCATCATTTTGGTGGAACACCACTCTATGGTGCGTCTTTATCAAACTGCAGAACGTTGTGGTTAAGGACTGTGCTCCTTAGATAGTGCAGGCTTTAACTTAAAGGCTATATGGCTGCTTAAGTACGTGTTTTGCGAAAGGGAATAATGAATTGCGGATTGTTGCTGTTTACCGAACTAATACCTACCCACAATGTTATTGCACTAGACCTCCAGACAGTATGTCACGAGAACCACTTGAAAGTATATGTGCAAATGACTCGAAAGCACTGAAAGTGCGATGTGTTTTTATTAGTGTACTGTAATGTCACCAAGTGCTTCTCATGCAGTAGTATCTTGGACGGGTAGTAGTTGACGGTCACTTGTGTCAGGTTGTTTATGAAAAACACTGGTGTAAGGCCGCTTGTCGTGTGCTTTAGTATCAATTGAGTGTAGTGAAATTATACATGAGCTATTTGATTTCTACAAGTTACTGTCATTTCTGGTTTCTAATACTGAGCTGCTTCGGATGTAGGAATTGGTACTGATTTGTTTGTCTGTTGACTTAAGTAGACGGATGCAAGATACTGACGGACACTTTATGTGATGAAGCAACGAACGTGACAGAACCGGACGTTGCTAAAAGAGAAGATATGTTCTATTTCTAGATCTATGCAAATGTAAATCCTACGAGCATTATTACGAGCTAGTTGCCGCTAATGCCTCCACACATTGGGAAACAAATTTCCTGTGTATTCAATATAAGTTGGGAATCTTGGTATTCTTGGTAATCTTAAAGATTTTATTTATGGTTTTGTTATGCTTATTTGTGCCTCGTGGGTCAATGCAGAAAGAGGTAGTCAATTACTAGTTTACGTAAGCTGTAATTTCAAAAGGGAGAGTAGTATTTAAATAGTGACGTAATGGGTTAAATTGCAACCGATATTGTCGCCGAGAGCGGGCAGGCATTATCTTGCCGAAATGTAGGCCCAAGGCGTCTTGAGTTGAAGGGTAACAAAACGGGGCTTAGAATATCGACAACGTACCGCTGTGCTGTAAGAGAAGCCGCTGATGAAAACCAAAAGGGTCCTGCTAAGAAATGAGAGAGCACTTCAGACCATCATTCCTGGCTATTCGGGACGTATGGCGACGGTCAGGTTGGTATCGAAGCGCTGTCCGGGGCGTTTCCAGACACGTCTTCGGCCTCGAATTTCATTGACTGGAGTAGGATTGTCTTTAGTGATGAATAACCCAGATAATGGACATGTAAAAGGCAACTAAGTTGTTTATTTCGATTACTTTTTCAATGTGTCACACTTCCTCGTCCTCTCTGTACCTTTCCGGTGTGTATGATGGAATGCTGTGCGAATGTGCTGTGTTTAGAAAGGTGAACAGCTGTTTAAAAGTATTGTCAGTAGAAGCGGCAGGCTTCTCAAAAGAGGAAATGGGGAATCTAGACACAGGGATTGGTTGAGGCACTTTGGGAAGATCAGTTCCGAGGAGTGTGAGGGCGGAGGTTAGCCTTCAGCGAAAAGGAACCTGCAGAATGAGATTTTCACTCTGCAGCGGAGTGTGCACTGATATGAAACTTCCTGGCAGATTAAAACTGTGTGCCCGACCGAGAGTCGAACGCGGGACCTTTGCCTTTCGCGGGCAAGTGCTCTACCATCTGAGCTACCGAAGCACGACTCACGCCCGGTACTCACAGCTTTACTTCTGCCAGTATCTCGTCTCCTACCTTCCAAACTTTACAGAAGCTCTCCTGCGAACCTTGCAGAACTAGCACTCCTGAAAGAAAGGATACTGCGGAAACATGGCTTAGCCACAGCCTGGGGGATGTTTCCAGAATGAGATTTTCACTCTGCAGCGGAGTGTGCGCTGATATGAAACTTCCTGGCAGATTAAAACTGTGTGCCCGACCGAGACTCGAACTCGGGACCTTTGCCTTTCGCGGGCAACTGCTCTACCATCTGAGCTACCGAAGCACGACTCACGCCCGGTACTCACAGCTTTACTTCTGCCAGTATCTCGTCTCCTGCCTTCCAAACTTTACAGAAGCTCTCCTGCGAACCTTGCAGAACTAGCACTCCTGAAAGAAAGGATATTGCGGAGACATGGCTTAGCCACAGCCTGGGGGATGTTTCCAGAATGAGATTTTCACTCTGCAGCGGAGTGGAGAGTGAGCTTCCGGAGAGCTCTGTAAAGTTTGGAAGGTAGGAGACGAGATACTGGCAGAAGTAAAGCTCTGAGTACCGGGCGTGAGTCGTGCTTCGGTAGCTCAGATGGTAGAGCACTTGCCCGTGAAAGGCAAAGGTCCCGAGTTCGAGTCTCGGTCGGGCACACAGTTTTAATCTGCTAGGAAGTTTCAGGAACCTGGCAGTTCGAACATCGGCCGGGGTGGCCGGTCTGTAGCGTTGCGGTGAGAAGGTAGTCGGGACGTGCAGAGGAGAGGATTCAGGGTGGAGACGCTCCGCCTTTGAGATGGTAAGATGTGAAATGCAGTGTATCATAGTGGATACAATTCGCGAATCAACTTCCCCTCTTTGGCTCGTCTCACGAGCATACTTGAAAATTAGGTGCTCGAGGATCTCTGTGGATAGCTTCCCAGCTCTGTACGGGTGCGATTGTGCATTAATTTATGTAGTAGCGACATTTCACGTGGTGCTTCGCGGTATGCTTCAGCCTGGTGACACATGGAAGGGCTGTGACAATGAATTCGCTTCAGCCTCCCTATAGTGTAACCATTGATCGGCTGATAATACGAGACCAATTAGCTATTTCAATACTTATCAGCGCCGATAATAGTATGGACCAGTGATTCCAGATTATGTTCAATTATAACATCTAAATTTGTAATTACATTTCAGTAACCTAAAAAAAAGGAAGGAGTTGAAATTTTCAGGCAATTACCTAACGTCTCCCAAAGCTCAGATCCGTAATTGTAAGAGTAAGAGCCCCCTTATTACCTTGGCAAATAATGCCAAATCAACTAGCATTCCCAATTCTGATAACAGTAATAATATGGACGCAGGCCTGAAAAAATACTAGCGGTTACCGTCCCAGTTACTGAGTGCGTTGGTTTTGTGTATGTGTCTTGTCATCCGCTGGGTGCACGATTGTTTTATCAATAATTAAAATACAGGGTCGTGTTCACACGAAATATTATCACTCACATTCAACCACAGATTCCAGTCGGGGAGACCGGAATACTGTTTGGTACTAGTGTACGAGCACTAAACAACCAAGCACGCAAGCAGCACACGCCAGCAGCGCAAACAAGAAAGACGGTTACCGCTCAATGAGAGCAACTTCGAACTGAGCCCCAATGACCAGCGAAACCGCGTCTGAAGACGCTTGGGATAGCCGTGAGGTACTATCCTGACTGTCACCCGCCATATGACCCGAAAACCAGGAGTGAAAATCGTGGAAGAAAATGGAGACTGCTACCTACTGGATAGTTACAGTGGCCGTCAGTGATCAAAGTTCTGTGCAAATTGATCTCAATAAATGTTAAAGTTGTCCCTGTCAAGACGATCGCTCCACCATCTTCCCATTGCGGCCCAGTAAACCGTAACAAACTTATTGCAGGAAAAGTGACAGGGATTACCGGAAACAGCAGGTGAAACGCAGCAGATAGCATCTGATAGCTCTGCTGGATGCAGTAACTGATGACTACACTATGTGATCAAAAGAATCCGGACACCTCGCTGAAAACGACTTAAAAGTTCGTGGCGTCCACCATCGGTAATGCTGGAATTCAGTATGGCGTTGTCCCACCCTTAGCCTTGATGACACCTTCCACTCTCGCAGGCACTCGTTCAGTCAGGTGCTGGAAAGTTTCTTGGGGAATGAGAGCCCATTCTTCACAGAGTGCTGTACTGAGGAGAGGTATCGACGTGAGTCAGTGAGGCCTGGCACGAAGTCGGCGTTCCAAAACATCACAAAGGTTTTCTATAGGATTCAGGTCAGGAATCTGTGCAGGCCAGTCCATTACAGGGACGTTACTGTCGTGTAACTACTCCGCCACAGGCCGTGCATTACGAACAGGTGCTCGATCGTGTTGAAAGATGCAATCGCCATCCCCGAATTGCTCTTCAACTGTGGGAAGCAAGAAGGTTCTTAAAACATCAACGTAGGCCTGTGCTGTGATAGTGCCACGCAAAACAACAAGAGTTGCAAGCCCCCCCCCCCATGAAAAACACGACCACCCGATAACAACACCGCCTCTCTATTTTACTGTTGCCACTACACAAACTGGCAGATGACGTTCACCGGGAATTCGCCTTACCCACATCCTGCCATCGGATCGCCACATTTTGCACCGTGATTCGTCTCTCCACACAATGTTTTTCCAGTGTTGAATCGTACAATGTTTACGCTCCTTACACCGAGTGAGGTGTCGTTTGGCCTTTAACGGCGTGATGTGTGGCTTATGAGCAGCCACTCGACCATGAAAAACAAGTTTTTCACCGCCCACATAACTGTCATAGTACTTGCAGTGATCCTGATGCAGTTTGGAGTTCCTGTGTGATAGTCTGGATAGATGTCTGCCTAATACACATTAGGACCTTCTTCAACTTTCGGCGGTCTCTGTCAGTCAAAAGACGAGGTCGGCCTGTACGCTTTTGTGTTGTAGATGTCCCTTCACGTTTCCACTTCACTATCACATCGGAAACAGTTTACCTAGGGATGTTTAGGAGTGTGGAAATCTCACATACAGATGCATGACACAAGTGTCATCGAAACAACTGAATACGTTCGAAGTCCGTGTGTTCCAGGGAGCGCCACACTCTCTCTTCTTCTCTTCTTATAAAACTTAACTGCTAAGGTCATCAGCCCCTAAGCTTACACACTGCTTAACCTAAATTATCCTAAGGACAAACACACACACCCATGCCCGAGGGAGGACCCGAACCTCTGCCAGGACCAGCCACACATTCCATGACTGCAGCGCCTTACACCGCTCGGCTAATCCCGCGCGGCGCCACATTCTGCTCTCTCACGATGTCTAATGACTACTGAGGTCGCTGATTTGGAGTACCTGACAGTAGGTGGCAGAACAATGCCCATAATATGAAAAACGTATGTTTTTGGGGATATCCGGACACTTTTGATCACATAGTGCAGCTTGTGTTGGACATTCCACACCTGAGGTAAATTGAGAACCACCTTCCTCGCCGAACTGAGGACATTATCGAGGGTAGAGGTGTTGTTATACGATGTTAGCGCGATTTAGTTGACGGTGATTCACCATTTGTCGGTGCGGTCCACCTTTAGTAAATCTTTGCTATGGCCAATCATTGATACGGGAGAACGCTCATGAGATGAGACTGGACCCGCCGACCTCAAATGTCAGCATTGACATGGGGGCTTGTAACGAGCGTGTAGCAAGAGCCGTGGGACGGGTGTGCCAACAGACCTCGCCGCAGGTTATCCGAGGCCCGCGGCCGGTGCCGCTTTACGAGCCACGACGCGGGTTCAAGGCAGCCTCCCAGCTTCTGCACAGACGCCTGCGGCACGGCGTGACCAACCAGATGTTCCCTGGTAACGTCGCTTGGGAGGAGAAGGCTCGAAGAACTTTTATTCCGAGACTTCTCCTCTACAACGACACATTGCATATTGTTTAAAGTGCAGGGTGTATTAAAAAGAAGCATCCAATTAAAAAAAAGTCATAACTACACTACTGGCCATTAAAATTGCTACACCACGAAGATGACGTACTCCAGACGCGAAATTTAACCGACAGGAAGAAGATGCTGTGATCTGCAAACGATTAGCAGTTCAGAGCATTCACACAAGGTTGGCGCCGGTGGCGACACCTACAACGTGCTGACATGAGGAAAGTTTCCAACCGATTTCTCATACAGAAACAGCAGTTGACCGGCGTTGTCTGGTGAAACGTTGTTGTGATGCCTCATGTAAGGAGAAGATATGCGTACCATCACGTTTCCGACTTTGATAAAGATCGGATTGTAGCCCATCGCGATTGCGGTTTATCGTATCCCGACATTGCTGCTCGCGTTGGTCGAGATCCAATGACTGTTAGCAGAATATGGAATCGGTGGGTTCAGGAAGGTAATACGGAACGCTGTTCTGGATCCCAACGGCCTCGTATCACTAGCAGTCGAGATGACAGGCACCTTATCCGCATGGCTGTAACGGATCGTGCAGCCACGTCTCGGTCCCTGAGTCAATAGATGTGGACGTTTGCAAAACAACAACCATCTGCACGAACAGTTCGACGACGTTTGTTGCAGCATGGACCATCAGCTCGGAGACCATGGCTGCGGGTACCCTTGACGCTGCATCATAAACAGGAGCGCCTGCGATGGCGTACTCAACGACGAACCTGGGTGCACGAATGGCAAAACGTCATTTTTTCGGATGAATCCACGTTCTGTTTATAGCATCATGATGGTCGCATCCGTGTTTGGCGACATCGCGGTGAACGCACATTGGAAGCGTGTATTCGTCATCGCTACACTGGCGTATCACCCGGCGTGATGGTATGGGATGCCATTGGTTAGAAGTCTCGGTCACCTCTTGTTCGCACTGACGGCACTTTGAACAGTGGAAGTTACATTTCAGATGTATTACGAGCCGTGGCTCTACCCTTCCTTCGATCTCTGCGAAACCCTAAATTTCGCCGGCCGGTGTGGCCGTGCGGTTAAAGGCGCTTAAGTCTGGAACCGCGTGACCGCTACGGTCGCAGGTTCGAATCCTGCCTCGGGCATGGATGTGTGTTATGTCCTTAGGTTAGTTAGGTTTAATTAGTTCTAAGTTCTAGGTGACTGATGACTTCAGAAGTTAAGTCGCATAGTGCTCAGAACCATTTGAACCATTTTTGAAACCCTAAATTTCAGAAGGATAATGCACGACCGCATGTTGCAGGTCCAGTACGGCCTTTCTGGATACAGAAAATGTTCGAGTGCTGTCCTGGCCAGCACATTCTCCTGATCTCTCACCAGTTTAAAACGTCTGGTCAATGGTGGCCGAGCAACTGGCTCGTCACAATATGCCAGTCACTACTCTTGATGAACTGTGGTATCGTGTTGAAGCTGCATGGGCAGCTGTACCTGTACACGCCATCCAAGCTCAGTTTGACTCAATGCCCAGGCGTATGAGGGCCGTTATTACGGCCAGAGGTAGTTGTTCTGTGTACTGATTTCTCCGGTTGTATGCACCCAAATTGCGTGAAAATGTAATCACATGTCAGTTCTAGTATAATATATTTGTCCAATGAATACCCGTTTCTCATCTGCATTTCTTCTTGGCGTAACAGTTTTAATGGCCAGTAGTGTATTATGTTATTTGAGATATGCGCGTATACAACGTATTGTTGGAAAGAGCAAACTCTCGAACTTTACATGGTTACCGCAAGGTGGCAGCGCCCATTTCAGTTCTAGTGAAAACGGTATCTGGACCACAGAAAGCGTTTTGCGTTGTACGTTTTACGCAGTGCGGGTCAGTAATGAATGTTCGATATCACTTTCGTACTAGGTATGGTGTGGATCCTCCTACAGTACAGAACATTAGACGATAGCACGAATAAGTCAAAGAAACAGTTTGTTTGTGTAAAGTCAAATCGCCGGGCCGTCCCCCGAATGTCTGACACAGACATTGAAAACATCCGCCATAGTTTCGCAAGAAGTCCGCAGAAATCAGTTCGCCGTGCAGCTCGACAGGTCAACATGGCCCCGATGTGCATCGTCTTGTGTTGCGTCGACGTGCGCACATGAAACAATATAAAAATCAGCTACTACAAGCTCTTCCTGAAGGTGACAAACAACAACGTGTTCTGTACTTTCGTTCTTGGCAAGATGGAGGATGACAGTTCTCTTCCACACTTAGTGTTTAGTGACGAGGCAACATTCCATTTAAATGGAAAGGAGCACCGTATTATGTGGGAATGTGGGGTACGGAATATCCATATGAAGTTGTACAACATGAGAGGGACACTCCAAAATTTTATGTGTTTCGTGCAGTCTCACAGGAAAATGTGTATGGTCCATTTTTCTTTGCCGAGAACACTACTACGGGAAGCACATGTCTCGATATGCTTCACAACTTTCTTTTTGCACAGTTGGAGACTGATTCGAACGACTTCATTTACCAACAGGACAAGGCACTGTCACACTGGCACCTGGAAGTGTGGGAATTTTTAAATCATGGGATTACTGAAAGATGGATCGGTTACACAGGACCAGCCTTACATTGCTGGCCTCCAAGGTCTTGTGTGGGTTTATAAAAGATTCTGTTATTTGCCTCTGTTACCAATAACAATGAATAAATGAGACCTTGCAAAACAGCAGTTGTGGAAGCTGTAACTGAAGACATTCCCGCTGCAATGTGGGAACGGTTTGAACACTGCATTGACATATGCCGTGCATCTCAAGAGAGGCATCTTGAGAAAAAGTTTTTGAGCTTCCCGCTGATCAAAAACCAAAATTCATTGTGTATGTATATTAGTTCAGAAATATAGATGTGCCAAATCGGATGATTCTTTTTGATACACCCTGTATACGGTACACAAGCAGTAATGTATTATTGGCCTTATTATGTGCGGACAGAAGTATATTCGCTTCTGTACGTAAAGCTACAGTCAATGAACTTTATATATCAAATGTATTTTCTGTATATGTATAGAACTAAAAATGTAATGTATTAAGTTACTTAAGGAATACTGCACTCAAGTAGTAATAAACGTCGTTCTGTTTTTACTAACAAATTTACAACCATAAGTGCATTCTTAATGTAAAGCTAAAATTCATGTACTCCATGTCTTAATTGCTCAATCAGTATTTCATCTGTATAATACCAGGTGTTTGTATTTAAAGGATCACACAGAATAAACTGCAACTACCAACAATAAGACAAACAAACAACTACTGATTATCATGTAGTGTCCTACCATGCATCACTCCAAGTAATATGTCAATACACACAAACACAATAAACATACATAAACCTAAACCATTTCAGATGAGAATAGCTCATGGTTCTACCGAGACCTTCTCACCTGAAATAGATAGAAGAGGACTACTGTCAAGCAACAAGCTATTTAGATTATATTGCACATCCAAATATAGTATATCACTTCCCTCTACCATACTGCAACTTCTTATCACCACACGCATCGTATTACATCCTTTTTGACATTTGTGTTATATAAATTATATTTTCCTCAACTAGGCAGAAACAAATTACATACACTACTGGCCATTAAAATTGCTACACCAAGAAGAAATGCAGATGATAAACGGGTATACATTGGAGAAATATGTTATACTACAACTGACATGTGATTACATTTTCGTGCAATTTGGGTGCATAGATCCTGAGAAATCAGTACCCAGAACAATCACCTCTGGCCGTAATAACGGCCCTCATACGCCTGGGCATTGTGTCAAACTGAGCTTGGATGGCGTGTACAGGTACAGCTGCCCATGCAGCTTCAACACGATACCACAGTTCATCAAGAGTAGTGACTAGCGTATTGTGACGAGCCAGTTGCTCGGTCACCATTAACCAGACGTATTCACTTGGTGAGAGATCTGGACAATGTGCTGGCCATGGCAGTAATCGAACATATTCTGTATCCATAAAGGCCCGTACTGGACCTGCAACATGCGGTCGTGCATTATCCTGCTGAAATGTAGGGTTTCGCAGGAATCGATTGAAGGGTATAGCCGCGGGTCGTAACACATCTGAAATATAACGTCCACTGTTCAAAGTGCCGTCAATGCGAACAAGAGGTGACCGAGACGTGTAACCAATGGCACTCCATACCATCACGCCAGGTTTCACGCTAGTATGGCGATGACGAATACACGCTTCCAATGTGCGTTTACCGCGATGTCGCCAAACACGGATGCGACCATCATGATGCTGTAAGCAGAACCTGGATTCTTCCGAAAAATGACGTTTTGCCATTCGTGCACCCAGGTTAGTCGTTGAGTACACCATCGCAGGCGCTCCTGTTTATGATGCAGCGTCAAGGGAAACCGCAGCCGTGGTCTCCGAGCTGATAGTCCATGCTGCTGCAAACGTCATCGAACTGTTCGTGCAGATGGTTGTTGTTTTGCAATCGTCCCCATCTGTTGACTCAGGGATCGAGACGTGGCTGCACGATCCGCTACAGCCATGCGGATAAGATGTCTGTCATCTCGACTGCTAGCAATACGAGGCCGTTGGGATCCAGCATGCCGTTCCGTATTACCCTACTGAACCCACCGATTCCATATTCTGCTAACAGTCATTGGATCTCGACCAACGCGAGCAGCAAAGTCGCGATACGATAAACAGCAATCGTGATAGGCTACAATCCGATCTTTATCAAAGTCGGAAACGTGATGGTACGCACTTCTCCTCCTTACTCGAGGCATCACAACAACGTTTCACCAGGCAACGCCGGTCAACCGCTGTTTGTGTATGAGAAATCGGTTGGAAACTTTCCTCATGTCAGCACGTTGTAGGTGTCGTCACCAGCGCCAACATTGTGTGAACGCTCTGAAAAGCTAATCATTTGCATATCACAGCATCTTCTCCCTGTCGGTTAAGTTTCGCGTCTGTAGCACGTCATCTTCGTGGTGTGCCAATGTTAATGGCTAGTAGTGTAGAAACACTAACAATTGTTAAGCATTCAATTCACTGCAACCTTAGGGAAATTTATATATAATGTTCTTCATATTATTTAAAAAGCACTGACAACGGTATACCAATAAGATTGTAATAATAAGAAGTCTTTGATGTTAGATTTACAAGCATCCGACCCACCTTACATTTTATGGCGGTGGGTTACTCTGTACTGTTAATGAAATAAATAAAGCAAATGTTCCTGGTGGTTGTAGGCGATGATTCTAGACGTGCATCTCACACAGAGCGTTTACCTTCAACTATACCAAAAGACCTTTTATCTGGAAGCTACAAAGGTGAAATTTTAATTAATATAGAGTAATGATGTTTCGGGAGTACATTTGTCTAGGTGACATATTTAAGTGATTGACGTTGTAAGATCACAGTTTATGTAAGCGAGAGTAAGCCATTGCAAATGTGAAATGCTGGTACATTAATAACCAGTGTAGCCGCCAATGTTGAGTACAAGCATGCAAACGTGTGTGCATTGTGTTGTTCAAGATCCGGATGTCAGTTTGTGCGACAGAGTTCTATGCCCTTTGCATATGGTCAGTGAATACAGGGACGCTTAATGCTGTATGTGGATGACACTGGAGTTGTAGTCCGATGATGCGACGAAGGTGCTCCACTGGAGACATATCTAGTAATCGAGTAATCCAAGGCAACATGTCGACACTCTGTAGAGCATGTTGGGTTACAACAGCGGTACGTGGGCGAGCGTTATCCTGTTGGAAAACTGCTGTTCATGAATGGCAGCATAACAGGTCGAATAACCCAACTGATGTCCAGATTTTCATTCAGGACGCGTGGAATATACACGAGAGTGCTCCTGCTGTCATACGAAATCGCACCCCAGATCATAACTCCAGATGTAGGTCGACTGGTTGGCTGCAGGCCCTCAACTGGCCTGCTACTAGGCAACACATGCCCATCATTAGCACCGTGCCAGAACCAGCTTTCACCAGAGAAGGCAACAGACCTCCGAGGTAGCCTCCAATGAGCTCTCGCTTGACACCACTGAAGTCGCAAATGGCGGTGGTTTGAGGTCAGTGGAATGCACGCTACAGGGCGTCTAGCTCGGAGTTGTCCTTGAAGCAGCCGATTTGTAACATTTCGTTGTGGCACAGTGTTGCCAACTGCTGCTCAGATTTCTTCTTCAGATACAGAACGATGCGCCAGAGCCAACCACTGAGCATGATGGTCTTCCCTCTCGGTTGCGCCACTTGGACGTACGGAGTTCGGTCTTCTTACTACCGTACATTCTCGTGACCACCGTTGGAAACTACGTTCCTGCCAACCCTTTCTGCAATATCGCTGAAGAAACACGCAGCTTCTCGTATTACACGACCTCGTTCATACTCAGTGAGGTGCCGGCCGCTGTGGTTAAATGTTTCAAATGGCTCTGAGCACTATGGGACTTAACTTCTAAGGTCATCAGTCCCCTAGAACTTAGAACTACTTCGACCTAACTAACCTAAGAATATCACACACATCCATGCCCGAGGCAGGATTCGAACCTGCGACCGTGGCGGTCGCGTGGTTCCAGACTGTAGCGCCTAGAACCGCTCGGCCACCCCGGCCGGCTGGCCGCTGTGGCCGAGCTGTTCTAGGCTCTTCCGTCCGGAACCACGGTGCTGCTACGGTCGCAGGTTCGAATCCTGCCTCGGGCATGGATGTGTGTGATGTCTTCAGGTTAGTTAGGCCTAAGCTGTTCTAAGTCTAGGGGACTGTTGACCTCAGATGTTAAGTCCCATAGTGCTTGGAGTGATTTGAGCTCAATGAGGTGTTGAAATGGCGACTTTGTTGCCTTAAAGGCATTCTTAACTTACATCAACTCACCAGATCCAGTCTCAAATGTAACTAATGCTCACGACCGTTACAGCGTGTGTTTAAAGCAAACCTGATTCGAATTGTGATAGTGACGCTACTATCGCCACTCTTACGAGACTAGCGAGAAATTTGAATAGATTTTTGGGGTAATTCTTCTGATTGAAAAAGGGTATTTTTGGCTCAAAAGTGAGATGTCCAAGCCATATGTGGTGTAAGTTCGAGAACCTCTTGTCGACCCCTATTCAATAGTCTGGGAATTCTGACATTGCCCTCACAGTTTATATTTTCTTTAATGTCGTTTGTTGTTAGCAATATTAGCTTATTCCCAAGAGTTAGCAACTTTCACTCAGTTAACAGTAGGCAGAAATCAAATCCGCATGTGGAATGCACTTCCTTGACTCTTGTGCAGAAAGGAGTGCAGTATTCTGCTGCATCCATTTTCAATAAGCTACCACAAGGACAAAGAAATCTTAGCTATAGCCCAAACACTTAAGTCTGAACTGAAGAGTTGCTCATGGCTCACTCCTTCTATTCTGTCGAGGAGCTCCTGGAAGAGCTGAAAAATTAAACAAATTCCAGTGTTACATTGTTGATTTTCTTTATTTAAACTTACGACTTGTCGCCTGAATATGTTTCTTATATTTCATTTTATCTGTTTCTACTATCGTGTTATAATTTCATGTATTGACTCTCGATGACCATGGAGACATCTCCTTAATTTGGTCCCACGGAACAATATATATATATATATATATATATATATATATATATATATATATATATATATATATATATATATATATCATCTTTCAAATAAAGAAACACGCCTACCAACTTTCGTTTAGTCGCACATTTCCTTCTTGGTGTAGGAATTTTTTTTCCGTCCATGTACTCTTCCAGCAAATTTGGTTTAATTATTTGTTTAGAGCATAAGAAATGTTTCTTTAGGTTAGCCTTCATACGGCCTTCACAAGAAGGGTAGTCGTAATATTTTAACGATAAAATTAAGATACGTAATTGCTTTTTTGTTCGTTCGCAGACCTGGCTCCAACTGAAACACCGCATAACACAGTACCTTAGCACGCCGCCAGGGCAGCCAAAACAAAATGCCTCAGCCCACTCATAAAGCGCAGTACCGTGCAGTAATTCGTTATCTGTAACAGCAGTGTTGTCGTAGCTGTGTCAGACCAATCCACGCGGGTAAAGAAGTCCTCTCGCTTCGTCTGACACAACCGCAACACATCTGCTGCTAACGAAAACCAATTACCGCACGGTATTACGCTATATGAGTGGTCTGAGGCATTTTGTTTTCCTGTCCCAGTGGCGTTCTACGTTACCATGGCGTGTGAGTTTCAATGTGTACCTGGTCCGCAGACGTGCGCCTGAAAACAGACAGAAAATAATCTACGAGGCTTAAATTTTTCTGTGTTATTATTAATACTTTAAAAATTTACATTAACAAATTTATAAAAATTTGCATTAAAAATTTACAAAATCTTCGTAACTATATCGCGGATAATATACAATCTCGTAATTTGAAAACTATTTTCAGATGTTCTACAACCATCTTTAGAACAATCATGGTACAGTACTACGCCAACCTGCTGAATACTGATAGACTGTAACGCCTGTATAGCTTGGCACATGCTCGTATAAGAGACAATTTCAATAAGATGCTCGTCATACAAACAACATAAAAAGCTGATCCTAAAGCATGCTGAAATAAAATTGCAGTTACGTGTATAATATTTTAATTTGACTTGAGTGCAATTTTAATAAGCACTATTTAGGATCAGTCCTTTATCGGACCTTTCTCTTATATGATGAGCATACTGACGACGTGGTCCATGCGTATTCTATACGCTGACATAATACTTAACATGGTTAATTTCAAGAATCTCGTATGAACAACCTAGACTATTTATCAAATTTTAAGATTGCGATTTAGACAATTATGAAAACTTCTATAAATTAAAAAAAAAATTATCTCCATACCTGATAACATCATGTGCTATTGTTAATGCCATCCCTCGTAATACTAACGGAAAGCTGCAGTCGATCTTCAGACATAGTTTCATACGAAAGATCATAATTCGATTCCTCCTTTCAAAATTGCAGGAACACCGAAACACCAGAATTCAGATAAGTCATCACGAAACGGAAAATTATCTAATGCTACGCAACGATGCAGAAGAATCGCATGGACTGAGAGATGTACACATAATCTACATTTGTATCATAAGCCACCTCGTGGTGTGTGATAGAGGGTCTTTCTGGTACCACTAACTGATCCCCCTTGCCCTGCTCCACTACCAATGGCACGTGGGAAAATCATTCTCGGTAAGTCTCTGTACGGGCTCTAATTTCTCGAATTTTAACGTCGTGGTATTACCCGAGATGTAGAGGGAAGAAGCAATAAGTTGCTGTTGCCCTACTCTTCCCGGAAAGTGCTCTCTCTAAACTTCTGTAGTAAACCTCCCCATGATGGACAGAGCCACTCTTGTAACATCTGCCAATGGACATTATTGAGTATATTGGTAACGCTCTAGCTCCGACTAAACGATCCCTGAAGAAAATGCTGCTCTTCATTGGATTTCCTCTACTTCCTCTATGAGTCCTAACTGGTAAGGAACCCATGTTGATGAACAATATTCAAGAATCGATCGAACAAGCACGTTATAAGCCACTTCCTTCGCGGATTAGGTACACTTTCTTAAGATTGTTCTTATGAATCTCAGTCTCGTATCTACTATTCCTACTGTTTGTTTTTTGTAGTCACTCCACCTGAGGTCGCTCAGGATAGCTACTCCTAGATATTATACGGTAGTTGCTGTTTCCAGCAATTTAGGGCCAGAGAGACGTACACAACGGCTCCCATGTGGATACAGTGCGCCTTGAACTCCGGAAGGTATTCGGTACAGTTCCGCGCAGTCGTTTAGTGAATGTAATACGAAATAACCGAATATCGGATTGTATTTGGAACAGAATTCAGAATTTCCTAGCAGGTAGAATTTAATTTGGCCTTCTGCAAGGGATGAAATCGAGAGAGGTAAAAGGAACTTCGGGACTACCCTAAGTGTTTGCGGTATACACTAATTATCTAATGCATGACACTGGAACCTCTGGGAGGCTGTTCGCAGACGAGAGATGGAACACCAGATGTCTGCAGCGAAATGGATGTAAACCTGCTGAGGATCAGTGGGTGATGCAGTAACGGGCAGCAGGCTAAAAACATAAATAAATGTAACGGGAGACCAATTACTGTCCACTCTGGAATCCTTCTGCCAAGGGTGGCAACTCAACAAAGAATGCTGAAAATGATATGCAGGGTTTGTAAGGACAGTTTATTTTGTAGGTCAAAGGTCTATACTCGAGTTACAATCCAGCACCCAGGTTTAATACATCAGGAAAATTATGACGGCACAAAACTGTCTGCAGGGATCAATCTCAAGACAGAAACTGCATTTTATGCAACAGTTATTGCACTTCATGCAAGTAATAAAGGTTAAGAGATATTTTGATTACATTTACACAAAAATTCAAATAAAAACTAATCACAGTATTACACTCAGTGAGCAGTGCTTTGGCCCTTCTGAGGGCGGTGTGAAAGTAAAGTAGCTGATCCTTATTCTGTTGACATAGAAAATTCCTTCGGGTATTACGGCGCCCGCACAGCAACAGCACCGACATATTCTAAACTCTTCCATGTGCGCCAACGGTTTAATGTTGGACATCTCTGTAGCATTAATTTAAAGATTTTGTAGTCATTTGGCTGACGGCTACCGAAAATGTAAAGTACCTCTTGTGGTACTTTTAAAGATGAATTGACCATACCCTGACATCACATTCCGTCGTATATCTTATTTTCGACCCATGTGATGATTTACATCATCATGAAAGGGACATTTCACATAATGTGAAACCAGTACACTCATCAACTTATCAAAAATTTCACACGAAGACACACATCCTCGCTGGTTTACATACGTTAAAACACAGTCCATATGAGAAATAAAGGCATATAACGTGTGCTGTGCTTACGTATCCGAAGGCTAATGACAGACGATGATCATGATAAGTAAAAATGTTAAAAATTATAACACGGGGAAGTTTTGCGAGATGGTCTGCTATTCTGAGAAATGTTAAGTACTTGCTGTATGTCTACTGTGTCAGTAGGTAGGAACTTATTTGTTAATATTTTCACTGTTTTATTGGCGGTGTTATCCTTACTAAGCTTAAAGCAACAGCAATTAAAAAATAATTTTAACGGAATGCTTAGCAGTTGGCTCGTGGAAGAGCCAAGATGCATCTCAAAACACTGTCACTTCGAAAAAATTACTTTCCATACATTCATTTAAAAATTTGCCTTTCGGCTTAAACTTCTGCATTTCAACATGGTACTCTTTCCTATTCAGTCGTGACATAACTCTGTGTAATATGTCATGCTGCATCCTTCGCGATCTCTCGCGTGGCAATTGTGATCCAATTAAACCTTCTCATTCGATCTGTTCTTTGTTGATCCGACTTAGGATTTCAGGTCACACGTACCTACATAACACGAAATCAAAACTGATTCTGTCTCTGATAAGACGCTAGTAACTTTTCAGTATTGTTACCTGAATTTAAAAAATGTCATATCCCCACACATTATCGTGTCATCAGTGTGATGTAGACCCTACGGCTGTATCATTTACATAAGTACGACTTTAAAAAATAAAACAAAATGATACAATATTTGTGATGGTTTAAAAGTATGCTCTCAGCAGCAGTCACCCTGAAGTGGCTGGCTTGTCTTTTGAGAGAATGGCGACGCCTAGTCCCTCAGAGTCATGGATTAACTTATATGCCTCATCTCCAGTGTCACACAGAGAGAGGTAAACACGCTATTGAAAGTAATTCGTTCGTTGGATGAGAACATGCGCTCGAAATTCTTCTTGATTATTTCTGGGAATTGCAGGCTACGTGATCGCACCGTTGCTCCCATATCAATGATGAACAGTGCAAACAGTAGGTATATTATACTCCACTTGCTGTCATGACAACTTTCTGTTCTTCGGGCGTACTATTTATTATGTCAGTAATCTTGTATTCAAGATTCAGGGGATGAAAAAACCGGTCACCAGCGAGAATTAGTCCAGCTACCTCCGGGTTGAAAGCCACAGCAACACTTCGACTTAGTTGCCACCGACTCCCCGGCATATCATCTGGCGTTCATCTGCACTCCATTTCCAACCGAATCAATAAATAAAGCCTCCGATATTCGACACGTTTATAGTCTTGCAGCTTATCGGTTGCCTTTCTGCTTCTTTTGACTCGTGTCGACTCTAAATATAGCCGAGAGGCCACACTGCTTCTTCTCAGCCGAGGTTATTCTTCTGCTGAGTCCGATCTTATCACCGCTGCAGCAGGTTTTGCTTGCGTTTTGCTGACTCGCTGCGGCAGCAAACCGTCTACGACGCCATCCAGTAATTCAGTGAACTCTGCAGCAGACTCGCGTTCTTCCACCACCGAGGAGCAAACCAAGACCGGCAGTGCGCTGTCACTAAACATTACGGCCATGCCGCGTGTGTTTGGACTGCGAATTACTGCCCCCGTTAAAACATCAGCGTTACTCTTACATCTGACCGCGGCTCACCGTCACCCTTATTAAATAACCTGCATTCCATTTCACAGGTTACGCGGAGCAGGAATTCACAGGAGGTGCGACTAGATCGTACTTCACCTGCCGGCAGTGTCGGTTGGTCTCCTGTGTAATCTTAGCCTACATCTTGCATACTAAATGTTGTCTGAGTGGAGGCAACGCTGTTCTCGAGTTGGTTGCTTGCACGTGCAATGAAAATTATAGTGCTAGTAATAGGTTTAATACTATTAGTAGAAACAGCCTCCATTATTCACAGTTTCACAATGCGCAAGCTAGATGTAAAAAAAAATTGTATTTTTACAAAATGAGACTTTTGCTACCTCTGAGCACAGTCCCCACCAGTATTAATACACTTGTCCCCATGGTGAACTACTGATTTTCTTTATATCTGATCCAGAGAAGTCTTTGTCTTGTTGTCTGAACCACTGTCGCACAATTTCTTTTACCTACTCGTTGTTGCTGAACTTTTTTCCACTTAATGCCTCCTGGAATGGACAACAAAAATTTAAAATCCGAGCGAGTTATATGTGGATTGTGGGGAGGCTGAGGTAGTATGTCGCAAACCTTTTTTTTTTTTTCGGTGGTTTCTTGGGTCAGAAGGGTGTTGTGAGGGCCAGTATTGTGTAGCAGTATAGCACCTTTTCTTTCAGATTCGCGATATTTTTCTCTCATTGCTGGCTTTACTTTGTTCATGATCATGTCTGTGTCTGTTTACTGGACGCTTATCTTCTAAATAATGACAAAAGACGACATACTGAGCATCCGAAAGATGACCAACGTGACTTTTCCCGCTGATCCTTACGTTTTGAATTTCTTTCCGACTTGTGAGCTGATGTTCCTCCATTTCATGCTTCGTCTTTGGAGCTCTGGTTCAAGTTTCATCACACGCTAAAATCTTGTTTAGAAAAGGGTCACCTTCTCTTTCGTAGCGTTCTTTCAAACCTGTACTCACTCTGAGTCTTGTTTCCTTGTGTTGTTGTGTTAACTATTTCGGGACCCTCCTTTCACCTGTTATACTGTACTTGAGCTTCTTTCTAGTAAAGTCGCGAACTGTAACAACACTTACTGCAATTGTTTTCGCTACATGTTCATCTGTAACACGTCAGTCTTTTCTAATAGTGTATTCAGTGAGGGTTTCAAGCGAAGAAATTGACACTTCAACTGTTCGGTCAGTAAGTTGCTCGTCAGTCACTATGATTGGACCGTTTTTGAATTGTTGCACTCACTTATAAACATTTCCACGGTTCATACAACTTTCATCATACTGTAATATCGTTCGAGAAAAGATTTTAGCCAATTTTTCACTTTCTGAAAGCAAAAAAACGGATCACTGGTCGTTGTACAACTAATGTGGAAACTTCAAGCGGACACTCAATTGTTAATTGCAATACTGAAATTATAAACAAAATAATTTTTATCCGTCCGTTGTTTTCAGCTCATCCAAGTTATCCCAACCTGAAGTCATGAAAGCACAAAACTCCTCCTGAAAACTGTTGCATTTCTACTGCATTTCTGTCTTTCTAATTTTTGAAAGTACCTCGTACATTTCTGAATAGTTAACATCTTTGGAGCGGGTGTAATTTACAAAAATTTAAAGTAAATTAAGTTTAACGAATCAGGTAAATGCAGCTGTAACAAGTACTATATTTCCAACTCATCAGACTTGTTTCATATCAGAGCAGGACTTCACTGATGAGACATGAAAGTGCAAATAACTGACAGACAAACGAACTGACTTCCTAAACAGCCCCAGCAATGATTCTAAAACTCTTATTATTCGATTCCCATTAATTTTCATAGAACTGTTCGCTTGCCATACTGGGAGGAGTGTTCTGTTAGTGGGGCAGTTTACAAGCTTCCTTCAGGCCTTCCACATATCCCTGTGTTTCAGTGAAGGAATGAATGCAGAAAATAATTTTTTTCTGCTATTGACAATTAACAGAAGAAAGAAGAACGTATCAGTTCCTGACACATGATCTCGCTTTAAAAGTGAGCGGAGCGATGTAGATGTAGAACCACCAAAATTGTTAAATGTTTTCACAGTAAAACACTATTCAGAAAATTGGTGTTTAATCTAAAGCGTCGTATGATCGTCAGAAATTTGTTTTGTCAATTGTTTCCAACTTTCTGGCTAAATTTTCCGTGTAACATTTTATTTACGGAACGTGTGTACAACCGACAACCTCTGGATAAGGCACCACTGTGACATAACAACGCTATCTGTGAAGCTGAGAAGCAGTGTAATATTACTGCCTTCAAGGATTAGAGATATTATTCCTGAATATTAAGAAATAATAATAGGCTGATGTGTAGTACCAACTAGATTATCAGAATTTGGCTGCCAAACGCACAGAAGGTACAGAATTTCCTGTCCAAACACATGACATGCTAATAGTTCGTCACATCGTGTACGAAGAGATTGATCTGCTGTCAGCCGGATTACATGTGTTATCCACTTTACTCACAATCACAGCTCGGGCTTTCTGAGGAGTACCAGAATTTCTTTGACTTTCCTTAAGCAGATCGTATTCGACATCTGAGTACTGGGAAACTTTAGAGTAAAGAACATCGTAACAACGAAACAAAAATTAAACAACCCCTGAACACGTTTTGACATCAGCTGTACATTTTATTAGTGACTCGTGAAAATTTGTGGCGGACCAGGATGTATGCACCATTGATGCAGAACTCTGTTACTACGCTTCTTTGATACTGTAGTTACAAGAGAATAAGATGGTTGCAGTGATAATACAATATGGTAATTCAATGAAATAATTGTAATTTTCTTACCTGAACAAACATTTCTAAAGAAAGAACCAAATCGCGGCAGACTTTTCCGTCGCGAGACACTGTCGCGATTACAAAACACAGTACATTCAATGAACCGTATCAGAGGTATGCTCTTTGGCCTTGTAATATTTTCCTATTTGTTCTAATGGACAGCATTTAACACCGTAGTTTAAACAAAATGTTAATGAAAATGGAAACCATTATACAGCTTATTCTCTACAGGATTACTTTATTGCGTTAACCATTTTTCGGCTTACAAGGCTATCATCAGACTTTAACTGACTGTTGCCGCCAAAGACGTTATAATGTTTGTAAACAACATTGGAAAAGATGTTACGTATCTAGATTGAAGCACAAACGCACAGTAAATGACATCTTTGGCAGTGTAGTGGTAAAGAAAATTAAAAGTTAAAAAGTTGAACAAAAAATAATTATAAGGGGAGCAAACAGGAAAAACATTAACACTTAAATGAAAAACCGTGCCTACATAACAGCTTACATTAATAAGCAAACCCAATTAAACAAAATTAGTACTTGACAGGGTACTTAAAGAGGCATTAAACATGGAAAGTGATTCAGAAACAAGTCAAGTAAGGGAGTTAACAACAGTAAAAACAAAATATATGGAGTGCATAAACAACGTCAATAAGGTAAACATGAATGAATAAAGGCAGCAATACAAGGGAAGACATAGTAAATGTCACCTTTGACATTGAGATGGTACAGCAATTTGAAAGGTAAAAATGTGAACAACAGATAAATTTAAAGCGAGCAAACAGAAAAACATTATCGCTATACGTGAAAACTATGCCGATATAACAGTTTACATTAAATAAACTAAGCAAATAAAATAAAATTAATACTTGACGAGACAATTTCAAGAGGTATTAAGCGTGGAAAATGATACAAAAAATAATTAAAAGAAACAATTAACAACTGTAACTGTAGAATTATGCAGTTCCTAGCGATCAAAATAAAACAAAAGAAAGTAAACACAGGAAAATGGAGGAATTTACTTTACGCTCCCTTTATATTTATTTATTGCTGAACTTTTTACCTTCTAAATTGCATTACCACTACACTGTAAAAGATATCATGTAATGTCTGTTGGTGCCTCAATCTAGATGTGTAAGACTTTTTCCAATGTTGTTTACAAACATTGCAACTTCCTTGACGCCCATATGCCGTTAAAGTCTGAAGATAGTCTTGTTAGCCGAAAACCGGTTGACGCAATAAATTAATCCTGTAAATTATACGAAATATAGTGCTTTTCATTTATTATAATGTTGTTCTACTAAGAACTGACGGAATAATCAGTTGACATGACAAAATTTTACTGCTCCCAACCGTTACCTAGGCTACCACTCAGTCAAACTTTTTTTTTCCGGTTCTCCAGACTAGCCCCTGCAAATAATTGCAGTCACTTTTGTCACTGTAAGCGGAGGAAGATTAAATGGGTCTTCAGTGTCCACTGCGATATCGTCTGGCGCCCGCAGCTAGTTCAGTACTTTAATAACTGTTCAGTAAACGGTCATTACTTCAGGAAGCCATATGTCAAATGACCTATTTTAAAATACTATAAGCATTCTCACTTAATTTTCTCCTGTTTTGTCCAATATAACGCGTTTGGCTTCAAAAATGTTCCCTCGAATGTTGCGTGATTCCTTCCCACAACAAAACTGAGCAAAACCATCCGCATGCAGTGTAGGAGGGCAACTCACACACGAAACACTAAACAAACGAGCACTTACCAGCTTACAGCCTCTGCTGTTCATAGAACTGTAAAAGTGGCAGCTCCTCATCTGGAGGACAGAGAGAGACTGTTTTAGTAAACAAGTGGAGAAGCGCGCCACTGACATGAACAAAAACTCATACACAGGTCACACAATTGAAAACACGCATTTACAGAAGTGGTAGCACAGTCTTAAACTAGCTTGCAGCCCATAACAGAATATTGCTTTAAAATTATTTCTACTCATGAGACCCCAGTAAAATTTTAATAACGTAATGACACATGGAAAACCACAAAATGAGTCCTGAATGATATCAGGATAATATTCCACCGAAGTAGACCAACTGTCGGCCATCTCGATGAGTGAATGGACGTGGATGGACAGTAAAATTCTTCATATAATGAGACACAGTGAAGTTGGAAAGCGTCTACACGCAGCATATGCATTCCCTGCAACTAGGAATATTTCTTTTTGGGGACACACTACTTTCGGCTGTCGGAAGCTAGTAAAGTGACTGAACATTCCACAAAACCGATACTTGAGTTAAACAAGACCGCAAACTCCAAACGCCAAGTCTTCTCGTGTCAGTGCCTTCACCCACACACAGCCGTGCGCTATTGTCCCAGAACGGTGGGCAGTTTTTCGTCTGTAGGAGTTCTGGCGGTGTAACGGCGATGATGCTTGTCTACCCTGATCATTACGTAAGTCACGTTTGAAAATGTTCAAATGTGTGTGAAATCTTATGGGACTTAACTGCTAAGGTCATCAGTCCCTAAGCTTACACACTACTTAACCTAAATTATCCTAAGGACAAACACACACACCCATGCCCGAGGCAGGACTCGAACCTCCGCCGGAACGAGCCTCACAGTCCATGACTGCAGCGCCCAAGACCGCTCGGCTAATCCCGCGCGGCAGTCACGTTTCCAATGCCGCTGACTTTTGAAAGATTTCTTGTAGACTTTGGAATATTTGATGAGATATGTAGCTAAACTCAGTATTTCTAGCCCGGTAGAGTGGTTCGGATGTAAAATCATAGCAGGAAGTGTGCTTCCTTAAAATTCCTTGTAGCTCTCTGTGGACACCAATGCATGACGCAGCAACAACTTTCGCGGCAATAAGTGAAATAAGTGTACAAGTCTTTCAGTCAGTGTCAATCCGAATAACTGCTTACATAAGGTACAGTTGTAGACCTATGCGTTACTGACTTCCTTAATTTGTGAAGCTCTTTCTCTTGAACAAATCACCTAATTTTTCCGAAACTGTAATGGTTTGTTCGTCCGTGCAAGTACGTGACATCTACCGATTTCTGTCACCTTCGGATAATTCCCTTGGTGGTGCGTATTTTGTTTTTTCTTAGAGAGAGTTTTCACAGCAGACAACTACTTTTTTGTAAACAGGACGACACTTGGTACCATGGGAATAAGGGGAGACAGTTTGGATAGTTATCTTGGCGAAGTGGAATCGACATATGACTTACGAGCCGAACTGCGACCGAAGTTCATTGTTTGATTGTAGGTTGCACAAACTTACGAATAGCCATCCTTGTGTTGTTCATACGCTATGTCAACGATGTCTAGCACCAGGCTCGGCATCCAGAGGATTCAACCTACAAATTGCAGTAATTCAGCCGATGGGTGATATCGACGATTACCATACGCAACTGGCTTTTTGGACTGCGGATCAATTGTAAACCATTCATTTTGTGAGCGAGTGCTGACTTAACATGTAAAGTGACAGTAAATGTTTTCACTCGGACATGAAACGGGATCATTTACGATCTATCAAAGTCCGTTAAAGGGATGTCTTCAGACGAGGATGTATCTGTAGAGAAATATTCATATTTCCATGTTCTTGCATATGAAACTGTGGCTTCTCACCTGTATACGCAGACACAAGCTAGGAACTGAAAGATTTCGATGCTAAAGGAGAGATAGGGCGCGGATGCGTATTTTGTCAATAGCAAGTGTGGAGAATAGGTGTGTGTGTGCGTGTGTGTGTGTGTGTGTGTGTGTGTGTGTGTGTGTGTGTGTGTGTGAAATCTTCTGGGACTTAACTGCTAACGCCATCAGTCCCTAAGCTTACACATTACTTAACGTAAATTATCCTAAAGACAAACACACACATCCATGCCCGAGGGAGGATTCGATCCTCCGCCGCGACCAGCCGCACAGTCCATGACTGCAGCGCCTGAGACCGCTCGGCTAATCCCGCGCGGCGAGAATAGGTCGGCAGTACGCTAGCTGCAGGAAGCAGCTATTACTCGGACAGAGTGACAGGCCCCAGAAGATAAAATAGTAGGACCTTGCATATAGATGATACATTGTAGGATCGGTGGTGTGGTATTGATGGAGGCCAAGGTATTATTGCAACGCACTCAAAGATAGTGTCACCATGGCTTGTTGGTGAAGCAAAACCCTGAAGACATTTCCTATAGTAGCGTATCGAGGTATTAAATCCCACACAATTAACACATGCCCTGGAACTAATATGTTGTTATCTGTCCAACGCTAACTGGAAATTCCATCAGTTGATAAGCCAGCGATTGACGTCACGCCGCGGTTGGAACAACAACTGTAGCAGCACGAGCTCACTTGCTATAGATGGCGTTTAGACGTACGGGTGACTAAGCTCCGCTTTTTGCTGCTTCCCCAGAACTATGACTCCCAGAAGCCGTCTGCACGCCGTCTGCAGATCCCCACGTCCACCGCCCGTTACTTTGTGTATTTGCTGGCGCTCGGCGCTGGGCAGTCGCAAGCATTCGTTGAAGCACCTGTTCTCTGTAAACTGTGAGTCATTGTGCTACTGAAACTCTACTGCAGACCGCAGGCACTGTTCGTACGAAAACAGTCCGACAAACATTTACACAACGCTTGATTCTTGCGAGTTTTGCACTCTCGGTAAACAAGCTAGACGACTAGCAGACAGCTCGCTTACACTTGGTTTTCTTCGTAACTTTTTGATAGGGCAAGAAATAGAAATATTTCGTAAAACGTAACTTATTTTATACGTGTACTTTTCTTCCTTATTATTGTCCTTACAAAATTAATCTTTAATTCAGAGCGAGACAGCAAACTCAAAAGACATGTAAATGTTACCCAAATACCCAACAATGACACATGTAAAATTTATGTAATAGGAAACAAATTTTTTATGCTGTATCTTGTTAATAAGTCCCTTGTTGGTTACTATAGCTTTGTCATTATTGTACAGCCGCCTACGAAATCTACTAAATACGTACAATGTAAAAGAAAGAAATGTGAATATCTTAATTTCATAAAAGTTTTGAAAACATTATCAGCGACCTTACATAATGTAATTAAATATATATAATTAAAAAACAGCCTTGATCGCAAATTTCTTTTATCGGAGTGACCGGTTTCAATCCTCATGGATCAGTGAGCAGTCAGATCAGCGTCGTGGGTCGGCGCAGCTTGCTCCATGGAAGTCCACCTGCTGTTCTGGAGATGATCCTTAAGGAATGAAACCGGTTATTCTGATAAAAGAAATTTTGCGATCAAGACTGTGTATTTTAATAATATATATTTACTCGTGATTTTAGTTTTATACACTTTTACTACAGAACAGCCGACCGAGGTGGCCGAGCGCTACAGTCTGGAACCGCGCGACCGCTACGGTCGCAGGTTCGAATCGTGCCTCGGGCATGGATGTGTGTGATGTCCTTAGGTTAGTTAGGTTTAAGTACTTCTAAGTTCCAGGGGACTGATGACCTCAGAAATTAAGTCCCATAGTGCTCAGAGCCATTTGAACTATTTGAACTACAGAACGGTCCAGTGCATATAGCAAATTTTCCTGTAATTTCGTCTGCCAAACTGTTTCTGGATAGGCACACTGTTGTTGTTCTTGCTGTTGTGCTCTTCAGTCCTGAGACTGGTTTGATGCAGCTCTCCATGCTACTCTATCCTGTGCAAGCTTCTTCATCTCCCAGTACCTACTGCAACCTATATCCTTCTGAATCTGCTTAGTGTATTCATCTCTTGGTCTCCCTCTACGATTTTTACCCTCCACGCTGCCCTCCAATACTAAATTGGTGATCCCTTGATGCCTCAGAACATGTCCTACCAACCGATCTCTTCATCTAGTCAGGTTGTACCACAAACTCCTCTTCTCCCCAATCCTGTTCAACACCTCCTCATTAGTTATGTGACCTACCCGTCTAATCTTCAGCATTCTTCTGCAGCACCACATTTCGAAAGCTTCTATTCTCTTCTTGTCCAAACTATTTATCGTCCATTTTTCACTTCCATACATGGCTACACTCCATACAAATTCTTTCATAAACGACTTCCTGACACTTAAATCTATACTCGATATTAACAAATTTCTCTTCTTCAGAAACGCTTTCCTTGCCGTTGCCAGTCTACATTTTATATCCTCTCCTCTTCGACCATCATAAGTAATTTTGCTCCCCAAGTAGCTAATCTCCGTTACTACTTTAAGTGACTCATTTCCTAATCTAGTTCCCTCAGCATCACCCGACTTAATTCGACTACATTCCATTATCCTTGTTTTGCTTTTGTTGATGTTCATATTCAGACTATTTTCCCCAATAATGATGTATTCAAACAGTATGTTACGAGTGTCTTTCAGTAAGTAATGCAATACTTTCTTCTTTTTTTGTCGAACGTCGTCACAAGCGATGAAACCTGGGTTCACCACTTCGGACCGGAAACAAAGCGGCCATCGATGGAGTGGCGCCAAACCACCTCTCCTACGAAGAAAACGTTCAAAGCCGCACCCTCAGCCGGTAAAGCCATGTCGACGGTCTTTGGGGACTCTGAAAGGGTTATGCTCTTTTATGTCTTCCCTCATGGTGCAACGATCAGCTCTAAAGTGCAGTGTGCTACCATCAGACAATTGAAGAAGCGACTTTACCGTATTCGTCGTCACAAAAATGGAAACAATTTTCTCCTTCTCCAGGACAACGCAAGGCGTCATACAAGTCTGTGCACACGAGAGGAGCTCACAAAACTTCATTGGCCTGTTCTCTCTCGTCCACCTTACAGCCCAGACGTCGTACCTTCCGACTTCCATCTGTTTGGCTCAATGGGCAATGCACTCCACTAGAATCAGTAAGCGGGTTATGTGGAGGATATTGATGCAGAAAACGTTGTCTCCGACGTCGACCGTTAGAGTGGTACCATTCGGGCATACAATCCCTCACAGTAACGTGACGTAAGGGTGTCACATCTAACGGCGATCATGTAGAAAAATAGGCTTCTGAAGCCAAAAGAGTTATGAATGATATGGTGCACTGGATTCTGAATAAAACCAACCTGCTTTCAGAAAAAAAGTGTTGCGCTACTTATTAAGCGCCCTTGGTAACAAATTTTCCTTTAATTTCGACTGCCAAACGGTTTCTGAATGGGCAGAATGCTTTCTTAGGTAATGAGGTATTCATACTGCACATAAGTATAAGTTCGAGAAATAAATGCTTGCTACATTCTGAATGGACATACGAGGGTTATTCAGAAAGTAGGAACGATCGATCGCGAAGTGGAAACCGCAGTGAAAATCCAATGAAGTTTTGCACAGGTGTGTTAGTCAGTTTCTCTAGTATTCCCGTCCATCGCATTACGTCGTTCTTTGTAGTTCGGAGCTCATAAAGATACCTAGAGCCATAGGGTCTCCCGCCAAGTACGAGGGCCGGGTGAGAAATTTCGCCTGAAGTTATGCAGCCAACATTACATGACTGTCGTGCGTTTTCTTCTTCAAGCCAATTCTCAGCCGCATTCTGCAGGGGCAATGAAGATGCTCCCGCACCGTTTTCAATTGGAAATGTTTGATCACCCGCAATACAGCCCGTAATTGTCTCCCTCTGAGTTCCATCTCTGCTCACATGAACCGCTGGCTATGAAGACAACATTTTGGCACAGTCAACGAGCTGTGGGCCAGCGTAGAGAACTGGTAGAAAGCGCTGGCTGCTGCCTTCTATAACGAGGGTATTGGAAAGTTGGTTCAACGCTACGACAAACGTCTAAGTCGGATCAGCCACTACAGAGATAAGTGACTGGAAGTTGTAGCTAACTGTTGCAAATAATACAGTTTTGATTTTCACTGTGATTTCCATTGCGCGACCTATCGTTCCTTACTTTGTGAATAGCCCTCGTATGACATAATTTATTTTGTTCCTCTCAGTTTGATATCAGTATTTTCAGAGACCGAAGATGTATGTAAGGAACGTTCTCCTTCTTGATGATCTAAGCAGTTGGTGAGGGATACTACAATCTCTGGATTCTATATGTACCTCGCTGTGCGCAATTACGGCAACTCCTCCATTTCAAATACCATAATATGTGCCAGTAAAATTGACGATGGCTTGTAAATGAGGGATGAGCCATTGTAATATGGCGTTTTTGATTAACGAAGTCTGTGTAGAACAGATTATTGCACGGTTTTCAGTCAGGATTCGGATTAAATAAACAGCTGCATGGGTTATAGTTGAATAGATCACACACTCACTATTTATTGGAACCAAACGGGGAACCGTTAATCAATTGTGTATCGCAAGGGCTTAGACACACAAACTGTGACCTCATGATTTCACTACGCTTTATATGGTCTTCTTGTCACGACACTATTAGCATACATGACATTTCAAATTGTAACGTTATTTTTTGTTTAATTGTAGCACAACAGACAGACATGCTCTATAGCAGTTCTCTTTAAACGTTACAGTTCGAATTCCGACATGCTACACTCAACGTAATGTCATCTATTGCAACTCTACGTGCTTCTCGCGCAACACGTCAACAAACAGTTTCACAAACGCCATTACTGCTCACTCGACTCCGTCTCCCCTCAGCTGTCTCCTTTCCCCTGTTCGTCTGATTTTAACATCGATAATAACGTCTTTGGGCATAGTACTTGAATTACGTAAGAAGTACAGTACTTACACGCACAAAATTTACGTATTTCAGATAATATAAGTAACACAAAGTACGGAGGAAGAAAATGAAAGGAAGGAAAGAAAATTCGTTCTCAGTTTCGCTAAATTATTTTGAATCAGGTGTTCCAAGAGCACACTTTTGCCATATAAATATTAATGTACGCAAATAATAGAGATATTCTGGAATAGAGATATTGCTCAATTAGTCACTCACATGGCGCGTAAACACATACAGTAGTACTATAGATCTGTCATTTTAGGAAAAGTAGATTATGGATAAATATCATTAGAGTCGAAACACAGATTCGGATACCGTAAGGTCGGGGAAGGAAGTGATTTACGTAATTTGTCCAAGCCGGTAATATGGGATGAGTCAGTCGGGATTTCAACCTTGCTCCTCACGTGTGCTAGTCCGCCCTGATAACCATGGCGTCATCCTCTCTAGGTTTTCGATACCCAGTTAATTCAACAGAAAAACACTTAACTCCTTTGATTAGTGATCCAGCAATAATATAAACCCTAAATTACGCAGATAGCAGCAAAATAGAAGTGGCTCGACAGTTTTTGTATTGGCTAATTGACGGATGTTATTGTGGACGTAATTCTAAACTATGTCTTATTCCTTGTTCAGCAACGTGTCTTTCAGTTCCTAGCTTGTGTCTGCGTATACAGGTGAGAAGCCACAGTTTCATATGCATATGCAGTTTTCATATGCAAGAACATGGGGCATCTCCAGACAATTTTTTGCTGATCACTGGGCTCAGTCAATCAATGAGAACAATTCTATTCCTATCAAAGAAATTCCAGGCCGAATACGTATCTGGAGAGGCCCCAGACAGCGGCGTGATGCAAAATCTGACTGTCGCCAACCATACGGCCCGACATTCACGGGTTATTGTCTTGGGTGCCATTTCTTTCCATAGCGTTACCCCCCGTTTGTCATCCGAAAAACCCTTACAACACAACTGTACTTCGACGATATTCTACGCCCCGTTTTGTTGCCCTTGATGGCAATCCATCTTGGGTTTACGTTTCAGCAAGGTAACTGCCGACCACAACCGGCGAGAGTTTCCACTGGTCTTCATGCTTGCAAAACTATACCTTGGCTAGCAAGGTCACCAGAGCTCTCCCTAATTGAGAACGTTTGCAGCATTTTGGGCAAGGCCCTCTTATCATCTCGGGGTTTTGACAACCTAACACGTCAGTTGGACACAGTTTGGCACGATTCTCCCCAGTAGGTCATTCTACAACTCTTATCAATCAATGCCAAGCCGAATAACTGTTTGTATACAAGCCAGAAGTGGACCATCGCGTAACTGAGTTGCTAAATTTGTGATCCTCTTTGTCTTGAATAATCATGTATTTTTTCTGAAATTGCAATTATTTATTTGTCTGTACATATACGTCTCATCTACCCATTTCTGTCCTATTCAGATCATTGCTTCGTGGTGCGTTTTTTTGTTTCAGAGTGTAAATGGATAATTCTGCACGGCACACACAAGTCTGTGTACGCTGACTGCAGAAGAACAAACAAAAACACAAACGCAGTTTTATTTGGAAGATCTCAACATCCAATTCTTAGTGCGTTACACAGCCTCTTACGTGATCTTGCGGTTAGCGCTGCTGATTGAGACACGGAAGTTCCGGTTCGGGAATCAGAAGATCTGGAATGGGGCCGATCCAGCGCTGTGGCGCCATGTGAGAAGCTGCATGCATAAGTTAGAGACCTCATAAACTCACAAGCAGGCTACGTAGCGCCAGACACAAAGCAGTGGACCGAGCCGCGAGGAACAGAAAATTTATCACGTTGTCGAACAGGATGGAAGGGTAAAAAGACTTCGATATAGATGGAAGTTTCTACAAAAATAAGGATGAATATATAAATTTTTTTGTGGAAGAGGAGAGAGGCGGGGAAGGGGGGGGGGGGGCTGGGGAAGGCAGCCGAACCATCACAAATAAAAACTAGCGAAGTTAAGTACTTGTGGCTATATGATCAAATAGAATACTCTGCGACGAAGTAGATAGCACTCTGCGATGAAAAGTTTCCGGACACCTATCAGTGGATATTAATATACGTGCATCAACCTCTCGTCTTCATGACGGTTTGAACTCTGACTGAGACACTTTCAAACAGGTGTCTGAATGTATGAGGTGAACTGACATCCCATTCTTCCTCAAGAGGCAAACCGACAGAAGGAAGCGACGTTTGACGCTGGGGTCTGGTGTGACTTCGACGTTCTACATCAAGCCGAAGTTATACCATTGGATCAATGTCGGGACTCTGGGCAGGCCAGTCCTGTGTTACAGTCAAGAAAACATTATCTCACAGACGATATGTTATGTCAGGGAGCATTGTCATCCTGCTAGTAACAGTCATTGTCTCCGAAGTGTTCCATTACTGTACACAGTATGCAATTTTGTAAAATGTGTGTCTATCCTTCTACTTCTACCTTTTTCTTTTGCGCTGTGAGGGTATAACACCCTAATCATGTGAAGCACTGTCATGCTGCAACAAAACCTCCTCCCTATTTCACTGTTGGCACTACACATGATGACAGGTCACGTTCCCCAGGCATTCACCAAATCCAAACCCTTCCCCAGGATTTCCACCTGGTATAGCGTCGTCCGTCACTCCATATCACCATCGACTGTCCAATAGCATCGCTCTTTTCAGACCTCAAATCTCGCTTGCCACTGACTACAGAAATGTGACGTTTATTGGGAGCTATCCCATTCTTTTTAACTCCGTAATCACAATCGCGAGTGATTCCTTCCGCTGATTCCATGCTGTTTTTGTTTTTTTTGTTTTTTTTTTTTTTGTTCCAACGGTCCTTGTAGTACAGTACAAGAGGTCTGTCTGGTCTTGGTTTAGTTGTGGTTGTTCCTTCGCTTTCCCACTTAATAATCACACCACCAGCAATCGGTTTGGGCAGCTATAAAAGGGTTGAAATGTCCTTCATGGATTGGTTACTGGCGTGATATCCAGCGACTAGTCCATGTCCGAAAACACTGAGGTCTCCTGGCCGAGCCATTCTGCTGTTATGCTTCTCTAGTGACAAAACAATACTCCGCACTTCCTTCAGCCCTGGCGCGTCGGCTTCTCGTGACATCTGGGAGTCAAATCCATAATACATAGTGGTATTCTGGTACATATGATCAAAGAGCTCACTTACTGTTAAGACTTGATAGTGGTCGTAAAAGAACTATCAAAATAGTAGTAATTATTGAGAACATTTCTTGTGGAGGTCAGCGGTCTGGCAAAAAAGTACTTTAAAAATGAATGCAAACAGTCTCGACCACAATAACATTTATTTTTTCGTAACAGATTTCGGTCAATCTTTGACCATCTTCAGTTCCTCGTACTGAAATATCAAAATGGAATGGATTTAGATGGATGTCTGATAATGGTAGTAACATATAAAATACATTATATATAACAAATATTCAAAGAAGAAATTATAATAAGCCCGCCCGGCTAGCAGCCCGGTCTACACACCGAGCGGGAAGGTGTGTCGGTCCCCGGCACGAATCCGCCCGGCGGATTAGTGTCGAGATCCGATGTGCCGGCCAGCCATCTACCTCGGCGAATGCGGGCTGGTTTCCTTTATTCCGCCTCAGTTACACTGTGTCTGCGACCGCTGCGCAAACACTGTTTCCACGTACTCCTACACCATAATTATTCTACCACGCGAACATTTGGGGCTACACTCGTCTGGAATGATACGTTCCCAGGGGGTTCCACTGGGGGCCGAACCACACAATAACCCTGGATTCGCTGTGGGGCTGCGGTGGGGTGGTTGAGCTGCTGTGGCCTGTTCTGGAGTTGTGAACCATTGAGGGCTACCGCGGGACGAAGCCTCTCCGTCGTCTGTAGGTCCCCGGTTTAATAAATACATATATACATACCCAAAATGCTAGGCGGTTGCGGTAAATGGAGCGGGTGTTACAACTCCATGAAAGTCAACTGCTAAAGAGTGCAATGCAGCTGTTACTTAAATACGCTACGTTCTGCCCACAGCATACAGGGTGTAAAACAGTTATCACAATAAGATACATGCAGAATGGTTACACGGAAGCTAATAGGAAATGAAGAAATGGGTGTATTACATTATATTGAGCAACTTCTGTGAACAGCATTTCGTCAATATGTGACAAAAATATATAGATAAATGAGATAACGAGTCATAATCGGCTGTGAGATCACCGATAGCAATCTGGAGGGATTTATCGCAAACTCTTAGATTGTTTTCCAGCAATGATGGTGGTTAAGCGACGCCAACGGTTCCCATGGAGACGGTGTTGTACATCGGCAAGCGCCATCCAGCAGAAGACCATTTTAGAGCTGCAACAGCGTCTGGATGTTAAATATGTACTGGCATGCAGACCGACGTGTATAAACGCTCGCCTGGTATTGCATATTGCTTCTAGGGTGTAGTGCCAGTGAAAATACTGCTTGAATGACGCCGTTATGTAGCATCGATGCGGCGTGGAGGTGTCGATGTGTTCGTTTCAACAGTAGACCAATTCAAAGTTCGACAGCAGCTAGCTGTTACAAAATACTGACGTGCAAGTAAGATGACTATAGTAATATGTGTCAATCCCACAGATGACACCGAACAAGTAACAACAAGATTGCAAGTGGAGTATGGTACGTAATACCTAAAGCATGGGAAAATAGTCTACATAAAAAAATCTCACTGGCCCATCGAGGTAGTAAAAAACATAAAAGGAGCACGAGAAACTGAATTTTAAAAGAACTGTGATCATAGTTGTTTATAGTCACAAATGTTACACGAAATTCCATAACATAGGCGTAGATAATGTCAGATCTACAGAAATACAGGTTACATCACTAAGCTGTAATACGTCATGGATCCATCTAAGTAGTCATAAATGTAAAACAAACGCATAAGCAGTGAAACGTTACAAGATACTGTAGATATAGTTGTTTCCAGTCACAAAAAGTCCATAAAATGGCAATAAGCATGAAGTTACATCTATTATTTGGAGAAATAAAAGAGGAGTAAAATCGACCAAAAGAAAAAGAGCATTCTTTAGTTAGCCAAGAGAAAAATCATCACATTACGTCGAGAGAGGTACTGCACAGTCATTATCATAAAACAAACTTGGTCTATTAAGATTGTCATGAATAAAAAGTAAAAACAAAAACAGTCTAAAGTTTTAAATAAAGTGAACGAAGTGTCATACAATCATTAAAACAATCCATAAAAATTAAAATGAAGAATAAATGAAGAAAGAAGAGCAGGAACATTCTGTAGTGAGTATTCAAAAGAACCATAGAAATATTGTCCTCTGAAGTCTGATTACTCGCAGAGTATGGACGAGGGTTTATTTTTGTAGTGAGCATAAATTTCTATCTTCAAATGGTTCAAATGGCTCTGAGCACTATGGGACTTAACTTCTGAGGTCATCAGTCCCCTAGAACTTAGAACTACTTAAACCTAACTAACTTAAGGACATCACACACATCCATGCCCGAGGCAGGATTCGAACCTGCGACCGTAGCGGTCGCGCGGGGACCTCGCACGGAGGCTTATCAGCATTCGTTCTTGAAGCACGATATACGCTATTGGAGCGGGAGAGGTGAAAAGTGACAGAGGTAGACAAAGTAACTGCTCCCTCACATCGTAAAATGGCTTTCGGAGTGTTGATGTAGTAGATGTATCCTCATCTCTTCAACGCGTATGCAGTCGTAGGTGAACACATTTACGGAAACTGGTCTCCTTTCTTCGCAGTTTTCCTGAAATATCAAAAAGTACAATTGCCGAAAAGTGTGTGATTCCAATTCTTCTCTCCTCCTAGCAACATAGACAAGTTCGTCAGACACCCGCATGTTGCCAGTAGACTATTTCACCTCGTGCTACTGGAACTGCCACTCCCCGCCAGTTTAGTTGAGCGGGGCAGGTGTTTAGACGGCTAACGAGGCATACGAGCGGTAATCGTAGGTCATGTTATGTATAGACACGAGTCGCCACGCTGCCAGGGGTCAACGCGCCACTAAACACGTTCCCAGCCAGCGCAGACAGCTCACTTTGCAGCACACAAAGGCCACTGACAGTCGGTGTTCTAAACAAAGTGCATCCAAACTATCTGAAAAAAGTTTGCCGGCCGGTGTGGCCGTGCGGTTCTAAGCGCGTCAGTTTGGAACCGCGTGACCGCTACGGTCGCAGGTTCGAATCCTCCCTCGGGCATGGATGTGTTGATGTCCTTAAGTTAGTTAGGTTGAAGTAGTTCTAAGTTCTAGGGGACTGATGACCTCAGAAGTTAAGTCCCATAGTGCTCAGAGCCATTTGAACCATTGAAAAAAGTTTTGCACCATCTGCACAACTTAGAACGTGTGTGGTCTTAGACTAGTTGAATTGCATTTTCACAAAATTTGGATAGTTCATTCTGATGAAAGAATTTCACAAATTGGGCAAGTCAGTATCACTTTGGTCGACCTCTGCCCTTCCACAAGTAGTTATTCGGCTTGGTATTGATTGATAGAGTTGTTAGATGACCTCCTGAAGGATATGGCGCCAAATCTGCCCAGTTTGTGAGTTAGATCGTCAAAAGCCCGTACTGGTTCGAGGGCCTGCCCACGTTTCTTCAAACGGTCTCAGTTGGGGTTTGATCCGGCTACCTTGTTAGTAAAGGTAGGGTTCGGAAAGCACGAAGGCAAGATGCAGAAAATCTCGCCGTGTGCGGACGGGCATTGTCTTACTGAAATATAAGCCCAGGATAACTTACCACGAAAAGCAACAAAACGGGGCGTAGAATATCTTCAAAGTTGCGCTGTGTTTGCAAGGGTGCCGCAGATGACAACCAAAGGAGTTCCGCTGTGAAAAAAATGGCACGTCACACCATCAGTCCTGGTTGTCCGACCGTATGGCGGGCGATACTCAGGCTGGGATCCCACCGCTGTTCGGGACGTCTCCAGACACGTGTAAGTTGGTCATGGGAACTCAGTTCGGTGCGGGACTCATCAGTCAAGACAATTCTACTCCAATCACTGAGATTCCAGGCCGAAGACGTTCGGAAATGCCCTGGACAGCGATCTATTTTCGTTAGTTCAATTTTATCATTGTTTTCTACCCATAATCCTTGAAGCGTTTTATCAAAGTTTCTTTGTCTATTATATATTACTGCATTCCTCAAGTAAACATCTCTTTTTCTCAACAGATTTTAATCCTGGAGGAATGAATGAGGTATCGTTAGAGAGGTATTTTAACCGGCTTCTGACATTGCATACTGATTTTGCACTAAAACTTAGTACTTGTGAAAGATTTTAACGTAAAAGTGCTTCTAATTATCTTAGAGGATGGGGTATCAAGCATGCCCAGCTTCAGATCAACGTTTCACGAAACTAACTCGTAGATTAGGAATAAGAGACTCCCTTTCCATATTGTGGGCCACGGCCTTGCCGCAGTGGATACACCAGTTCCCGTCTGATCACCGAAGTTAAGCGCTGCGTGGCGTGGCCGGTATTTGGGTGGGTGACCATCCGGACGGCCATGCACTGTTGCCATTTTTCGGGGTGCACTCAGCCTCGTCATGCCAATTGAGGAGCTACTCGACCGAATAGCAGCGGCTCCGGTCAAAGAAAACCATCATAACGACCGGGAGAGCGGTGTGCTGACCACATGCCCCTTCTATCCGCATCCTCAACTGAGGATGATACGGCGGTCGGATGGCCCCGATGGGCCACTACAAAGACCATTATATTTGCTTTAAAGTACTTATTAACTCGATAACTTGTATAAAGCATTGTCACACATAATAACCATGACATTGCAGGAGTCCATTATCCCTGCCCGTCGTTTTGTTGTTGTTGTCTTAAGTCCTGAGACTGGTTTGAAGCAGCTCTCCATGTCACTCTATCCTGTGCAAGCTTCTTCATCTCCCAGTACCTACTGCAACCTACATCCTTCTGAATCTGCTTAGTGTATTCATCTCTTGGTCTCCCTCTACGAATTTTACCCTCCACGCTGCCCTCCAATACTAAATTGGTCATCCCTTGATGGCTCATAGTATGCCCTACCAACCGATCCCTTCTACTAGTCAAGCTGCGCCACAAATTTCTCTTCTCTCCAATTCTATTCAATACCTCCTCATTAGTTATGTGATCTACCCATCTAATCTTCAGCATTCTTCTGTAGCACCACATTTCGAAAGCTTCTATCCTCTTTTTGTCCAAGACATTTATCGTCCATGTTTCACTTCCATACATGGCTACACTCCATACAAATACTTTCAGAAACGACTTCCTGACACTTAAATCTATACTGGATGTAAACAAATTTCTCTTCTTCAGAAATGTTTTGCTTGCCATTGCCAGTCTAAATTTTATATCCTCTGTACTTCGACCATCATCAGTTATTTTGCTCCCCAAGTACAAAAACTCCTTCACTACTTTAAGTGTCTCATTTCCTAATGTATCTAATCCCCTCAGCATCACCCGACTTAATTCAACTACATTCCATTATCATCGTTTTGCTTTTGTTGATGTTCATTTTGTATCCTGCCCGTCGTACAATTACGAATATACTTTCCGAAATAGCAAACATGTTTGTCATTGTTGCCTTGAATTGTGATTTACCTCATGCTACTACGACCTAATGTCTTACGTAAAGTACACAGTGCAACCAAAATCTTAAAATACAGTTAGAAGGTATTGAGGCCATCGTGATACACCAGGTAAGAAGCGAACACCAAGTTTTAACCCACAAATTTCGCATTTATTTACTTCTTCGTATTTTATATTTTTATTTCTCATTAAACCCCTCTTCAACAACATGTAAATGTAAATATTAGGGTCATAAAGTTAGAAATTACAAACAACTGATGGCAGTCACATATTTTCCTGAGTAGAAATTTACAGGCGCGTGTAGTGGCCGCACAGTTTGAGGCACCATGTCACGGATATCGCAACCCCTCCCGCCGGAGGTTGGAGTTCTCCTTCGGGCATTGGTGTGTATTTTGTTCTTACAGGGTGTTTCAAAAATGACCGGTATATTTGAAACGGCAATAAAAACTAAACGAGCAGCGATAGAAATACACCGTTTGTTGCAATATGCTTGGGACAACAGTACATTTTCAGGCGGACAAACTTTCGAAATTACAGTAGTTACAATTTTCAACAACAGATGGCGCTGCAAGTGATGTGAAAGATATAGAAGACAACGCAGTCTGTGGGTGCGCCATTCTGTACGTCGTCTTTCTGCTGTAAGCGTGTGCTGTTCACAACGTGCAAGTGTGCTGTAGACAACATGGTTTATTCCTTAGAACAGAGGATTTTTCTGGTGTTGGAATTCCACCGCCTAGAACACAGTGTTGTTGCAACAAGACGAAGTTTTCAACGGAGGTATAATGTAACCAAAGGAACGAAAAGCGATACAATAAAGGATCTGCTTGAAAAATTTCAACGGACTGGGAACGCGACGGATGAACGTGCTGGAAAGGTAGGGCGACCGCGTACGGCAACCACAGAGGGCAACGCGCAGCTAGTGCAGCAGGTGATCCAACAGCGGCCTCGGGTTTCCGTTCGCCGTGTTGCAGCTGCGGTCCAAATGACGCCAACGTCCACGTATCATCTCATGCGCCAGAGTTTACACCTCTATCCATACAAAATTCAAACGCGGTAACCCCTCAGCGCCGCTATCATTGCTGCATGAGAGACATTCGCTAACGATATAGTGCACAGGATTGATGACGGCGATATGCAAGTGGGCAGCATTTGGTTTACTGACGAAGCTTATTTTTACCTGGACGGCGTCGTCAATAAACAGAACTGGCGCATATGGGGAACCGAAAAGCCCCATGTTGCAGTCCCATCGTCCCTGCATCCTCAAAAAGTACTGGTCTGGGCCGCCATTTCTTCCAAAGGAATGATTGGCCCATTTTTCAGATCCGAGACGATTACTGCATCGCGCTATCTGGACATTCTTCGTGAATTTGTGGCGGTACAAACTGCCTTAGACGACACTGCGAGCACCTCGTGGTTTATGCAAGATGGTGCCCGGCCACATCGCACGGCCGACGTCTTTAATTTCCTGAATGAATATTTCGATGATCGTGTGATTGCTTTGGGCTATCCGAAACATACAGGTGGCGGCGTGGATTGGCCTCCCTATTCGCCAGACATGAACCCCTGTGACTTCTTTCTGTGGGGACACGTGAAAGACCAGGTGTACCGCCAGAATCCAGAAACAATTGAACAGCTGAAGCAGTACATCTCATCTGCATGTGAAGCCATTCCGCCAGACACGTTGTCGAAGGTTTCGGGTAATTTCATTCAGAGACTACGCCATATTATTGCTACGCATGGTGGATATGTGGAAAATATCGTACTATAGAGTTTCCCAGACCGCAGCGCAGTGTGTAAGTGTAAGGACCGATGACCTCTGCAGTTTGGTCGCATGGGAATTCACACATGTGAACTTTTTTTTGGAAATTTAATTTTATTTACTTCTTTTATTTTGTGTTTGTATTTGCTCATTAATTATTAACAGTTTGTCAAAAACAGGCTGGTGTAAATACTACTGTGATAATAGCTGACAAGCTTACGATGCAAAGGAAGAAAAATAATAGAATCGTGGCAGTGAGAAGCGCCCTTCCTAAAGGATGGCTGCACCTCCAACACCTACTCAGAGAGAAAGGCGGCGTTCCCACAACTACCCTTATCCCAACGACTACACTTATTCCAGTTACTGTTACCATTTAAAACTATGAAAGTGCAGAAGTTTCGCATCGGTGTCCTGATTGTAGTCATGCAGAATACTCCTTGTGTTTGTTAAGTAATTTCAAGCGTTTGTCTAACAAGTACATTTTCAATGTTTGATAATATATCATATACAACTCAGCGAGGTAGTGCAGTGGTTAGCACACTGGACTCGCATTCGGGAGGACGACGGTTCAAACCCACGCACGGCAATACAAATTTAGGTTTTGCCTGATTCCCCTAAATCGCTTCGGGCAAATGGCGGGATGGTTCATTGGAAAGGACACGGCCGATTTCCTTCCCCACCTGTCCCTAATCCGAGCGTATGCTCCGTCTCTAATGATCTCGTATTCAATTCGACGTTAAACTGCTCCTCCTTTTCATATAGACACGTAAAATGTATGTATGTGTGTGTGTGTGTGTGTGTGTGTGTGTTCCACATATCCTAAACAACCGGATGGATTTCAACTAAATTTTGTACGCGTGCTGATTGTCTAGGAAGAAGTACAGTAGAGGAGAGAACCACCTAGCTCCCATATAGAGTGCGGGTGGAAAGCGTTGGTAACCTCTGACATGTAGGCTGCCCAACGCGATGGGTGTGCAGCGTGGGTAAAGAGAGAGAGAGAGAGAGAGAGAGAGAGAGAGAGAGAGAGAGAGAGAGAGAGGGAGGGAGAGGGATGAGAAGAAGATGGATAGTGCGACGGGGAGGAGGAGGTGGACCGGGAGAGTGTGGGGGAGGCGGGTAGGAGGGGGTGGACAGAAGTACAGGTAAGAGGAGATGTACAGAGAGAGAGGGGAGGAGGAGATCATCAAAGAGAGAGGTTGGAGGAGGAGATGGACAGAGAGAGAAGGAAGGAAGAGATGGATTAATAGGAGACTGAAATAAATAAGTTCCTGGGCAACATCGGGTTTCTCAGCTAGTCGCAGATAGAGGGGCGTATATAATACGGATCCTTCGAGCATACCTGCAGTTTAATGGAAAATTCGGAAGTGGGTATTGTTGATTGTCACGTAGGATGAATGGCCGGTCAAAAAGTATGCAGTTATCATCATCTCCACTTGTTCTGTTCTGTGGCAGGACCAGGCATGGCACCTCATCACTCAATGCTGGTTTGTGCTTCCCTCTTCAGTAATCGTGTGTTTATCGATTTGTTGTTGACACTGTTTTTAGGTGGTATCTTCCGCTTCTTCTCTATCTCCTTCGTTGCACCATGCCTTCAATCCGTTGCTGGCGTAAGCTCTGGTGTTTCAAGAAGTATCCAAGGGAGTCTTCTTTTTTTTCTTTTTTTCCGTTGTTGTATGTTATATGTATGTTGTATGTTAACCGGGAACCTAGAAACGACGGAGAGGCTCCGTCCTCGCCGCAGCCGCAGTGGTCCTCAACCCCACGACGACTGCGGCAGTCCACTTCAGCCCTCCGCCGCCCCACACCGAACCCAGGGTTATGATGCGGTTCGGTCCCTGGTGGACCCCCCAGGGAACGCCTTACACCAGACGAGTGTAACCCGTATGTTTGCGTGATAGAGTAATGGTGGAGTACGCGTACGTGGAGAAGTTATTGGCGCAGCAATCGCCAACATAGTATAGCTGAGGCGGAATAAGGGGAACCAGCCCGCATTCGCCGAGGCAGATGGAAAACCGCCTGAAAACCATAAACAGACTGGCCAGCTCACCAGACCTCGACACAAGTCCGCCGGGCGAATTCGTGCCGGGGACCAGGCGCTCCTTCCCGCTCCGGAAAGCCGTGCGTTAGATACCTCGACTAAGCGGGCGGGCTTTTTTTCCCTTAGAGTGCCTAAGAAGTTTCTGCTCGCCACAGTTACACGGATGTAATTGATTGGAAGCGCATAACAGTGGAGTAGGGACAGGAGACGAAAGGTTTTATGGTTTTTTTTTTATATTTAGGGAGAGCAAGAGGGAGGGATGGTTTTTTTCTCTGGTAGAGGTTGGTCGAAAAGGTGAAGTAGGTCAAGTGTTTTCTCTCCTACTCTCCTTTCGTGATAGAATATTTTAGAGGTTGCACGGATGTAAAGGCAGCTACTTCGGTCTGTGTAGGCTCCATTGTAGTACGTGCGCCGGCAGTAGCGCGAGTAGCCGGTAGGGAGTAGCGGTGCAGCGACCCCCCGCGGCGCGGCGCTTATTACGGCGGCTGACGCGACGATATGCAGCGTGTCAGCGGCCGCGGCGCGCATTGAGCGCGGTGACTCGGCGGATCGCGGCTCACGGCCGCCGCCGGCGCGGCCTGCAGCTCAATCAGCCGGCGTCACGCGCAGCCGCCGTACAATGTCGCACTGGCCAGCGCCGGCGCTACTCGGCCAACCGGACCAGGCGCGCGGGCCGCGACGGGCGCCAGTCGCTACCGCTCTACAGAGCAGAGCCCGCCTCATACGGACTGAGATTCGCTGCGAGATTACCGCGTGGCTCGCACGACGGTTCCCAGGCAGCCGCCACAGACAACGAGGCTGTTTGCCTGCAGTGAGTTTGGCAACTTTTCGAAAGACAACTTTCATGTGGGTATCTTAACTACACCACTCGTCATTAAAATTGCTACACCGAGAAGAAATGCAGATGATAAACGGGTATTCATTGGACAAATATATTATACTAGAACTGACAAGTGATTACATTTTCACGCAATTTGGGGGCATAGATCCTGAGAAATCAGTACCCAGAACAACCACCTCTGGCCGTAATAACGGCCTTGATACGCCTGGGCATTGACTCAAACAGAGCTTGGATGGCGTGTACAGGTACAGCTGCCCATGCAGCTTCAACACGATACCACAGTTCAAACAGAGTAGTGACTGGCGTATTGTGACGAGCCAGTTGCTCGGCCACCATTGACCAGACGTTTTCAACTGGTGAGAGATCTGGAAAGTGTGCTGGTCATGGCACCAGTCGAACATTTTCTGTATCCAGAAAAGCCCGTACAGGACCTGCAACATGTGGTCGTGCATTATCCTGCTGAAATGTAGGGTTTTGCAGGGATCGAATGAAGGGTAGAGCCACGGGTCGTAACATATCTGAAATGTAACGTCCACTGTTCAAAGTGCCGTCAGTGCGAACAAGAGACGCGTAACCAATGGCACCCCATACCATCACGCCGGGTGATACGCCAGTATGGCGATGACGAATACACGCTTACAATGTGCGTTCACCGCGATGTCGCCAAACACGGATGCGACCATCAAGATGCTGTAAACAGAACCTAAATTCAACCGAAAAAACGACGTTTTGCCATTCCTGAACCCAGGTTCGTCGTTGAATACACCATCGCAGGCGCTCATGTCTGTGGTGCAGCGTCAAGGTTAACCGTAGCCATGATCTCCGAGATGATACTCCATGCTGCTGTAAACGTCGTCGAACTGCTCGTGCAGATGGTTGTTGTCTTACAAACGTCCCCGTCTGTTGACTCAGGGATCGAGACGTGGCTGCACGATACGTTACAGCCATGCAGATAAGATGCCTGTCATCTCGACTGCTAGTGAAACGAGGCCGTTGGGATCCAGCGCGGCGTTCCGTATTACCCTCCTGAACCCACCGATTTCATATTCTGCTAACAGTCATTGGATCTCGACCAACGCGAGCAGCAATGTCGCGATCTGTTAAACCGCAATCGCGGTAGGCCACAATCCGACCTTTTTCAAAGTCGGAAACGTGATGGTACGCATTTCTTCTCCTTACACGAGGCATCACAACAGTGTTTCACCAGACAACGCCGTTCAGCTGCTGTTTGTGTATGAGAAATCGGTTGGAAACTTTCCTCATGTCAGCACGTTGTAGGTGTCGCCACCGGCGCCAACCTTGTGTGAATCCTCTGAAAAGCTAATCATTTGCATATCACAGCATCTTCTTCCTGTCGGTTAAATTTCGCGTCTGTAGCACGTCATCTTCGTGGTGTAGAAATTTTAATGGCCAGTAGCGTACCTGATATGGGCGCCCTTCCGACGACATAAACAATACCCCATATTTAAATTATGGTTTTACTAATCATTTTTCACTCGATCAGAGTGCTGTCTTAGAACACGTCGTGTCTACAAGATACCCTGCGAGTGTAACCTACCTTACGTTGTAATGTATTGTTTGTTAACCGGGTACCTAAAAACGACGGAGAGGCTCTGTCCCCGCCGCAGCCGCAGTGGTCCTCAGCCCCACGACGACTACCGCAGCCCACTTCACCCCTCCGCCGCCCCACACCGAACCCAGGGTTATTGTGCGGTTCGGCCCCCGGTGGACCACCCAGGGAACGTCTCACACCAGACGAGTGTAGCCCCTATGTTTGCGTGGTAGAGTAATGGTGGTGTACGAGTGCGTGGAGAACTTGTTTGCGCAGCAATCGCCGACACAGTGTAACTGAGGCGGAATAAGGGGAACCAGCACGTATTCGCCGAGGCAGGTGGAAAACCGCCTAAAAACCATCCACAGACTGGCCAGTTCACCGGACCTCGACACAATTCCCCGGGCGGATTCGTGCCGAGGACCCGGTGCTCCTTCCCGCCCGGAAAGCCGTACGCTAGACCGCATGGCCAATTACCTTACGTTTGTAACACTTTTGATATACAAGGCAGCCCGTAGCTCAGCAAGCCTTAGGATCCAGCGCTTGCGTGCACCGAACGTGGAGTGAACGTATGTCCATACATGGCGGAGCCCACGCGAAATACTGGCCCCGCAACGAACTTGTGATGTCACACTAATCGGCTCGAGGCCCACGAGAAGGACAGGCCATTGTGCGCGCGTCACAACACGTGACACTGTAGGTCTTACGAGTGCCAGCAGCTGTCTCCGGCAGGGAGGGAGTAACTGTTTCAGACGAGTTTAATAATTCTTGACTGTGTGTTTAAATGCATGCAAGTTCCCGATGGCATACGACGAAGTTAAGACCTTTAGTGGGTACCTTTTCCTTTGCGTACTGATGTCCTACACGGAACCGAGCGTTCCCGAAGTGTGGCGGACAAGCCTACTAGTGTGGTGTCTCAAGTTCGTTGCAGGGCCCTTATACCTCGTTGGCCGCGAGTCGCCTTGTCCGCTGCTCCGTGCACGGCCCATGGAAAATAAAAGTGTAATTGAAAAGCTACCCACTAAAGGTCTTAAATTTGTCGTGTACATCGCGAAGCAATAATGAGAAGAAGATGAGAGAAATTAGGCGCGTCCAGAGGCATAAGCAAATGTCATAGGAAAGAAAGCCTGTAATATTGGAATGATACACTCTCCGCTATGCACTGCACCGTACCTCCTGGAACATGCATGTAGATTTGAGTGCAAATAGGACGATATGTAGCATGGCGAAGACGGAATGGGAATTGTTTCAGATATATATAACCCTTAAACAATTTCCATATTATTATTAACTGGCTTTCAGGACGTACCCATACAGTCATCTGAGTAGTGGAAAGACGATAAGACAGTGTGCTTCGACAATGCAGATTATTCATTACTCTCAAGCGGTTTCCTGGTACAACGTTACATACGCTTACATTTGTCATGTGACGTGATGCAGGCGATTTTCGTGTCAGTTTTGACGATACGAAAATAAGGACAACACAACACCCAGTCTCCATCCGGAGGAAACATCCAACCCAGCCAGGAATCGAAACCGGGCCCCTTTGGTTAACAACCTGCCACGCTGAGCCCGTAGCTACCTAGGCAGACTGGGAAATGTAGCAGTGGCGCTGAGATGAAGAATCGACCGAGCAGTCGGCTGGATTTATAATAGTTATGTGCGGACGTTCAAACAGGCGGATTTTCTGGAGCACTGTGGTGACAAAGCTGATGATGTCTTCGGCAGTGGGTGAAAGGTGCAGGGAGAATTAGCTGGATGAATGAGGTAGGATGTCAATGGGACGTGTAGTGCAGTAAGTACGGGTTTGATGGCAGGGGATTTAACTTTACGCTTAACGAAAAAGGTTCGATGGGAGCGATCATAGGTGTTGCATTTTTGAGCTCACAGCAGATTCGTGGAGTTAGTGACGGGATTTGATGTCACGGTTGATCAGTTGGTTTTTATGATCTTTGATGAGGCAGTTCTGGAAGTGATACGCATCGATTTTGGAGCGCGAAAGTTCTACTTCGTGAGAATTAGAGCAGCACGGATGATAAGGTGATCGATGGTTGGTGAAATTTTTTGGTGTTTTTGCGTTCTGCTCTAGTAGCTTAACGCGTAGCGCGCTAGTTTGCTAGACTGGGCGGTGAGCAAGATACGGATGAAACCCACGTGACGATTAACGACGGTCTAAGGCGCTGCAGTCATGGACTGTGCGGCTGGGTGTGTGTGTTTGTCCTTAGGATAATTTAGGTTAAGTAGTGTGTAAGCTTAGGGACTGATGACCTCAGCAGTTAAGTCCCATAAGATTTCACACACATTTCTGAATTAACGACCTTTTTGTCTGGTACCCCGGCCACCTTAAGGTTTTTTTCGTACAGGTTTCCATAAAGTCACGCAAACCATGGCCATTCCTCAATTTCCGCCTCAGCCAAACGGTTGAAATACGATACCGCACAGAACAAGGTTTACACTGTTCACACACAGATGGCGAACATGAGTTTCCTCCTTTAGGTTGACGACTGTGATGGGCGCAAAGATGAAATAAAATAAAACTGCCAGATCATGAAAACAGATGATCTCATACCACGGGATAAACGCGAGGAAAGAAAGAGCGAGCGAGACGGAGAGCTCCGGTGCTATTTTCCTTGTAATATTCTTTGAATCTTGTCTGCGTTGGACTTCTGGGAGTCGTGTCGGCGTCTGATGTCATAATCTGGAAATGCGGTCATGCCAGAAAGACGCTTTGTTGGAACTTAACCTCCTGGTACTCAATAATTACTCCAGATGGCTCCGTTACTGCTTTAACTGATGCATATACGGAAAAGATGTACTTATCTGTTATCCAGTCTTTCCACAGATGACAACAAATACATCTTCACCTACTGAAACAACGTCTTATGATAGTTGAGGGATTTGGGACGTTAAATCGTAAGAAAATATGTACCATACACGTTAACACGGCGCTTTAAATTCAAAAAATATGTTTCATCAGACCCTAAGCTGAGTTGCCCATGAATTACTAAGAGCACGTCCCTTCCAATTTCCTCTTTATCCACCTTGCTGAATAGGCTTTAATCTTCTTTCTTCGCTTATTAGCCTCCTCCAGTACACTGCTCAGCAGCAACATGTCTAACAACGCTCATATCATCTGCACTGCAGGCAGACATTTTACTACCAAACAGCTAAGCGCAGACCTTACATTGTGCATTGGGTTCGGGAGACATGTTAGCCGTCGATGCTGCCCAACAGTGATGTGCGCCCTCGAGCCAAGTTAAAGTCGAAACTCACTCCGTGTCACACCGGTTTAAAGTGGAGTCTCTAGTGTGTAGCATCCTATCAGCTGTACACAATACGACTACAAATCAGGAATACTGGAGCAATACACTGATTACTTAAGGGAGGCATTGGCATATTATTTATTTATATTGGAATCCGTGAGACATGAAAATCCTCAGGGCGAAACATAGTTATTAATTATGAATATTGAGACCTTTACTTACTGAACCTTTAAAAAACTAGAAAATTATTAACAAATGTGATAGAGGCACTGGTGTGGTACACGTTAACAGTGGTGACGGGTGTGTATGATATTGTAGGAGCCAGCGATGTAGCATGAGTGAACAGATGTCAGCGCCGATGATGAGAGGATAAATGCCGTTTGTAACACGCAAACGGCATTGATCATGATTTCCTGGATGAATGAAAACTATCAAGTAACGCATAAATGCTGTGAGACACGTGAAGTGGTGCACGTGCGGTACAAATCACTTCAACAACAATAGCATTTGTAATTATAATGTAGTTTGATGTAAATACGTATTCGACTAGCGAAGGTGCAGTATATACGTCTGCACAGAAACTGGAAGACTCGAGGGTATGCCGAAGCGCACAATAAGCAGACAAACATCTATAATTTCAATATTAAATACAAATTAGATAAGAAATATCAAATAAATGATGTATGAAATCTGAACGGAACTGTGTGTCACGAAGCTTACGAAGTCACTCACTGATTGAGAGAATTTCATATTAAAAGAACACAAATAAAATTGTTTAGGGATAACATATACAGAAAATGCGCATATGGCTGTAAGCGTAGAAGATTTTCGCACTAGATGCTTATAAATTTCGAGATATACCGAGGTGAATGGTGTCAAAATAAGTCCACATAGACTGACACTTCGAAAGTAACTTAACATATTAATTATTGTTTTTGTTTTATTTGTTTTCCTTAATTTCATTTTCTTTCTAATCAATTAGAAATTTTTTATACTCATTGTTAAGCTATATGTAGAAATAAGTATCTTTAGTACTGTGTTATTACACCTATGAATTAAAAAAAAAAATACCAGACAGTGGAGAATTTTCAACGTATTGAGTGTATCATACGATTTGCTTTGGACACGCAAGAGGACAGGTTATCACAAAAGAATAAGGCATAGACGAGGTGTAAGCAATCAGTGGTTACTCAAGAATATGACGTATAGCAATAAGCCGCAGCTATGCAGTGGAGCCACAGTGAGTGATAAGGGGCCAACTCGAACATTTTCAGACTGAGCCATCATCCACTAACAAGCGTCAACGATCGACGTAAGATGAAACGTGGGGTATGGCACCTTTTAGCATTGGTCACAGTCCTCATTCTAATCTAATGTAACTCCACAAAATGAACTGATAGTCTAATGAGAAATGCCAAACAGTGACAATGGAACAACGTGTAGAGTTAAGCGTCTTCAGGAACAGGCGCTCAAATGAAGAGCTACGGATTTACTTGTATACAGGCCCACGCAGATGTCTCAGGTGCCGGGCACGAACGTCACCCCAGGGGGCACGCAAGAATGCAGAAGTCACTGATGGTGACAAAGGAAGGAGCTGTTACACCAAGCATGCAGTGCTTAAGAAATACCGCAAATAATTGTGACAGCGCACAGTAGGTAGTCAAATGCATAACGATTTTCATCTCTTACGCCATGTGCTATTCAAGGGAAAAAACTTTTTGTGGACTTATTGTCAGAGTTTTTTACCTTACACCCGACAACAAATCGTTTGTAACACGAAGTACCCGTTTTTAAGGATGCTTTAAAAGTGTCTCTGAAATACGATCTGATCTGATACGTACCTTTCATATAGATTTATTTTTATTACTAAGTTCAGCAAACTTGCAGCTACATGCAATAGTATATTATTAAGATGAGGGTTGTTACTACTATCTAAATTCCAGAATATTACTATATGAATTCTTTTAGAGTAGTTGAGAAAGCATTCTACAAAGCTGCTATATTTTTTACGAGCTAACTTTTGAAAACCGAATAATGTGACGTAGTGAATAATGCTCCGTTTTCTATTAGAATGGGGAGGTTAAAATTTTCGTCCTGTCCATTTCATTTAAGATTCTCACGGTTCGCAATAATAGCACTATTATTCCTTGAATTCTACTTCGCTTCGTCTTTAATTATCTCAGTTTCTATGACCCGAGAAGCTATAACACTTCATTCCTACTTCCTACCGCTAAGAGAGGTATACTGGAACAACATGGAATATGCGTTATCAAAATTTTTAGTCTTCGCGATACCTGTGTCAGTTCAGAAATCAAAAAAGTACCAGAGTACAGAACTTTCAGGACCACCCCATAGAATTGAGAGATAGTCAATCTAATGCTTTATTATCTTCCCAGAATTGTAGCGGAGATTTTAACAATAATTCCCGGAACAGAAAACAAGACATAAGTTATGAAGCACAGTCGCACAGATATATTTCAGTCTTCTTAACGAGCGAAAGGGGTGCATTTCGTTTAGGAAGACAGTCGGTGAAATTCGGTGTCATAAAACGGCTGAGCCAATTACCTGAGTTTTCAGCTTTACAGACTATTTTAAGTAAAGTGTAATCTGTCACCTGCTTCCTTAAAGAGATGAGTTACTGCAGTTTTATGCACTGAATTTGACTCACATCCAAGCAACGGGTCTGATTTCAGTCGTCTCATATCAATATATGTTACTAAAGGAATCATTGGTGTGGGCAAAAATAATGTGGGATTTCGATAGTTTTAGATTAGGGCTATAATTAATACGGAAATATTTAAAGACCGCACTGAAACAACTTAAAATGGTTCAAATTGCTCTGAGCACAATGGGACTTAACATCTGAGGTCATCAGTCCCCTAGAACTTAGAACTATCTAACCGAAGGACATCACACACATCCATGCCCGAGGCAGGATTCGAACCTGCGACCGTAGCGGTCGCGCGGTTCCAGACTGAAGCGCCTAGAACCGCTCGGCCACATCAGCCGGCTGAAACAACTTAAAGGTAGAAATAAGAAAAGTAAAGTAATGCACGCAGAAACGCAATCGTGATTATTAATTAGCACCAGTTTTGTGCTGAAATTTTGGTAACATCCAGCAGGACGACCAACATATACTGTTGTGACTTGGCAAGACAGACAAGTCACTATGAGAGGAAGCCGAAAGGCACGCGCTTAAGCTCACGCAGGCTGGCGCGAGGTCTGGAACAGTTAAGGGAATTAATAGTAGCAAATAAAGTACGTAGTTGATGTAATACTTAACTTTAATCCAGAAGTGGTGTACATCGGTCTGACGGTACAGGCATCACAAGTTAAATATCTATTGATAATGGCGCCTTGCTTGGTCGTAGCAAATGACGTAGCTGAAGGCTATGCTAACTATCGTCTCGGCAAATGAGAGCGTATTTGTCAGTGTAGCATCGCTAGCAAAGTCGGCTGTACAACTGGGGCGAGTGCTAGGAAGTCTCTTTAGACCTGTCGTGTGGTGGCGCTCGGTCTGCAATCACTGACAGTGGCGACACGCGGGTCCGACGTATACTAATGGACCGCGGCCGATTTAAAGGCTAGCAAGTGTGGTGTCTGGCGGTGACACCACATATACTAAAGTCTGTGTGACGAAATTGTTGTTGTATTACAGTCGTAAGCTCCATGTGGACGGTTCTGTGAGAATTTAGTAGAAAATTAAGACGCTATTTCAAACATGGTCTGTGCGGCTTGTCCCGGCGGAGGTTCGAGTCCTCCCTCGGGCATGGGTATGTGTGTTTGTCCTTAGGAAAATTTAGGTTAAGTAGTGTGTAAGCTTAGGGACTGATGACCTTAGCAGTTAAGTTGGTTCAAAAATGGTTCAAATGGCTCTGAGCACTATGGGACTCAACTGCTGTGGTCATAAGTCCCCTAGAACTTAGAACTACTTAAACCTAACTAACCTAAGGACAGCACACAACACCCAGCCATCACGAGGCAGAGAAAATCCCTGACCCCGCCGGGAATCGAACCCGGGAACCCGGGCGTGGGAAGCGAGAACGCTACCGCACGACCACGAGAGCAGTTAAGTTCCCTAAGATTTACACACATTTGAACTTTTTTTTTTTCAAACATGGTACTGTGTTCAGCAGCTACGCCATTGCTAAATGAAACCGCGAATAAGGAAGTAATTTTGCTTCTTCGAATATAGTCCAGCGGGATCGCATCCTTTCTCAGAATAGTGACTGCTTGCGTCCTTACAAGTCTTTGTGTGGTAACATGTCTTAGTAGCGTTCCTAGCTAGTTGTACTGTTCCAAAGAAAATGTCTGTGATGTAGTGAATAAACGCAGAACGCAAAGAATAATATTACGTTTCCGTTTTAAGAAAAGTGTCAGTAGAGATTCATGGGAAGACGTCAAGCGCAGAGGGCAGTATGGAACAACCGACATTAGCTCTTATAAATTTAGTTCGCATGAAATTAGTCACTACTCACAGAATTAAGGCAATATTCGAGGTTCTTCAGATCGAAATTTTTGGTGTGAATCAAACTAAAACTGGCGTGGAATACAAGTCTAAGACAGAGAAAAATGTGCCACTATTTGTCATAAAGAATCTGTAACAACAATCAAGTTGTTCCTCTGATTACCGCGATTCCGAAAGGCGCATACAAATCAAAATATCAGTAATTAAATCTGTTTCATAGACATAACACGAGATATTTTATTTCTGTTGGTGCACAGATGTAGCGGAAACGTACGTATTAATGAAAAGTATTATACACACGCTTAGAAAACATCTCAGGACGATCTTGTCTTCAGTATTGCTCTGAGTACACTCGTTTTTTTTTTGTTTTTTGTTTTTTTTTTTCTAAAAGTCCTGTGTCGTATATTGATATTCATGGCATGCTCTACACATTATTTAAGTAACGAAAAATGTCAAGTTGTCGCTTAAACCATTTTAACCCTGATCCATGCAGATGGTCCATGACTAAAACCGGCCGATATTTGGGTTTACATTAAAAGCGGCTGATGGTCAAACATGCATTTTATGCGACACATTTCACTGGAAAAACAACATCGGTGTCAAAATGACACAACTGTGTTTCATATAGCGGCTAAAGCTTATAAAGGTATGGAAAAATAGCTAAAATCATAACTTACACACACAATAAAGAGCTTTAATGACAAAACATAGTTATCAGTACATTAGCGGACAAACACACACAGACACACACACACACACACACACACATACATACACAAAGATTTTTGGGATCATGTTAGCAGCCAAGTTACATTGAGCTGAACGCCGAAAGCGATGTTCTTTCTTCGGAGCACAGTTAAATTTGTAAAAAAAAAAAAAAATCTCTGGCTCGATCGCGAAGTGTTACAATTAAACATTTGAATGACTTCAGTGCTGCTGCTGCGTATGATACTGCAGCTCACATGAACACGGTATTCATGGCAAAGAATTTTCATTTTACATCTGATGATAGTGCAAAAAAGCTTTAAATCCGGTTATGAGTCAATAAAAATACTTTTCTACCGATACAGTTAATTAGAGTTCTGTGCCTAAACTTGTACAGACAGAATCCCTTTGTTGCCCCTCTTTCTGTCTGTCTATCCCTCAGGAAAGAATAGAAGTATGAAGTTCAAATTTACGTCACATACTAAGGTCTGCGGTCCCTTGTGGGAGCAGAAATTTTAAGCTTCTCGAAAACTCACTCATCAAAACCTGTAGGGTACTTTCGTTGACCTAGAACCATTAAATTCGACAAGAAGCAAGGTTTCACAGTATATATAAAGAAAACATTCAAAAATTTTTAATCATTAAACACGAAAAATATTTTTTGTCATTTGTCATTCGTCTGTCGTTTTGCCTGTCCACCTGTAGAGATTTTTTCAGTTGGTGCTTCAAGTTCAAATTTACGTCACGTTCTAAGGTCTGTGATGCCTTTTCGGTGCAAAAAATTTAAGCTTCTAAGTTAATGTAATCAAAAGATACGGTCATTTACGTCACATACTTCTGATAATCGAGAATTCACTCGTCGAAGCCTATAGCATTCTTCTCTTTGACCTAGAATCATAAAATTTTGTAAGAAGCTAGGTTTCACGGTATAAATAAAGGAATAGATCTGATAATTGGTAATTGTAATTGTATGACACGAAAAAATATTTCTTTTGTCATTTTGTCTACCCGTTGTTAAGACCCTTTCCCTCTGGAACATGTTGGCGTACCAGGTTCAAATTTATGTCACATACTAAGGTCTATAGTTCCTTGGCGGTGTAAACATTTTACGCTTATGAATATATTCGGTCCAAAGATACGTTCTTTTACAGCACATATTTTGATGTTCGAAAATTCACTCGTTTAAGCCTATAGGATGCTTCCCTTTGACCTAGAATCACAAAATTTTGCAAGATGCTGGGTTTCACAGTATAAGTAAAGGAAAACATATGATAATTGGTCATTTGTAGTTGTATGACACGAAAAAATATTTTTTCGTAATTTTTTATCCATCTGTCTGTTTGTCTATCCGTCTGTTAAGACCCTTTTCCTCTGGAACATGTTGGCGTATCAGGTTCAAAATTATGTCACATACTAAGGTCTATGGTCCCTTGGCGGTATAAGCATTTTAAGCTTCTAAATATATTCAGTCAAACGATAGACCATTTATGGCACATATTTTGGCACTCGAAAACTCACTCAGTGAAACCTTAGAATCATGAAATTAGGCAAGAAGTAAGATTTCACAGCGCAAGTAAAGGGAAACATCCTGAATTGTTAATTTGTAATTATATCACACGAAAAAAATATTTTTTTTCGTCAGTTGCCTTCTGGCTTGAAATTTTAAAGTAAAACATTCTCAAAAGTCTTGGAATCCCTGGGACCAATATCTTGTTAGTATCAATGTCTATAACTACCAGAAATCGTTAATATCCTCGATCCTCAGATAAGCTTGTGCGGAACATTCAATGTGCGAGTCCTAACTGCACTTTTTTTATCTTACTAACAGTATTTCTATCGCTACATACGTACCATTCACTACTTCCTGCATAGTTAAAAGCTTATTGCGTCTTTGTAAAAGAGACAAGATAAAGCAAACAAGCGCAAATGGCATACAGTGTATTTCCCTAATCTGCATAACATAAAGCTTCTAATCGTTATGTCTCGTCGTCACGACACGTGTTAATGTTTGATATCATCTAACTACAATTACATGGTCGTAGTACTACAAAACCACAGGGTAGCAGCAGGTACGGAGTATGACCGACCACACTTGGGTCGTGCTGGAGTCCGGACGCTACTCACTGCAGACGGCCCGGCGGCTTCGGCCTCGGCGGCGCTGATGGCCCGCGAGATGGCATCGGAGAGCGAGACGTTGACGAACTGGGAGACGTCACAGGTGGCGGCTGCGGCCGACATTTGCGCGTGCAGCTGCAGCTGCAGAGTGCACGGCCGCGGCTGCGGCGACTGCCGGACCGCGCACCGCGGGCGCCGCTCGGCTCCCTCCGGGCCCGCTCGGCGGCCTTCGGGCCCACCGCCGCAGACACTCCCCCGACCCCCTTTGGCAACTTTCGCACCGAGCGTCACGACGCGACTTCTGCATCCACAATACCCTAGGTGGCGCAGCGCTCAAAAGCTATGTCGTCTCTTTCCTGTTACGATCGCATGCGGTAGGCTTCCGAGAAATGAACGGACGGATGGACGTCAATAGGAAATGTATCTTCTTCAGCTGATTTTTAGGACAACACGTGCCGTACAAAATCTACAAACTACAATCAACAATGTACAACAATGCCAAACCCAAAAGTACGAGAGACGTTCAATAAGTAATGCAACACTTTTTTTCCTCGGCCACTTTCAGTTGCAAAACCACGGAATTTGACGTGCGACATAGTGGAATATTACCGCTTCAGTGCTTATGCTGAAGAGCCAAAGCAACTCTGTTGCTGTCACGTCTTCGTATGAAGCAATTGTACAACGATTGGAATTCACAATATCCAGTGATTTATGGTACTATACGACAAGTTCGTTTATTTGGATAGAAGCGTATGGGGATTGTAAACGGCAAAATGAAATGCCGAAACCGGTTGCTTTCCGAATGAAATAAAATAATATGTTAAAGAATACGATTGTTGGTGAATTTTGCTGACATTGACAATAGGTTGATAATGCTGCCGACAAGCCGCATCCTTTTTGTGACCAACTTTACATCTCCAGACTATGCAGCCATAAGATATTTGGCATTACAGGTCACCTTTAGCACTTCTACAACTAAATAAAAGGTGTTCAACCTGACTTCCGCCGTTTGCCGATAGGTGGCGACAACGGTAAGTGGTGGTCGAAAGAAACAAATCGCAGACGTCGGACAGTTAGCTTGGAACTCGGTCAACATAACCTCATTCAAACATTACTCGATTTGTATCTCCATCATAAAGTTGTTCCTAATTGAAAATGTCAGTTTGCGAGCCTAATTCTCGTCATTAGCAGCACGTGTTACTGTTTTGTTTCAATAGGAAGAAAACAGCGGCTGAGTCTCATCGAATGCTCTCAAGTACGTATGGTAGTGAAAGAATTTGTTGTGAGTGGTTTCAAAGCTTCAAGAACGGTGATTTTAACGTCACAGACCGGCGCAGTGGTGGAAGGGAGAATGTTTTCGAAGATGCAGGATTGGATATTACTGAGTGAAGACTCGTTTCAAACTCGAGAAGAATTGGCACGATTTGTGGGAGTGACACAGCAAGCCATTTCAAAACGTCTCAAGGCTATGGGCATGATTCAGAAAGAAGGAACTGGGGTCCCGTGTGAGCTGAAACCAAGAGATGATGAACGGCGTTTGTGTGTTTGTGAACAGTTGCCTCAGGGGCAAAATCAAAAGGGATTTCTGCATCACATTGTGACCGGGGACGAAAAATGGGTTCACTACAAAACCCTAAACGCAAAAAATCATAGGGATATCCTGGCTTCCACGTCGATGGCCAAACCGAATATTCTCGGGTCCAAGACCATGTTCTGCATTTGGTGGGACCAGCTCGGCGTCGTGTACTATGAGTTGTTAAAACCAAGTGAAAGAATCACAGGTTCAAATGGTTCAAATGGCTCTGAGCACTATGGGACTTAACATCTGTGGTCATCAGTCCCCTAGAACTTAGAACTACTTAAACCTAACTAACCTAAGGACATCACACACATCCATGCCCGAGGCAGGATTCGAACCTGCGACCGTAGCAGTCGCGCGGTTCCGGACTGAGCGCCTTAACCGCGAGACCACCGCGGCCGGCTTGAGAATCACAGGTGTTCGCTATCTAACGCAATTAATGCGTTTTAGCAGAGCATTAAAAGACAAAAGGACGAAATACAGCGAGAGACAGGATAAAGTGATTTTGCAGCACGACAACGCTCGACCCCACGTTGTAAAAGAGGTCAAAACGTACTTGGAAACGTTAAAATGAGAAGTTCAACCCCTTGATACCACTTATGCAGACACCCATGGAAAGACTAATTCGGAAGCTTTTTCCTGGCAGTTTTTGCAACTATGAGAACTAGAAACATCTGTATTACAGAGGGTAAATGTTGCTTGCATGCGTCAGTGCCAAAGAAGTAGTTGGAGAGTGTACTTATTTCAGCAAACTACCCCTGATTTCTAGTTGCTTCAGAAGAACATTGCCAAATAAAGGGTTCCAGCTGGGTAGCGGGAGTTACCTCGCAAACCACTATCGTTTTCCGCCTTCCGTGTCCCATTCTTGAATGGTTTGTGCGAATAACGACCGTCGGGAAACCTCCGTATGAACTCCAATTTCTCAGATTTTTCTCGTCGCCGTCATTTCGCGATACAAATGTCGTAGTAAGTTACCTGTTGGCTAACTCTTCTTGGAACGTATGATTTCGGGATTTCACTAGTAAACCTCTCCGCGGTCCGAAACGCCTCTCTTGTGTCTGTCGATGTTTTCTTGAGCATCTCCGTAAGGTCTCGCGACTGATACATGTTTCCGGGACCGATCGTGCGTTCTTTGTTGGAAATTCCCTATCTTTTTACTAAATCATCGTGATAAGGGTCCCACGCTGATGAAAAATACTCAGGAATCGGTAGAAAGAGTTTTATTTAAGCCACTTCTTTCGCGATGAAATACATTTACTTAAGATCCTTCCGATGGGTCTCCGCTTGGCCTAACCTCTTTCTGCCATTGCATGTAAACCATTAAAAGTCCCAACCCGCGCTCCCACCATTATTTAAATAATAATTGAACGCCCATGTACGAAGTATGTGAGAAAAGTAATGAGACTCATTTTTTATGTATCAAAGTTTTTCTATTTTTAAAACAAGAATATTGTCCCCTGCAAAGCAGATCCATTCGGCAGCTATGCAGCAGCAGAGTCGTTTTTGCCAGTCTTGGTAGCAACGCTGAAAGGCTTCAGCTGGTATTACCTTTAACATGTCGGTTACGTTCTTTTGAACGTTCTTTAAAGTCCCACAGTTATAACCTTTTCAGACATTTTTCAATTTCGGGGAAAAGAAAAAAGTAACAAGGACTCAGATCAAGTGAACAGCGGGGGCTGTGGAGCAACAGGGATGTCTTTTTAGGTGAAAAATTCCGTGATGGAAGTGGCCTTGCGACATGGGACGTTGTCATGATGCAGCAACCACTTGTCTGCAATGTCGTTTTCCTGAACCTTTCAAGGACATCTTTGTACAATTCTTTGTTGACATTCTGTCCTGGAAGATCAAATCCTTTATGCACGATACCCCTCCTGTCAACAGAGCAAATCAGTATTGTTTTAATCTTTGATTTGCTCATACGAGCTTATTTCGGTCGAGGAGATGTTTCAGTGTGTCACCCCTCGCTTCGCATCTTTGTATCATGACCGCACTCAAAAATACAGGATTCCTCATCTTACATCACACGACTGACCCGTTCGTGGTCATTGGCAATTCTCTCAAGAAGGTCAAAGAACACGTTTCTTTGATTGCCCTTCTGCTCAGTTGTGAGGTTTCTCGGCAACATTGTAGCACAAACCTTTCGCATATGCAAATCTTCCGCCAAAATTTGATGCACGGTGAAGGTAAACAAGTTTAACAGGTCACCCATCATCCTTATTGTTATACATCGGTCTGGCCTCACAAGAGCACGCACACGTTCGACGTTTTTGGCGGTTTTTGAAATTGAAGACCTCCCTGAGCGATGTTGATCTTCAACTTGTTCTCGGCCTCCCAAAAGCAATTTGCGTCAGCGAAAAACTTGTCCTCTTGATAAGAAATGTTCTACATAGGCCAGTTTCTACTTTTCAAATGTCACACTCGCCGATTACCCAAGTTTAACACAAAATTTGATGGCATAACGTTGCTCTAAATTCCGCTGTTCCATTTTCGCACCACGCAACACGAACACGACTTCACTGATGGCACTCTTAAAAATCACATGATGGCAGATACGGAGCTGAAAGTCGGAGTGACCATCTGGAAGGGTTGGACACATCGGTCTACACAACACAGCGTTGCCAGATAGGTCACACTGTTGTCAGTCTCATTACTTTTCTTACACACCTCGCATAAAACAGTTTCAAACGTCTGATTACTTTATAAATGAGTCAATATGTCAACAGTCTGACGTTAACCCTAGAGTACTAAACCCTCGTAACATTTACGATTACAGTAGGATATAAAACAGGTCATTTTGTGCTTAATTTGGTATGTAACATACAATTGAAGATTCAATAACTGCAGTTAACTAATGTATCACTAACAAATTATGACTTCGTTCGAATAAAATATGGAGCAGTAAGCTTTACGATGGTTTAGTAACAACATAATACGAGGGTTATTCAGAAAGTAAGGAACGATCAGTCGCGATATGGAAACCACAGTGAAAATCCGATGACGTTTTGCACAAGTGTGTTAGGCAGTGTCTCTAGTACGCCCGTCCATCGCATTACGTCGTTCTTTTTAGTTCGGAGCACATAAAGATACCTAGAACAATAGTGTCTCCCGCCAAATAAGAGGGCCGGGTGAGAAATTTCGCCTGAAGCTATGCAGCCAACATTACATAACTGTCGTGCGTTTTCTTCTTCAAGACAATTCTCAGCCACATTCTGCAAGGGCAATGAAGATGCTTCTGCTTCGTTATCAATTGGAAGTGTTTGATTACCCACAATACAGCCCGTAATTGTCTCCTTCTGAGCTTCATCTCTGCTCACATGAACCGCTGGCTATGAAGGCAACATTTTGGCACAGACAACGAGCTTTAGGCCAGCGTAGAGAATTGGCGGAATGCGCTGGCGGCTGCCTTTTGTAACGAGAGCATTGGAAAGTTCTTACAACACTACGACAAACGCCTAATTTGGATCGGCGACTATGGAGATAAGTAGCTGGAAGTTGTACTTACTGAGAGAAAACCTCCGACTTGGCCGGGAGTCGAACCCAGTGCTCATATTATCAAACAGTGGATGAGTATAGTCTTGGTTCTATGCTCTATGTTCTAAGTAAAAGCTAGTTTTTCATGTATGTCAGTGCTTTTAGCGTCACGTCCCCTGATATGTTGCAGATGGACATCATAGAGAAGAAATAATAAATTAGACCTAACGCTGATGTTCAAATGTGTGTGAAATCTTATGGGAGTTAACTGCTAAGGTGATCAGTCCCTAAGCTTACACGCTACTTAACCTAAATTATCCTAAGGACAAACACACACACACCCTTGCCCGAGGGAGGACTCGAACCTCCGCCGGGATCAGCAGCGCTGAGACCGCTCGGCTAATCCCGCCTGCCCTAACGCTGAAGTTTTACTGAATGAACAGCCTAATGGTACTAAAGTGATAAGCTTCTTCCTTTCATCATTTTGTGAGTTGTGTCAGAAAGAAAAAGTTTCTTAAAGCTTCGAAATTACATGAAAAATTTTTCGGATTTCGCTAAGCGATCTCATTCTCAAAAGGTGGATAAATATAGTGTGGGTAATTTGCACCCCTCAGTACACACGCACACATTTTCTCCTAACTGTCTCGCTGCATTACACCTCTAACATAAGATTACCCCTCTTAATGACTAGAATACGACAGCATTATAAATTTTTAAATTACGCCAGTAATTATATGAAACACTGAAAATCAAATTCTTGTTGCCTATGGAAGTCGTTAAATAGGCCTTCCGTAACTGGGACTTCCCAACGTCCACCTTATTACCCGTTTAGTAATATAAATGATCATCCGACATTAGGTCGTTACACCTGTGTGTTTTACTGGTATTACTCTCTCCATTGATTTACCGCCAATAAGCGTAATCGAACATTAAAGAATTTTTCTCCTGTTCATGCACAATACATTCGTGTACGTTCAGGGTCAGCCCTCAGTTTCTGCACAAATCGTCGATACTCTGTAGGTTTTCCTGCAATTCGGTACACTCTTCTGAAGTTACAACACTATCGCGTTATGCACCAGGTCAACGACACATCTTCCTTCCAAAAACTTCTGAGTCTGATTTCATTCCCGGTGTACAAACAACGTCAGCGCAGTAACTACGATGGGAGATTCAACTAACAAATGTAAACAAGAAATGTGAATGCGACCAGGTAGTAGTGAGCAGGCCGTGTTAAGTAGAGGGTGTGCAGCCGTGTGTGCAGCGTTGCTGTGTTACAAATCGCAACGGAGGAACATCTCTAAATTAAGTGTGCAAGACATCCTCCAGAATATTTTGAAGAAGAAAAACGTCCGTGCAGTTTCGCACACCCAGACTGCCGAACGACAAAAATGATTCTTGGACTCCTGCCACGACTTGACTGAAATGCAAAAAGCAGAGAGTTCTTTGCTGCAAAAATCATCACGCATGACGAGACAGTGTGCTATCAGTAGCAATATTTCACAAAACGACAAAGGACAAAAATTCACATGGAGTTTCAACGCTTTGATAACATAAGAAACATAGCCAATGTGATAAGCTAATTGATCAACACCCCGAACAAGGAGTTTCCCAAAGGTTCACATGGTTATTTAAATATTCTGTACATTGTACTCAAGTGAGGCAGAGAGAGGGGAAGGAGCGGGGGAGGCGGGAGAGCACCTAAAGCATAGCATAAAAACCAGCATCTTAATTTTCCCTTTTCTTTCTCGAAATTTTCTGGACCGACAGGTTATATATTGTGTACAATAACTACCCTGTTGCACTCCCATCCAGTATCCCTGAAATTACCTTCATGCCTTTCGAATTCGTTCTGTTAAGAACAACATGTAGAATTCGATCTGCTTGGAAGTCCCAAATCCAATTACAAATCTGGTGCGATACGCATTGAGCTCGTACTAAACTATAATGCCGACCTGTTACGAATGCCTTCCAGAAATCGAGGAGCACGTCAACCCGAGCGCCGTTTCTGCGGTAAAGTGTGTATCTCGTCGACCAACAGAGCGAGTTGTGTTTATACGAGAACCCTGCTGCAAAACCCACGTTCATTTTTATATACAATATGTTCGTTCTCTACAAAAGCCATTGTGGGAGAGCATAAAACACGTTCCGTAATTCTACAAGACATTGGCGCCAGCAATATAGGCCTATGATTATGTGTACTCGTGCGACGATTCTTCCTGAACACGGATATGACCTACCGCTTTTTTCCAGTTTCAAAAGTATCATATCCGTTCTAGATGGCCTTCTACTGCTGAGCGAGTTTTTTTGATTTCTGTTCCACGATTATCTGTCTCAGTTCTGACATTACGGCGTTCGGCTGTTGTGCAGCTGACTGAAAGCTGGTAACGAATTGCTGTCTTCCGCATTGTAACAATACCAAAAGACCGAATTCATTATTTCCAATTTCTCTCTGTCATTTTCATTTATTATTACGGAAGATAAGTGTGTTTATGCACGAGGGCTACCAACAAAATAACATTTCTTAGGCTACAGTTAAAATGCTGGAATATTCTGACAACAACTTGTAGTGAGGATTATAAGCAGCTGCTTATTCATCTGTTAAGGGAATGATGGGAACCATGAACATACGGTATAATTGGAAGTAACATTACGGCTCTCACTTTAATGTGATGTGAAGAAAACAGACTAAACAAGCAACAAAGTTATCGGGTAAAATATTCCTTCACGACTATAATAAAATTACTGCTAACATCGTACTACAGAGGTAGAAAGGTGAGAAGCTATTTAGAATAACTCAAATGAGAGGCCAACAACTTCCGCCAATGAATACTAACCCCATAAAATTGAAATACTACTTTACGAAAAATATATTATTCGGTTATTACCACCAACCTATGTCATGTAAGATTTCTGTAGCTAAACGTAAATGTATTTTAGAGACCTTTGGCGTACTGGTCGAATGTAGTAACATAATTTGGACGAACAGAAAGGAGAAAATAACGAAATTGTGGAAGACAAACAAATAGTGAAAACTATGGAATTAAGCCCTAATTTGTGCACTGTACGTGTACTTTCAGATAAACTGTTGACTTTAAATGATTTCGCGAACGCAGAAGATGTCAGAATGACGCTGCGACAAATGATCGAGCATTAAGGGGTAATTATTTTGTTATCTTGAGTATTAGTAAACCGCTTCAGCTGTATTTACTCCTCCATTATTGGAGTACTACCGGTTTCGTGGCGCTAAAAGGCACATCTTCAGGTGAACATGTAACTAAGACATTAGAGCTGAAAAACTCGGAACATTGTACCCAACATTCGTTGTCCGTCAGTGTTTTGTTCTGACAGACAAAGAATGCTGGGTACAAAGCTCCGAGCTAAATACAGCTGAAGCTGTATAGCTATGGTTCTCTACCTACAAGGTTTTCTACTAATATTTTGCTGTTTGGTAAATTCTAGCATTTTTTATCTGCAGCACTAGTGAAGTCTTAAAAATGGAAGAACATACATTTTAGGCAAGCTCTAGTAAAGAAAGGTCCGCAGCTCGTGGTCTCGCGGTCGCGTTCTCTCTTCTCGAGCACGGGGTCCTGGGTTCGATTTCCGGCGGTGTCAGGGATTTTCACCTGCCCCGAGATGACTGGGTGTTTGCGTTGTCCTCATTATTTCATCATCATTTACGAAAGTGGCGAAATTGGGCTGAGTAAAGGTTGGGAATTTGTACGGGTGCTGATAACCGGGCAGTTGAGCGCCCCACAAACCAAAACATCATCATCTAGTAAAGAAAGGAAACAACACTGGTATTTAAAGTATTATGAAGAGCTAGTATATTAGCATCATTGCCTTGAAAATAGGAGTGTAGTAGTGTGACGTTCTCTGAAGTTCTCGCAACAACATTTCCCACAGTAAGGAGGGGAAAGTGCTAAATGCCAAGACCCAATCAGCCAGTGAGGGCAGTTTCACTTGTAGTATATTTAAAGTACTTACATGCAGCGGGGTGTAATATCCATCTTGATATGAAGCGTTATCCATGTAAACAGTTACTTTGGGACCGTTGTCTTGCTACGTCTGTAAAGTGTTAACAAAGCTGTGACGTTCTCTTACTCGTATTTGCGTAGCAGACAGAAGGGAAAAATCCATTACTTCACGCACGCCCAAGCGACAGCGTTGCGGTTTATACAGCGGTGTACGTGCGAACCACACTGAGTGGGATTGTAGTAGGAATACTTCTAGTGACTATACATTCTCCCTAGAGGCGTGGCGAAAGTACGTCTTCACTCTTTCGCACGATCATCGATTCCCTTCGTGTAGCCGTCTGGCTTTCGGTAAGCTAAAGCTATGGTCTGCGTTCAACCCTCACATTAAAACTTCAAATGAGGTCGTTTGGAGTCTCTAAGCGGTGTGATTAATGCCTACTGGCATCACGACACTAAAAATCTGCCAGCGACTGGCGCTTAAGCGTGAATACCAAATCTGTGACTCCAGTCTGCGCGAGTATGCCAACGAGGGCTCTTACGAGATCCGTAAACTCTCGACCCTTCCACGCGGAATATGTACAGCTGCCTATAATACTTGCACACCTTCTCCGGCGTGTTTACTGGGGACAGCACGTTCTGCGCGGATATCCTACTGCGCAGGAACCATCACGGACGAAAGTCTCTCGTATGTTTTCTGAGCAGTTGCTGCACACGAAATGTCGCATTTCGGGATGACGTAAGCCCCGTATTCTCAAACGCTGCAACGTCGTTCCAGCGTGCCAGCAAGTCGTGTGCCGCATACAAATCTCCGTCAAGTACCACCGAGGGCTGTGATCGTTCAGAAGACTGTTTATTTATTATGAATTACTGCTGGATCATTTTTTACAAGTTACAACTTCGCAGGACTCGACCCGATCGAGAGACGGGCGGTGCTTTTTCCAATTTCCACACTCTCTCACATCCTCATCGTCGCAGCCGCATATACGGGTGGTTTTATTAATTGCGCCAAACTGCAGGAAACGATCCCTGAAAGGATAACGAGCGAAAAAGGTCATATGAACATACGACAGGAAATCCTTCCCAAGTGAGGTATACCAGCTTGGCCGGCCAGTGTGGCCGAGCGGTTCTAGACGCTACAGTCTGGAACAGCGCGACCGCTACGGTCGCAGGTTCGAATCCTGCCTCGGGCAAGGGATGTGTCTGATGTCCTTAGGTTAGTTAGATTTAAGTAGTTCTAAGTTCTAGGGGACTGATGACCTCAGAAGTTAAGTCCCATAGTGCTCAGAGCCATTTGAACCATTTTTTATATACCAGCTTGAAGCGATAGTGTAAGTTTCGATGACTGAAAGCACACATCAGAACATACGAGACAAGTAGGAATATTCTGTGTCTGTACTCAGGGGTTAGGTCCACTCTCAAGCAAGACTCAAGTGAGCTGGAGCACCATCATGTAGGAGTCACTTTAGCCTTCGTACCACAAAAGGCAAGTCTTCCCGAAGGGGAGACAGAGTCACCAGAAAAAAATAATAAAAAATGCAGACACATCTCGCCTGTGAGGCGTTGTGGATGGATGCGAACAGACTGAGGCTGAACCGGTGACTGATGGTCCACTTACACGTAGCATGGGGATATTCAGTTGACCACAGCTGGGTGTTGTGAAGGGTTACGATACGCCCTCGTAATGGTAGCATTATGACTATGAGTCGTGTAAGAAATATCATCACCGTGGTGGTCTGTGTGAAGAACTAGCGTCAAAACCGTCGCCACGAAGGCAAGTCTGTAGGTACACTCTAATACAAAAGAAAAACGACACACCATGAAGGAATCATCCGAATGGGACGGATATCGGTAGATGTGACGCTTGTAAAGGCAAACAAATGAGTACTATTTCAGAAAAATTGGATGATTTATTCAAGAGATAGAGCCTGGCTAGATGAACAACGCGTTGTTCCACCTCTGGCTCTTATGCAAGCAGTTATTCTTCTTGGAATTGATTAACAGAGTTGTTGGACGTCCTCCCGAGGCATATAGTGCCAAATGACACGATAGACCGTCAAAACCCCTAGTTAGTTGGAGGGCCCTGCCCATATTGCTCCAAACGTTGTCAATTGGGGAGGGTTCCGGCGACATTGCTGGCCAAAGTATTGTTTGGCAAGCACAAGGACAACTTAGAAATTCTCTCTGTATGCGGGAGGGCGTTATGTTGCTGAAATGTAAGCCCAGGATGGCTTGCTATGAAGGGCAACGAAACGAGGCGTAGATACCATCGACGTACCACTGTGCTCTAACGGTTCCACGGATGCCAATTAAAGAGGTGCTGCCATGAAATGAGATGGCACCCCAGACCATCTCCTCTGATGTCGGGCCGCATGGCGGCTGACAATCATGTTGGTAGTCCACCGCTGTCCGGGCGTCTCTGGACGCGTCTTCAGCCTTTAATCTCAATATTTGGAGTATAACTGCCTTTAATGATGAAAACTTCAATGAAATGAGACCCATTGATCAGCGAAAACGTGTCTGGAGACGCCCCAAACGGTGGTGGGATGCCAACATGACTGTCGCCCGTCATACGGCCCGACAACCTGCAGTCATGGTCGGCGATGCTTTGTGCTTGCCAAACCCTACCTTGGCCAGAAAGTTTGTCGGATCTCTGCCCAATTGAATAATGTTTGGAGCATTACGGGCAGGGTCTTCCAACCAGCTCGAATTTTGGCGATCGAACGCGTCAATTGGACAGAATTTGGCACGGAATCCTCGTAAGGAAATCCAACAAATGTATTAAACAATCCCAAGTCCAATAGCTGTTTTCATAAGGGCCAGACGTCGACCAACGCACGAATGTCTTTCTCTATTTGTGAAGCACATCCTCTTAATTAAATCATCCAATTTTTCTGAAATTCTGTTCACTTGTTTGCCTGTACATGTACATCACGTTTACCGATTTCTGTCCCACTCGGATTATTCCTACGTCGTGCGTCGCTCTTTTCGTCTTAGAGTGTACAGGAAGCAGCAGCGTGAGGACTAAGACAAGCTGTGAGAATAATGGAGGCTTGCTGTAAGTGAACTGTAACAACGATTTCAGTGACGCTAAACGAACAACAACCCTGTTCGCAGACGCTGCGACGTCTAGAAGTTGATTTTACCGATCTCTCGCCCACGGACCGAAAAGTTTAGTTTTCGCTGGCGGTGCTGCCATGCGTTGAAAATTAGATGCAGTATGGAAACATAAATCATTGGATACAATATATAAATAATACCTACGTGCCGCACCGTATGCCGAAACCGATCGTCCAATGGCTAAATTGTAACAGAATAGCATTACTCCCATTCCCCGATTTGAATAATGGGACTCCATTTCACTGCTTACGTTGTTCACACTCTGCGGGATCCGTGCTGAATATTGACCGTTCTATAAACGAGTAAAATGGCCCACATCTCAACACGAGTTTGTTTATGGACACTTGTTTATATGATTTTTTTTTCGTTGGATTGACCTGTATTATATTCTTAACTGCGACACTTTTTTCAAACATCCTTTATGCTGAAAGGAAAAGAGAGTTAAAATTAATAACTACGACCTGCACAGTTGCACATTCTGAAAGACAAAAGTGAAGACAATACAATATACAGTTGTTCGTCTGGGGAAACTGAAAACCAAACTTTAATGAAATGAGAAGTCTATATTTAGTGTGTACTGCCGATTATAGCTCACGACTATGAATCATTGAGTGCACCTTACTAAAAACAGAAAAATGAAGAAGGTTATCGTTGTCGGATAAACAATGACTACAAAATGCTGAAAACAGTAAAAAATGATTGGATGACAAACAAAGATATAAGATACAGGGTACGAAAGAAACAGGGAACATGGAATCGTGGAGTTTAATATCGTATTTTGAATAAGAGTTTATCTCGAAGTTTATTTAACACAACTCTTAATCGTGATGATCCTGATGATGATGACAGTGATTTGAGATACACACAAGTTGAGTAAATCAAGCATTATTGATTTAATTGATCCATATACTGAAGAATCGTGCTTATAAATTGACAAGATTTTGGAGTGATGAGACCAAGCAAATCCCCATATATATATCTTCCCCTATTGAGGAGCGTCATATCATTGTTGAGATACTTAGGGCGTCAAATTGTAGTGAAATATTGTACACATTAACACAGTACTTCACGATGAAACAGTAAGTTTCGTCGAACTCTAACCTCAATTCTCCATGATGCATGGTGTTTCTGTTCTTCATCCAATCTCCTGTCCAGTGACGTTATTTCACTCATTGTGTACCTCAGTTGTCGAACCTCAATTAATTGCGAAAAATAAAGTGATCTTTTACTGGAGATGATAATTATGTTTGTGGTTTTACGTATCAAACCATCCTGAGATCTGACCCCATTCTTCGTGATATCTACCAACCTGAATAACACAACCTGAAAAAAACACACTGTAACAGTCGCTGATATCATTCTTATGCGCCGTATCTATCAAGTTTGTAACTGTTGTAATAAGAACACTGGAATACGGTACGAACATGAACCGTGTGTTTGCTAAACATGGTCCAGAGATAACGCGCGCGCTACCTCAGATGCTGTCGCCTGCCTCAGCAAGAGGAACTGAACCGCCCTCCATGGAACGATCTCAGAAGTCAGCCGAGTAGTAGAACAACACAAATCGTAGTCACTTTCCTGACTAAGCTTTGCTCCATTCCTAGTGACCTCGTCGCCATGGAACACAATAATCTTCCATATTTTCGGACAGTAAAATGCAAATATGCCATTTTCAACGAGGTACTAGCATTGCTTTGGCAGTATTCCAGAAAACTAGTTTACAAACACGACTGTAATAATTTTCTTGTCAACGTGACAGTGCCCCTGAACGAAATATATTTCTCGTGTGATGTTAAATACCGACGTCTCAACGGACCACTAACACAAGGCTAACATGAAAATACTCGTATATGTCATAATGAGTTAGGCCTTACTTCTCGGTGACTCCCAAGTTAAGAGTGGTACCCAAGAAGTATTTTCTACTTTATAAGGAAACCCAACCTTTACGTAAATGTGTGCATTTTTCATCAAGAATTAACGAAAAGACAATACTAACAAGGACGATTGTAGCGGGGCTACTGCTCTTATTCTAAGACCGAATTTCATGCGCAGTGGTTGCTTGCTATTGCGTTAAGTAAACTTAACTTTGTTTTTGATAAAACCATAGCTTGTAGAAATGGCTATTTTAAATCTTTCTAAGACGATTCTTGTTGATTTCATTAAGAGTATATGGTGAAGAAATTTGAAGCAAAGAATTTTAAAATGTGTTAACAAACGCACATATAGCTTACTACTCGTATATCATTAGCTACCTTCAATATTTATGATGACATTAAAAGTGAAGTGCATAGATGGTTTCACAGTTGGGTTATCGTAATAATAACTTTTATATCATTCCATGCGTCAATAAAGACTTGAGTGTGTTTATTGTGAGATGAAGGACCGGAGGGATTCATAAGACTGAATACAAAGCAAATAAGCATTGATGATTGCCTTGGACGTGTAGTAAATAATTGATTAATTGGCTGTTCGGTGCATAATTTGATCCGAGGTCTATAGAGATTCCATCATTAAGCAATGTAAATTGACATTCTCTGAAAAGATGTTAAGTGCTTCATATTCGATGGTAAAGTGAGCACTGTTGTATGATATTGTTTTCGAGAAGGCACGGGAATTCAGTAGCTTTTGGCGCAACAGGAGACAATTTAAAATTGATTTAGCAGCAAAATTCTAGTTGTGGATGGATTTGAATCTGAACATACTGGCTGTGAAGGTAATGTGCTCCATTTGTAACCTATCCGAAGCAGGGGTAGAAAAAGTGTGAACTCCAACTGTAACCAACATGTGACGTTACTGTAATGTATGGAAATTGTAATTTGTATATTGCAGATACAGAAAAGGTAGCAATAACTGGAATTGTAGCCTGCATGTTATAGATCAATTATGACAATGAAATGCAACTGACTTATTATGGATGTGTTATGAAATGTGAGTGTAACAAGCTTGTTGAGGACAATTTGTGAAACATGTAACGAAAAACTTGCCTAATATACTATGAGCTGCTTATCTCAGTGTTTGTATTGTTATTTACACGACATGCCTGTTTCATCCGGCGTGGCGATATTCCGTATCCTTCATGCATGTAAGCAACTGCCTAGATTATATCACCCGATAGCTTTCAGAGACTGCATGCGTAAGGACTTGACTGTGTGCAGACAAGCAAAGCATACACATTGCAAACAATTGCGTCCAGACGCTATGCAATTGCCATCACCACTCGAAGAGAATGATGTCATTCCCTTCCCAACATTGACATAGGAAGCTATCCGATTAGCGTACTTGCAAGAAAGTGTTGTGGCTTAAACAGTTGAGAAATGCGATTGGACAAGCTGATATTGCTGTAAAGTACTGATCTGCGACTGAGCGAATTATAACATGACTTGTACAGAAGCCTAGTCTGTTTCCGAGAAATTAAATAGAAATAGGTGAAAGGAGGAATGAGGATGGAAGGCGGCAGGGGAGGTGGGGTGAGGTGAGTGGCGTAGGAAGGCGGGGGTGACTTGGGGCAGCTGTGGGGTATCACGCTGCCATGCGCTTGCACCTGCCCTGCCCCTGCAAGCTGGCAACCCGACGGTGAAAGTCAAAAAAGTGGTCAGATATGTGTGAACTCCTGAGGGACCATACTGCAGAGGTCATCGGTCCTTACACTTACACACTACTTAAAATAACTTGCGCTAAGGGCAACACACACACCCATGCCCGCAGGAGGACTCTAAACTCCGGCGGGAGGGGCCGCGCAATTCGTGACATTGGGCCTCTAACCTCGCGGCCACTCCGCGCGGCCGTGGAAAATCAAATTTGGTCTAGAATGCGTGTTTCTCTCATCTCATAGTTCAACGTTCCCACTGCATGCCTACTCATCTCTAGCCCACATCAGGTGGTGGCTGAACCGAGGAAATTCTTTGATGAATTCAAAGAGATAAGAAAAAACTCGAGACAATGACTCAATGGAAGGTGAGTAGAAAACATTCGGAAATAAGCCGCAGCACCGTAGAAGCTTACAATGCACGTGCAAAAATAAACGCATTAACGATACAACATTCTTTATTTTTACTTCTTTACAACTTCTGCATTATCGCTTTAAAAATATTCGCCTCCGCGATCGTTACACCGATGCATACGTATTTTGCACTTCTGAAAGCAGTGTTTGAAATTATCTTCTGAAAGCATGTTCACGAGATCTGTCGCTTTTCTTCCTCAACTTCATCTTTCTCGAATCTCGATTCTTTCGGTTCAGATTTCAGTTTTAGGAACCGAAAAAAGTCACACGGAACAAGATGTGGTGAGTAGGGTGGACGTTTCGGCACAGGGATCCCATGCTTAGCCGTAAACAATATGACAGGCATCGGGATCTTTGGCACCATTTTTGAACAGACGTCTCTCATGTCAAAATTTTCGTGTAAATTCTGCCGAGTTGTTTCTTATAATCAAATATAATATTATAAAAAATTTAAAAGCTTTCTGTAAACCTTTTTAAAATTTTCAAAAATTTTCTATTTAGGAAAGTTTTTAAAATTTTCAAAATACATATCATGCAAATGTTTATCGACCAGATGGACATTACCCAGCATGAGTGTCTTTCCTGTAACTTTATTCGTTCCGAAGATATGAACAGCAACACGTCTTTAAGTAGCAGTGTAGGTGTCTGTCGATTGGTCTACATTGTAACAATGAATATTATTACTGTAATACCCGTGTAAGAACAATGCGTGAGCATTATTGTTAACATCTGTGTTCTATTCGCAGTACAAATCTTGCATGCAGATCACAGGTAATATTCAGCAGCTACTGGATGTTTAAAAAAAAGTGTTACATATTCACGCAGGATATAGTACTGGTCAAAACTAGAGGAAGGGTTTCTATAATGATAGGTCTGGAAACCAATACCCGTTCAGATATAGGCCGTTGAAGATCTGCATTTCACAGTCTGAAATTTATTTACAAATGAGGCATGATTTGCAAGTGATGGCGTAGTAAATTATAACAATATGTACATGTGGCTAGATGTACAACTTCAAGCATTCAGGTCGGTGGGCCATCAAGAACGCTTCTCTATCAATGCAAGGGCACGAATTTTGGTAGACAGACTGATGGGGCCGCTCACATTAAGAAACATATTAGTAGGTGCTGTACATCACCGACTTACGAGCGATGGATGGCCAGCAGTATCTCAGCGCGTCGCCCTTGTAGAAGGAGAATGACTGTGGTTTTCGTGCGACAGTACCTCACCGCAGCGTTTCGTGGGTGATGGATTGGTCCATGATGTCCGGTAGCATAGCCTCCCCGTTCACTGGACCTGAATCCGATGGATTTCTGGCTATGGGGACATTTAAAGCTATTTAGTGTATGCCCAACCCTGCGACAATGAGCAGACGAAGTTGCGCGTGGCTAATGAATGTGACGCAATCCGAATGCGGCCAGGCGTATCTGAAGGAGTGCGTGATTGGCTGTGAAGAAGGGCTGAAAAATGTGTCAGGATTTCTCTCTGCCTATAGTACATACTTTTACGTAACGCACAGACGATGATGAGAGGACAGATTGGCCCTTATTCCAAAAGGTACTGGTTTCCGGACATATTACCGGAAACATTTTTTCTAGATTTGAGCAATATTACCTCCTGTAGTAACCTGTGACACTTTATTTTTGCACTCTCACGGAACTCATGGGGTAGTGATATGCACATATACAGATACGGGTAGTACCACGTTCACAAGGTATAAAAGCGCAGTGCATTGATTGTGGAGCTGTCATTTATACTAAGGTGCTTCATGTGAAAAGATTTATAGCTTGAGTACGGCCGCACATCGGGAGTTAACAGATTTTGAACGTGGAATAGTAGTTGGAGCTAGATGCAGGGGACATTCCATTTTTGAAATCGTTTGAGAATGCGATCCACAGTGTCAAGCGTGCGCCGAGGATGCCAGATTTCAGGCATTTCCTCTCACCACGGACAACGCAGTGACCGACGGCCTTCACTTAACGACCGAGAGCAGCGGCGTTTACGTAGAGCAACAATGCTTGAAACAACCGCAGAAATCAATTTGGCGATCATGGGGTATGGCAACAGACGACCGACGCGAGTGCCTTTGCTAACAGCACTACATCGCCTACAGCACCTCTCCTGGGCTCGTGATCATATCGGTTGGAGTCTAGACGAGCGGAAGATCATGGTCTTGTCAGATGCTTCCCGATTTCTGTTGGTAATACCTGACGATAAGGTTCGAGTATGGCTCAGAACCATCGAAGCCGTGAACCCAAGACAACAACAAGGCACTGTGCAAACTAGTGGTGGCTCTATAATGGTCTGAGGTGCGTTTACATGGAACGAGCTCGGTCGTCTGGTCCAACTGAACCCATCATTGACTGGAAATTGTTATGTTCTGCTCTTTGGATATCATTTGCACTCATTCAAGGACTTCATGTTCCAAGACACCGATGTCGTGTCACCAGGCCACAATAGTTTACGACTGGTTTGAACATTCTGGACAACTCGAGCGAGTGGTTCTACCACCCAGATCGCTCGACATGAATCCCTCGAACATTTATGGGACATAGTCGATAGGTCAGTTCGTACACAAAATCTACACCGGCAATACTTTCGGAATTATGGACGGCCATAGAGACAACAATATTTCTTCAGGGCACTTCCATCGACCTGCTGTTTCCATGACACGTCGAGTTGCTGCGCTACGACGCAGGGCAAAAGGAGGTGCAACAAGATTTTAGGAAGTATCCCACGACTTTTGTCACCTAAATGTAAACAGCCTGTACGTAAATATGTGGAATGTTTTATTAGAAACCGAACCAGTGCGATGCTTTAGGAACTTCCCCGTTGAGTGTCTCGAGGCTGGAAGCAACCCCTGCAACTGGGGAGCTCGCTGCTCAGTAATTTGCCGTGTGTATCTGGGAAGTGGTCAACCGGAATTGTCATGTGGTCGGCGTGCGCGGATTCCTGGCAGCGGGCAGGAGTCGCGTCCAGACGGCGTCCTTGCTCGATGCAAAGCGGCGGACGAGTCACGGGTGACGCGTGACGCACGGCCAGAGCAGGCCGTGCCACGCCACGCCACGCCGCCAGCTCAGGGTCAGAGTATGAGGTGCACGCTGCAGGCGCCGGCGTGCGTGGCCGCGGCCATGGCCGCCTTCTCATTATCCCGCTGCCCTACCAGGGACCTGACGCCTCTCAATGATACTGACGTCTGTTGCAAAGCCACTAGAGGCCCGACAGCTCTCTAATCGATATTGCAGTACCTGTGTTATTCTGATTACGTTGCAATGTTCCTTTGGACATGCGTTGCATCGTAAACAAAATAACACAGACACTGCAATATCGTATTTATCTGCCGATACCTGGCAAGCGACTTTCAAGTACAGCGTCTGACCTGTACTGGAATAAACATAATGGATGTACCAGTTCAGATCGTAAACGCATGGTTGACGACATATGGAAGTTTCGGTGTGGCTGCGAGTCGTGCCCAGATAGCCAAACGGTAAAGCGACCGCTCGTGAAAAGCCTCAAATGCGGATTCGAGTCCTGCTCCGGCAAAAATTTTCATTGTACTCATTCCATTCTACAGCTCATGGTAGTCTTTATTCGCACTTTCGAATTCATTTGACATATCTCTGCAATCAGTTAAGATGTGCTCGCAGGAGATTATTCTGCAATTGCAGTCAAACTCTCCGCAGAATGTATACCAACAGCAACTGTGAATAAACAAGGGTATCTCCACATTTCATGGTCAGTCAAGACTGCTTGTATATCTTATGTCCTGACCGGCTTCAGAACCATCGAACTACCTTCAGACCTAAGTTACCTTGCAAGACTATTAGTCCTGAAAAAAAAATGACGAGAAGATTACAGTGACTTAGCGACAGCATATGAGAAAAAAGAAAGGTCGGTAATGTCATTGGCCATGGGTGGCAAGGTTCCGGGTTTGAATTTTGGTCCGGCATAAGTTTTAATTTGCCTAGAAGTTTCAAATACTACAGCCTTAACGTCTACATGGATACTCTGCAAGTCAAAATTAAGTGCTGGCAGAGGGTTCATGAGACCATGTTCACAATAATTTTCTATTATTCCAATTTCGAACAGTGCAAGGAAAAAACGAACACCAATATCTGTCTGCACGAAATCTTATTTCCCTTATTTTATTATGACGATCGTTTCTTCCTATGTAGGTCAATGTTAAGAAAATGTTTTCGCTTTCGGAGAACGTTAGTGATTGAAATTTCGTGAGAAGATTCCGCTACAATCAGAAACGCCTTAGTTTAAATGATGTTCGTCCTAAATCCTGTATATGTCAGTGACACTCTCTCCTCTATTTCTCGATAATACGGAAGCGTGCTGCTCTTCTTTGAACTTTCTGGACGCACTCCGTTTCTCCTATTTGGTAAACATCCCAGATTGCGCAGCAGCACTCCAAAAGAGAACGGACAAGCTTAGTGTAGGCAGTCTCTTTAGTAGAACTGTTACATTTTCCAAGTATTCTTCCAATAAAGCGCAGTCTTTGGTTCGTGTTCCCGACAACATTTTCCATGTCTTCTTTCCAATTTCAGTTGTTCATAATTGGAATTCCTAGCTATTTAGTTGAATTTACGGCCTTCAGGTTTGGTTGATTTATCGTGTAAGCGAAGTTTAACGGATTCCTTTTAGCGCTCCTATGGATGAACTCTCACTTGTCATTATTTAGAGCCAATTGCAAATTTACGCACAATTCTGACATTTTTTTCTAAATCGTTTTGCAATTTGTTTTGAACTTCTGAAGAGTTTGCCAGACGATAAACGACAACATCGACAGCATCATCTGCAAACAACGTAATATGGTTGCCAAGATTGTCTGCTAAAACGTTTATATACACACATCAAAAAAAGTTTAGCATCACCTCGGTTCCGAGATCTCCGGAACCTGTACAGAAAGTTGTAATAGAGATCAACACAAACGTCATTTCCGCCCTTTTTATTGCTCAACATTGCATGTTGTACCACCATACAGCGAGAGCTTCGGAGGTGGTGGTCCAGATTGCTGACACACCGTATATCTAGTACCCAGTAGCACGTCCTCTTGCATTGATGCATGCCTGTATTCGTCGTGGCACACTATCCAAAAGTTCATCAAGGCACTGTTGGTCCAGATTGTCTCTCTGCTCAACGGCGATTCGGCGTAGATCCCTCAGAGTGGTTGATGGGTCACGTCGTCCATAAACAGCCCTTTTCAGTCTATCCCAGGCGTGTTCGACAGGGTTCACATCTGGAAAACATGCTGGCCATTCTAATCAACCGATGTCGTTATCCTGAACGAACTCATTCACAAGTTGTGCACGATGGGGCCCGAATTGTCGTCCATGAAGACGAATGACTCGCTAATATGCTGCCGATATGGTTGCACCATCGGTCAGAGGACGGCATTCACGTATCGCACAGCCGTTACGGCGCCTTCCATGACCACTAGCGGCGTACGTCGGCCCCACATAATGCCACCCCAAAACAGCAGGGAACCTCCACCTTGCTGCACTCGCTGGACTGTGTGTCTAAGGCATTCAGCCTAACCAGGTTGCCTCTAAACACGTCTCCGACGATTGTCTGTTTGAAGGCATATGCGACACTCATCGTTGAAGAGAATGTGATCCCAATCCTGCCATTCGGCATGTTGTTGGGACCATCTGTACCGCGCTGCATGGTTTCATGGTTGCAAAGGTGGACGTCGCCATGGACGTCTGGAGTGAAGTTGCGCATCATGCAGCCTATTGCGCAAAGTTTGAGTCGTAACACGAAGTCCTGTGGCTGCACGAAAAGCATTATTCAACATGATGGCATTGCTCTCAGGATTCCTCCGAGTCATAATCCATAGGTAGCGGTCATCCACTGCAGTAGTATCCCTTGGGCGGCGTGAGCGAGGCATGTCATCGACAGTTCCTGTCTCTGTGTATCTCCTCCATGTCCGAACAACAACGCTTTGGTTTACTCCGAGACACCTGGGCAGTTCCTTTGCTGAGAGCCCTTCCTGGCACAAAGTGACAATGAGGAAGCGATCGAACCGAGGTATTGACAGTCTAGGCATGGTTGAACTACAGACAACACGAGCCGTGTGCCTTTTTCCTGGTGGAATGACTGGAACTGATCGGCTGTCAGACCATCTCTGACTAACATGCGCTGGTCATGCATGGTTGTTTACATCTTTGTGCGGGTTTAGTGACGTCTCTGAACAGTGAAAGGGACTGTGTCTGTGATAAAATATCCGCAGTCAACGTCTATCTTCAGGAGTTCTGGGAACCGTGGTGATGCAAATCTTGTTTTGATGTGAGTAGATAAGGAACAGCATGGGATCTATAACACTACCTTGGGGAACGCGAAAAATCACTCATGTTTTACTCGATGACTTTCCCTCGATTACTACAAACTGTTTAATGTTCATTAGGCAAGCACCTTCACAGTGTGACTAAGTGAGACAAACACTTCATCTCCAAATTATATTTTAAATTTCGGCATAAACTTAATCCCTCGCCAATGTTTTATGTCGGATCAAATTTTTATTGCTTTCGTTTTGTAAACAAAAACTGCCATTTATTGTGCAATGTATTTTATTCCTCCCAAAGGCGCTTCGCCATTTTCACTTTACGGCATCGTCAGTGGAATTGTTCGCGTTTCTGGCTGGCATCTGCGTTTCTTCTCATCTGGTTACATGTTGGAGGACGCACTATAACTTCACTTTCGAACCGTAAATAAGTTTTCATGTTATGAACTTATTTCTTCATAATTTTCATATTGTTTTCCCTAATTGCTGTAGAGCACTGAAAACAAACAGAATAAACGCAGATGTCAACCAAATACGCGAAGAACCATTCCACTGACGATGCCTTAATATAAAAGACAAAACGCGTCTGGAAGACATAAAATACATTACAGCAAGAAAAGGCGATTTTTATTTACAAAACGAATATTTCTGTGCTTGTTGCGGGTGATGGTCACATAAATAAACTTTTAATTACTTTTTTGCACGTTAATCAATACTTCGCATCACAATGTGGTGACCTATTTTTATGGTTGAACATGGTGTGATGTAATAATGCCTAATGCACATTGTGTACTCTCTGATAATGGTGCAAATCGATAATTTAATTTGTAAGACAATAACCTAAAACAAAATATTTTGCATATAAATGTCATATTTTTTTGCATTACTGCTTACATTCGACGTAAGTACAAACATATCTGTAAATGTTATAAAGTTGTTCACATTAATTCAGATAGATTTTAGCAGTCTTTAAGTAAAAAATATGATCAGTTAATATAAATACTGTCTTTGCCGACGGTATGATAATCAGATTCTTTGGGCACAAATGTAATCGCTGGCGGAAAGGGTAGTTGTGAGAGGTAGTCGCGTGAAGTCGTTTGTTAAGTGTAAACATGCTTTGTATTTAGTTAGAGTTTGTAGCTCACGTGAGCAAATCGATGTTATTTTTGTTAACCAGTTGAATTAGTTGAGAATACTTAAGTTATAAGTGTGAACATAGATTATTCCCTAGTTAGTGAGCCATGGGACTTTGCAACCTTCGAAAGGTTCAGATTTCCTCATACACGAAAATCAGAAGACGACAGTCATACTCTGAAGACAACGGAGCCAACATGCGGAATCAGCTGGGTACCAGAGACGAAGACAGTTTAGGGTGAGAATGTAAGCTATTAAAATTCCGCAAACTGACAGACATTTCTAGTTAGGTTTGTCAAAGGTGCTTTAACTTTTTATTGAAAGTGGCATATTTTAATGTGACTTACTGAAGCTCATAACGTAATAACTTTTACTTTGGGACCGCCTGATCGCAACTGAAGTAGACACAATTTTTTTGTTGTACGCTTTTCGCCTTTACTCTTTCCAAGGCATCTTCAGGGGGAGATTTTGTGGATGTGGGTCTACAAGTTGTATTCTTGCACCTTTGTTACAGTTGCTCTTTTTATAACTACCATTTGAAATTTCGTTTTCACACTTCACAGTGCTAGAAACTGAACACTCGTCTTGATGTTAACATGACAGATATGTTGGCCATTGGCTTGAGCATGCCCATAGATCGCGTCACATATGCACTTTGCAGTTTTAAGCGCACAGAAAGTGCGTATATGTGCATAGAAAACACTGTCTCCAGCCAAGTATGGGTGCCTGCCGAGAAATTTTGCCTGATTACGTGCAGCCCCACATAACGTAACTGTCATGTATTTCGTTCGTCATGGCAATCCTTGACCGCACACTGAAGGAATAATGAAGACGATTCTGCAGCGTTTTCGATGGGACGCGTTTGATTACTCACCATACAGGTCGGACGTGGGTCCCTCTGATTTTCATCTCGACTCACATGAACTGCCGGCTTGGAAGACAACATTTTGGCATAGACACGCTGCACACCAGCGTAGAGAATTGACGAAGCACAGACGGCTGTCTTCTATGAGGAGGGTATTTTAAAATTGGTACAAAGCTAGATAGATGTCTAAGTCGGAGCACGGATGTGTGGAGAATTAGCTGCAAGGTGTAGGTAACCGTTGCAAATAAAACATTTCTGATTCTCACTGTGATTTCCATCAGATCAGAACCTACTTTATAGATAGCCCTCGTACGTTGGGACGCCAGAAAGTTACATATGTTGTCCCTTGTTAAGATCATTGCGCAACAACAGTGGACGCTGACAGAAAAGAGTGCGTCTTCTGGATTTTCTCCGGAAAGTCTTGCTGTAGTAGGAATGACAGGTGCATCACGATGTGAGAGTGAAATTTAGCGCCAGCTGGAAACGTACTTCAGAGCTGAAGTACGTAAAAAAGTGCAATTCTTGTGGGCCTAACTTCTAAACTGCACACAGTTTCACAATGAAACTGTGGTAATTTGTGGACCAGACGCAATGATAGGTCAAGCAGTAATGAAATGGTGCTAATAACATGGCCAAGGCCTCACAGATGTGGATGACACTGATCGCGAAGGAAGGCCAACGAATCGATTACAGACGACCAGAAGACAATGTCTAGACAACGTCTAGACAACGTTTTCGGAAAGCTGAGAGAGCATCTGGGTTGAAAGATTTTCCAACGTTGAAGATGTTCACACAGCGATTCTCAAGTGGCTCCATGTTTAAGGAGCGAATTTCTGTCGTTGAGGAACTGAACGTATGGTAGAAGGCTGCGGCGATTATTTGTAGAGACTTGGTGACTGTGTCACGTATCTGTGTGATTTTGAAGTGTACTGCAGCATTCAATAAAAATTACTCACCTTGCCATAGTAATGCGCAGCTTACTTTTTAAAGAACTGCCACATGAACGACAACTTATTGTTTCGTCAATATGTACACTGAGCAGCTAGAACACTATAAACACCTACCTAATAGCTGTTATGTCCACATTTAATACGGATAACAGCAACGACGCGCCGTTGTATGGAAGTAATAAGGCATTGGTAGATCACTGGAGGAATTTGGCACCACATCTGCACGCTCAAGTCACCTAATTCGCGTGAATTCCGGGAAGGCGGGCGATGAGCTCTGACACCACTTTCAATCACATCCCAGATATGTTCGATCGGGCCGACCGGAGTGGCCGAGCGGCTCTAGGCGCTACAGTCTGAAACCGAGCGACCGCTACGGTCGCAGGTTCGAATCCTGCCTCGGGCATGGATGTGTGTGATGTCCTTAGGTTAGTTAGGTTTAAGTAGTTCTAAGTTCTAGGGGACTAATGACCACAGAAGTTAAGTCCCATAGTGCTCAGAGCCATTTGAACCATTTATTTTGTTCGATCGGGTTCAGATATGGCGAATTGGGGAGTCAGCACATCACCTGGAACTTGCCACTTCTGCTCGAACCACTCCATCACAATCCTGGTCTTGTAGTATGCTCATTATCTTGTTGAAAAATGCCACTGCCGTCGGGAAACATGATCGTTATGATGGGTGTACGTGGTCTGCAACCAGTGTGCGATACTCTTTGACCGTCCAGCTGCACTAGACCCATGCATGAATGTTCCCCAGAGCATAATGGGGCCGCCACCAGCTTGTCTCCATCCCGCAGTAGCTGTATCATGGAGCTATTCCCCTGGAAGACGACGGATTCGCGCCCTTTCATCGGCATGATGAAGTTATCGGGGTTCATCAGACCATTCAACGCTCTGCCATTGCACCAACGTCCAGTGCCGATGGTCACATGTTAATTTAGTCGTAGTTACTCATGTCGTGGGGCTAACGCTGGTTGTTCGCTTCGGAGGCCGATCGTTAGGAGTCTTCGGAGCACTGTATGTTCAGATACACCTGTGCTCTGCTCAGCATTCAAGTCTGATATTAGATCCGCCACAGTTCGCCGCCTGTCCTATTTTACCAGTCTGCCAGCCTACATCGTCCGACATTTGTAATGAGGGGTGGCTGTCCAACTCACGACGTCTGGGCGTGGCTTACTGTTGGTTTCGCCACGTGTTGAAGAACTTCACCGCAGCACTCCTCGAACAAACTACTAGTCGTGCCGTTTCCGAAATTCTTGTGCTCAGCCTCTGCGCCATCACAACCGACCATCGGGCAAACTCACAAGGGGAGGCCGCCAATTGTGAAATTCAGATTGGATTCATACTGCGCATAATAAAAGCTCATGGCCAGAGGTGTAATGTGGCAAAGCACCAAGATGCACTTCTCAGCCGTTGTCGAGAAAATCGACAGTTAAAAGAAACCGTTGCGGTGAAATACTCTCTACGATTAATAGTTCCTACAGCGTCGTGGCGCAGCGGTAAGCGCTCGGGTTCGTAATCCGAAGGTCGCCGGGTCGAATCTCGCGCCATGCAATTTTTTTTATTATTAGTTTTTTGTAATTCAAATATATATATATATATATATATATATATATATATATATATATATATATATATATATATATATAAACTATTAATGAATTACTTATGCATGCTGGTGAAGGCTGATCGCTCTTTAATTGTACCGCCTCCATTTATCCGTTTTTTTAACAGGGTGTACCAAAGCTCTCCCGTCCCTGTTGATTTTCGACGATGTTATAAGTTCCGCTAGGGACAGCATCTACCTTCTTTCGAAGTTAGCAGGCAACTACGCTGTTATGCGGTGGCTCGTTTCGGCCCATTCAACATCTGTCCTTCAAGTGAAACGAGCGAGTAACGGAGTTTATATTTCATTCCTGCCACAGCGAATTTGTGTTCGTGGGGTCTCTATTCTAATTCGAACGTTTGACTTACGCTATACGTATTCGTTTCGGAATATCGTTTCTACGTCTTCCGTTAACTATACGTGGTTAACATTATGAAGACAATTAATAACATTTATGAAATACAACTTTGTTTGCGGAAAACATAATGATGTTCTAAGTCGCCAGTTTTTCCACGACAAACGACTTTCAACAACTTATTATATGCATAATTGTTGCAACTGATTGCCAGGAATTATATATATATATATATATATATATATATATATATATATATATATATATATGTGTGTGTGTGTGTGTGTGTATATATACATATACACATTTGAATTACAAAAAACAAATACTAAAAAAAAAAATGCATGGTGCGAGAATCGATCCGGCGACCTTCGGATTACGAACCCGAGCGCTTACCGCTGCGCCACGACACTGTGGAAAATTATTAATCGTAGAGAGTATTTCACCGCAACGGTTTCTTTTAACTGTCGATTTTCTCGACAACGGCTGAGAAGTGCATCTTGGTGCTTTGCCACATTACACCTCTGGCCATGAGCTTTTATTATGCGCAGTATGAATCGAATCTGAATTTCACAATTGGCGGCCTCCCCTTGTCAGATTGTTCGCTCAAAAATGGTTCAAATGGCTCTGAGCACTATGGGACTTAATATCTATGGTCATCAGTCCCCTAGAACTTAGAACAACTTAAACCTAACTAGCCTAAGGACATCACACAACACCCAGTCGTCACGAGGCAGAGAAAATCCCTGACCCCGCCGGGAATCGAACCCGGGAACCCGGGCGCGGGAAGCGAGAACGCTACCGCACGACCACGAGCTGCGGACAGATTGTTCGCCTTCCCAATTCTACACACGGACAGAACCCTCACTGTTACTGCGTGCACCCTACGTGTGTCTGACTGGCAGTCATTCCTCGCCAGGTGACGCTGCTATTGCCTGCACGGGTTTATATCGATAGTAGGTCGGTGGTCATAATCTTGTGGCTGATCAGCGAATAGACGCTAGTTTAAATGGTTCAGATGGCTCTGAGCACTATGGGACTTAACATCTGAGGTCGTCAGTCCCCTAGAACTTAGCACTACTTAAACCTAACTAACCTAAGTACATCACATACATCCTGGCCCAAGGCAGGATTCGAACCTGCGACCGTAGCGGTTGTGCGGTTCCAGACTGAAGCGCCTAGAACCGCTTGCCCACACCGGCCGGCGCTAGTTTAAATAACTGCAAAGGTATTATTGCTGTAGCTCATCAAGAAAGAAATGAACTCGCGATTTTAGTAACTAGTTATATAAATAATCGATATCACTTGTGTTGTTTCAGATTTATTTGGACGAAAAGACTGTTACGCTGAACAGAGTACGACAAAATGGAGTAAAATACAGCTACAGCTACTATATGAATAAATCAACGTATAAAAAATATTTGCTCTTGTTATGACACCTTGTTTCTGCCAAGTGAAGCCTGTAGAAAAATAAAAAAGAAAAAAAAGCTACAAATGCTACATTTTAGTCTCATATTCATTAGTCATAATCGCGAGAAATTTTTGAAACTGCCTGCCAAAAAGATGAAATACTTTTCATGTCTAAAATTTAGATGTAAGGGCAAGCAATTATGCTATAATACACCGTTCTGGATCACCTTTTTTCTTTTATTGTTCAACTAATTTCTCGCCATTCGTTGCCCCGTAATGTCTAGTTAATTAGGACATAATGTTATTGGCAAGCGTTAAAGCGCCGTATTTCTCTCTTTTTCGGCTGTAACTCACTGTGAAATTGTCGTGCATACTCTTAGCGTCAGGTTATAACTCACGTTCCTGATCTGATACCCGCCGAACCTGTTACAGTAGAGCTAGGCTTGGTCTCAGGTTCGCGATATTTTGCGTCGTGGCAACTAATCACCTCCAAAATCTGTGCTTGGTTGCTTGTGGCTGTAGCGCGCTGTCAGCTAATGGAATTTACGCCCCATTTCTCGCCCGGTATTCACAAAGTTCAACTGCGGCCTGAGCAAGTAGCTCTGGTTTCAATAACCGGAAAGCAATTAAAAGTAAATTGTTGCGTTTGTTCAATAAATCACACCAGTACTTTCGGTAAATCATTGCAGCAACTGATGTGCAAACTGATACGGGATCTCTAAGAATATTATCTTTTCGTATGAGCTGTTGACAGTGCTTGGACAAGTACCAACACTGAAACAGTCGCAAACAAAGTAGTCGTTTACCTTAACCATCATGGTGCGTCAATAAACATCGCCCTCTAGTAGATGATACGTCCTTGTCTCCCTTAACCTGTGAAACGACCCGTCCAGATAATGACATTGGGAACAACCAGTTAACGTGGAAACCGAATGACGGTGTGGGACTTTACAGTGGTTGCAAGCAAATGTAAATTTCACAGAGAGCTGGAAACTATCATTTCTCGTCGCTAGGCTTCCCGGTTTCAGTTCCCGTTCCGTAACAGGTGGTTATAAGCGCAAGGTTCAGTAAACTCGCCAAGCACTTGCCGTCAGCTGACGCTAATGCTGTTTCACTTAAAATGGAATTCACTTAGGTCACAAAAGCATCAAGAGTGTGGGTGCGCCATCAGCTCTTTAGTGATGCATGTATTCAGTATCAGAAACGACAAGGAGAATAGGCAGCTCTATATCTGATTACATGAAACGTGATCCAGTTGACAAATCACGCATACTAATTTCACTAACTGAAATGGTGACGTGCAGGGATCAAACCCCGTCCGACCATTCAATTTTATGTTTCCGATACATAAAACATGTCAGATTAAAAGTTAAAATTCAAGCATTCGGGGATCATTTGCGCAGTCATTACTGGCAGGAAATCGAAGTCTGACTCTGTACGAGTTGTAGTTAAGACGAATAGATCAAATGTGAGGCTGCAGTGCCGTGTAAATATGGGAAGGTTTTGAGGTTGTAACTAATATGTTCTGTTCAGAAGCGCAACCACTGAGAACTGATGGATCAACACACACTACGTTGAAGAAAAAAATACTCTGCTTTAACATTTTTGATAATTTTGCGAAGACGCATTTGAGTAGTTTTTGCATATCGTATGCTGCCAGAGGGTTACCTCGTGACGCAAATCACTTTCAGTCAGTAGCACTGCACATTTCAAACATTACAGAAATTAGGTGACTGTATGCAATGTTGTAGCAGAGTGGCTTGTTGTTCGGACTGCAATGGCGCATGATGTATCGTACGATTAATGCGTTGTCGGACTTTGTTTTTTCAGTATATGTTAGAGAACTTACGCAATCGAGTCATGTAATTTACAAATGGTTAAATAGGAAGTTCGAGCTGAATTAGTCATAAATGAGTTATGTTCGCCAATGGGAGAACTGAGTGAAATAAACAAGTTAATTATGACCAAGATCTATAATTTCTTAGATGGTGTAGACCATCAGATCCCGACCCAAGCATGAAGATTGCAGGCCTATGTCGTATTATTAGTGCTGCGATCAGGTGGGCTACGAGTTAATACTAACATTTATTTTTACTGGTAGCAAACGATTAAAAAGGGAAGCAGTGTTCTAATTACTATTAATTAAATAACAAAATGTTATGCAGATGCAAATTTTGCGTTTAGAGCATTTGGTAACCATGTAGTAAGTATTCGTAGATTGCCCTGGAAACCCTCACTACCAAGGCACCCAACAAAGATACAAATCTATAAACGAGATGATATCGTGTTCTCTGAAACCAGGAGCTATGTCTGATGGTTACTACCGACGAGAGCAGGAAGTATGTCTGTACTGTGTATAATATCGGGAAAGCAAACTTCTTCTCAGAAAGTTGCTCCGATGATGTGTTTGTTTCCTGCACGTCAGACTTCGTGGAAAGTGCCGTCAAGCGTGAGCATGTGGAGTTGATAGTATTTCGTTTATTTTAGCCGATATTCTCAGAATGTGCCTTCCTAGCAACTTCGTAACACGCAGCTTTCAGTTTTCTTGCAAACTAAATCAAGAATAATCCTAATAGAACCTGTCGTTACGGTAGCAGACTTAGAATTCCCGTGCAGTTAAACAAAAAGAATCTATATCCTGAGATTATATTTTTGTAATACCTAACACCGCCATATTAATGTATCTCGCAACTATAAAAAGTATAATTCAGTCATTAAATTATCAGTCAGTAAAGCTGCCAGTGAGGTAAAGAATTCGTGGAGGTATGTTCCGTCTTTGCAGCTAAATGAACGGCAGTTTGTTTTTCGCCACCCGCGTTTCAATTTTTTTTATTTACGAAACATCTTCAGTGGCCTGTAATACGTGTTTGTTATTATATATATAATAAATGCATTATCTAGCAATTACAAGTATGTTACTATGTTACGTTTCCTCATGTTACCCTCTCTTTTTCTTTAGGTGAAAAACAACTTTTGCAGCACAGATTTCGGGAGGTTAAATTTTCGTTTGGTGTTAATTACGATTTCCAATCTTACTAGTCCATGATTTGCTTCCTTAGGCTATCACATGTTAGATTACTCTGTCATGGCACCCAGTAACTGCTTTTTTTCTCGCCTGAAGAAACCATTGCATGGTAGGCATTTCCAGAATGGCGACGAGGTGATCTTCGACATGGAATGTTCCCTGTACAACCAGAAGCAGACCTCTACAACCAAGGTCTCCAGCAAATTATGCATTTTCGGGAAAAATATATCGGTTTGAAAGGGGAGGGGAGTATATACTAACGGATCAAAAGTATTCTGATACCTGTTGGTGAACATTAATATGGGGTGTGGTCCCACCTCGTCTTTATCATGGGCCGGCCGAAGTGGCCGAGCGGTTCTAGGCGCTACAGTCTGGAACCGCGTGACCGCTACGGTCGCAGGTTCGAATCCTGCCTCGGGCATGGATGTGTGTGATGTCCTTAGGTTAGTTAGGTTTAAGTAGTTCTAAGTTCTAGGGGACTGATGACCACAGCAGTGAAGTCCCATAGTGCTCAGAGCCATTTGAACCATTTTTCTTTATCATGGATTGATCTTTGCTGGTGACACTTTCAATGAGGTGTTTGAATCTGAATGACAACTGAGGTATGTGAGCCTATACCTCCTCAAGACCCGAAACCAGGGAACATTTGACGCCTGGGGTGTGGATCAAAGTCGATGATCTAACGCATCCCGAAGATACCGCAGTAGAGTTACGTTGGAAATGTGGGTAGGCCAGTCCAGTTCCGTAATGTTCGTGTCCAGAATCATGGCCTCACAGATGCTACTTTATGACGGGGTGCATTGCCATGCTTACAAAAACAGTCTTCGTCTCCAAACCGTTACTCTACTGTACGCAGTACACAATACTATAAAATGTGCCCATATTCTTCCGCGTTCAGCGTGTTCTCGGGCGCAATAAGTGTACCACATCCTAACCACGAAAAACATCCCCATACCACAACACCACCTCCTCTGTACTTCAATGTTGGAACTAGGCATGTTGGAATGTAACGTTCTCCAACATCCGCCCAACCTATCCATCGGACTGCCACACGTACAGCCTGGTTCACTACTCAAAATAACTCGTTCCTAGTCATCCTCTGACCTTTGGCGTCGCTCTACACCATGCCAAACACCGCCTGGTACTGATCATAGAAAAGTGTGGCTTCTAAAGAGCTGCTCGACCGTTGTACCATATTCTTTTTAAATCCCTAACCACGGTCGTTGCACGAGCTGGACTAGTGGGAGCACTTTGAAACCCACTAGTGATTCCTTCCGCTGATTTCATAAGAATCTGACAACCAGCATCTGCAGTGCCTAACAGTTTCCGTCCGTCAGTGCACGTAGCTTGGAATAGCTGTTGTTGTTCCTTCGCGCTTCCACTGCATAATCACATCATCACCCGTTACGTTGAGCTGCTTTAGAAAAGTTGAAATGTCCCTGATGGATATGTCACTTACCCGTGCGGGATTAGCCGAGCGGTCTGGGCGTTGCAGTCATGGACTGTGCGGCTGGTCCCGGCGGAGGTTCGAGTCCTCCCTCGGGCGTGGGTGTGTGTGTTTGTCCTTAGGATAATTTAGGTTACGTAGTGTGTAAGCTTAGGGACTGATGACCTTAGCAGTTAAGTCCCATACGATTTCACACACATTTGAACATATGATATGCCACTTAGGTTTCCAGAATGAGATTTTCTCTCTGCAGCGGAGTGTGCGCTGATACGAAACTTCGTGTGCCGGACCGAGACACCAACTCGAGACCTTTGCTTTCTCGGGCAAGTGCTCTACCGTATGGGCTACCCAAGCACGACTCACGCCCCGTCCTCACAGCTCTACTTCTGCCAGTATCTCGTCTCCTACGTACGCAGAAGAGCTTCTGTGAAGTTTCGAAAGTAGGAGACGAGATACTGATAGAAGTAGAGCTGTGAGGACGGCTTCTGAGTCGTGCTTGGGTAGCCCAGACGGTAGAGCCCGAGAAAGGCAAAGGTCCCGAGTTCGTGTCTCGGTCCGGCATACAGTTTTAATCTGCCGGGAAGTTTCAAGTCACTTGCGTGACGCTCGACGACTAGTCCACATCCGAAGTCACTTAGCGCTTCTAACGGACCAATTCCGCTTTGCTACTGACAACGCATGCTCCTCATCTCATATTACAATGACGGGGCCGCCTCTAATCACGTCTAATAATAAATTCTGCTTGACACAGGGGTGTCCGATACTTTTGACCGGGTTGTGTATCTAGGTACAACACCATCAGCAAGTTTCGTGTCTGCAGCTTGATTAAAACATTTTCACTGCTCAATGCACATACATGCCAAATGGTTAATGTCTGATGATGATAATGATGCATCCATGTGTGTGCAACGAATTGTGTGTGTGTGTGTGTATATGTGTGTGTGTTTGTGTGTCAGCGCGAACGGTCACGGCGACGTAAGCCGTACCCTTCTGTGTGCTGGAGCTGGTGCTGCCTGCTCGCCCGTGGCACGCTGCAGATGGTATCTGGCGCGGCGAGTGATGACAGCGGCGGAGAGGCGCTGGGTGGGCGGTCCGCGGACAACAAAGCCCTACCCAGAGCCGGCCACAAAGGGGCCCAGCCGCGCAGTACATCAGCGGCCGTAGCCGCCCCCTCCACCCGCTGCCGCACACCTGTTCCGCCGCTCTGCCTCGCCTCGGCTCGCCTCGCCGCTCCACTCCGATGTAGCGTGGTGGCCAGTCGGGGTGTCCTGCACCACGCTCGATAAGCACTCCAACAACATCTTCCGATCTCTCCGAGCTTGTAGCAAAACGTCTACATCTACATCTACAGGGTGGTCCACTGATCGTGACCGGGCCACGTATCTCACGAAATAAGCGTCAAACGAAAAAACTACCAGAACGAAACTTGTCTAGCTTGGAGGGGGAAACCAGATGGCGCTATGGTTGGCCCGCTAGATGGCGCTGCCATAGGTCAAACGGATATCAACTGCGTTTTTTTTTTTTAATAGGAGCCCCCATTTTTTATTACAAGAAAATGGCTCTGAGCACTATGCGACTCAACTTCTGAGGCCATCAGTCGCCTAGAACTAGAACTAATTAAACCTAACTAACCTAAGGACATCACACACGTCCATGCCCGAGGCAGGATTCGAACCTGCGAGCGTAGCGATCGCCCGGTTCCAGACTGTAGCGCCTAGAACCGCACGGCCACTCCGGCCGGCTTTTTTATTACATTTTCGTGTAGAACGCACAGAAATATGAATGTTTTAGTTGGACCACTTTTTTCACTTTGTGTCAGATGGCGCTATAATAGTCACAAACATATGGCTCACAATTTTAGACGAACAGTTGGTAACAGGTATATTTTTTAAATTAAAACACAGAACGTAGGTACGTTTGAGTGGCCGGCCGAAGTGGCCGTGCGGTTAAAGGCGCTGCAGTCTGGAACCGCAAGACCGCTACGGTCACAGGTTCGAATCCTGCCTCGGGCATGGATGTTTGTGATGTCCTTAGGTTAGTTAGGTTTAACTAGTTCTAAGTTCTAGGGGACTAATGACCTCAGCAGTTGAGTCCCATAGTGCTCAGAGCCATTTGAACCATTTTACGTTTGAACATTTTATTTCGGTTGTTCTAATGTGATACATGTACCTTTGTGAACTTATCATTTCTAAGAACGCATGCTGTTACAGCGTGATTACCTGTAAATACCACATTAATGCAATAAATGCTCAAAATGATGTCCGTCAATCTCAATGCATTTGGCAATACGTGTAACGATATTCCTCTCAACAGCGAGTAGTTCGCCTTCCGTAATGCTCGCACATGCATTGACAATGCGCTGACACATGTTGTCAGACGTTGTCGGTGAATCACGATGGCAAATATCCTTCAACTTTCCCCCTCAGAAACAAATCCGGGGACGTCAGAACCGGTGAACGTGCGGGAAATGGTATGGTGCTTCGACGACCAATCCACCTGTCATGAAATATGCTATTCAGTACTGCTTCAACCGCTCAACACCGACGTATTTGAGATTCGCGATTCTCGCGCAATTTGTTTGCTACTGATGTGCGGATTAGCCGCGACAGCAGCTAAAACACCTACTTGGGCATCATCGTTTGTTGCAGATGGTGGTTGACGTTTCACATGTGGCTGAACACTTCCTGTTTCCTTAAATAACGTAACTATCCGGCGAACGATCCGGACACTTGGATGATGTCATCCAGGATACCGAGCAGCATACACAGCACACGCCCGTTGGGCATTTTGATCACAATAGCCATACATTAACACGATATCGACCTTTTGCGCAATTGGTAAACGGTCCATTTTAACACGGGTAATGTATCACGAAGCAAATACCGTCCGCACTGGTGGAGTGTTACGTGATACCACGTACTTATACGTTTGTGACTGTTACAGCGCCGTCTATCACAAAGGGAAAAAAGTGGTCCAACTATAACATTCATATTTCTTTACGTACAACACGAATATGTAATAAAAAATGAGGGTTCCTATTTTAAAAAACGCAGTTGATATCCGTTTGACCCATGGCAGCGCCATGTAACGGGCCAACCATAGCGCCATCTGGTTTCCCCCTTCAAGCTAGACGAGTTTCGTTGTTTGTAGTTTTGTCGTTTGATGCTTATTTCGTGAGATATTTGGCCTGGTCACTATCAATTGACCACCCTGTATACTCACGGTGTGTGGCGAAGGATATTTCGTGTACCTCCATCACTCCCCCCCCCTCCCCCCCCCCCTTCCCGTCCTCCGCCCCCCCTTCCAGTAGCTGTTTGTGTGCTTGAAGATCAACTGCTGGTGAACTCGTATCTTTCTAATTTTACCGACAACGTTTGTTTGCGAGATGTACGTAGGAGGATGCAATATATTGGTTGGCTCCGGTAGGAACATTCGTTTTGGAACTTTACCAATGAACCACACCTTGCTGCAGAACGCCTCTCTTGCAGTGCCTGCCGCTGGAGTTGACTTAGCATCTCCGAGACGCTTTACAGAAACTGGTGCTCTTCTTTGAATTTTCTCTGTTCACTCAATCAATTCTATCTGTTTACGGGCCCCAGGCAATTTGTTCTTCCCTCTGATATCACTCGTCGTGTGTTTAGTAGTTTTTAAATGCAACCCAAAGGCATTGTTGGGTCGGCCATACATATGTGAATTTATATCACCCATACGATTGTTGTGTCACAGCAGGACACATTGCAGGAATTCTTGGCAAATTTCACCACGGTGTAGTTTTTATCTAACCTACATTAGGACATGGAATGAAAGTTTAGACAAGCGTACGTACAACTTGCAAGGTAGTGACTTGGTTGTCTCACCATTGCCTGAGTTGCCTAGTGTTATCATTTCTCGTTAATTTTTGTCAGATTTGTGGTCACAATTCCCATTGTATATTCTCCAACTGATTTTTTTACATTTGAAAATGACGACGTAGTTCATTGACAGCGGTAATGTAACCCCTTATTTTAAAGAAAAAAAATTATATACTGTGACTATGGTTTCACTAGTGTGATGCCAAATAAACTTTTAAATTATATTTTAGACACACTCCTTATGACAGTCATGTCAGATTATAAATTCAAAAGAACAGTTTCATATATTTACCGAAAATTACGATAAAATGTAATAATAAAAGTATCGGCATTCGATGCCGGCAGTTAGATACCGTTGTATCAATATACTGGTGGAAAGATGCCGTCGGCATATATCGATAACTACATATAAACTATTGAATGATCGGTATATCGTTATTTTAGTAACAGCCCTAGCGCAGTCTGAAAGGATGCTCCTCCTGTCGCTACCCATTACCCCCCCCCCCCCAACCTCCTCCCCTCCCTGTTTACATGCACCCCATGTGTCTGCGTCTAATGTTACAACATATGAAAACGTGACAAAGTTTTCGAAGGGTTTGCGAATAATGTAACTGAGGCAGCACGTGGCTACCGGTTTGGTGTTCACCTAGTCTGATATGAGAAGCAGCCTAAAAATCACAACCCAAGCTGGCCAGCACATTTCGTTAATTTGCCTTTCGAATGCGATCTGGTATCTTAGTGCCTCCCTGAGTCCAGGAAGCGGTGTGTTACTGCACGCGGCTGTATGTATGGGTAGGTACGGATCCTAGACTGTTTACGTTGGCCGTCAATTTCGAACATATGCACCAACAATCGATTCTCAGCAGGTCTTCCTGCATTTTCTACAGTTTTATAACTTTGTGACTCTTCTGTATACAACAACGCTACAGTGCAGTGCAGAAGGTAACTGGTGGAAATGAGACGCTACGGTATAGTACAGAAGGTAACTAAAGAAAATTAGACAAACAGAAATGACACCTTTATTGAAAGACAATAATTACACTGAAATCACCACGATTTGTGATGGTCGTTACAAACATTACAAACGGCACTTTATTATACAAGTCCTTCTTGATCACACAAAGTTTTGTACTTCACTAAAAGCGGTTTCGGATATTGCCATCTTCAGATCCGTTACAAACAAAAACAGGGTGCAACCAACTAAGTTCAATTTGCTGACGCTAAATCTATAAAAGGCCTGGTGCTACATAAGAAAAATGAAAAGTATATAGATTAAGAGCCATTTATATCAGCCATACATACTATAAAATATTATTATGTAGGTATGAGCGCAGTTATAAGAGTCAAGGGACATGAAAGGGAAGCAGTGGTTGGGAAGGGAGTGAGACAGGGTTGTAGCCTCTCCCCGATGCTATTCAATCTGTATATTGAGCAAGCAGTAAAGGAAACAAAAGGAAAGTTCGGAGTAGGTATTAAATTCCATGGAGAAGAAATAAAAATTTTGAGGTTCGCCGATGACATTGTAATTCTGTCAGAGACAGCAAAGGACTTGGAAGAGCAGCTGAACGGAATGGACAGTGTCTTGAAAGTAGGATATAAGATGAACATCAACAAAAGCAAAACGAGGATAATGGATTGTAGTCGAATTAAGTCGGGTGGTGCTGAGGGAATTAGATTAGGAAATGAGACACTTAAAGTAGTAAAGGAGTTTTGCTATTTGGGGAGCAAAATAACTGATGATGGTCGAAGTAGAGAGGATATAAAATGTAGACTGGCAATTGGAAGGAAAGCGTTTCTGAAGAAGAGAAATTTGTTAACATCGAGTATAGATTTAAGTGTCAGGAAGTCGTTTCTGAAAGTATTTGTGTGGAGTGTAGCCATGTATGGAAGTGAAACATGGACGATAAATAGTTTAGACAAGAAGAGAATAGAAGCTTTCAAAATGTGATGCTACAGAAGAATGCTGAAGATTAGATGGGTAGATCACATAACTAATGATGAGGTATTGAATAAAATTGGGGAGAAGAGGAGTTTGTGGCACAACTTGACTAGAAGAAGGGATCTGTTGGTAGGACATGTTCTGAGGCATCAAGGGATCACCAATTTAGTACTGGAGGGCAACGTGGAGGGTAAAAATCGTAGAGGGAGACCAAGAGATGAATACACTAAGCAGATTCAGAAGGATGCAGCTGCAGTAGGTACTGGGAGATGAAGAAGCTTGCACAGGATAGAGTAACATGGAGAGCTGCATCAAACCAGTCTCAGGACTGAAGACCACAACAACAACATGAGCGCCAAATTATACATGTAGGTACATAGTAAGTACTGGTGACGAACGAGGATGCGTCTGGTATTTGTATAAATAACTGAGGCCAGCAAGGGCACTGGTCGATGAGTAACCAGTATTACAAAAATGTAATGGTTACAATTAAGTATGCGTAGTCATTTATTAAAATTTCTTCACGGAGCAAAATTGATTTCTGACAATAAAGCATGTGCTGACAAACAATACGTCGAATTCGACCCATACTTAAAATCCACATAAAAAGTGCAAAGTTGAGTACACAATTGTGTAAAAGCCAGTATAAAAGTCACCTCTATAAAACTAATTTGCCAGCATGACAAAACAATTAAACCGTAACTGTAAGTGTAAGGTAATTAACGAAACATTGACTATTAACTAAAAAGTTGATAGTCATTAATACATCCGAAGTGGAATCTCAAAGGCACTGCCTCGTGGCGTCTCTGTATGACGTTCGTATTTTCTTATGGCGGAATCATCAGCACTTGCTATGTACCTACATGTGTAATTACACGTAGATACTCACATCAGAATATTTTGTATAATGTATGCCCGGTACGCGTGGCTGTTAATGATGTAAATACTTCTTATTTTTCTTTTTAGTACCAGGCCTTTTATAGACTTAGCGTCAGCAAATTGAACTTATGAAACTTCCTGGCAGATTAAAACTGTGTGCCCGACCGAGACTCGAACTCGGGACCTTTGCCTTTCGCGGGCAAGTGCTCTACCATCTGAGCTACCGAAGCACGACTCACGCCCGGTACTCACAGCTTTACTTCTGCCAGTATCTCGTCTCCTACCTTCCAAACTTTACAGAAGCTGCGGAGTGGAGAGTGAGCTTCTGGAGAGCTTCTGTAAAGTTCGAGTCTCGGTCGGGCACACAGTTTTAATCTGCCAGGAAGTTTCATATCAGCGCACACTCCGTTGCAGAGTGAAAATCTCATTCTGAAAATTGAACTTAGTTGGTTACACCTTGTTTTGTTTGTGACAGGTCTGAAGACGTCAATAGTCGAAACCGGTAATAGTAAAGTGTAAAAGTTTGTGTGATCAAGACAGACCTGTAAAGTAAAGTGCCACAATATGACCACAGGCTCGTTTTCAGACTTTATGTCTTCAATTAATTGATTACAAACGGCGTAACGTGGTTCTTAATACGGTGTGTGATCACCACGGATGGCTCTGCACACTCTGCAACGTGCTCCCATACTGATCATGTTCCAGCGTAACATCAAGCGTCGGCACGTCGGCCTGGAACGTTACAGCAGAGGGGGCTGTGAGACGACATCAGCCAATAGTTCGCTGACAGACCCCTCTCTAGGACGTCACCGAGACAGTAGCCACCTAGCCGCGATCCAAGCTGAAGAAAAGCCGTCCTTCGAACGCTGTAGCAGTGACTTATGAACTGTATTGTTTTGCTTGTATTGGAATTGATATATATTGAAGGACATCGATTATTTGCATGTCACCATTTGCCTGTGACACATCTTTGTGAATACGCAAAGTTAAGTATTGTGATTTATCTTACTGCAATAAACTTCATTAATACGATATGCTTGAATTGTTGTCTGGCGATCCGAGAAAGCATGTTTTCTAGGCACCCCATATTAGGCGAGTGGACAGAACACCACAGATCTCAAGATTAGTAAGGAGTTGTTGTGCTGGGACGTTGATTCCTCCACCTGAGCGACTGGTAACTGCCGGGTGGCCGTTGGTGCATGTGGACCTCCTGCAATATGTCTGCCCAACGCATCTTTCACGTGTTCGATGGGTTTAAGTCGGGGAAACAGGTAAGCCCGTCAATTAGCTGAATATCTTCTCATTCCGAGAGCTCCTCCACCTACGCAATTCGATGCGGTTGCGCACTGTCTTGAATAAAAATGAAGTCAGCGCCGAACGCACCTCTGAAAAGACGCACACAGACAAGGGGTACAGTGCTACAACCGTGATTCGTGAGTGTGCCGTGCTCAAAGGTTTGGTGGTCATTACGTCCATGCAGCATTATTCCTTCTTGCACCGTAAAGCCTGGACCATCCAAACAATCACGTTCGACAGCGCTACACGTACTCTGACATGGCGAGAGGTGGGAACACGTAATGCACCTGGGAACATTGTCGAACATGGCTGTTTTCGTGGTCCATGTGTTACGGTCTGAGGAGGCATAATGTTGCTTGGGCGTAGGCCTACTGACCTCCAAGCCTTTCAACAGGGTACACTCATTTGTCAACGTTACTGCATATCTTCCCCATGCGCAGGGTGTGAGAGCTTGACATTTATAATTTCAAGATATCAAATCAACAAGTCAGCATATGAGAACCAAAACGAATTGAACACACGAATTTAAAGATACTTCCATTTCCATGTATATGACAATTTTTTGTACTATAGAAAATCACTGGAGAATCGTCTAAAAGGCTGAAACTAGTTATGAACCACTCAAATAAATACATCAAAAGTGAAAAAAAAATTGCAGTTTCATTGAGGAAATTTATGATTGTGGTACCCATTACGAAGGAAAAATTCATCTTGTCGCTTTGACACTACAGATACCAGTACAAACGTTGTTATTATTTCTTACGCAAATGAGAGTAAATTTCTTGTGCAAACAGTACAGCATTGTAGACAATCGTTTAGCACTTGTGCTTTTCTGAAGTTCGAAGTTCATTATCGGAGAAAACTAAGCAATAGAGACACGAGATAACACTGCGGATATACGAGGGGCGTTTGAGAAGCTCGTGCAGAGTCCAAGAGATGGCACCACCGGCGACTATCGACGTTAGGTTTAGTTAGTAGCATCTTTGGAAAGAACGCACACCAAGTTTCAGCCATATTGGTCTATTTCTTTGTGTTTGTCAATCGTGTGAATCAAGGAAGTCGAGTGATTGTCAAAAAATGGACGAAAAAGAATTTCGTGTGGTGATTAAACATTACTTTATGAAAGAGAAAACGCCTCAGGAGATTACAGAGAAGCTTGATAAACATTACGGTGACTCTGATCCTTCGAATAGAACAGTATTATAAGAGGTTTCAAAATTTTTGGAGTGGCCATATGGGCACAAGTTATGCTGAACGTTATGGACGCCTTGTGGAGGTTTCAACTCCAGAAATCATTGATAAAATCCATGATATGGTGACGGATGACAGAAGAGCTAAGACGAGTGAGATTGCTAGTGCTGTGGGCATCTCGAATGAATGGATACATAATATTTTGCATAAACATTTGGCCATGAGAAAGCTATCCACACGAGGGGTTCCGCGATTGCTCACGCTTGACCAAAAACGGAATCGTGTGAAGTGTTGCAAGGATGGTTTGCAGCTGTTCAGGAAGAATCCGCAGGACTTTAAGGGTCGTTTCGTCACTGTGGATGAAACATGGATACATTACTATACTCCTGAGACCAAAGCACAATCTAAACAATGGGTTACCAAGGGAGAATCTGCACCAAAAAAGGTGAAGACCATTCCTTCGGCCGAAAGGTTATGACGACTGTCTTTTGGGATTCACAAGGGATAATCCTCATTGACTATCTGGAAAAGGGTAAAACTATTACAGGTGCATATTATTCAACGTTAGTGAACCTTTTGAAAACGGAGCTGCAAGAAAAACGCCGTCGATTGGACAGCAAAAAAGTCCTTTTCCATCACGACAATGCACCAGCACACACCTCAGCAGTTGTGGGAGGAAAATTAGTGGAAATAGGATTCCAACTCGTTTCACGTCCCCCCTATTCTCCAGACTTGGCTCCCTCGGACTACAATTTGTTCCCCAATTTGAAGAAATGGCTGGGGGAACAATGAATTTAGTCAAACGAGGAGGTGTTTGCAGCAACTAATAGCTATTTTGCAGACTTGGACAATTCCTATTATTTGGAAGGGATAAAAAATTAGAACAGCGTAGGACGAAGTGTGTAAGTCTAAATGGAGACTGTGTCGAAAAATAAAAAAAGTTTACCCCAAACACGTAAGTAATTTTTATTTTTGCGTGGACTTTTCAAACGCCCCTCGTAGTTCCTGGTTGATGATTAAACGACTGCAGGCGGTTTCTTCTACTGGCACCAGTTCGGTCAATTACCCATGTTTCGAAGACAATCAAATAATGTGCTTGCCAGCCCATCACGCAAGTTACAAATGAATGTCTGTTTCTTTCCAATATCTTACAATGTGTGGATAGATTATTGCTGTCGAACGAGATTCATAGTAGTTGTAGGTGGTTCACATCCCAGATTCAAGCTTTCCTCGTGAAATTTGCCCTGCTGATGGACGTAATTGGAACTGGTGAACAGTTGGTGATTTCGAACAGCCATTTGTTGAATGCGATCTTAAGTTTAAGCGGTGGCCCGTCTTTCAAACCTCCCTTATGCATCAGAGCTGCTCCCCGAGATGCATAACAAGAGTGCCATTCCTCTTGTAGACAGCTCTATATGGGCGAGGTGTACTGTAGTCCCACCACTTACCACAACAACGTTAATGCGAGCTGGGATCTACCTTGCTCCGCTCCCAGGAACCCATCTGAAAGCGCCAAAGGTAAAGGCACACACGTCAGTAGATATCCACGCAGTCGAGCACTACGAGTCGTCTCTGGAAGAAGGTCCGGTGTTCAGAGGAATAACTGGTCAGCCCTGCATTACGCCAAGTCCGGTGTAGGAATGCGCCCGTCATGGAGAGGCCAGCGACAGCACGCGGTCGGCAGCGCCGTGGAGCGAGACAACTTTCCAACCAGTGCTGCCCTGCGTCGCGGCTGCACGACGGCGGCGGACTCTGCCGGAATGCGCGCTTGTCTGGAGCTGGGATGTGGCGAGTGGAGAGAAAGCGCCGCCTCTTACACAATCATACGCCATCTGCTACGGTGAGGATACGGCCCGACCGTCGGTCATCAGCCCAGGAAGGATATAAGACAGCTACACGCACACCTCATATCAGGAACCCGTAGGTCCTCGTCACTGGGGCTCAGTTCGAAGCGGGACTCATCACTCAAGACAGTTCTACTCCAGTTAATGCCATTCCAGGCCGAAGACGTGTCTGGAGACCCCCCACTGGACAGCGGTGTGATACTAACCCCGACTTCCGTCTGCCGTATGGCCCGACGACCAGAACTGATGGTCTGGGGTGCCAATTCTTTTCATAGCAGGACCCCTTTGGTTGTCATCTGAACCACCTTTACAACATAACGGTAAGTCGACGGTATTCTACGCCCCGTTTTGTCACCCTTCGTAGCAAACCATCCTAGGCTTACATTTCAGCAAGATAATAATACTAGCCCACACTGCTTGTCTTCGTACTTTCTGAACCCTATCTTGGCCAGCAACATCGCAGGATCTCTCCCCAACTGAGAAAGTTTCCAGCATTATGGGTAGGGCCCTCCAGCCAGCTCGTGATTAAGACGTAACGCGCCGAGTGGAAAGAATTTGGCAAGATATCCCTCAGGAAAGCATCCAACAAGTCTATCAACCAGTACCAAGCCGAATAACTGCTTCCATAAGGGCCACAGAGGTGGACTAATGCGCTATTGAATAGCTCGGCTGGCAAAGCTCTGTGTCGTGAATAAGTCATCCAATTTTTCTGAAGCAGTAATCATTTGCAAATGTACATTACATTTACTGGTTTCCGTCCCACTTGGATAATTCCTTCGCAGTATATATCCCTTAGTGTGTATACATCTACATCTACATCTACATGAATACTGTGCAAATCACATTTAATTGCCTGGCAGAGGATTCATCGAGCCATCTTCACAATTGTCTATTATTCCAATCTCGTATAGAGCGCAAAAAAAAATGAACACCTATATCTTTCCGTACGAGCTCTGATTTCCCCTATTTTATCCTGGTGATCGTTTCTCGCTATGTAGGTCAGTGTCAACAAAATATTTTCGCATTCTGAGGAGAAAGTTGGTGATTGGAATTTCGTAAGAAGATTCCGTCGCAACGAAAAGCGCCTTTATTTTAATGATGTCCACCCCAAATCCTGTCTCAATTTCTGTGACACTCTCTCCCAGCTTTAGCGATAATACAAAACTTCCTGCCTTTCTTCGAACTTTTTCGATGTACTCCGTCAGTCCTATCTGGTGAGGATCCCACACCGCGCAGCAGTATTCTAAAAGAGGACGGACAAGCGTAGTGTAGGCAGTCTCCTTCGTAGGTCTGTTACATTTTCTAAGTGTCCTGCCAATAAAACGCAGTCTTTGGTTAGCCTTCCCCACAACATTTTCTATGTGTTCCTTCCAATTTAAGTTGTTCGTAATTGTAATTCCTAGGTATTTACTTTAATTTACAGCTTATAGATTAGACAGATTTATCGTGTAACCGAAGTTTAACGAGTTCCTTTTAGCATTCATGTGGATGACCTAACACTTTTCGTTATTAGGGTCAACTGCCACTTTTCACACCATTCAGATATCTTTTCTAAATCGTTTTGCAGTTTGTTGTGATCTTATGATGACTTTATTAGTCGATAAACGATAGGGTCATCTGCAAAAAAGCGAAGACGGCTGCTCAGATTGTCTCCCAAATCGTTTATATAGATGAGGTACAGCAGAGGGCCTATAACACTGCCTTGAGGGACGCCAGAAATCACTTCTGTTTTACTCGATGACTTTCCGTCAATTACTACGAAATCTGACCGCTCTGACAGAAAATTACAAATTCAGTCACATTACTGAGACGATATTCCACAAGCACTCAGTTTCACTATGAGCCGCTTGTGTGATACAGTGTAAAAATCCGTCCGCCCTTCTAGTCCTAATCAAACTGTGTCTTGGATCGTAACTCGAGTCTGATACATTATCATTCATGGGCAACGTTCTTCATTGAGTAATGTAGCAAAAGAATTCCCGGCTCGCCCTCATACGCTTACTTTCGTTAAAACCTCTTGTAGTAGCCTCCTCTCGTACCGTCTGATCGTGCTAATGCCGGAACCCATCTTACAGCTTCCTGTGCTCGCTGTGACCCAGGCATCAGCTTCGTCTGGTACTTGTAATCAACCTTCGCCTCTTACTTGATTTGATGAAGGTAACAATAGAAATTATGGACAGGTGGAAAAACTACGAAGCTACGTAAACAAGAGCTGTGGAAGTCTACTGTCCGATCAGAATTATTCGGACACGCATATGTTATACGGAATTGATCTCTAGACGTCACGATGGGCCGAACCCACGAGAATACTTATACAATCAAATGGGGAATTTTCTCTCGTCAGTAGAGAAGTAATAAGAGGAGAATGGGTCGGTCAGGAGAGATCAGAGTGACTTCGAAAGTGTGCTAGTCACCAGAGTAACAAATCCATCACGAACATTTCAACACCTCCAAATCTCCCTAGTCGACTGTTGGAGACTTTACTGTGAAGTGTAACCGCGAAGGAACCAAGCCCAGACAGATCTTATGTACTGATGGACAGGGACCGTTGATCATTGTTGAGGATGGCTGTAAAAAATCACCTGAAATTGGCAGAAGCAATCACTCGTGAGTTCCAAATCAGTACCAGCAGTCCAGCTAATACAATGATAGTGCGTAGCGTAGGGAGTTAAAAAGAACGTCGCGCAGCTTCTTATAAGCCACACAGTTCTGTAGTCACTGTTGAGTGACGCTCGAAGTGGCGTAAAAAGCAACGCCTATGGACAATAGTGAATGCCTGAAAACCGTTACCTGCCAACATGTGTTGTGCTAACAGTGAAGTATAGAGAAGCTGGTGCTACGGTATGTGCCTGTTGTCGTAGTCAGGGTATCGTCCCGCTTCTCTATTTGAAAGAACACGAAATGCGGAAGGATACGATCACATTTTACAGCTTTGCGTACTGTGTACGTTGGAGAAACAGTTCAGAGCCACTGATTTTTGCATCAGTATGACAGTGCAGCCTGTCATAGAGCAACATCAGTGAGACAATTGTTCGTGGACAACAACATTCCTGAAATGGGCTGGCCTGCCCAGAGTCTCCGCCTGAATCCAGTGGAACACCTTTGGAATAAATCAGAACTCTACTTAGATCTAGACCGCATCCTCCAACACGACTATTTTCTCTTGTTTCGTCTCCTGAGGAAGAATGGGTTGCCATTCCTCCACAGACATGCAGATATTTTACAGTGTCCCCATTAGAGTTCAAGCTGTCATTAAGACGAAGGGTGGACACACCCCTTACTAATGTCCACTAATACGTATCCGGATACTTTTGATCAGATGGGATAGATAGACTGAATAAAACCTCCAGATGCAAATACAAGAAGTTCTGTGCGATAGCACTGAAATGAGTAGAAAAGAGTGCTTATACTGTCAACTTGTATATGTTATTAGATGGGTAGCCACGGCTAGATCAACAGACACTATTAGAAGGAAGGATACTGCGTGGGAACTGGGTATTGTGTGCGCACTTCGCTGCATGTGGAAGATTCGTTCTGGAAGCTTCTTTCATTGTTTGGCTTTTGTCTTCACTTCCAACGGCCGGAACTTTTGTGATCGTTGTGGTGTTCGGTTGATCTCTCGTCATATCGATCCTTACACTTACGCTCAGCTGGTGCATCCCTCACAACAATTACAAAACTGCTAAGTATGACTAGAGCTTCTGTATCGTTCTGCTCCTCTTCTTCTGCTTAACACAATCGTGATAAAGAAATCTGACGGACAGGAGACTTAAAAGAATACAGACTTCTAATCAAAAAAACCATTTCTGACTAGAAAACAGTGTCAGCTAAACTGAGACGAGAGCTGTATAACAAAATAGTTATCATACAGCTGTTATTAGTTCTCAATAATATTAAAAATCTGACGAATTCAAAGCAGAGAATGGAGAAGAAGGATGAAACCGCTACTACGGACCACTGCAAAAACGAGAAGATGTCCGACGAGTCTTCTAAAACACTATTCGCTGAGCTCTACCGAAGTTAATATTTACGCGCGGAAAACACCATGGGAAGCGTACAACACACATAGTCTTCTTAACTGTGTGATATATCGGAGATGGCCTGAACCACTTTGGGCCGCCAAATAATGATTTTCATTGTCCGCTACAGCCATACTGAAAGGGAGGCAACTGCTGTAATCTATAAAACGAAATGAGGTCTTCGCATTCACACCGTACTGCCGCACATCCTGCTTTCCTCTCACAAAGCTCTCAAAGCAAGTATTTCTCCTACTGCCCCCCACCCACTCACCCACCCTCACAATCCCCCTCCCCCCTTCCCCCCCACCCCACACACACACACAAACTGGACATTCTGACACGATCCTCGATGTTCTTCTTCCACCCTCAACGAGGATATCGTCCGTAACAATATACTTACGCAACGCGCCAGGATCAGCATCGTCATCTACCTTACAGCAGCAACCATACGTAGTCACTACTGTTCTATACAAAAAGTTCGTCAATGTCGATGTCTCTTATTCTGTTTTAAAACTGTCCATTCTTTCATTTTAAATATAAAAATACGTTTGGATATTCTATATCCTGTTTGATTGAGAGTAGAGCTATGACTACAGCTAGTCAGACATTGTCCCTTACGGGGAATAAAATTACATTTAAAGATTTCTTAATTCGCATTTTTTTTTCATCGTAACAATGTACAGATTCCAGTGCAAATTTTCAACCCTTCTCCCTGAATATGTTGTCATTCTTAAAAAGTATTCGATGACAACTTATAATGTAAAGCTAAATCAATGAAAACTTCATACGCGCCTAAAATTTAATAAATTTCTGATAATCTGTTCCTGCGGCCTCCTATCGTCTGTCGTTATCTAGACGTATAAATTCTTCCATCTCAGTCTTATTGAATCTGAAATTCAATAGCCATGCGGCTATGTTTGCTGCTCACAACTGTATTGTTGGTGGTGGTCCAGATAATCTATTGAGTGAAAGCCTTTGTTCGCGATCCACACCTGCTTCATGACAACTGTCGATTGGATGAGGATGAAAGAAGTGTAGTAGGAGGATAAACGGATTTTTTGGGAGGGCTTCACACTACAGGTAAAAATACTGTACTACCAAAAGCCTTACATATCAGCTTTACTGTGGCTTTCATTGTTCACATCCAGTTACTATATGCTTACAACGGCAGTACATAGCGTACTCTGAGGGGGGAAGAGACGAAATGAAACTTCACGTGTTGAGACGGTATGTGATGTTGTTATCCCAGTGATTACAAAATCATCGCCGACCCCTGTGGCCGAGAGGTTCTAGGCGCTTCAGTCCGGAACCGCGCTGTTGCTACGCTCGCAGGTTCGAATCCTGCCTCGCCTGTGTGTGATGTCTTTAGGTTAGTTAGGTTTAAGTAGTTCTAAGTCATGGGGATTGATGACCTCAGATGTTAAGTCCCATGGTGCTCAGAGCCATTTTAACCATTTGAACAAAATCGTCTCAAATTTACAAACAGCATGACAGTATGAATCCATCTACCAGTATGACCTTGCACCGCCTCTACCCCAGATCCCTGCAATGGTTCTGTTAAGTGGGATGTCATAGAGCCGCTGTATGCTCTTCTAAATCAAGCTGGGTCATAACTGCTGTAACAGGTCCTTGCTGTCCTAGATACTGCTGCTGGTAGGGAGTTGGGGTCCGAGGTGGTTCTACACGTGCTCTATAGGGACAGATCTTGGGAGCTGGCCATGGGGGTAGCTATCTCAACATAGTGCAGACAGCTCGAGGAGATACATACCCTGTGTGAACGAGCGTTGTCATGTTGAGAAATGCCATCAGTATATTGTCACGTGAGAGGTAAGACATGAGCGCACAGGATGTCCTTGATGCACCATTGCGTTGTCAGAGCTCTCACAGTCACTACCTGAAGTCATAATAGATGGTGGCTCCCCAGACCAAGACGCCAGGAGTAGCACCGCTGTGTCTCTCCAAAACATTAGACGTCCTACGTCGTCTCATTGTCTCTGTAGACCTGTACCGCGGGAAGCAAGGAGAGGAAGTTGACGGGTGGCCGGTATCCTCTCTCTATAACACAAACTGCGCGCAGTTATTGACTGGCTTCTTTACTGACATAAACAAAGAGCTCCTTAACTTAAGCTTCCATGAGCTGTGGTACAAGATCTCTGTTCTAGTCAAGCCTCACTGCTGGTGAAGTACAAAGTCCGCTATATAAACTATTCTGTTCGCTATGTGCTGCCTGATTCTGTGCTGGAGTCTAAAGACTGCGGCTGCGACTTGGTGACACACTGGAACTCACTCGGTGCTACAGACTGCGACAGACTCGAACTAATTCGGAGTAACGGAGTCAAACTACTGGCGGCCGAGAGAGCGTTGGCGCCGAGTTTCCTGCGAGTCTGTTTTTGGCCTCTGTCGATCTTGTAACCTCTATGCTGAACTGTGTGCTGGCGCCAGCTTACACCAGTACAAGAAGTATGGGACCTCTTGTCAGGTCTCCGCCATCCTAGCCGACGATGGTGCTCTGGGGTAGAGCGGAACAGCGACTCATCGTTGAACATGATGCGACACCATTCATCAGCTGTCCAGCTCACGGCACCACCTCAAATGCAAACGTTAGTGTTGCGGTGTTAAAGGGCGCCTTTAAGGTATCCCTTATTTGCAGAAGCGCTGCAGTATGTGCGGCGTAAGGAGCGAGCGGTAGGTTCCTAGAGTGGCTAGCAGAGGCGGATGGCCATCTGGCGCTATCAGAGTCAATCGGATGAGGTACCGATGTAGAAATCGCTCGTGACGTCAGCAAAGAGATGCGAAGGTTAAGTACATCCATTCTGAAGCGAATCAAGTAAATGTTATTAATAATTGCTAACAAAAGTTGTCTGTTGCCACTCAGACATTAGGAGGAGTCTACGGGTCATAAATACTACGTTTAAGTAATTTTACACTTCAGGAAACGTTGATATTAATAAATAAATCCATAACTTTGGCACAATCGGAGATGTACCGTCTCATACGAGTTATACCGATAGCCATGTGGTTGATTATTAATAGTTAGCTTATAATCAGTGTGAACAAGTTCATTTTATGGTGTTTCTTAAATAAATGCAACATAATGGCACCCTGTGCAAAAAATATTTGCACAAGAAACTTCTTCCCTCTTCATTACATAAACCATAGACAGCAGTATTGCACTTTCAGAATCCGACGGCGCTGGTACGGCTCTGGAAGGGGACATAAACCTACGTATCACCACATAACTGGTAAAAAGAAGTCCAACGCAGTGGCTCACTATGTCAGTGCAAGGACAGACTGGCTTAATTATCGCAAAACTTGGGTGGGAAAGCGCTGCGAACTATACTGTACGGCCCTTACACCACCATCTAGGTATTCACTGGCCAAACTGAGACATTTCTCGAGGTTTAGTAAGAGTGGAGGGTTCTTGCAAACCTATGCATGGAACGGTAATTCTCTAGACTGGCTGCTGTTAATCTCTGACTAATGGAAATGGATGAATCAACACCATCGGCTGTCCTGACATCGTTGAGCAGGAGTACAGATTGCAGTATTCACCGTATCTCTCAGGAAAGAGACGCCAGCCGTACGTCATCCATGGTACTCCGCCAGCAGACTGTCATCTACAGCTGCTAGACAAAGTCTGCTGCCATCACGGCTGTCTAAAGACCGGACATTTCCAATTTCCTTTCAATCCGATGGTGCCCCAACCTGTTGCTCGCCAGTTGTCCGGCCATGCCTGAATATCCGGTTTCCCCGGCGATGAACAGATTGCAGAGGTCCGGTGCAATGACAACCACGCTCCTCGAATTACTACCTGTTTCGATATGTTAATGCAGCTGTGGATGCTGCGAAGATGAGAAACCTGCGCATCTCAAGAAGGGAACTGTTGATGCTTGCTCTCGATTTGTGTTACTTGTATCGATTAAAGTCTACGAGGAATGATTGAAGCGGATAACACCACACTTACAATGTGCTGGAAACGCATCGAGCACATCCTGTTGTCTTTAAGTGGTGTTGTTTTGTTGCGGTCTTCAGTCCCTTGATGCAGCGCTCAATGCTTGTCTATCCTGTGCAAGCCTCTTCAGCTCTAGAAAACTTCCGCACCCTACATCTCTACAATTTATAACCTTCCACATATCCCTGCAGTACCAAACTAGCGGTTTCTTGCTGCCTCAGGATGTGTGCTATCAATTGATCTCTTCCTTTAGAGAAGTTGTACCATACGTATCTTTTCCTCCCAATTCGATTCAGTACCTGCTCATTTGTTATTAGACTTTCTTCAGTGTTCTTCTATAGCACCACATTTGAAATTCTTCCGTTCTGTCTCTCTCTGAAATCTCTATTGTCCACATATTACCTCCGTACAAGGCTACACTCCAGACAAATATATGCAGAAAAGACTTCCCGACCACTAAAAACGATGTTAGATGTTAAGAAATTCCTCTGTTGTGCAAATGCTTTTTTCGTTACTTTTGCTGAAATGCAAATGACGTATGGCCATATATTTACGTCATTTAGATGTAAAAAAATCAGTCATACAATCTCGACGTAGTTGCAGTAACGATAATGTTCTGATACACACATCAAAAAAAGTTTTGTATCACCCCGGTTCCTAGAACTCCTGAAGATAGATCTCGGCTGTGGATATTGTATCACAGATACAGAACCTTTGACTATTCAGAGATGTCACTAAACCCGCCCTAAGATGTAAACAACCATGCATGAACAGGGCCTATGGGACAGAGGGAGTCCGACTCCCGATCATTCCAGTCATTCCACCAAGAAGGAGGTACGCTGCTCGTGTTGTCTGTAGTTCAACCATGCTTTAACCAGGAGTCTCGGAGTGAACCAAAGCGATGTTGTTCGGACATGGAGGAAATACAGAGAGACAGGAACTGTCGATGACACGGCTCGCTGAGACCGCCCAAGGGCTACTACTGCAGTGGATGACCGCTTCCTATGGATTATGGCTAGGAAGAACCCTGACAGCAACGCCACCATATTGAATCATGCTTTTCGTGCAGCCACAGGATGTCGTGTTACGACTGAAACCGTGCGCAATAGGCTGCATGATGCGCAACTTCACTCCTGATGTCCATGGCGAGGTCCATCTTTGCCACCACGACACCATGTAGCGCTGTACAGATGGGCCCAACAACATGCCGAATTGACCGCTCAGGAATGGCATCACGTTCTCATCACCGACGAGTGTCACATATGCCTTCAACCAGACAATCGTTGGAGACATCTTTGGAGACAGCGCGGTCAGGCTGAACGCCTTTGAAACACTGTCTAGCGAGTGTAACAAGGTGGAAGTTCCTTGCTGTTTCGGAGAGGCATTATGTGGGGCCGACGGACGCCACTGGTAGTCATGGAAGGCGCAGTAACGGCTGTACGATACGTGAATGCCATCTTCCGACCGATAGTGCAACCATACCGGCAGCATATTGGTGAGGAATTCGTCCTCATGGACGACAATTCGCGCCAACATCGTGCACTTCTTGTGAATGACTTGCTTCAGGATAACGACATAGGTCGACAAGAGTGGCCAGCATGTCCTCCAGATGTGAACCCTGTCGAACATGCCTGGGACAGATTGAAAAGGGCTGTTTATGGACGACGTGACCCACCAGCCACTCTTAGGGATCTAAATCTAATCGTCGTTGAGAAGTGGGACAATCTGGACCAACAGTGCCTTGACAAACTTGTGGATAGTATGCCGCTACGAATACAGGCATGCATTAATGCAAGAGGACGTGCTACTGGGTATTAGAGGTACCGGTGTGTACAGAAATCTGGACCACCACCTCTGAAGGTCTCGCTGTATGGTGGTACAACATACAATGTGAGGTTTTCATGAGCAATAAAAAGGGCGGAAATGATGTTTATGTTGATCTCTATTTCAATTTTCTGTACAGGTTCCGGAAATCTCCGAAACGAAATGATGTAAAACTTTTTTGATGTGTGTGTTTTCCTGACACTGTCGGTCTTTAGGTGATCTGCAATGGAAGGTAATTGCAGGCAACTTCACAAGCCAAGATCGCTAAAAAAGCACTCTTTTGGCTGGACGATTTCGACACAGCTATGCTGCCATCATCGGATCTTAAGCTTTAAAATTTTTAAATAATGTAAAATAAATTTAAAGCACGAGATCCGATGATGATAACATAGCTCCGTCGAAATTGCTCATCTAACAAGGTGCTATTTTAGCGATCTTATGAAGTTTCCTTTAATTATCATGATTACGTTTCTCCGAACGGCGCGTATTAGTAGTAGTAGTAGTAGTAGTAGTGGTATTGTTCCATTCTAGAATACATGACATCGGACTGTCTGCCGCATTCCTGTATTTGACACGGAGTGCGGTGACACGGGGATGGGAGTGTTTGGGCTGTCACTTGTCGTCGCAGGGCGTGTTGCGCAAGCGCAGGAGGACGTGGACCGGTCTCCCATCCGTAGTAGACACCTGTGCCGGCAGTAGGCAGCAGGCAGCTCGCAGCAGGTGCGCCAGAAATTGGCCGGACAGCCCGGGGCGATCCGGCCGCAACAGGTTCTGCAGCATGCAGCGTGCGGCGCTTAGCGGCTGCAGGCTGCAAGCGCTGCCTCGTGTGCCGTTACCGGTAATTCTCCTTCTACAGGCAGTGAGGTCCTGCAGCAGTGGACAGGCAGCCCGAGGGCACCAATATACATCCTCCGCAGAGGCATACCTTTGGCGTCTCATCATCACAAACCATTTTTATTGCTGAGCATCGTGATCCAATATGTCAAACGTCTCCATCCTAGGGGGTTACCACCTTCTCCTAGACCATGCCGCCACCATACATTTCTCAAGGACCGTGGAAATAAGATATATGAAATTAGGGCTCTTACGGACTCATATACAGGGCTATTACAAATGATTGAAGCGATTTCATAAATTCACTGTAGCTCCATTCATTGACATATGGTCACGACACACTACAGATACGTAGAAAAACTCATAAAGTTTTGTTCAGCTGAAGCCGCACTTTAGGTTTCTGCCGCCAGAGCGCTCGAGAGCGCAGTGAGACAAAATGGCGACAGGAGCCGAGAAAGCGTATGTCGTGCTTGAAATGCACTCACATCAGTCAGTCATAACAGTGCAACGACACTTCAGGACGAAGTTCAACAAAGATCCACCAACTGCTAACTCCATTCGGCGATGGTATGCGCAGTTTAAAGCTTCTGGATGCCTCTGTAAGGGGAAATCAACGGGTCGGCCTGCAGTGAGCGAAGAAACGGTTGAACGCGTGCGGGCAAGTTTCACGCGTAGCTCGCGGAAGTCGACGAATAAAGCAAGCAGGGAGCTAAACGTACCACAGGATGGTGCTCCACCGCACTTCCATCATGATGTTTGGCATTTCTTAAACAGGAGATTGGAAAACCGATGGATCGGTCGTGGTGGAGTTCATGATCAGCAATTCATGTCATGGCCTCCACGCTCTCCCGACTTAATCCCTTGCGATTTCTTTCTGTGGGGTTATGTGAAAGATTCAGTGTTTAAACCTCCTCTACCAAGAAACGTGCCAGAACTGCGAGTTCGCATCAACGATGCTTTCGACCTCATTGATGGGGACATGCTGCGCCGAGTGTGGGAGGAACTTGATTATCGGCTTGATGTCTGCCGAATCACTAAAGGGGCACATATCGAACACTTGCGAATGCCTAAAAAAACTTTTTGAGTTTTTGTATGTGTGTGCAAAGCATTGTGAAAATATCTCAAATAATAAAGTTATTGTAGAGCTGTGAAATCGCTTCAATCATTTGTAATAACCCTGTAGATAAAGGTTTTTGCATCGCATCATTTGTGAGTGCGGAAGGAGAGGGAATAACTACCAATATAGTAGTAAGGTATACATAAACATCCACCGTACGGTAGCTTGCCAAGTACACTACTGGCCATTAAAATTGCTACACCACGAAGATGACGTGCTACAGACGCGATATTTAACCGACAGGAAGAAGATGCTGTGATAAGCAAATGATTAGCATTTCAAAGCATTCACACAAGGTTGGCGCCATTGGTGACACCTACAACGTGCTGACATGAGGAAAGTTTACAACCGATTTCTCAGACACAAACAGCAGTTGACCGGCGTGGCCTGGTGAAACGTTGTTGTGATGCCTCGTCTAAGGAGGAGAAATGCATACCATCACGTTTCCGACTTTGATAAAGGTCGGATTGTAGCCTATCGCCATTGCGGTTTATTGTATCGCAAAATTTCTGCTCGCGTTGGTCCACATCCAATGACTGTTTGCAGAATATGGAATCGGTGGGTTCGGGAGGGTAATACGGAACGCCGTGCTGGATCCCAACGGCCTCATATCACTAGCAGTAGAGATGACAGGCATCTCATCCGCATGGCTGTAACGGATCGTACAGCCACGTCTCGATCCCTGAGTCAACAGATGGGGACGTTTGCAAGACAACAACCGTCTGCACGAACAGTTCGACGACGTTTGCAGCAGCTTGGACTATCAGCTCGGAGGCCATGGCTGCGGTTACCCTTGACGCTGCGATGGTGTGATCAACGACGAACCTGGGTGCACGAATGGCAAAACGTCATTTTTCGGACGAATCCAGGTTCTGTTTACTGCATCATGATGGTCACATCCATGTTTGGCGACATCGCGGTGAACGCACATTGGAAGCGTGTATTCGTCATCGCCATACTGTGGTATCACCCGGCGTGATGGTATAGGGTGCCATTGGTTACACGTCTCAGTCACCTCTTGTTCGCATTGACGGCACTTTGAACGGTGGAGGTTACATTTCAAATGTGTTACTACCCGTGGCTCTACCCTTCATTCGATTCCTGCAAAACCCTACATTTCAGCATGATAATGCGCGACCGCATGTTGCAGGTCCTGTACGGGTATTTCTGGATACAGAAAATTTTCGACTGCTGCCCTGGCCAGCACATTCTCCAGATCTCCCACCAATTGAAAACGTCTGGTCAATGGTTGGCCGAGCAACTGGCTCGTCACAATACGCCAGTCACTACTCTTAGGGAACTTTGGTGTCGTGTTGAAGCTGCATGGGCAGCTGTACCTGTACACGCCATCCAAGCTCTGTTTGACTCAATGCCCAGGCGTATCAAGGCCGTTATTAGGGCCAGAGGTGATTGTTCTGGGTACCGATTTCTCAGGATGTATGCACCCAAATTGTGTGAAAATGTAATCACATGTCAGTTCCAGTATAATATATTTGTCCAATGATTACCCGTTTATCACCTGCATTTCTTCTTGGTGTAGCAATTTTAATGGTCAGTAGTGTATGTATATAGGTGTAGATGTATAGGGGCTGGAAAAGCAAAAAAAGTGGAAAAACAGCGAGAAATGCATAACTCAATATAAATTAAGATTTTAGAAAAACCTGAAGGTTGCGTGTTGCATTTAATCAGTCGAACGATGATAATGATGATGATTTTTGGTCTGTGGGGCGCTCAGCTGCGCGGTTATCAGCACCCGTACAAATTCCCATCCTTTTCGCAGTCCAATCTCACCACTTTCATGAATGATGATGAAATGGAAGCAACACAAACACCCAGTCATCTCGAGGAAGATGAAAATCTCTGACCCTGTCGCGAATCGAACTCAGGACCACGTGCTCGGGAAGCGAGAACGAGACCGCGAAACCACGAGCTGCGGACTCAGCTGAACGAAGCCTGAGGAACATCGTCAGCAGGTTACAAGGGTCAGTCATACTCACAACAGTGTTCTAAGTAGTTGTGGCTGCATTGCGACGGAGCTAGGTGAATTCGAAATTGTCATTGAGTAGTGGGTGCTTCCGTAACCAAGGCAGTCGAAATGTTTAGTGTTTCAAGAGGCTCCTTACAAAGATTTATACCGCATACAAGGAAAGCAGAGCAACATCTTCAGCTAAATCACAACGCGGATGAATGTGCGTGATCGTGACAAACGGCCATTGAGGAGGACTGTCACGAAAATTGAGGACGAGAACTGCAAAAGTGACTGCAGAACTGAATGTCGCACTCACGACCTTTGTCAGCACCAAAACAATACGAAGGGATCTCCAGGACGACGGAATTTCAGGGTGGGCTGAAATTACAAAATAACACATCAGTGATGCAAAATCCCTTAACGGGAAAACCTGGTACTGAAGCCATAAATCCAAGGCTGCGGGGCAATGGCAGAAAGTCATTTGGTCAGCTGAGTCTGGTTTCACACTGTTTCCAAATTCTGGTCGAGTTTACGTACCAAGAAAGAAACATGGTTGTGGTTTGGTGATGATTTGGGAAACCTTATCCCGGTTTTCCATCGGTGACATGGTTACTCTAAAGGTCGCATTAATGGCCAGGATTATATGACGATTTGGGCTAATCGGGTCCATCCAATGGCACGAGATAGAATCGTCGTATCTTCACTGGCCGCCACACTTACTACCAGAACTTGCGACTATTTCGTAGGAAGAATGGATAAGACCACCTTGATAACCATACAGGACCCGTATTTATTCATACCGAGACTATTGGATGCTGTTATGAACACCAATGCGTTTTCTACACCGTATTAGCTATGAAAATTTATTTTGGTTTTGGTGCTTCCATATTTCCTGTAGATGCTAAAGAAGTAGACTGAAAATATTCTTGACCTGACGATCCATCTAATGGCTACTCTTCCCCTCGGTCTACTGCTTTCATTTCAAGGTTATTTTTGGCCAAATGGTTGAACGGAGCGAAAAACAAGAGGTTATAGAAATTACGCTACAGATTTTTTATTTTTGCCCGAAGAAGGGAAGTGTACAAACGAGGAATCAAACTGACAAGTGTGAGGTCTAGTTTTGCAAAGAAGGTTTAATTACTTGAAATAATCTGGTAATAAAGAGAATTTTATTAGCCACTTGACGGAAAACTTGTGTCCGAATTTTCATACCAATACGAAATGTGGGATATGGACAAATGAGTAATCAAATTCACCAGTGCGAGGGCTAGTTTGGAAAAAAGGATTTAACTTATTGAAAGTAATCAGAATAATTAACAAAAAATTAATTACTGATTTAAGGAAAAATTAAAATATTTGACGAACTACGGCTGCTAGGTATGTACGAGGGTTATTCGGAAAGTAAGGAAAGATAGGTCGCGAAATGGAAAATAAAGTAAAAATCTGATCAATCTTTGCACAGATGCGTTGGGTACTGTGTCTAGTACGCCCGTCGATCACATCATGTCGCTCTTTTCAATTCTGAGCTCACAGTGAGAACGTAAGCATGGCTAGAAATTTAAGGAAAAATTAAAATATTTGACGAACTCGGCTGCTAGGTATGTACGAGGGTTATTCGGAAAGTAAGGAAAGATAGGTCGCGAAATGGAAAATAAAGTAAAAATCTGATCAATCTTTGCACAGATGCGTTGGGTACTGTGTCTAGTACGCCCGTCGATCACATCATGTCGCTCTTTTCAGTTCTGAGCTCACAGTGAGAACGTAAGCATGGCTAGAAATTAGCGTCTCCCGCCAAGTATGAGGGCCTGGCAAAAGATATCGCCTGAAGCCATGCAATCCACATAACATAACTGTCATGCGGTTCGTTCTACACGACAATTCTCAGGCGCACTCTGCAGGGCCAATGAAGATGATCCTGCAACGCTTTCGATAGGACGTGTTTGATCACCCACAATACAGCCCGTAATTGGCTACCCCCGAGGTTCATCTCTGCTCAGATGAACCGCTGGCTACGAAGACAATATTTTGATACAGACAACGAGCTGGAGTCCAGAGTAGAAAATTGTCGAAAAGTACTGGCGGCTGTCTTCTATAACGAGGGAATTGAAAAGTTGGTACAACGCTACGACAGATGTCTAAGTCTGAGAGGCGACTTTGTAGAGAAGTAGCTGGAAGGCGTAGCTAACCGTTGGAAATAAAACAGTTTTGATTTTCACTGTGGTTTCCGCTTTCACGACCTATCGTTCCTTACTTTCTGAATAGCCCTCGCAAATAAAGTATCAGGAATTTTATCTCCTCAGCGCCCATCAGTTTATCGCTGAAAATTCTACTATGGTGTAAAAAAAAGAATAATGGCGATTTCCAAACCAAAGTGAAACTTCACTGATTTCTCTTGTTTTCTATACTCTTAATAATAATAGAACACAAAACGATATTTTGATATTTATATTTCATGATTTACCAACAAAAGTAGAAAATAAAAAGATTTCTGAAAAAAAGCCTATCAAATGTTTTTGAAATGATTTGTCTAAAACTAATAAATAAAACAGATTAGAGAAATACTAACGCACCACATTTGCTGTATATGATTGCGAGTATAATTTAAAGGTGCATCAAGTATTTATGTAATCTACTGTATTTTTTTTTCTAGACAAGTAATTTCACAAAACATTTGACCGCCTTTATATTTTTCAAAAAAATTTTCTGGGTTTTCTCCATCTCTTCTCATAATATGGCCAAAGAACTAGAGAATTTCTTGGTTGACACGAGAAGAAAGACGCTTGTTGATATTTAGTTGACCAGTAATCGACACATTAGTTCTACTTTCAGTCCATTTTACGCGCAGCATCCTACGCCAGCACCAAAGCTCAGATGGCTCAATATGCCGCTTGCCTTTGGCCTTGTGGGTCCATGTTTCTCTACTGTAAAACAAGGTGAGAAACTTGGATGTTCCAACAATCGGGATCTTTTTACTGTTCGTTTTTTCTCTGATCTGCAATGTCTTGGTGAGTTTCTTCAAGGTCACTCGTCCTACCTTGGTCCACCTTCTTATCTTATCTAGACAACATACGATGTCACAGACTGTTGACCCAAGACAGATGAAGGATGCAATGTTTCCAATTTCTTTGACCAATCTGCGAGCTGGACCTGTATTTCTCGATGAGTTATCACGAGTTCGGACTCGCTAAGATCGATGTCTACTCCACTTGATACACTAAAGTCATTTACTTTTGTTTGTAGCTCAGGAAGTACATCTTCCTTACTGGCTGAAAGCACGATGGCATCGGCAATTTGTAAATGGTTCAAATGGCTCTGAGCACTATGGGACTTAACATCTGAGGTCATCAGTCCCCTAGAACTTATAACTACTTAAAACAAACTAACCTAAGGACATCACACACATCCATGCCCGAGGTAGGATTCGAACCTGCGACCGTAGCGGTCGCACGGTTTCAGACTGAAGCGCCTAGAACCGCTCGGCCACAACGACAGGCGGCAAGCTGTAAGTTGTTATTAGTTCTTCCACTAATTGAGATTCCCTTACACTGACCACCATGAGACTTTCAATGAGGTATTCGCCATAGATGGTGCACAGTTGGGTGTATAGGACACAGTCCTGTTACACATCTATAGGTGCTCTGAAGAAATCGCACGTACCAGCACGTCCATTCACAGCTGCGAGGTGAGTATTATATAGACTTCTGATCAGTGCAATGAAGTGTGGTGGGACAGCGAACTCAGCAAGCACCTGCCACATTTTTTCCCAGACAACAGAGGCAAAGGCTTTCCCGTAGTGGTTAATTACCTTGCCTTGAGCTTATCATAAGCACTATTGAGTTATTCACAAGTACCTCCGGGGTTTTAGATGACTGCGCAAAAAGTACAAGACACCTACAAAAAATGACACACATTAGTGGATAGAGCATCTCGTGAAGGTTGGCTACGTAATACGTGCGTTGGCATCGTTGCAATAGGGGGTAACTGCGTCAGAAGATAAGGACAAGTCATTCACTCGCATCGAATCAGTCAGCGCCTGCAAACAGGCAACCCAATGAACATATTTCCAAAGTGGACTGCTCTGCGCCTTCCCAGGCAACTGGAGCTAACAACTTAAATGGAAATGAGCGTTTGGCGTCAGTGGCCGGGAGGCCCCTCGCGGGGCAGGTCCGGCCGCCATATCGCAGGTCTTATTACAGTCGGCGCCACATTGGGCGACCTGCACGCCGGATGGGGATGAAATGATGATGAACACAGCACAACACCCAGTCCCTGAGCGGAGAAAATCTCCGACCCAGCCGGGAATCGAACCCGGGCCCAGAGGACGGCAATCCGTCACGCTGACCACTCAGCTACTGGGGCGGACAACAACTTAAATGACATGTTGTGGTTCGCCTAGTCATAAACGGTGCCTCTCCTTACTGAGCACCTGTAATGTGAGTCAAAATTTCGAGAGATGCTAACCAACTGAGATGTGTGTCTGTTTTCTGTATATCTATTAGTTTTCGCTCAGTCGCCTACTGAACCACCAAAGGTGCTTATGCCTTTAGTAAGAGACGTGAAAAAGTGAAATCTAAGTAAGGCTGTAAATGAGAAACCAGCGAACAACTTCCACTCCTAAGTTTACGTACACAAATGACGTTCTTCAGACCTTTCCATACAAGCACTTTCTCTGGAAACAGCTCTTTCCGGTCTGTTTCGAGTAAAATGCGTTTTTTGGCAGACCGATGAGGACAAGTGGAACCTTACATTCCAGGAGGCTTTTGTAAAATGAAGAAACCGAACTACTACAGAATTTTGACCGAGACACGGTAAAAGTTGTTACGGTTGAAAGAGCTCTCAAACTAAACTTTTTTTCTTAAAATATATATATATATATATTACGCCCCTTCGGTGGTATTAAAAACTATTCCCAAAGCCAGAGCTGACGATGTGATCAACTCTTAAGGAAAAAACAAGAAAGTTTTTAGGTTAATGTGAGTGTTTTTTTATGTTGCACTAAGGAGAAACATTTCCTAACACTTTTATCTTTCAATAAACTTTATTTGCAATTTTAACGCATAAAAAATCATTTAAAATTTTCACATTATTTTGTTTCGGTTGTTGGTTAAGAGGGGTTCAGAATACTACCCACCTTGCTCTAAGCCCAGTCATGCCCACCTTCCCCCGCTTTGAATAGCTGGAAGTACATATGCATCTGGGAGCGACCGGCATGCTTCGCTAATTCTGTTTTTCGTATCATTTCGCACTGTAGCACACTGTTAATACGTAATGTCTTCGACGCTTCCTCAAAGAAAACAAGCAGGTGGAGTTAAATCTGGTAACAGTAATGACGAAGACATTGGACATAATCTACCAATCAACCCACCCACAAAATATCGATATATTTTACGTCTATCACCGAGGAAGAATATGAGGGATACTCATGCTGTTGTGACTACATACACAACCGAGTTGCTAGCGAATTTTTTCTGTCAATTCTGTCAGTGTGCGCTGGAAAATCAGTTACCATTGAACTTTTAATCAATAAAATAAGATTCGATAACAATATTATGTGTGTGTACACACCAGCTATTTATGCTCTAGACATGTTATCTGTCTTATTGAGGGTATCGATGGGGTTTTTTATTCTGACCATTAGTGACCACTGTGTATGTTTATTGCAACATTAGATATGAAACTGGCTTCATCAATCCACAGTGTAGGAATTGAGGAACCAAGATTTTGATTTAAAAACGAGATACAGAAGGCGATTCTTACCTGAAAAGCAACCTTCTCTTAACGCATGATGAACATTTTGTGACGCGAAGGTATCACGTAGATTTTAACATGCAGTACCAGTACCAGTACCTGTGATATTATTCGTGTAGCAAGATTTGGGTCGAGATTTGTTGCAGCAAGAATACCTACACTTTTATCTGTTCTAACTCGATTTATGACTTCTTTGCTGCGGATGTGTGTCGATTGCTCCTGGTCGCTATTGCTATTACGTGCCTCCAAAAGCTGAAAAACAAGTCGTGATCGGCTTAGACGGTATCAATACTTTTCTTCGTTAATGCGTTCTGCTCGTACGTTATTCTACGACATTCTGCAATTACCGTAAGCGTATCAAATGTCTCTGCGATATAGTACGGTATTACTGAACCAGTAACACCAACAAACTGAAGGCTTCGACAATGTACCGCTAAAATGCGTCTTCTGGACGCGAGTAATGACACAAGCAGTGAGGGAAAGCAAGTTACGCTATCTAACGTCAACAGCTCCCGATCCAGCTGAGTGGTGTGGGTTGGCGTGGCCAGCTGCCAGGCGGGGCTTCCGGATTTGATTTAATGTCGTGTGGCTCAACAGTCGGGTGCACCAGGTGCAAGTTTTCAATTGGACCCTACTTCAGCTACTTGCCTGTCCCTGATCTTCCCTATTTATCCAATCTGGGAAAGGGAAGTTACAGATTAACGTCAAATTCGAGCCACGTATCGTTGCTTTCGACTCCTCGCATGATTGAGAGGTGGAGGCTACAATAAAGGCAGACTGAAAATTTCCAGGGTCTCATCAAGATTCGATCCCACTATTTGTTACCATATTACGAAGTCCGATAGCTTGTAAACGATATCACGGAAATGGCAATAAAGACAAGAGGGAAAAAACTTTTCAAACGAAAAATATTCAATTTCTAACAATTCGCACTCTCGCTGACATACTCGTTTTGTTAGATTCAGCAACTACAATGATTAGCCAAAACATTATGACCCCCTCCTTAATAGCTTCTTTGTCCATCTTTGGAACGAAATACATCACTGGTTCTGCGTATTTGAGATCCAACAGTTTGTTGGTAGGTTTGTGGTGGTATGCGGCATTAGATGTCTACGCTTCGGTTATCCAACTCGCGTAAATAATGGACCGCCGATTTGGATACGCGTTGATGGCGCCTGATAGCGATCCCGATAGGTCCCATAGGATTTACATCAGGAGAATCTAAGAGCCGAGATATCAATGTGAGCTCACTATAATGCTCCTCAAGCCACTGTAGCACGGTTCTGGCTCCGAGCCTTGAACAGTTATGGTGCTGAAAGATAACATCGCCGTCGGGGAGGCATCAAGCATGAAGGATGCAGATGGTTCGCATCTGTCAGCGTGTCTATAGTCATTACGACAGGTCCCGTGCGACCGCACCAGCATGTGTCTTATAGCATAATACTGTTTCCATTCTCCCACCAGGCCGCATCTGTGACGCGTTGCACGTTTCGTACCGCTGTTCACCTCGATGATGGTGTTTGTGGCCACGACCATAGACCTATTGTAGCAAAAACGTGATTCACCTGAAGATCACACTCATTCCCAGTTATCGACGGTCGAATTCCGACGGTCCCGTGCCCCGTAATTGACGATGTCGTTGGGTCAACATGTGACCACGTAGAGGTGGTCTGCTGTGGAGCTCCATGTTCAACAATGTGCAACGAACGGTGTGCTCCGAAACACTTGTGCGTGCACCAGCCTTGTGCTTTTGTTGCAGAGATGCCACAGATCTCCATCTATCCTACTTGACAGAACAGACAAGCCTCCGAACCACACATTCTGTGAAGAGTCGTTGACGTCCTACCATTCAGCGTCTAGTGGTAATTTCACTGTCCTTCTACCTCTTTCCGTAAATGCTCACGACAGTGGCACGTGAAGGTTCTACCAGCTTCGTCGTTTTAGAGATACTCGTTCACAGGCTCTTGGTAAGAACGATCTGCACTTTACCAGAGTCGATTGTTTCAGTGGGTCTCCCCATTTGCAGCCCATGTCTTCGCTAGGGTGATCCTCCGTCCGTGTCCGCCCCGTTTACATACTTTTGTTACCGCGCCTTGTGCCCACAGCACCGCCGGGCGACATCCAACGTCACGGTGGGCAGTGCTCATAACATTTTGGCTTATCGGTGCAGATTAAACTGTAATTTCTCCCTGTTTTGTGGAAAGCGTTTTCAGTATTTGCTTTCCTTATAAATAAGTGCAATATGAGTAAAGGGTGTTTGCTTGTTATGATGACACTGTTGAATCCAGCATTAAGAGTAGTTCTTGCTATTTGCTTCCTCTATCTTACTCATTTTTTTTATTGTAGTTCTTTTTGCAAGTGATTCCGAGTTGTTTTGGAGGGTTGTGCCTTTACATATGCGGGCAGTGTTTTGTCAGGTAAATTTACGTATTTGTTGTGGTGTGTGCCAGACCGCGCAACTTGTGGCTTTCGCCATTATATTCCGGCGCCAACCAATCATAGCGAAGCTGCTCGCTCACTGTTGGTGCAAAGCACGCTACTGACAGAAAGTTTAATTTGGCACTCTGAACTACGTAAACTGTGTTTACATTCAATAATATGTCATGTTACGGCATTTTCATTTCCAAATGCGAGTTCATTTAGCTCTTTCAGTTATAACTGAAAAAAATTGTACCCCTTCCCTTAATTATTTATGATTTTTTACGGGAGTTTTCGTGTTGAATGTTCTTTGATTTTTGTTGCCAAACTCTAATGTGAAGTTTGGAAGTAAGGAGGGTTCTTTTGGATTTAAATAATCGAAGATCACGGTCGAAATGAGGCAAAGTAGAGCTCTGAGAGACATTTTCTTCTCAGTTTCCACTTCGCAGTCGCATCAGATTAGATTAGATTAGTACTTGTTCCATAGATCATGAATACGACATTTCGTAATGATGTGGAACGTGCCAGGTTAATAAAAAGTGTCTATACAAGATATTACATTACATAAAATATTACATGACACTTAATATTTCTAATAATCATCTTGTGGTGCAGTTCTTCTTGTTGTCTCCGTGTTTACTAAGAAAATGGGATGAGAAGTTCCGCCTTATGCAAGAACCTTTTCTTTTTTTCCTTTTGTGAAACAAAAGAAAAAAAGGTGTCTTGCATAAGGTGGAACTTCTCATCCCATTCCCAATATTTTTAATTTTTTTTTGGGGGGGGGGGGGGGGTTGGGGAAATTACCCACTTACTATATCCAAAAATTCATCTAAAGAGTAGGAGTTGCCATTAAGAAATTCTTTTAATTTCCTTTTAAATGCTATATGGCTGTCTGTCAGACTTTTGATGCTATTAAGTAAGCGACCAAAGACTTTCGTGGTAGCATAATTTACCCCCTTCTGAGCCAAAGTTAGATTTAACCTTGAGTAGTGAAGATCATCCTTTCTCCTAGTGCTGTAGCCATGTACACTGCTATTACTTTTGAATTAGTTCGGATTGTTAATAACAAATTTCATAAGCTTATATATATATATATATATATATATATATATATATATATATATATATATATATATATATTGTGAGGCTACCGTGAAGATCTCTAGCTCTTTAAATAAGTGTCTGCAGGATGATCTTGGATGAGCTTCAGCAATTATTCTGATTACACGCTTTTGTGCAATGAACACTCTTTTACTCAATGATGAGTAACCCCAGAATATGATGCCATACGAAAGCAGAGAATGAAAATGGGCGTGGTAAGCTAATTTACTCAGATGTATATCGCCAAAATTTGCAATGACCCTAATAGCATAAGTAGCTGAACTCAAACGTTTCAGCAGGTCCTCACTGTGTTTTTTCCAGTTCAACCCTTCATCAATGCATACACCTAGAAATTTTGAATATTCTACCTTAGCTACCGATTTCTCATCGAAGTCTATATTTATCAATGGTTTCATTCCATTTACTGTGTGGAACTGTATATACTGTATTTTGACTAAAGTTCAGTCTTGATCGCACCGTTTATGTTTCAATGATATAGGTAACCGGTTTCGGTTTTTTTTACATAACCATCATCAGACCCATGGCTCCCTTAGGATGGTAGGCGGAGCTCTCCACAGCTGCTGATCGAAGTCTATATTTATCAATGGTTTCATTCCATTTACTGTGTGGAACTGTATATACTGTATTTTGACTAAAGTTCAGTCTTGATCGCACCATTTATGTTTCAATGATATAGGTAACCGGTTTCGGTTTTTTTTACATAACCATCATCAGACCCATGGCTCCCTTAGGATGGTAGGCGGAGCTCTTCTCAGCTGCTACGTAGCCATCAGCCATGGGTCTGATGATGGTTATGTAAAAATAACCGAAACCGGTTACCTATATCATTGAAACATAAATGGTGTGATCAAGACTGAACTTTAGTCAAAATATAATAATCTATTGATCACTGTATTCCAAAAATGTTTACCAAAATTGTATATACTGTGTTTTAATAATCTATTGATCACTGTATTCCAAAAATGTTTACCAAAATTGTATATACTGTGTTTTGTCAAAGTTTAATGACAGCCCATTTGCAGAGAACCACTTAATGATTTTCTGAAAAACATCGTTTACAATTTCACGAGTTAATTCTTGTCTGTTGGGTGTGATAGCTATACTTGTATCATCGGCAAAAAGTACCAGCTTTGCATCTTCGTGAATATAGAACAGTAGACTTAGCCACTTTAGAAGGATGGAAATATCGATGATGGAAGTGTTACTGAAGCGATACTCGATGACTGGTTCACGTCCCAAGTCACCGAATTCTACTGAGCGACCTATTCCGCTGTTACGGTCTCCCTACTGACACCGAATTCTCATCGCCTGCTTTGATACTGGCGGGTCTGAAAACTTTTGATCAGCTAGTCTGCAAGTAATTACCAGCGTGCCTTCAGCGCCGCTGAGCGTTTCAACGGCGAGCACTGGGCAGCCGCCGGTGCAACCCCGCCGGCCGGCCTCCGGCGCTAGCTGTCCGCCCGCCGCAGAGCATATAGGCACAGTGGTGGCGGCGGTGCGCGCTCACTCACGGCAAACACACGGCCCGGCCGCTCTGTTTACTGGGCCGGCAGGCTCTTACGCAAGAGGCGACGCAGCAGCGCAGGAAGCCGCGTCCCGCCGCATGCATGCATACCGCGACAGAGCGCCGCCGCCCTTGCATAGCGATCTCGGGCCAACACGTGCTCTCTGCCTCCTCTCTCCTCCGTCCATATTCCCGTCACATGTGCATCACACACGTGAAATTTTAATAGATATTACCACCTGTCCACTCACGATCAGTACTTTTCTTTTTTCTTCAGAAACGTCCTCATCAAATGTTTCAAAAAAATGGCTCTGAGCACTATGGGACTTAACATCTATGGTCATCAGTTCCCTAGAACTTAGAACTACTTAAACCTAACTAACCTAAGGACATCACACAACACCCAGCCATTACGAGGCAGAGAAAATCCCTGACCCCGCCGGGAATCGAACCCGGGCGTGGGAAGCGAGAACGCTACCGCACGACCACGAGATGCGGGCATCAAATATTTGCTTCTTTTCTTATATTACTGTTTAGTTCTTTCAAAAAACACCAGAGCGAATGGATTCCTAGAACCAATATGCCATGAGTGTGTAACATATAGCTATGTTACAAAAACAGCTACAATCAGTTATTTAATGACGTTCTCGTTTAACACATTTTATTCTTCCCTGTTATTCGCCATTTCGAACTATTATTCTTCATCAGGTGACCGTATTACAGGACGGACTTTCGATCAGATGTTTGGTGTTTAGCCCCTGAGGTGACATATACCGAAAGTTTTTAGTTGATAAATCTTGAGAAAAGAAATGAAGATAAATAAATATTGGAAATTTCATAATATCTCTATCTGACGAGTATTTACAGTGAATGTATCGTGATTGCTTTCAAGGCTTACATTTTCATTATTTTCAGTATAACTGCCACGCGGAGTGGCCGCCGGGCTAGAGGCGCCATGTCACTGAATGCGCGGCCCCTCCCGTCGGAGGTTCGAGTACTCCCTCGGGCATAGGTGTGTGTGTGTGTTGTTCCTAGCGCAGGTTAGTTTAAGTTAATTTAAGTAGTGTGTAAGCCTAGGGACCGATGACCTCTGCAGTTTGGTCCCTTAAGGACTCACGCACATTTGAATCAGTATAACTCGCAATAATATCATGATAAACGTATCCCAGCGCTATAAACACTATACTGAAATAACGGAGTAAAAGGTTGGTCACCATTAGAACTTTCATATCGAATAATCTGATTTCACATTTACTTCACGTGTTCTGCTTGCACTGAAAGTTTATAAAGACCTTGCATGCAACTATATACGTTAGGTATCACAGACGAGCTGAAATATATGACATTAACATCGATATGTTTTCGGGAGTTACAAATAAATAATACAATGTGCAGCAGAGAATAATTAAGCATAGAGTCTCTCTAAAAATACACAAAAGATAATGTTTTTTATCATAATAGCTCTAACACTTAACAAATGTTCCATACATAATTTAGCAGTAACAAGTGAGACATACATTTGTCTTAGCAGCTGATAGAATTTATATGTCTCCTTTGAGAGAGTAATTCCCGGCGGGGTCAGGGATTTTCTCTGCCTCGTGATGACTGGGTGTTGTGTGATGTCCTTAGGTTAGTTAGGTTTAAGTAGTTCTAAGTTCTAGGGGACTGATGACCATAGATGTTTAGTCCCATAGTGCTCAGAGCCATTTGAGAGAGTAGCTCTCAGCAGTTTTCTTTTTCCCTGAGGAAAAGCGTTGTTAGCTACTTTAATTTGTTCATCGAGAATATTGTGAGGTGATACGCTCTTATTTCTAAATATTTCAGTTTCTTCAAAGATATTCGTAATATTGGCCTTGTCTGCGCAGTGAAAGCTATGTGGGCTTATATACCCCTATGTTTTGTACAGAATTTTCATCTTCAGCAATGCGTGCAGAAAAGGTCAAGTTGCTTAAATTCTTTAGCCAGATTGCATTGCGATGGTATCTCAAAGCTTCTTCCTCTTTGTCCAATGTACATATTCCTCTGTATGAACCAGATTTTATGTGGAGATGGGTGGAAGTCCCTGTATTATGAACAGTTTGAAGTTGCAGCTTATAGCTTGTAAATAAGCATATTCTGATATTTGTACGATCGAAGAGCCAGGCTATCTTATACGACAGGCTTCCTACAAAAATATATCGATTTCTGACCGCGTGTGTGGGCTCGTACTGCGGCTATTGTGCACGCCAGAGACGGTTTCCAGAATCTGGAGGAAGCTGCTGGAGGCCAGCTAGAGGTTGTACACTGATAAGCCAAAGCATTATGACCACCTGCTTAATACGTTGTTTGTCAGTCTGTGTAACGAAATACATCACTGATTTTGCGTATCAGAGATCAGACACGTAGTTGGTAGCATTGTGGAAGTATGCGGCATTAGATGTCTATTCACAGGTCATGTAAAAAAAAAAAAAAAAAAAAAAAAAAAAAAAGGGTCAAATGGCTCTGAGCACTATGGGACTTAACTTCTGAGGTCATCAGTCCCCTAGAACTTATAACTACTCAAACCTAACTAACCTAAGGACATCACACACATCCATGCCCGAGGCAGAATTCGAACCTGCGACCGTAGCGGTCCCGCGGTTGCAGAGTGTAGCGCCAAGAACCGCTCGGCCAGACGGGCCGGCGCACAGGTCATGTAATTCGCGTAAACAACGGACCGCTGATTTGCCTACACGGTGATGGCGCCAGTCAGCGACCCAGATGGGTTCCATAGGATTTACATCACGCGAATTTGGTCGCCGAGACATCAAGATGAGTTCGCTATAACGCTCCTGAAATCACTTTAGCCCGGTTATGGCTCGGAGACAGGGACAATTATACTGCTGAAAGATGACATCTCCGTCGGGGAAGATATGAAGCATGAAGGGATGCAGATGACCCGCTGCTTTCAATACGTCGTAGATTATTGCCACTGGTCCCGTGCAAGCACAGGAGAATGTCCTCCATACCATAATACTGCTCCCTCCAGCCTGCGTCCATGGCACGCTACACGTTTCGCCGTTCACCTCGATGACGGAATTTGTGGAGATGACCATCGACATAGCGTAGCAAAAATGTGATTCACCCGAAGAGCCAATACGTTTCCAGTGATTGACCGTCAAATCCCAATGGTCCCGTGCCCACTGCAATCGTAATTCACGATGTCGTTCGGTAAACATGTAACCACGTAGGGGTGGTCTGTTGCACAGCTCCATGTTCAACAATGTACAGCGAGCGCTGTGCTCCGGAACACTTGTTGCGTAATTGGTTTCAAGCATCGCTCAGCGCTGAGATTGCATGGATTGTATTGCCACGGCCATGAGTGCGATTTCGCTCGGTGCCATGGAGGCTTCGAGGGCGGACAAAAGTAATATTTCAAATTGTCGCTTCTTTTGACCTTGCAATAGCTATCGTTTCTTTTTTCGTGCTAGTCTCTCAAATATTGTGTATAGCAGTAATATTAAACATACATTTTTAGATTATCCACATCTACATGGAAACAACTTCTTCTTTGTAATTTAACATTTTTAGACAGTATAACTGTTCAATCACATTTACACGGTTGATCATATTTAAATTCGGTAAAAGGTTTATATCCTGTTCTGAGGCTGCTTTTGGAACTGTTAAGTGCGTTTATTTGTGCCTCGGTAACAGTCTACCGACGCCTTCCTAGTATAGCTAGCTGGCTAGTGGGGCTGACAAATGGTTCAAATGGCCCTGAGCACTATGGGACTCAACTGCCGTGGTCATAAGTCCCCTAGAACTTAGAACTACTTAAACCTAACAAACCTAAGGACAGCACACAACACCCAGCCATCACGAGGCAGAGAAAATCCCTGACCCCGCCGGGAATCGAACCCGGGAACCCGGGCGTGGGAAGCGAGAACGCTACCGCACGACCACGAGATGCGGGCGGCTGACAAATATTGCGGTTGATCCTTCAAGGAATCGATACCCTAAACACATTGTCAACGACATAACAGAATTATATAGCAATTCGAAAATAGTGAATGAACTGTCGAAATGAAGTGGTAAACAAATAATGACGCATCAAGATGTCCTAGAGGGATTGAACCCTTCATTTTTTCATCATACATCTAGGAGAAAAGGTGACAGTAGAACCACATTACAGATACCTATTTTTGCTGGCGACCTTTTAGTTGAAGACGATACAAAAAATAGGGTTCAGTTATCTATTCATAAACTAAATCAGAATTACTCTGACTAAAAATCTCAAAAAATAAAAGGTAATGGGATCCTTAGGAAAATGCCCACTAAATCACAAATAAACATTAATGATAACCCAATGGAAAAAGTAGCTCAAGTAGCTCATTTCAGCTATTTAGGTGGAGATGTCACTTGTGGCGATGACGGCAATAAACAGATAAAACTAAACAGGTTCCATGCTGTACGTGGAAAAATGAAACGCAGTTTGAGAGGTGAAACAAGAATAGAAAATCAATTCAAATTTTATAAAGTTATGGCTGCATCGGTACTGATTTATAAAGGCGAAACATGAGTAATGACCTAAAGGGCAGAAGCCACATAGAAGCAATAAAGATGAAGTTCCTTAGACCAGTCAAAGGACTGAAACGATAAGAAACAAAGTACTCAGAACAGAGCTTTTGTTAGTATTAATAAAAAAATGAAAGGTGGCAGAATGAAGTGGAAGGAGAGTTTACATAGAATGAGAATAAGCGGAATGCCATAGAAGTTTGTAGTCACAAGCCAGTAGGCCTAGAAAGATATGGGAATGATGGGAGCCAGAACGTGTCATATGACCTAAAATCCCTCTAAAGGGAAGAAAATGAAGAAAATCTGCTCACATTAAAACTGACATGTTTCCGGAGAGCAAGCTTCCATCTTCAGAGATACATCATCGCGAGAATCAGAATGCCTCATCTAATAAAAGCTAAAAATCTGTTAATGAGTAATAGATAAGTAATAAAATTTCAGAGTTAGTCGTCTTCGTTTACTTCCATTACAGTATTGAGTCGACCGCTATCATCAATTTGGCCATACAGTTTCCGGAACTGTGAGGCGTCCTTAGTCAATACTGCACGTCATTCGAGTTTCTGTCACGGTGGTGAGTAGTTTGTCTTCCTGACTGTCCAATATACCGGGATCAAATGTTCATACCACAAGCGTACATATTTAGTTCAAGTTATCCATCTTACATTCACATTTACTATCCATTTTATAGCTTCTACCTGATGACGTACTCGTGTTTTGGTTTTTGTAAAGGTGCCTGTGTGTAAATAAGGTAGCTTGTTCTTCCAAATCCCGTCAGTTTTAATGTGGTTAACACATTAAGTTAGGTTGAGCCGAATTATTCATTTAAAATGCATTTTAAGAATTTATAAATCGCAGTCATGTTCAGCTCTCGTAAGACATCAGTATGTTTCAATAGGATCAGTATATCATTAAATGACTGTAAAGTTCATTCAGGTACGTAATTAGTGTATTAGATAAATTTTTCGGTCTAGAGCAAAACAATTTTTTTAGTTACATGCAAGCAATAAAGCAGCGAGTATTATTGCAGTGGAGAATGACTACCTGCACTGTACTAACTGCATGAGGTCCAATTGATTCAATAAAAGTAAGGAAGGTTGGGCTTAAACGTCCTGTCGGCATCAACACCATTGGGAATTGAGCGATAGCTATGCTTGGATAAGGATAAGCGAGGGAATCGGTGCTGGCATGCTATAGTAACAATCCCAGCATTGCTGTGCAGTGATTAGGGAAACCACAGAATATCCAGTACAGGAGCGTCAGAGGGAGACTTCAGCCTCGTTCTTCACGGACACGATTCCAGTGTCTCAACAGTTTCGCCATCTCGCTCCGTGTACCAAGCCAAACCTCAGTACTGGTATGGTGGACAACCTGCCAAAGTGGCCTGTAGTTTATTATCAGTGCCGAACTTTCGTCTAAGTCGCTACATAGCCTGAAATGTCAACAGGTTTTCCAGAACTTCATGGTATTGCTTTGGAACCAGTTACTGCGTATTTTGTCAGTATCCTTAGGAAATCAACTATTCAATAATTTCGTACGACTGGTGCATCATGTCAGGTAAGGGAGATCCCACATCACCAAAACTGTTCTCGGTATTCATGGAGGATATATGTACACTCTTAAATTGTCAAAATGAAGAAGGAATTCATGCTACTGCAACATATTTGAACAGTCTTCACATTGCTGATGGCTTTGTAGCGTTTGTCTCTAGTGCAGATGAATTTCAACAACGAATGTACCTGTATACTCCTACCAGAATAAAATTGAAAGCAGGCCTGAAAATCAGTTATAATTTTTAAGACGTCGTGTCTCCTGAACAATGGGACGTATAGTGATATAATATTACAGGTACATTTGGTGTTATGTGGGGGTATTGTCTGCCTAGTGTGCTGCGAATGGCGTTAGTAGTAACGAAGTATTAAATTAAAACGTCATACCTGACATACTGTAAGAACGGCGAAAATTTAGTAACATTTTTCCTGTCATCATTTTGTTTGTTTGTTTGCTTGTTTGTGTGTGTGTGTGTGTGTGTGTGTTTTGTGTGTGTGTGTGTGTGTGTGTGTGTGTGTGTGTGTGTGTTCGCGCGCGTGCGTGTGGATGGGGCGGGGGGTCAGTATGTCAGCGAGAAGAAAGTTTTTTGGAAATCGTTATGTGCTTTCCTCAAGTACTGAATGAAAATAGTCTGGATAATTTACGCGACGTGAGCTGAACTACATAGCTTCTGTTGTAACTCTTGTCTTACCGTGGTAAACATTTAACATAAACTAGTACCCTTTAATAAGCAGATTATGACAGCATTTTAAATTTTTAAATTAGATTAATTATATGAAACATTGGAAATCAAATTTTTGTGGCTCGTGGAAGCCGTCAGAGAGGAATCTGCAAGTGGATATTGTGTGACTATGCACCAGATTGGTCCTTTAGTATCTATACTACATATTCCCAGCTTGTGTTATCACACTGAGGCATGAACTTTTAATACGAAAACCATTCCACAAGTGAGGTTTCTCAGTAAGCATTAGAAATTTGAATCTTGGACATTACTAGGCTAGACTGGAAAACAAATAAGTGGATCTCCGGATAGAATGGAATGGAAGACGCATTTATGACCGCAATGAAAATGAAATGGCGGTAGGCAGAGCATGAATCTGGGAAATGGATGCTCGATAAAATAAGAAATTGAACTGTTGAGCTCCAAAAGGTAAGAAAAGATCGAGCTGTCGACGGAATGGAAAGTGGGTAAGTTACATTACAAAACATGCAGAGCAGTGTGGCGGCGTGAAGCTGCGGTGTGTAATAAAATCTAGAGGCGATTCTTATCCACCAATGGTTGCCTAATAGCAGATGATTGCGAATATCACGATGATGGAGAACGTCGTTATTTCTACCCGCAATCTAGTGATATTAAACAAGATCGCGGCTTTTATCGCCTGTCTTATTCTATACGTTAGGCCCACACACCTAGCGCGACAGCTATTAGAGAACGTAAACTACACAGCTTGACAAAACAACTGAAGCACGAAGCTGACATGATCAGATCAATGTAATTTCGTACGCACACAAAAATGTCGCCTGCTTGTGCGAGGCAGTGTTGTAGTAAATGACAGAGTTTGAAAGGGGCCTACTTTTGGGACTCTATTTGGCTGGCTGGCCAAATAGAGAATTCGTGGAGTTTCCCGATTTGTGGGGCATTTGGTTGTGACAACTGCCTGATATTGAACAAAACGGGAACTTGAGGGCGAGCATACTCGTCGGCAAAGAACCGGTCGAACACGTCTGACCATCACGTGGAACCCCTTGAAATCGGCGCCTGCCGGCCGAGAACACCCGCAACATGCGGTGTCATCCCACATGACAGACGGACTAGGACGTCCCATGCGTTGGCTGTCGTTAACACCACTATACAGGCGGCTACGTTTTGTTGTGACTTGGAGGCATTGGCTGTTAATGAATATTGTCACACTGTGTTCTGCATTGAAAAGCGGTTCTCCATATGCCGTATGACCATCGCTGGTGAGTACGGGGGTGGAATGGGAAGAGCTCCGCTTCCTCCATTGTTTTGCAAAGGCGCAGAGGTGTTACTCCTGACGTCAAGGCGTAGGGAACCGTTGGGTATGATTTCATGTCACGGCTGGTAGTGATTGTGAGAAGTCTAACATCACAATGGTATCTCCAGAATGAGATTTTCACTCTGCAGCGGAGTGTGCGCTGATATGAAACTTCCTAGCAAATTAAAACTGTGTGCCGGACCGAGACTCCAACTCGGGACCTTTGTCTGTCGCGGGCAAGTGCTCTACCATCTGAGCTACCCAAGCACGACTCACGACCCGTCCTAAAGCCTCAATTCTACCAGTACCTCGTCTCCTACGTCCCAAACTTCATAGAACCTCTTCTGCGAACCTAGCAGAACTACCACTCCTGGAAGCAAGTTTGGAAGGTAGGAGATGATGTACTGGCAGAACTGAAGCTGTGAGGACGGATCGTGAGTCGTGCTTGGGTAGCCAAGATGGTAGAGCACTTGTCGTGATGACTGGGTGTTGTGTGATGTCCTTAGGTTAGTTAGGATTAAGTAGTTCTAAGTTCTAGGGGACTGATGACCATTGATGTTAAGTCCCATAGTGCTCAGAGCCATTTGAACCTTTTTTTTTTTTTTTTTGGTAGAGCACTTGCCCTCAAAAGTAAATGTCCTGAGTTTGAGTCTCGGTCCGGCACACTGTTTTAATTTACCAGGAAGTTTCACAATGGTACCTCATGGACATCCTGCGTCCTCGCACGTTTCATGCGACAGTGTTGTGGTACCGCTTTTAAAGATGACAACGCTCGACCACACGTGGCACGTGTGTCTATGTACTGGCTGTGTGATTTTGAAGTACTCTCATGACCAGCAATATTCCATACTTATTCCCGATAGAACATGTGTTGAACCAACTCGGAAGTCACCTCCATCCCAGTGCCAGTATCAAGGATATCAGGGACCAGTTGCAACAGTTGTGGACTATCTCGCCTCAGGATAGGCTGCAACGCCTTTATCTACATGATTACTCTGCTATTCACAATAAAGTGCCTGGCAGAGGGTTCAATGAACTACCTTCAAGCTGTCTGTCTACCGTTCCACTCTCGAATGGCACGCGGGAAAAACGAGCACTTAAATTTTTCTGTGCGAGCCTTGATTTCTCTTACTTTATCGTGATGATCATTTCTCCCTATGTAGGTGGGTGGCAACAGAATGTTTTCACAATCGGAGGAGAAAACTGGTGATCGAAATTTCATGGGAAGATCCCGTCGCAACGAAAAGCGCCTTTGTTTTAATAATTGCCATTCCAATTCACGTATCATGTCTGTGACACTATCTCCTCTATTTCGCCATAATACAAAACGAGCTGCCCTTCTTTTTACTTTTTCGATGTCATCCGTTCAGTCCCACCTGGTGCGGATCCCACACCGCACAGCAATACTCCAGAATAAAGCGGTCAAGCGAGGTGTAAGCAGTCTCTTTAGGAGACCTGTTGCATCTTCTAAGTGTTCTGCCAATGAATAGCAGTCTTCCCAACCGAATCAGCGCATGCATACAGGCAACTACATACCGATAAGAGAGCTCATAATGCCAAATTCCTTGTAAATTTGACTCTTCTTTGTAATCACTGAAATAAGATCACTAACCGTCTCAACTATGGACGGGGGAAACCGACATGTTAAAACCGATACCGATATTTTAATTCTGAATAACCGATATTTTTGAATATGTATTTGGTCTCGGTTATAACAGATGTATTTTTTCGTTTTTTAATAATTCCCGAGTAAAAAGAAATAAGTATCAATTAAGCCACAGCAGCAGTACTAAGACTTTTCGTTTTTAAACAAACCCTCACAGAAGTGAACTCAGCTTTTCACAAAGTGCAAGAACACATTATTATGTAAAATTTCAAACGAATCACCCCCGTTGGTATCCTATTACGGCGTCGGATAAGTTCTTTCTAATGTTCACACGATACAGCTCACCACCTATAATATAAACGTCAATGTTGTCATCGTGCCGCTTGGTGCGATGTAAACTAGTGTGTTATTGCTTTTTGACGCATTCGTTTCTGTTTCTTACTCTGGACACGGCTCCCTTTGTCCTTGTTCTCCAGTTCTGTTGGAAATGGCAGTCGATTCATATCCCATTTACAGATCAGTATTATTGTCGGGATGCTCACCACAATAAGCGTTTTTTTTCGTGGGGCCGAGTCTGTTTAGGTCGGACCACTATTGTGTTGGGCCGCAGCGTAGAATGGCCGAAAAGAATCGGCCGCCAACGCGTATGTGCAGCCAAACCGGATCTGGCGCACAATAGCGCCACGAATATCGAGGGGCAGAGCAAAAACACACCGCCTGTCGAAAACCTCGCCCTCGCTAGAGCCTCCTGTTCCAACGGAACCCACGAAGTCCGTTCCGACCAAACGTGTAGTTCACTCCAAGGCACTTCTCCGTGGGCTGTTTCTTTAGCTCAAAGCTTTGTTGAGCCCCTACTAGACTCGCAAGTCTATTACACTTCTGTTACCCAACACGCTCCTACGTACAGCCCGGCGACTTCTCCCATGTGAGAGAAGCACAATGAACGAGGAAGATTAGAATTTAACGCCCATTCAACATCGATGTTATTAGAAACGTGATGAGATGGGAGAGAGAAGGCTCCAATACAGGGAATCTCATAATTGCGGAAACATTTTTTCTTATTATTTGAAAATTATGTGTCTTATCTATTTTCAAATTACAGGTGGTCTAACAACAGTTCTGTCACGAAATGCAAATGGTTTTTAGTTTCTCTCTAATTCCCAACAACCATTCATAATTTAGCAATCTTAAGTATTAAATGTAACTGCGATTCTTGTCTTAAGCCTATTGTGTACAAACATTAAAACGCACACACACACACACACACACACACACACACACACACACACATACATACATACATACATACACAAACACAGTACCCTGACTGAAAGACGCAACTTGTTCCAAAAAACAATATATTTATGAGCAGGAAAAGCGTTACCCGTTCCACTTTAGAAGTACCCACTACCTGTTGTACAAAGTTCAGAACTTCTACTGCCTCGCTGTTAGTTAAACATAACTTTGAGTATAAATTAGTATTTGTCCCCCGTGATTATATTCCTAATGTATTTCTCCTTTCATGCAATTTATCCGAAGATTCAGCGCTATAGTAGCATGTTGGCAGGAACCTGCAGTACGACCAACCGAGCTGCTCACAAACCGTTCCTTGATGTCGGTTGTGAGAAAGGTGATTCTTGAGTGATTTAAAACGCTGTTACAGAAGTGTGAAGTGGAACTGAGGTCTCATGAGCTTGATGGCAATACATGTAGGTGATACCACAGGCTGCATGATTCCTGCAGTTCTTAGATGAGCAACACATGATTTCTTGTTGACTTACCAGTTTGACAGCTGCTTGTTGAAAAGGGCAGCGCCAGTAAGACACCAACTGTCCACACATAGATCTTGACACGGAAGACCAGTCGTGCGTCCCTTTGGGACTATCGTTAGCACCTACACCAAAAGAGAGGCAAATTCTGGGGGATTGATGACCTCAGATGTTAAGTCCCATAGTGCTCAGACCATTTGAACCATTTCAACGTATACAAAGAAGGAGGACACTAATGGTCAGATGCTAAAAAATGTGAAATGCAACATGCATGAAAGAGCCGCGAATTAATCTGCGGAATAAAAGAACCAGTATTCTGTGAGGAAGCTAGGAGTATACAATAGCCCACTACCAACGTTCCAGTAGTGGCCACGAAGGCAAGATTACATTAATAAAGCGTGCACAAACGCATTTAAGCAGCTTCGTCCGAAGATCCACACACGATTGGAACGGGAAGAAACCATAAAAGGTACAACTTGAAGTACCCTCTGCCATGCACTTGACGATGATTTTCAGCATACAGATGAAGAATCCCGTAAGGTGAATGACAGGATGCTTCTTTTGGAAAGTAGGGTATCAGTGACATTGAATATTCTTCTCCTTTCCGACTTTGTGCTCCGTCTCTAATGTCAAGACATTGCACTCTAATTCCTAATCGTTCTTTCCCAGTTCATTTAATAGTTCACTGGTGTACTTTATGAAGCTCAGTTCTGCCTTAGATATCATAACACGGTACTGACAGAGAAAGCTATCACAGATAGCGTTGCCTACAATGTACGGTTTGGAATTTCTCAGGTACAGAGCCGATCGCGACAATATTTCAGATACAAGTTGTGCTTTTAGTCTCCTTAGTGCCACAGTAACGATCAAGCAGTTTTGGATCTCCGAAACGACATACTTCCTGGTAGAGGGCAGCCAACATTACAGCAAGAACGCCAGGCCAGTCGAATTCACGTCTACTAAAAATAGAGCTTTGTGGTGGCAGAAAGCAAGAATAACTGTCAACATGAGTAACTTAGAAGTAGAAATCCTTTGTAAAGCGAAGCAGCTTAAAACACTTAAGAGAGGCAAAGCTTCCGGTCAGACTGTTCCTTTCAGAGTATGCTGATACAGTAACGAAACATTTAGCAATCATATATAACCGCTCGCTCGTAGAAAGATCCGTAGGCAACGCAAAGATTGTTAAGTTGCACTAGTCAAATCAGTACCCAAGAAAGGAAACAGGAGTATTTCGCCGAACTACAGATCCATATCACAAATCTCGATTTCCTGTAGGATTTTGAAAAATATACTGCGCTCGAACATTATAAGTCACCTCGAAGAAAACGATTTATTGACAAGCAGCCTACACGAATTCAGTAAACATCGTTCTTGTGAAACACAACTGGCTCTTTATTCTCACGAAGTAATGAGTGCTATCGACAGGGGACGTTAAAATGATTGATTATATATTTTTAAATTCCCAGAAGTCTTTTGACACGATTCCTCACTAACGATTTCTAGTTAAATTGCGTGACTATGAAGTATGGTCTCAGTTGTGCGCTTGGATTCGTGATTTCCTGTCAGAAAAGTCACAGTTCGTAATAATTGACGGAAAGTCATCAAGTAAAACAAAAGTAATATCTGGTGTTCCTCAAGAAGGTGTTATAGGCCCTCTGCTGTTCCTGATAGGAGGTAGGAGGCAGTCTGAGCAGTACTCTCAGATTGTTTGCTGATGACGCTGTCATTATCCATCATATATCCTCAGATGATAGAAAATAATTGCAAAACGATTTAGACAAGATATCTGTATGGTGCAAAAAGTGGTAACTGACTCTAACCCATGAAAAGTGTGAAGCCATCCACATGGGCGCTAAAAAGAGTCCGCTAAATTTTAGTCACACGATAAATCAAACAAATATAAAAACTGTAAACTCAGCTACATACTTAGGGATTAAAATTCACAGTAAACTTAAAACGGAGCAACCGCATGGATAATGTGGTGAGGAAAGCAAACCAAAAGACTGCGATTTATAGGTACGACACTTAGAAATTGCGACAAGTATAATAAAGAGACTGCTTACACCGAACTTCTCCGTCCTCTCCTGGAGTACTGCTGTATTGCGTGGGATCCGTATCAGATGAGCCTGACGGAGGAGATCGAAAAAGTTCAAAGAAGGGCTGCCCGTTTTGCATTATCGCGAAGTAGAGGAGAGAAAAAAAATGGCTCTGAGCACTATGGGACTTAACTTCTGAGGTCATCAGTCCCCTAGAACTTAGAACTATTTAAACTTAACTAACCTAAGGACATCACACACATCCATGCCCGAGGCAGGATTCGAACCTGCGACCGTGGCGGTCACGCGGTTCCAGACTGTAGCGCCTACAACCGCACGGTCAGCCCGGCCGGCTAGAGGAGAGAGTGCCACGGAGATGGTACGTGAATTGGGGTGGCAGTCATTAAAACAAAGGCGTTTTTCGTTGCGACAGGATCGTCTCACGAAGTTTTAGTCGCCAATTTTCTTCTCAGAGCGTGAAAGTATTTTATTGGCGCCCGCCTGCACAGAGAAAAATGATTATCATAATATAATACGAGAAACCAGCGCTCGCACGGAAAGATTTAGGAGCTAGCTATTCCCGTTCGACCGTGGAACGACAGACAAGTAGCTTGAAGGTGGTTCGATGAACATCTGTCTGGCACTTGATTGTGCATTGCAAAGTAATCATGTAGATTTAGATGCTGCTGAACATGCCACTTCAGCGCAATAACCTTCACAATAATGGAAACGTGTTTATGCAATATCGTCGTGTTAGAAAGTTTTATTGATGCATCACTCTTATATACAGATGGCATATTCACTTCTGGCACCTCGTCGTAACCGTTCTTTTTATAGTCCAGCAATTTTCCGAAGGAACCTTTTGGCCAGTTTACCGCTTTCGAGGCTTGCCCCCATAATACGGTTAGATCACTGAACTAACTGCACAAACGAATAGGGTAAGACACTGTTCTTGTGTTCTACATCTACATCTACATCCATACTCCGCAAGCCACCTGACGGTGTGCGGCGGAGGGTACTTTGAGTACCTCTATCGGTTCTCCCTTCTGTTCCAGGCTCGTATTGGTCGTGGAAAGAAAGATTGTCGGTACGCCTCTGTGCGGGCTCTAATCTCTCTGATTTTTTCCCCATGGTCTCTTCGCGAGATACACGTAAGAGGGAGCAATATATTGCTTGACTCCTCGCTGAAGGTATGTTCTCGAAACTTCAACAAAAGCCCGTACCGAGATACTGAGCGTCTCTCCTGCGGAGTCTTCCACTGCAGTTTATCTACCATCTCCGTAACGCTTTCGCGATTACCAAATGATCCTGTAACGAAGCGCGCTGCTCTCCGTTGGATCTTCTCTATCTCTTCTATCAACCCTATCTGGTACGGATCCCACACTGGTGAGCAGTATTCAAGCAGTGGGCGAACAAATGTACTGTAACCTACTTCCTTTGATTTCAGATTGCATTTCCTTAAGATTCTTCCAATGAATCTCAGTCACTGACGATCAACTTTATATGATCATTCCATTTTAAATCACTCCTAATGCCTACTCCAAGATAATTTATGGAATTAATTGCTTCCAGTTGCTGAGCTGCTATATTGTAGCTAAAAGATAAAGGATCATTCTTGCTATGTATTCGCAGTACATTACACTTGTCTACATTGAGATTCAATTACCATTCCCTGCACCATGCGTCAATTCGTTGCAGATCCTCCTGCATTTCAGTACAATTTTCCATTGTTGCAACCTCTCGATATACCACAGCAAATAGCCTCAGTGAACTTCCGATGTTATCCACAAGATTATTTACGTATATTGTGAATAGCAACGGTCCTACGACACTCCCCTGCGGCACACCTGAAATCACTCTTACTTCGGAAGACTTCTCTCCATTGAGAATGACATGCTGCGTTTTGTTACCTAGGAACTCTTCAATCCAAACACACAATTGGTCTGATAGTCCATATTCTCTTACTTTGTTCAGTAAACGTAGAAAAAGGCAACGGCGTTTCTTAAACGGGCCATCCAGTAGCAATGTTAATTCATTCCAGCGGGTACGCGGGCTGCTCTCTACCAGAATATTAGCAAAAATAAGATGGCGCTGTGTCTCTCATCACACTGCCATTAAACACCTAAGATGCACAGTGAAATCATTCAAACAAGTACTCACCGACGTACGAGTTTGTACAGCGCTGAACAGAAGCTGCCGCCACAGCTCCGACGTTTGTGGACAACCTTTCGAGACTGTGGTTCGGTATCTGTCTGCCTGACAGCATCTTACTTTTTTTGTCTCTACGTCTACTCCCCGACTCCCCCCCTCCCTACCACTCCCCCAGCACACCTGTCTGCGTGCAGCGCTGCGTCGGTCACCTGCAGATTGTGGGCGTGGGCGGAGCGCACATAAAGAAGACCCTCTTGTTCCGTTCTGCAGGCAGGAACCTGTGCGGGCCAGAGGCGACCAGCGCGCTGACATCACATTCACACAGCTGCCGTGTGGCTGGACGTGTTTCAACAGGACGTCACGGATACCGTGAACATTCAGATACAGATCGTAGGGCAATATATGGACTTACGTTTAGGGCGGTGTGCCATAATGGAAAACACTGTACTACCAATCCTGTCCGACCTTTGTCCGTACCGAGCGAGGTGGGGCAGAGGTTAGGACACTGGACTCGCATTCGGGAGGACAACGGTTGAAATCCGCGTACGGTCATTCCAGATTTACGGTTTCCGTGATTTTCCTAAATCGTTTCAGCTAAATGTCAAAATTGTTCCTTATAAAGAGCACGGCCGATTTCGTTCCCCATCCTTCCCTAACTCGAGCTTGTGCTCCGTTTCTAATGACCTCGTTGTCGACGGGTCGTTAAACACTAATCTCCATCCTCCTTTGTCCAGCCCATGAGCTAAAGGAAGGGTCTTGTACAGAAAAGTCCTGGCCCCCCGGTTCGAACCTAGCTACTACTTATATTTTCAATAAAAAGCATCTGCAATAGCGACCGAAGACTGTCGGTATAAGTAGTCGCTCTTGTTCTGCCAACGGCCTTGTCGAAGAGGACGGAGGAACGGATGGTGTTTCAGATCGGGATGCGAAAAACCGATCGGATAAAACTGATACCGGTATTTCAGTTCTGAATGACAGGTATTTTTCGGTATTTGTTTGGTCTAGAATATTTTTACTGATAACCGAGTAAAAAACCGAAATATCAAGTACCGATAGCAGCAGTGCTAAGATTTTCGTTTTTAAATAAATCTTTTTTTAAAAACGTCCTTCCGAGTGGTAACACCGGTTTCCGTCAGATCACCGAAGTTAAGCGCTGTCGGGCTGGGCTAGAACTTGGAGGAGGTAACCATCCGGTCTGCTGAGCGCTGTTGGCAAGCGGAGAGCATTTAGCCTTTGTAAGGCAAACTGAGGAGCTACTTGATTAAGAAGTAGTGGCTCCGGTCAAGGAAACTGACATACGGTCGGGAGAATGGTGTGCTGATCACATGACCCTCCATTTCCGCATCCATTGAAGCCTATGAGTTGAGTATGACTCGGCGGCCGGTCGGTACCGCCCTGGAGGAGTTAGTTAATTAATGAGTTTTTAAAAAAATAAGTAGTTATTATTGATAAGATTTGCATTGATATCAAATATTGTGTTATTATAGAAAAGGGGAAAAGCGGTAAGTGCTATTTCAGCAACAACGCCGACAGAACTGAGCAACAAACACACTAGTACAGCATTGCTGAGACAATAATGTTCCTGTTGCCGTCTGTCGTTTGTTAAAGTAGGCGTGTACATGTAGCGTGCAACACCTGTCCCCACCTGATCTATACGGTAGTTTCTGTCACTATCGTCGCCGGAAACCCATGTACTGCAGAATAGCACCAACCCTAGTCCGGAAATATTTTTACGAAGTGACTTAGCGATGAAGTACAATGCTTCATTGCTGTAAAAGAATAAAGATTTCTCTGCCATTTCTATTAAATAATATTAGAGGAAGGAAATTATGGTACAGTAATAAATTAAAACCTTAAAAATTCATTCACAGAAAACAATAAAATTAGAAAGTAGGTGATCTGTTGCATGCACCTACATAATAGGCCTTTATCTGTTTGTAGTCCTTGAAAAGAGACAAAATAAAACGAAAACAGAGTTCTTCAGCTTCATTATTCACCCTTTAGCACTTGCTACTCGTAATGCCCAAAAGTGTTATGACCCTCGATTACAACATGGTTTTTGAGCAGAGCTTAAAAATTTGGAATCTGTGGGAGAATACTGGTGATCATTTTGTAGTATTCAGCCACTTGCTTGTTATTCCTTTTCGAGAAAAGCAGCGAATGGTGGGTGGATAAAGATTTCTTTTATTTCTCTACTAAATCTATATATTTTGAAACTGAAAGAGTCAACAGTTTTCAATCCTTGATCGATTCCTACATTTATTACAGGAAATAATATGATTAAAAAACCGAAAATCTGTTATTTTAGAAACTGGTTATTTTGAGCAGCCTTGAGAGTTAGACTAAATTGACGTGGAAACAAACGATAAAACCGAAAACAAGTTGTTACAGTGGCAACCGCCATTCCTAGTTTCACGGCAACCTCTTGCCCTTCAGTTGGAAAACTGACCTATAAAGTAGAAGAAACAGCGAAGATCAACGGCTTGAGGAGGTAGAAGTAAATGGAAACAACTGCATTAAAGACATACAATGTGTATTCACAGGATTTGTGGCTTGTAATTCAAAAAGTGTCGTGATGATCAGTCCTCTGGCAAAATATTCCGGATTAATCCCCATTCGGATCTCCGGGAGGTAACTGCCAAGGAGAAGGTAACCATGAGAAAAAGACAGACTAACCACAGAGGGAAGACCATATCACGAGTCTGATAGCAGAATGTCAGAGGTTTGAAAGTGGTAGGAAAGCCACAAAACCAGAAAACTGAAATGGAAAGGATCAGAACAGGAGAGGGGTCAGCGAATTGAAATGGAAAGAAGAGAAAGATTTCTAATCAGGCGAATACAGAGCAATATCAACAGCTGCAAAAAATGGTAGAACAAGATTAGGGACGTAGGAAAGTAGGACAGAGGGCAGAGGGTGACTTAAAGCGAACAGTTCAGTGGAAGGGTTTTTCTCAACAGAATCGACGAAAAACCAACGCTAACGACAGTAGTTCAGGTATACATGATGCCATCACAAAGAGAAGATGAATTGGTTGAAATAGTATACAGGGATACTGAACGGATAATTCAGCAAGTAACAGGGTATGAAATATTAATATTCATGGATGACTGAAATGGTTCAAATGGCTCTACGCACTATGGAACTTAACATCTGAGGTCATTAGTCCCCTAGATTTAGAACTACTTCACCATAACTAACCTAAGGACCTAACACACATCCATGCCCGAGGCAGGATTCGCACCTGCAACCGTAGCAGCAGCGCGGTTCCCGACTGAAGCGCCTAGAACCGCTCGGCCACAGCGGCTGGCGATGACTGAAATGCCGAGAAAGGGAAGAGAATAGAAGAAAGAGTTATGGGAGAATATGGACTTGACAGTATGACTGAGGAAAGACTAATTGAGTTCTACAATAAATTTCATCTCACAGTGTTGGGAAAAAAACATCACAAAGGGAGAGTGTATACTTGGAAAAGGCCCTGGGACACGGGAAGATTCCAGCTGGATTACAACATGGTCAGACAGAGATTTCGAAATCATATATTGGATTGTAAGGCGTACCCAGGAGAAAATACAGACTCGGACCACAACGTAGTAAAGATATAGAGTTTACTGAAATTTAGGAGAATCATTCAGAAGCATCAATGGACAAATAAGTGGAATACTGAAGTATTGAGGAAGGACGAGGAGCGACTGAGTTTCTCTAAAGCTGTGTATACTGCCATAATGAATGTCACAGTGGGCAGTCCAGTTGAAGAGGAATTGCCTTACATAAAAATGGCAATGGCAGAAGTTGGACAGGCAAACATAGGTACAAGGAAAGAAACTGGGAAGCTACCTTGGGTTACATAAGAATTACTTCATCTGATGAGCATAAGAAAGGAGCAGAAAAGAAACGCCTGCAAAGAAATTGTGATGAAATCAAAAAGTAAAGCTCAAAACAAATTTGGGTTGAGGCATCGACACTCAGACTGTAATGGAAAGTAGAGAACAGATAGGTAGAAGAAGTACACTGAAGGCCTCCGTAAGGGGGAGGAGTTATTGGATGACGTGACCCAGGAAGAAATGGGAGTAGAGATGGAAGACATAGGGGATCAAGTATTAGAGTTCACCAGAAGTTTAGAAGAGTTGCTATTAAATAAAAGGGGTTGTGGTAACCAAATGACTGTTCAAGTTGGTCTGTAGGGTCTGTGAGTCTGGAGATAGCCCGTCTGACGTTCGGAAAAATGTCATCCACACAAACCGAAGGGTAACAAGGACAGATGAACATGACTATCGCAAAATCAGTTTTCTGACCCGTGCATCCAAGTTACTAACAAGAATAATAGAAGACTGGAGAATCAAACTAACGATCTGTTACTGTGTCTTTAGGAAAGTTAAAGGCATCAGAGAGGCTATTTTAACGTTCCCCCGATGATGGAAGCAAAACTTAAGGAAAATCAAGACGCTTTCATGGAATTTGTCAGGATTTGGCGTACACCAATGTAACATGGTGTAAGATGTTCGAAATTGTGCAGGAGCAAACAGTAAAAAAAGACGGATAACAGTCAATATATACAAGATCCAAGAGGGAACAATAAGAGTGGAAGACCACGCACAAAGTGCTAGCGTTAAAAATGGTATGAGACATGGATGAAGCTTGCCGTCTCTGCTGTTCAGCCTACACATCAAAGAGGCAGACACGGAAAAAAAGGATAGGTTCAGGTGTGGGGTTAAAATTCACTATTACATTGCTATTGTCAGTGAAAACGAGGAAGATTTGTAGTCGTCTACTGATAACAGAATATGGACCGAGAGTGAACCGAAGAAAGACGAAAGTAGTGAGGAATAGCAGGAATGAGATTAGTGATAAACTTATCATCAAAATTGGACGCGAAGATGTATTGTGCTACCATTAGCTCTTACCAACTGAAGTCGGGTTTCATCTGGTCAGGCCACACTTTTCCAGCCGTCTAGGGTGCAACCGTTATGGTCACGAGACTAGGGGAGGCACTGCAGATCATGTCGTGTCCTTAGCACATTTCTCTGCACTGTCTTAAACGATATGTTCATTGCAGCTCCCTCATTGATTTCTGTGGTTATTTCACGCAGTGTTGCTTGTCGTTAGCACTGACATCTCTACGCAAACGCCGCGGCTCTCGATCGTTAGGTAAAGGCTGTCGGCCTCTGTGTTGTCCATGGTTAAAGATAATGCCTGAAATTTGGTATTCTCGTCACACTCTTGACACTAAATCACGGAATCCTGAATTCCATAACGATTTCTGGAAAGGAATGTCCCATGCGTCTTGCTTGAACAACCATTCCGCTTTCAAAGTTGGTTAATTTCCCTCGTGCAACCATAAGCACCTGGGAAACCTTTTCACATGAAACACCTGAGTACAAGTGACAGCTCCGCCAACACACTGCCTTTTTGCACACTGCCAACATCTGTATGTATGGATACCACTATCCCATGACTTTTGTCACCTGAGTGGACAGCATGGTGAGTACGAGATTCTTTTTCATAGTGTCTGTGAAGCAACAAGCGTGAGTGGTATATTCAGTGGGTCCAAATGCACGGCTTCTAACGTGTAGATGGTACCATAGATCCGTTTGCCTTGAGCATATTTATGTCGCGGTTCACAAATGCGGAGTAAATTAAACGCTGATACTGTTAAAGAGAAATACATTTGCAGAAAATGCGCAGTTCTTCAACGTTTTTGGTATTCCTAAGTTTTAAATAGAAAATCGTTGCCCTTGTTTCTTCCTTTCCATGGAACATTCGTACACGTCCGTGAGGTTGGCTATTATGGATTCGTTTCGCGCAAACCGACGTGTTCTCGAACAAGATTTCAAAACACTTTCGGCAGATGTGACAACATCTCCCAAGTCTTCCTTCGCTGTCAACATCCCACAAGCAGAGGGGCCCTGGTTGCCACTACACTGCGCAGTACTTCGCGCTCGGGCATTAGGCGGCTGCAGTGGGTCGCAGCGACTGATAAACAATGGGTGAAATGCGCGCGAGTTCTTAACAGATGTACATTCAATGGGAAATAGCCCAAAATTCACACAGAATCGACTGCTGGGGTCAACGTCTTGTTAATGTGCTCTTTTCTCCTTAAAATATGAGGTGATTTGTCTTTGCGAGATGAAAATGTTGGCACTGGAGATTAATTCGTGACGGCCCGCGTAAAACCAGTCAAAATACAACACCATATTTAGTGCAGTCGAGAGGGGAGGGGGTTAACGGTATCTGCTGTAGTTATTATCACAAATAAGCTGATAATCTTCCGCAGCTTGCTAGTTACTGACTGTCTAATCAATAAACCGTCATAAGACAACAGCCGGTACTTTACGTCGACCACGCTGGACTGTGATTTGGAAGCTCCATTTGCTTATTGTACAGAAGATAAATTAAAACAGTTATCTCTCTCAACTACTTTTATTTTCTCCCACGACACTTTTCAAGGGCTTACACCATCATCTTAAGTGTAATCCACTTATTCATCTGAAGATATGAGTGTACGCCCTCGTTAAGGGTCGTGGGAAGAAATAAAAGTAACCGGCAGAGATAATTGTTTCAATTTGTCTGTTATAACTACTACTTTATCGCTTACGGTCATTATTGACGAATAGATAATATCATAGGATAGGTGAAGATGCTCGCGTCACATGTAGGTGAACGAGAGTATTGTAAGAAATCATCTTCCTTAAGATCGTATTCGTTTTCAAGGATTAAGTCTTTTGGTCTGTTTCACCTCAGAATTGTTCGCGCCATCTCTTTAACAGCCATCCAACGCTCCTCTTACCCGTTGGTTTATATTGTATTGCAGATTTATGTATTCTATCATTAGACATACGTTCGACACGGTCTCTCCAGTTCAGTCGGTATTTTTCAGTGCAGATTCCTATAAGTACCGGTGTAAGGTCTGCCGTCCCCACGGTTAATTTCTATGGCCGCTTCACCTTAAATCACCTCAGACTTCATATCAAGGGCTGTAACTGATACAGTCGCCGACTGCAACTCAAATTATATGAGTAGTACAGCTATTTACGCTAATTACACAGCATTTTTTACCACATTTACCTATACTGAACATCGCATCAAGTGTTGGTCGTCTCCCAGTATTCTCAGTTTCAAAGAACACAAACTCCCTGTTTACAAATACATCGCGAAGAAACAGTTTCATCAGCAGGGTGTGATGCAGCCCCTGAATGTACTGAAATCATTACCTCCCTTCGCATTCCATACGCACAAAAAAATTCTCGAAATCTCTTAGTATAAGTCGAAATTTCTACTACTTTACCGCCGTGATTTTTATGCGATATGTTGGAGAAAGTAATGTGCTTCTTGAACTGCTCTGAAACATGGGCTCTCGGAACTAGGTGGGTAAGGCTCTCGACGATTTACAACACCTTGCACTGTACAGTCTTAAAATTCATTACCTATTTGTCGTAGTTGCATGGGGCCGATAAGAGAGATTTTATAACGCTCTCGATTTTTGCTTCTCAACTGAATGGGACGCTTTAGTGGAGGCTATAAATAATGGGAATTGACAACTATTATTTTTACATGCACTTGGTGTTTGTATTGATTTTAAATTTTTTAACTGTTTGTGCAATTTAATATTTAAATAATTTCACCTGACCAGGAAGAATGACCACACTCTCACAGATAATTTTGTTTAATACTATTACATTTGCAATCCAACAGGGGAACTACTATGACAAATGGAAACGAAGCCCTAATGATGAGGGTTAAGTCTTATTTATCGTAATGGTGCAGCATAGATTTACGTTATGAAGAAGGCAGAAAACGATGTAGTGGAGCAGTGTAGCAGCTACAGTGAGGAACTTATTGCCTAGAACAAGGCGAACGTCTCGGCTATAACGGCGTCTTTACGGCGAGAGCTGCTGTCAGCTGGACCAGTCAGTGAGTCTTTTGTAACACTCTTATGATAAACTGTCTCGCCTGAAAAGATATTGTAAGCCATAAAGAAGCTGCGACACGATGCCCTAACAGATTTACACCGAAGAGCCAAAGGAACTGGTTCAGCTGCCTAATATCGTCCAGGTCCCCGTGAGCACGCAGAAGTGCCGACGTGGCATGGACTCGACTAATGTCTGAAGTAGTGCTGGAGGAAACTGACACTATGACTCCGTAAGAGTACGAGGGGATCGAGATCTCTTCTGAGAAGCACGTTGCAAGGCATCCCAGATCTGCTAAATAATGTTCATGTCTGGGAGTCTGGTGGACAGCGGAAGTGTTTAAACACAGAAGAGTGTTCCTGGAGCCGGCCGGGGTGGCCATGCCGTTAAAGGCGCTACAGTCTGGAACCGCGCGACCGCTACGGTCGCAGGTTCGAATCCTGCCTCGGGCATGGATGTGTGTGATGTCCTTAGGTTAGTTAGGTTTAAGTAGTTCTAAGTTCTAGGGAACTGATGACCTCAGAAGGTCCATAGTGCTCAGAGCCTTTGAACAATTTGTTCCTGGAGCCACTCTGTAGCAATTCTGGACGTGTGGGGTATCGCATTGTCCTGCTAGAATTCCAAAAGTCCGTCGGAAAGCACAGTGGACGTGAATTGATGCAGATGATCAGACAGGAGGCTTACGTGTGTCACCTTTCAGAGACGTATCCAGACGTATCAGGGGTCCCATATCAATCGAACTGCACACGCCCACATTGCTACAGAGCCTCCACCAGCTTGAACAGTCCACTGCCGACATGCAGGATCCATGGATTCATGAATTTGCCTCCATACCCGTACACGTCCAGCCGCTCGATACTATTTGAAACAAGACTCGTCCGACCAGGCAACACGTTTCCAATCATCAACAGCCGAACGTCGGTGTTGACGAGCCCAGGCGAGGCGTGAAGCTTTGTGTTGTGCAGTCCTCAAGGGTAGACGAGTGAGCCTTCGTCTCTAAAAGCCCATATCGATGATGTTTCGTTGAATAGTTCGTTCGCTTTCACTTGTTGGTGGTTCAGCATTGAAACCTGCAGCAATTTGCAGAAAGGTTGCACTTCTGTCACGTTGAACGATTCTTTTCAGTCGTCGTTGGTCCCGTTCTTGCAGGATCCTTTTCCGGCTGCAGCGATGTCGGAGATTTGATGATTTATCGGAATCCTGATATTCACGGTACACCCGTGAAATGGTCGCGCGGGAAAATCCCCACTTCATCGCTATTTCAGAGATACTGCGGCCCATCGCTCGTGGGCCGACAATAATACCACGTTCAAACTCACTTAAATCTTGATAACCTGCCATTATAGCAGCAGTAGCCGATCTAACTGCGCCAGCCTCTTGTTGTCTCATATAGGCATTTCCAACCGCAGCGCCGTATTCGCCTGTTTACAAATCTCTGTATTTGAACACGCAGGGCTATACCAGTTTCTTTGACGCCATAGAGTATTTATTTATTTTGAATCCCTCTGTTTCATTTTATTAATCGTTACATATGTTTTGTTTTGTATGTAGCTAGAGAAAGTACCAGCTATATTTGTGGCCGGCCGCGGTGGTCTCGCGGTTCTAGGCGCGCAGTCCGGAACCGTGCGACTGCTACGGTCGCAGGTTCGAATCCTGCCTCGGGCATGGATGTGTGTGATGTCCTTAGGTTAGTTAGGTTTAAGTAGTTCTAAGTTCTAGGGGACTAATGACCACAGCAGTTGAGTCCCATAGTGCTCAGAGCCATTTGAACCATTTGCTATATTTGTGGACTTTTATTTGGTTTATTTTACCTTAACATCACTCTACCTTACAAGTTCTGGCAGTTAGGAGATTATAATTACTTCTGAAGAAGTTCACTTTATCACAGTAAACAAGTATCAACAGGGCGATGATCCTGGAAGAAAACCTTACGCAAGATTTGCCACATGCCTGAAGACAAAGAAAGCTGTCAGAAAAGACTAAGGTAAAATATGATTCTGTGTGTTTTTCTTACATATAACATTTAACCAGTGAATCGATGGCAAACTTTTCTGTAGGAGCTTCTGCAGATAACAGTATTAGATAACTAGGAAATTTGACCCGTATAACCAGTCATATGAACTACGATGGTTGGTTAAGAGTAGACAGTTATTATCGTTTACTGCTATACTACTCTGCTCATTGTTCTTGCACTACACTCCGATATCTCTCCATAGTGCTCTCGTTATCTCGCGCTCTCTCCGGATTGGTAATTCATTATCTTTAATATGCCGAAAACTTGAATGCCCATAAGCTCTCCGTTCACATATAATATGATGTACCTGAGAGCGTGTAAATTAGTAGATCCAATTACTAAGAGCTATCAGTTGCGTCATGGTGCAGGTGTACACCCAAGAAAACAAGAGCACAGTCATTTCTCTTCCCCTAACTTCAACTCATATTTTACAATTCTCATACACAGAAAATTAGTTGATCCTGTTCGAACATTACCTTGATCTTCTCCTTTGTCTTGCCCTTGGCTGCTTGGAGTCTCAAAAGGAGGACAGCGAAAACGTGTCAGGAATGCTACAAGAGTATAAATAAGCGAAAACATGAAGCTATAGCGAGCTAGTCGGAAAATTAGCCAGCCAGGAGGTCGTTAACGGCAGTCTGCCTGACCTGGCTTCTGCCAGCAAACTGGTTTTGAAATACGGCCCAGTAGCCTCAGCCTCCGCGTCCTGGAGTAAGGCAACTCCCAGGCAGACAACACCAGCAAATAGCTTCTTATGCACACGCTTTCAAACGCAGTCAAAATCAGCTTACAAGGTGAATCAATTATAAATTCAATAAAGCACTTAGGAAACTCAAACAAATGCTGTTGTCAATAGATTACTTTATTATTATACACGATCCAGTCACATTAATGTGACCACAACTTACGTTCGACGTCACGAAGCAATAATCATTCACAGACGCCAGTGGGAGCACTAGAGGCGCCTTGCCGTGGTTCGAAAGGCTGCCCCCGTCGAAGGTTCGAGTCCTCTCTCGGGCATGAGTGTGTGTGTGTGTCATCCTTAGAGTATGTTATCTAAAGTTACATTAAGTAGCGTGTAAGCCTAGGGACCGATGACCTTAGCAGTTTGGTCCCATAGGAACTTACTACAAAAATCATTGGCTTTTGGACCAGACACGGAAGCGTTTCCGAAACGAGTAAGTTTGTAAACTGTTCGCGTGCCGCCATGGTTAAACTATGTCAACCATTGCGAAATCGCGCCATCCAAAACCGGCGCCGAGGCAACAGTAGTTCACCGCGGACAATAGATGAGAGAGGTGAAAGACGGCTGCCGGCCGGAGTGGCCGAGCGTTTCTAGGCGCTACAGTCTGGAACCGCGCGACTGCTACGGGCGCAGGTTCGAATCCTGCCTCGGGCATGTATGTGTGTGATGTCCTTAGGTTAGTTAAATTTAAATAGTTCTAAGTTCTAGGGGACTGATGACCTCAGCAGTTGACTCCCATAGTGCTCAGAGCCATTAGAATTTGAAAGGCGGCTGCAGAGATTGTACGGGCAAACAGACGTGCAGCTGTTGAGCAACTAACCGCCCAGATGAACCAAGGGACTACCAACAGTGTCTCCTCAACAACCGTTCAGCGAACGTTCCCGCTTATGGGCCTCCGCAATCGGCGCCTGGTTCATGTACCCATGGTGACTGATATTCATCGGCACTGGAATTTGCACGCCAATACCGTACTGGACGTCCAGTGATTGGCGACAGGTGACCTTTTCAAGTCCATCAGACAGATGACCGTCGGCATGTACAGAGTAAAACATCTAAAAACATACACCCCGCAACAATCGTCCAGGCCAGAGGAGAGAGCATTATGGTCTCGAGAATGTTTTCGTGGCATTCCCTGAGTCATCTCGTCATTCTGGAAGGAGCAAAGGATCAACACAAGTCTGCTTCCATCCCTGGGGACAATTTCCAACCCTACACGCAATTTCTTTTCCCCCGACACGATGGTATCTATCAGCAGGACAATGCAACATGTCACACAGCTCGCAGTGTGGATGCGTCTTTCGAAGAGCAGCAGGATGAGTTTACCGAACTCCGCTGCCTAGCAAACTCCCCATATTTTAAATCCACTCAAGAATCTCTAGAACAACGTCAATCGGATGTATATGCCGTGGATCCCCGACTGAGAAACCTAGCGCAGCTGGCCACGGCAGTAGGATCAGCAGTGCTCTACAATAGGATGTTGATGTTTTTAAAAATATCGGGAATCCCATGTATCGGTATTTTAAAAATATCATTATCGTCTCTTGAAACGTCGAAAAAAGGTGTTGGTATACCGATACATCGACGGAAAAAGTGTCGAGATACTTGCCATAAAAATATGGGCTGCACATTGCAAATACTGCCAGTTTTAGAGCCGTATATTTAATTATTGATTTATTATTAGATATTATTTACTTCAACAAGCTAGCAGCCTGCCTATCAGTGTTAGAGCACTAGCTGAAAGGATCATTATTCACGCTCACCCCTGGCGATTACCACGTTGCTAAGAATGGTAACTTCATGTAAGTGGCACAATAAAAGATGTCCGATGGATCCGTCGTCCGGTTTCGTCACTTATCCAATTTGTTCGGAACACTTCACGTCGACTTCTCTGTTTTTTTCATTTCTGCCAACGTAAGCGACCTAGCAGTTGTAGCGCCAAAACTGCGTGTTGAAGCTAAACGTTACAGCATCTGTTGGTAGCGCCGAGTGCCGATTACGTCAGCATTTCCTCTCACACGTCTCCGTCCACCGTAAAGACCAGTCTTGTCATGTAGACTTTCGTTCGTCGTTTTCATCAACTATTTTTGAAGAATTCCGATTTAAAGAAATAGCACACTAATTGCGCTGAAAACTGTATTAAAGCAACTGGTGAGCTATTTCTTCACATCGGAAATCTTGTTATTCCATTCACACCACCATCGCCCCCCCTCCCCCCCCAATCGGACTTCTTCTTTTGCGCCACGTGTACTTTCTAAACACAGTAACGAGAAAGATCGGACGTCATGCTAGCTCAAGAAGTAATAAGACTCCTTCACAGAGTGAAAGTAAAATTATTTTCTACTAGAATTTCAAAAGAACAACTTAAAATATTTACCGAAAACTGTGAAAAAATAATATAAAACAAAAATATCGGCATTTGACACTGCCGTTTTTATATCGATATGGCCGGCCAGTGTGGCCGAGCGGTTCTAGGCGCTTCAGTCTGGAACCGCGCGACCGCTACGGTCACAGGTTCGAAACCTGCCTCGGGCATCGATGTGTATGATGTCCTTGGGTTAGTTAGGTTTAAGTAGTTCTAAGTTCTAGGGGACTAATGACCTTAGATGTTAAGTCCCATAGTGCTCAGAGCCATTTGAACCATATATCGATATGTCGGGGGAAAATATCGCCGATATACGTCGATATTTTTTTGGAAAAAGCATCTATATATACATATTTTATCACCACAACCCTGTCTGTAGGTTCCAAACCCTCACTGAGACACTTCCTGGACGTCTGTCAGTGGTCCGCGCTGCGAAAGGTGATATTCAGACTTTTGGCAGGGGGCCACATTAATGTGACTGAACAGTGTATCTGTTATATCAGAGTATTCCACTAAATGGGCGTATAGTCAGACACTACATGTACTTTGTTACGATACAAGTTCAACGAATGTGAACCAATAAATACAACGAAGGCTTCCTCCGGACACATGTCTCCTTCCGCGGCGCCATAGATGCCAGAAAAATATTTTCGCCTGTCAAAGAAATAGCTCATATTGCTGAGCTCATATACAGTAACGGTAGCAGCAGTTTATGTCTTGCTCAACATTCCTGCCAATTGCAAAATAAATAAAGCATTTGATGGTTAGCAGCAGGGATTACTAAATGACAGGTCACTTATCTCAGTTCCTCGGTTATCTTGCAATAAGTCAAATAACAATACAAATATTATACATTAGTCTTACTTAGTCTGTGAAAAACAGGAACCAGAAATACAGTCGTTAGGTACACGACGTGTCGTAATTGCTTGGTTTCTGAGAGAGCGTGATAGTCATCTTCGCTTCATTATCAACGTCGTGCATGGATTGCCAATGAGGGACTGTGACTGAAGAATGCCACTGACATAAGGTATTTCCATCATGATGATTCGAACTTCAGTAGGAGAGGGAAACAGCAGTTGCAGCAGTCTGAAATAAAGAACCCTGATTCGGGAACGACTGATTCGAAACCAACGAAGTCATAGATGTTGGGGAATAAACCCGCCAGTTGAATACGCGGATCTATGAGTACGTGCTCGCTACATAACGCACAGATTTATAGTGTACGTAGTTGATAACATTGTGGCATAGGTAAACGGTCAATACGTGGGCGTACATTATGAGGGAGTGCGACAGGAACTTGAGTAACCAGTGAGGATGGCGTGATATGGAGACTGGCTTGATGAGACCTCACGGAAGGTTTGTAAGGCTGTGTACATCCAGTCAACCACACTGATGTTGTACGTGGCTGTGGAATTTTTGTGTTCGGAAAAGTAAACAGAAACTGTATGGAAGCTGACGGGCTGCATCGGGTCAAGTATCCAGTAAGGAGACTGTTCCAATTACAGCGGAAAATAATGCATTTAGTCCAGACAGTGAAATGATCCACGGGACGAGGTGTCGCAGAGGTTGACACACTGGACTCGAATTTGAGGACGGCGGTTCAATACCACATTCGGCCACCTAGATTTATTTTTGCGGTCATGTCTTATATCTCTTCAGGCAAATTCCGGTGTGGTCTCTCTCAGAATGGCACGGCTGATTTGCTTACCCATCCTTTCGTAATCCGAGCTTGTGCTTCGTCTCTAGTGACAGCGCTGTCAACAAGACATTGAACTGTAATCATCCTTCCTTTTTCATTGAAATACTCCGCCCTGATTTCTTTCGTTACTGTATCAATTTTACAGTTTTACTTGCTTCAGCTTGGGAATCATATTAAGAGCACATCGATAAGCAGCAGCCGGCCGGTGTGGCCGTGCGGTTCTAGGCGCTTCAGTCTGGAACCGTGCGACCGCTACGGTCGCAGGTTCGAATCCTGCCTCGGGCATGGATGTGTGTGATGTCCTTAGGTTAGTTAGGTTTAAGTAGTTCTAAGTTCTAGGAGACTGATGACCTCAGAAGTTAAGTCCCATAGTGCTCAGAGCCATTTGAACCATTTTGATAAGCAGCACCGCGCCGCAACGTATAACGTACAGGAGTACCATGCACGAGTGCAGTGTACTACTCCATGGTACTGTTGCAGAGACCAATTCTTGACGACTTAATGACAACCTGGTTAATAGCGTGGAACACAATACAACACCGATTCTGCGTGTCATGGATTCGACAAGGCCTTTGGAGGTTTCCGGAGATATGTGGCGCCATATATCTACACAAAGATGAGGGAATGCCCGAAAATTACGCACCGATCGTTTACAAGTGCCGACCTGGTGCCCGATAGTGCCCCAGATGTGTTCCTTAGGCTTCTTTTTTAGGCGAATTTTGTGACATACATCAATTTTAGTACACTATCATGTTCCTGAAACCACTGTAAAACGAGTCTGGCCTTGTGACATGGGCAGTCATCCTGCTTGAAAGTGCCAACGCCATTGCGGCTACACCAAACATGAAGGGATGCTGGTGGTCTGCAGTAATGTCCAAGTTGCGGTGATACCTTCGACTAACAACACAGGTACCATGGTAGCACAGGCGAAGGCACCCTACAGCATACCACTGCCACCACCAGCCCGTGTCTGTGACGCTGTGCATGTTTAAAGCAGTCGCTCTCAAGGGTGACATCATATCCAGCCTCACCATCCACCTGCTGTAACAAGGAAGTTTATTCTTTCCATCAGGGGATCCACTGATGCAAGACACAATCTCGACGATCACGTGGCCGGTACAGTAGCAATTGACGATGTCGTTGGGTCAACATAGGGACACGGTAAGGTCGGGTGCTGCGAACTGCCAAGTTCAAAAATGTGCACTGAACAGTGTGCTCCGAAACTCTTGTACCTTCACCACCTTTGTAGTCTGCCACGATTGCCGCCTGTTCTGCTCTGTAAAGCGAGAAAGTCTCTACGCTCGATATGGGCGTGCACGTCCAACAGCTTGTCGCCTATTTGTCGTTTCACAATCCTTCAACCACATTCCGTACATTCTCACGACCCAGCACGCGAGCCAATAACAATCAACATTTTATCAAAGTCGCTTCACTTGTCTTCCTTATCGTCGCTTCCCCATTCGCCTCTGCTATGTTAATACACTTTCTGTACAACTTCAAGTGCCCTCAACGTCAACGTCTCTGGTTCGGCAATGATCACAATATTTTTGCTCGTCATAGTTGACGACAGTGATGCTACCTTGAGCAAAAAAATAAATAAATGAAATATTATAAACAGTCATCTGTTTTGTGTTCACAGCGGAGTTAACCATTGTTAACCACTGATACTGACTGAGTGTCAAATTTGGGAGTTTATTCATTATAGTAACTTGTAAATATGAGTGTGAGTCGAGGAAGAAAGAAAGAACATATGGTGCAAGGATTTGGGCGTCACTTTAACAAAACGGTATCTATCATCGCAGACAGAAACGTGACAGAAGCTGAACCGCAAATATAGCTCAGAGGACGCCAGTGTTTCCCCAAAGAATTTTTCACACGGTGGAATTTGAGGATGTGGCGTTTGATTGTCCGGGCACCATTCAGTTTCCTCTTGAACTGCACTTCGAAGAAAGTGTAGAGAGGACTGGCGCCACACACCGTCAGGTGGCTAGCGGAGTATGGATGTAGATGTAGATGTAGCAGGAAATATATGTCCACACTGTCGGATCAAAAGTATCAGGACAGTCCTATGAAATGCGGAATCGACCACTAGATGTCACGGAAGTCAGACCCGCCGGTATAAACGGAGGCGGAGAATATTGTGTTGTCAGTAGAGAAGCAGTAACAACAGAATGGCTAGGTCAGGAGTGCTCAGTGACTTCGAGCATAGGCAAGTCATTGGATGTCGCCTGAGCAACAACTCCAACAGGGACATTACATCTCTTCTACAACCATCCAAGTCGACTCTTGATGTGATCTGAGCAGAAACGCGAAGGAAGAACTACAGCTAAACCAAAACCAGGCAGTCCTCATATACGCACGGAGAGGACGTCGGGCCGGCCAATGTGGCCGAGCGGTTCTGGGCGCTACAGTCTGGAACCGCGCGACCGCTACGGTCGCAGTTTCGAATCCTGCCTCGGGCATGGATGTGTGTGACGTCCTTAAGTTAGTTAGGTTTAAGTAGTTCTAAGTTCTAGGGGACTGATGACCTCAGAAGTTGAGTCCCATAGTGCTCAGAGCCATTTGATCCATTTGAAAGGACGTCGAGCATTGCTGAAGGTGGCTGTAAGAAATCACATGAAATCGGCGGAACGAACCACTTGTGAGTTCCAGAGCACTACCAGTAGTCCAGCTACCACAATAAGTGTGCGTAGGGAGTTAAAAAAAAAAGGGTACGATAGTCGAGCAGCTCCTCATAAACCACACATTTCTCTAGTCAACGCTAAGTGACGCTTAAGGTGGTGTAAAGAGCGTTTGGGTTTGCCGAACGCCTGGGGGACGTTACCTGTCATCATATGTAGTGCCAACAGTGAAGTACGGAGGAGATGGTGTTAAGGTATAGAGGTGTATTTCGTGGTTAGCGTGTGGTCCCCTTATTGAACTGAAGAAAGTGCGAAATCTTTTACAGCATGCGTACTGCAGAGGAACATTTCGAAAAAATGAAAGTCTTTATCTGCGTGACACTGTACTAGTGTTTTCAGGTAATGGTTTATTCACAATACATTCCTGAAATGAATTGGACTACCCAAAGTCTCGATCTCAACCACTCCAGACCCCAGCGGCCACCATCTTTACCATCTCTGGTTTCAGTTTTTGTGGAGCAACGGGCCGCCATCCTCAAAAAATGGCTCTTAGCACTATGGGACTTAACATATGAGGTCATCAGTACCCTAGACTTAGAAGTACTTAAACCTAACTAACCTAAAGACACCACACACTTCCATGGCCGAGGCAGGATTCGAATCCGCGACCGCAGCAGTAGCGCGGCTCCAAACTGAAGCGCGTAGAACCGCTCGGCCACAGCGGCCGGCTCCCCCATCCTCTACAGATTTGAGACATCTCACTGAAACTGTCCCCACTACGGTTCAAGCTCTCATAAAGGCCCCTACTAATAGGTGTCCGGATACTTTCGATAAGGTAGTGTACAATAATTAGGGTGTACGTTCAATGCCGATAAAATATTTTGAAACCAATCTTCAGATCTGTCAGTAGATCATGTCGAAATGGATGCACTGAGACGAATGTCATCCTCTTTGAACAACTGCCGTGACGTTTCAATAAACTGTGTTATGTTTATGTGAATAAGCAGCAGCATATTCATTCTCGGCCATTAATTCGTCGTCACAAAGTATGCAGTTTATGATCCCGTATCGTCAATATAATGGTTAACCTAAAGGTTTGGGGGAAAGATTAGGATTTAACGTCTCGTCAACTTCGAAGTTATTAGAGACCGAGCAAAAACTTCAGATGGGGATAGGATTGGGTAAGGAAATCGGCGGAGTTTTTTTCAAAGGAAAATCTAAAGTTGGATGGCCGTACGGAGACTTAAAAAGTCGTCCTCCCCAATGCGACTTCGTTTCTCTAACCAGTGCGCCACGTCTCTCGAATTAATAGTATACATAAGCAAATCGTGTAACTTCATTTCTCAAGTTGTTCTTCTCACTTTTCTTTCATTCATATTCTTTTAACCATCGCATTATAGAGCACGTAACACTGACTTTATTGACTTCTTTGAACGAACGGATCTTATATCTTTGGACGTCCATACGCCATTGCTCATTCCGTGCCCTAGAAGTCGCTAAAATTATGTTTATAGTGTTTGTAGAGTTAGAAAAGGTATTGAAAATGCTGAATGGAATACCCTCTTTGAAATTCTCAAAGTAACAGCGGTAATATCCAAAGAGCGAAAGGCTAGCTGCAACTTATACAGAAACCAGACTCAATTATTATGGCCAAAGGACACGAAACGAAAGTAGTAGTTGAGAAGGGAGTGCGAGAGGGTTGCAGCCTATCCCCGATATTCTTCAGTTTGTGAACTGAATAAGCTGTGAAACAACTTAAGGAGAAATTTAGGAAGATATTTGTAGTTTAGGGAGAAGAAATTAAGACTATGAGATTTCTCGATCAACTGTAATTCTATCAGAGACAGCAAAGAACTTGAAAGAGCAAATGAACAGAGTGGGTACTGTCCTGAAAGGAAAGTATAAATACACTTCAATAAAAGTGAAACAAGGATAATGAAATGTTGCATTAAATCAGACGATGCTCACGGAATCAGATTAAAAAATGAGACTCTTAAAGTAATAAATTAATTTTAGTATTTGGAGAGGAAAGTAACTGATGATGACTGATGCAGAGCGGGTGTAAAATTCAGATTGCGTAAAACAACAAGGCTTTTCTCCGAAAAAAGTAATTTGCTAATACTGAACATAAATGTGTTAGGATATCTGTTCTGAAGGTATTTGTCTTGAATGTACCTCCATACGGCACTGAAATGATTCAAATGGTTCAAATGGCTCTAAGCACTATGGGACTTACCATCTCAACCGCGCCACTGCTACGGTCGCATGTTCGAATCCTGCCTCGGACATGGATGTGTGTGATGTCCTTAGGTTAGTTAGGTTTAGGTAGTTCTAAGTTCTAGGGGACTGATGACCACAGATGTTAAGTCCCATAGTGCTCAGAGCCATTTTGAACTTACCATCTCAGGTCATCAGTCCCCTAGACTTAGAACTACTTAAACCTAACTAACCTAAGGACATCACACACATCCATGTCCGAGGCAGGATTCGAACCTGCGACCGTAGCAGCAGTGCGGTTCCGGACTGAAGCGCCTAGAACCGCCCTGCCACAGCGGCCGGCTACTGAAACGAGGACGATAAACTGTTCAGACAACAGGACAATAGAAGTTTTTGAAAAACGGTGCTACAGAAGTTTATTGAAGATTATATGAATAGGTCGAATAACTAAAGAGAAGATACTGAATCGAACTGGGGAAATAAGAAATTTATGGCACAGTTTGTTTACAAGAACGGATCGGTTAACAAGACACATCGTTAGGCATCAAGAAATCGTCAGTATGGTAACTGAAGTGTGTATGGTGAAAATGGCAGAGGCCTGTCCAAGGCTTTGTTATAATGAGTGGATTCATATGAATATACGTTGAAAAATTAGGCAGAGATGAGTATAGTAACAACAGGGGCGCGTAACGCTAGGACCATCACATTAATAGTTAAGAAGGGGAGAAGAGTGACGAGAGGTGGGCATATTAGTACTGCTTTAGTGTTTGAAAAGAGGAAGCTCTGAAGCAGTGCTCATTCGGCAGCATCTAAAAAGGTTGTGATATCGTAAGCGTTCCTGTCGGAATAACGTATGATACGTTTCTCGGATTTGCAGTCGGATCTCCAAGTCAAGTTGACGAAGTGTGTCAAGTTCAGGTTCCGGTTGCATACCTGGTATGGGTGTCTTAAAGGAGGTTCTTCATCCAGTATAGTAGAATTTGTAGTCTGAATCTTCTGGATTACTGTCCACCGAATTCCCGTCTTATGACAACTAGATGCACAATGGTCTCTGTCTCTTGGCCACCAAATCTACATACCAACGTTGTCAAATAAGCAGTGAAGTCCCTAAACAGAATGAGACTCATTCATAAAATCCAGCTTCTCATCGAAGTGTGGAAGCGCGAAATGTCATTTCTCACGGTATTTGCACGATGCAGACGTTGTCTCATCGTTACTAGCTGTGTGGTCCAATTCTTTTGCCAAAAGCAGATTAGGCTTTATGTCTCCAACATGAAGGTGCCTAGAAAAGCATTTTTTAGTTAATAACGACGTTGAGGATGGTGACTGATTAACATTAGAATGTTCAAAAATGGTTCAAATGGCTCTGAGCACTATGGGACTTAACTTCTGAGGTCATCAGTCCCCCTAGAACTTGGAACTACTTAAACCTAACTAACCTAAAGACATTACACACATCTATGCCCGAGGCAGGATTCGATCCTGCGACCGTAGCAGTCGCGCGGTTCCAGACTGTAGCGCCTAGAACCGCTCGGCCACTCCGGCCGGCCATTAGTATGTGATCGGCAGTACTGTTACCGGGTTTTCTGCGAGACCGGCAGTTTTCTCAGTGGAGCCAACTGCCAGTCGTCCGAAGTAAACAGGCGCCGTTCATTTCAAAAGCAGGTCACAGGGACTCAAATACTAACATAAGCTATTTTATACCGCTGAATGCAACAGAGAGGTCAGTTGGTCAACTGAAACCGCATTCCACGGAATTCAGGGAAAGTCTACAGCGCCCTTGGCCTCCTCGGCGTGTCAACAGCAAATTATTACCGTAGACAAAAAATTACAAAATCTTCACAACAAGTCCACGGAGATCTCTATCTCAGTTACACTATTTTATAGTGGATGAGTCATTCGGGTTTCGTTATTATTTTTGTTTTGACGTGAGGAATATTAGCTGCTGGTGACTTCAGAAGTTTTCTGACCCACGGCTCAAATGACGTCATTAAAGAGTACAAAACAACCATCAACGACAAATTCGTCACTGAGACTAATTCAGGAATCTAGCATGTTCTGCTGTAGGAGTTTCTAATTCGCGTGCGTCCCTATTGACGGGTAAGACGTATGACTATTGGAGTGAATATGCAGGGTGTTTCCGTAACAGCGTGCAACAATTTAACAGGACGTAGAGAAGTTCCACTGGACAATTTGAGGCAGAGAACTTGGAGTCAGAGAAGCCAGATTAAGGAGGTAATAGGAATAAAATCACATTATTGTGTGCTTTTTTATTTACATCAGTTACAGTTAATGGCAAATGCCATCACTGACACAATGAACATACCATTTGTGCTGTATCTTACAAAATGTGATGGAACTGATAACCATCAACCTCAATGCAAGCATGACATCGGCGAACAAAATTCTGACGCATCCTGACAAATATCCCTGGTATGTTCTGGATCACATCACAAGCAGCTACAATCCTGGCAACTAATTTCAGCTTCTGATCCACTGGGGTCTCATACACAAGTGACTTTACGTATCCTCATAGGAAATAATCAAGGGGATTCAGGTCATCTGACCTCCCAGGCCATGGAACAGAATCTCCCCTTCCAGTCCAGCAACCATAAAATAGAGCTCTGAGATGGTTGCGGACGTCCACACTGCAGTGGGGTGGTGCACCGTCATCTCGTATCCGCGTCATCTCACGAAGAGCCAAGGAACTTTCTCCAACAACTAAGGCAATTTAAGAACCTTCAACATCGCAGCGCGTCAGCAATCGTTGGTTAATATGGCGGGTCTCATGGCCCATCGAACATAGGCCGGTGTGAGGTGGAGCGTACACCATTAAGTTAAGTAGTGGTTTTGACTTTGTACATATGTACTGTTTGTGTTTTCCTTTTCTTTTTCGTTTATAAATGTATAGCTATGGTGTTCTTTTAATCATTGACAAAGGTCTTCATAGGCACTTGTGGGTTTTATTGTTGTTCTGAAGAAGATGTAGTTATCTACGCCGCAACCTGGGTTAACACTAGATGCTTTTTTCGCAATCGAGGCAGGTTTTTAGATTTTTAATAAACTACGGCAATGGTGGCCATTGAGACGGCCAAATAGAAGATACGCCCCAATGAGATTGTCGCCTACAATGCTGGCCCCGATATTCACAACAAAACGCACTTGATGGTGTGACTCTACTATGGCGTGAAGGTTTTTTCTTATCCACACATGGCAATTGCTATTGTTGGAAATACCACCACGATGATATCAGGCCCCGCCAGTAAACAGCACGATTTGAAGGAAATCTGTTCTATCAATCCATTGTGGGAGCAACCACTGACACACTGACGATGGTGCAAAGTCAATCACAAGCATTGCACGGACTCGTTATGGGTGATATGGGAGTAATTTTTGTTGGTGGAGTACTCGTCACGCGCTTGTATGTGCAGCGCTCATTTCACGTGCAATACGAAGAGTACTTGTAGTCGTCCGCAGCTCGTGGTCGTGCGGTAGCGTTCTCCCTTCCCACGCCCGGGTTCCCGGGTTCGATTCCCGGCGGGGTCAGGGATTTTCTCTGCCTCATGATAACTGGGTGTTGTGTGCTGTCCTTAGGTTAGTTAGGTTTAAGTAGTTCTAAGTTCTAGGGGACTGATAACTATAGATGTTAAGTCCCATAGTGCTCAGAGCTATTTGAACCAAGTACTTGTAGTCTGGTCCGCTGCAACGCGTTCCAACATCTCCTCTTCAAAATCGGGTGTGGGTGTGGTCCTTCTGTTGCCAGGTCCCTCGTTTCTTCCTTCCAATGAATTAATCTCCCGCATTCGTCGATAGAGAGAAACAAACACTCGTCGTGACGGATGACGCCTGTTAGGAATCGTTCACTGTACAGCGGTTCACAAGCGAGAGCATTGCAACGTAATCACCCATACACAAGATGTATGTCAGTGTGTTCTGCGATTGTTCCATCATACTGTACTGTACGTCTCTGAATAGCGCTCAGTAATGGATGGGTCTGTCGCTCATTCTTAGCACGTTCTGTCATGGGATAATGTAAATACGATACAACAGAGCCACCTTACGGATAAGTAAACAAAACCTGCATCATGAACTCCTAGTAATCAGGCTTGTCCTCCTTGTTTCTGTGCAAGAAATAAGAAATGTACATGTAAATAAACAGCACAGTACCTGTAAACTTATACTCATGTTAGTTGTAAGTAAGCTGCAAAACAGTAATGTTAGACAAAGCGGTAGACAAGTTCATTTCTGTGTCTCCTTAAGCTGGCTTCTCCAACCCCAGATTCCCTATCTCACATTGTTCAGTCTGGCATTCTCTACGTCCTGTTACATTTTGATCTCTCCTACTGAAACACCCTATATGCCAAAAGGGACATGTGAATTCTTCACCTCAACCATTCCAGAGTTTTCTGTACAGTTACTGTACAAGATACTCCCATCATCTGGGAGTGATGGGGTCTACTGTGGTTGTCATTACAAACCACTCGAACTTTTAATCTGCTCACTCGCCAATGACTGAACAAATGATATTGAGCACCGTCACAAAGCAGCTATTTCAACATCTTTAACGAATGGAAAAACTGGTAGAAGCCGAACTCGGGGAAAATCAGTTTGAAGTCGTAGAAATGTTGGAACGTGCGAGGCAATACTGACCCTACGACTTGTCTTAGAAGATACGTTAAGGAAAGGCAAACCTACGTTTCTAGCATTTGTAGACAGAGAGAAAGCTTTTGACAGTGTTGACTGGAATACTCTCTTTCAAATTCTGAAGATGGCAGGGATAAATTACAGGGAGCGAAAAGCTATTTACAATTTGTACAGAAACGAGACAGCAGTTATAAGAGTGGAGGGGCACGAAAGAGAAACAGTGGCTGAAAAGGGAGTGGGACAGGGTTATAGCCTATCTACGATGTTGATCAATCTGTATTTTGAGCGAGCAGTAAAGGAAACAAGAGAAAAATTTGGAATAGGAATTAAAATCCGTGGAGAGGAAATAAAAACTTTGAGATTTGCCGACAACACTGTAATTCTGTCAGAGACAGTAAAGGACCTGGCAGAGCAGCTCAATGGAATGGACAGTGTCTTGAAAGGAGAACTTAAGATGAACATCGACAAAACCAAAACGAGAATCATGGAATATAGTCGAATTAAATCAATTGATGCTGAGGCCATCAGATTAGGAAATGAGACACTTAAAGTAGTAAATGAGTTTCGCTATTTGAGAAGCAAAATAGCTGATGACTGTCACAATAGGGTGGATATAAAACGTAAACATTCTATTGCGAGGAAAGCGTTTCTGAAGAAGAGAAATTTGTTAACATCGAATATAGATTTACGTGTAAGGACGTCTTTTCTGAAAGCATTTGTATGGAGTGAAACATGTTTGGAAGTGAAATATGAACGATAATTAGTTCAGACAAAGAGAGAATAGAAGCTGTCGAAATGTGGTGCTACAGAAGAATGCTGAAGATTAGATGGGTACATCACGAAACTAATGAGGATGTACTAAACAACATTGGGGAGAAGAGGAATTTATGGCACAACTTGACTAAAAGAAAGGATCGGTTGGTAAAACACGTTCTGAGACATCAAGGGATCATCAATTTAGTACTGGAGGAAAGCGTGGACCTTAAAAATCATAGAGGGAGACCAAGAGATGAATACACTAAGCAGATTAAGAAGGAGGTAGGTTGCAGTAGTTATTCGGAGATGTCGAGGCTTTCACGGGATAGAGCATCATGGAGAGCTGCATCAAAAAAGACTCTGGACTGAAGACCACAACAACCACAACTACGGAATATCGAACTGTGAGTGTAGCACCTGCGTCAAGAACTGTTCATACGAGAGTATGAGAGTGATGTACCTGGACAAATGACACTTTCTTACCATTATTCCGACAAATATCTCCCCGGCGTCTGCATTCCCCTAAGATTAATGTAAGTCCTCTCCCCACCTTAACTCATTCCTGACTAGATGCTAACGGTTGTAAGTTATTCCGTTGCGGTTTGTGTTGTTAAATGATATGGAGTCATTTATGTATGTGTTTGTGTGTGTGTAGTGAGTGAAGTGTTATGAAACAATGTGTGTTCAGTGTGTGCAGTGACTGATGGTGAGATATGAGTGAACAATGTGGCATTACATTATTTAATTAGTTATTTGTAAAAAGGTGTTGTATACCAGGAGTAAATCTAATGATTGTCTCTGACTAGAAGTCTGTAAATATATGTGTCGACGAATTATATTATTTTAAATTGGTCTAAGCTTGTAAATACTTTGACATGTCCTATATCCTTGTAAAAAGAGATCTACGGATGAATAAAGCTATTACTACTACTACTACTACTACTACTAGTCTGGCTACTTGCGTGTCCGTATCCTACCCCAGTTAGCCAATCAGGGAACGGGACGTACAATTTAACGTGGAATCCGAACCACGTGTCGATTCTGGCGAATCTCCTCAACACTCAGAGGTGAATGCTGGGTTAAAAGGCATACTGAAAAAATGCGTGGCCCAGTTGAAATTCGATCTCGCTCCCATTAGGCCCCTTGCGCACGCTTTACCGTTATACCACCAGGCTCTGTATTTTCTTGCATAGCTTCTCTGCTCTGTGGATTTGTGGTGTCTGTTACCTTACTGCTTTTCCCACCAGATACTCGCTAGCTGATCAGCTGGTACCTCCTATCCTTGCCACTAGCAGTCACTTCTAAAATAAATTAAAAATGTAACAGATAAAAATACATACATTACCCATTCATCTTTACTTACGGATAATAAATGATATACATAAACATTCCTCGTGAATCGGTCTATTTATTAGGGAAAACATTATACAGGTCCATACAGTAATTTGAGAAGCTACCTCGAACAAACAGGCAGAAGCTATGGCGGGTGACTTTAAGTTATAATGGAAACAGATTTGGAGAAATGAGTGAAAGATTTGCAGGTGTGTTTCTGAACGATCGTACCTCACCTTTTCAATCAAATAATTCTTCACGAAGGGCGACAAATAAAAGATATAATTCCTTTCAAGTGCTTCACAAGACCGCATCATCTTAGTCACTATTTATGCAGGCGCTACAAGTTCGTTCAGCGTCTCTGTGACGTTCTAACACTGATTAAACAAAGTGATGATGTAACATGCAGCTCAACTTCGAATCTTTTGTATCTCTTCCACTATAACAGTTTTATGAGAATTCAGTGGTGAAGAACAATACTCAACAGTTAATTGCTGAAGGTTTTTTTGCCGCGCGGGATTAGCCGAGCGGTCTTAGGCGCTGTTGTCATGGACTGTGTGGCTGGTCCCGGCGGAGGTTGGAGTCCTCCCTCGGGCGTGGGTGTGTGTGTTAGTCCTTAGGATAATTTAAGTTAAGTAGTGTGTAAGCTTAGGGACTGATGACGTTGGCAGTTAAGTCCCATAAGATTTCACACACATTTGAACATTTTGAAGGTTTTGTTCAGGTATGCAGTACCCCTTCTTAGGATTCTTCTAGCCAATACGACTTGCATCTGTCTTCCACGAGTCCAGATTTACGCTGATGTGCAGAAGAAACAGAACACCCTGAACGTCTGGAGATAGGACGCTTATATCTCAGGACGTACACATTAGTATGTTCCGGAGAAATCATTAGCATTTGAACCATGTCGTCCCGCGGATTCAAGGTCAACATCGACATCGCGGCGCGACACCACCTACCGGCAAAATGTGCCTGCGGCTCTCGTATAAACCAAAGGTGACTTGAGCAGACGCACTGGATGTCTCACTGACGTACGCACGACACTCACCGTCTGGCCAGTGCGTTTGAAAGAGGTCGTGTTATTGGCATGAGAGAATGTCTACATCTACATCCATACTCCGCAAGCCACCAGACGGTGTCTGGCGGAGGGTACCTTGAGTACTTCTATCAGTTCTTCCTGCTATTCCAGACTCGTATTGTTCGTGGAAAGAAAGATTGTCGATATGCCTCTGTGTGGGCTCTAATCTCTCTGATTTTATCCTCACGGTCTCTTCGCGAGATATACGTAGGAGGGAGCAATATACTGCTTTACTCCTCGGTGAAGGTATGTTCTCGAAACTTCAACAAAAGTCCGTACCGAGCTACTGAGCGTCTCTCCTGCGAAGTCTTCCACTGGAGTCTATCATCTCCGTACCGCTTTCGCGATTACTAAATGATCCTGTAATAAAGCGCGCTGCTCTCCTTTGGATCTTCTCTATCTCTTCTATCACCGGTGAGCAGTATTCAGGCTGTGGGCGAACAAGTGTACTGTAATCTACTTCCTTTGTTTTCGGACTGCATTTCCTTAGCATTCTTCCAATGCATATCATCTGGCATCTGCTTTACCGACGGTTAATTTTATGCGGTCATTCCATTTTAAATCACTCCTAATGCCTACTCCCAGATAATTTATGGAATTAACTGCTTCCATTTGCTGACCTGCTATATGTAGCTAAATGATATAGGAACTTTCTTTCTATGTATTAGCAGCACATTACACTTGTCTACATTGAGAGTCAGTTGCCATTCCCTGCACCATGCGTCAGTTCGTTGCAAATCCTGCATTTCAGTACAATTTTCCAATATACTACACCATCATCTGCAAAAAGCCTCAGTAAACTTCCGTTGTTATCCACAAGGTCATTTATGTATATTATGAATAGCAATGGTCCTACGACACTCTCCTGCGGCACACCTGAAATCACTCTTCCTTGGGAAGACTTCTCTCCATTGAGAATGACATGCTGCGTTCTGTTATCTAGGAACTCTTCAATCCAATCACACAGTTGGTCTGATAGTCCATATGCTCTTACTTTGTTCATTAAACGACTGTAAGGATCTGTATCGAACGCCTTGCGGAAGTCAAGAAACACGGCATCTACCTGGGAACCCGTGTCTATGGCCCTCTGAGTCTCGTGGACGAATAGCGCGAGCTGGGTTTCACACGATCTTCTTTTTCGAAAACCATGCTGATTCCTACAGACTAGATTTCTAGTCTCCAGAAAAGTCATTAAACTCGAACATAATACGTGTTCCAAAATTCTACAACTGATCGACGTTAGAGATATAGGCCATGCGATGTTTCCATCCAGGAAAACGCTACTCGTTTGGGTCGAAGTATTTCAGCTGTGTAACGGATATGTGCAGTATAGTCCACAGAAGGCCGTAGAACGCGACAAGATAGTTCAGGTCGCACGACCCAAACGACAAGATTGACATCTCACCGAATGGCGTTGCAGGACAGATCTACGTCCTCGGCCCTGGCGCAACAGCGGAACAGTGTAACACATCGTACGCTGTCAGGGGTGACAGTCTGTCGTCGTTTATTGCGGCATGGGTTACGTGCGCGTCGTCCACTTCTCCGAGTACCTTTGGCGAATGTGCAGAAACATGCTAGAAGACAATGGTGTATGGAACGACGACTCTGGGAACAGGAATTACATCAGATAGTGGTTTCCGACGAATCCAGTTTCTGTTTGTTTGAAAATAATCCATTTTGGTTGGCAGCAGACAGGGGCAGCGGCATCACAGTGACTACATTCGCCAACTAAAGGCCTTGCGGTGTGGGGTGCTGTTGTGTATAACCACAAATTACAGTTCGTGCGTGTCCAGGGTACTGTGACCAGTGTGACGTACGTGAATGACATCCTGCGACTCATAGCCACACCCTTTCTGCACAACACCCCAGACCCCACTTTTCAGCAGGACAGTGCAGGACGACATGTGACTGGACAAACACGTGCCTTCTTGGTGTCACAGGATGTCTGTCAGCCTTTGCCCTTTCCCGCTAGGTCACCAGACTTGTTGAAAATCGAAAATGTGTGGGAGATGGTGAAACGACAGGTGCAGCGCTGTGGCCCAATGCCAACCGCCTGTAACCACTCAGTGTCATTCAATATGATCACGACAACACCCCTCGATCGACGTTAACACTCGTGGACGTTTGAAAATTCGTGACGCTAGCTCAATGGTCGTCAATTGATTTAAATGTATTTCCCGGCTGACTCTTAATTCAACTACTGCCACGGGGGTGAGGAGAAAGAACACATCCTGGTGGTACCAGCATTATGCGTATTTAGATGTTCGATTAATCTGAATGGTTTGCAATGTTACAGTGATTCTATTCGAACTCTATGCTGATGTACCGACAAGTACCATTTTCGCAGATAAACATGCAAGTACGTAATGGATGTTCTGTTTCTCAATATAGTTCGTCCCACTCACGTATTATACATCCGCTGTAAGAACAATTTCATGCATTTACATTTTTTTGTGTCCCACAATATTGTTTGGCTAAATATTATGACGATACGTTGCATACAACTTCCACAGATATTATTTACCATGTAGTCAAGACTACGTAATGAAGCCAAAATCGTGGATAAAATTGAAATGTAGTTTGTTTATTAACACTTCTCTCTTCACTAATTACATATGAAATATAAATCGGGATTGGAGGTGATGATCCGATCCTTCTTTTTTAGTATTTTAGGTCCCCGTTAATTAATATCTGGTAGTTAATAAGCGAACTATTTTTATGCTGGCGCGTTGTTTGTATCAGTTACCCCCGCAACCGTCCAAGGGTAAGATTCTATTAAAGTGCCTCGCACACACGTTTCACCATTTTATAAAATGTAGAATTACGTAAACTATCCGTTGTGCACGACTTTCGTGGGTTCCCATAATAGTTTCCCAAGAGTATTTTTCCCAGCTAACACAAAGTTCGAATTATGTTGTCGGATTCATTTTCACTTCACCCGACAATAAACGTCTCTGATCACTTCGTCACACGTAATGTATTTTAAAAGCGCTTGAAGAGTCTTTAAATAATCTGCTTAATGAATTTCGCAGTCGCGTACCACTTTTTCATCGACTAGCCCGATCGCGGTAACTGGAGGTAGAGAGCTCAATAATGTGTTACATGTTCTTTTACATGTATTAAAAAACAAACGCGCCCCTATATCTTTCTGTCCCCCTTGGTCTTTGCTACTTTGCTTTTTATTACTTTTCATGATATTGCTTCTTAGTAATGCTGTGCAGCTATTACTTTACCCGTTTTAATTCTTCCCCAATTTTAATTAATATGATGCTAATTGACATGCCTGCAAGCAAAGTACCGTTATACACCACAGATGTACTTTCAAGCCAGGTGAATGCAGCATGGATGGCTATACCACAACACACCATTCGCGCCTTATGCGCGTCGACACCATCACGCATGGAACAAATTATTACCACCCAGGGCGGACCATGTGTCTACTGGGCGACAGGAAACATGCTGAACCGAGGTGAATGAAATGCTAATCATTCCTGCAGAACACACTAATCTACATGTCGTGTGAATATAAACGTCCTAACTCTAGTCCGCAAGGTGTTCTGTTTTTCTGGACATGAGGGTATGTGCCCGACCGATCTTAAATGGCTCTAGTCAGGCAGCCAATGATACTTCAGTAAAGTGATTTAAGATTTACTCATAAAAAATAGACAACTACTTTTAGAAATAACTTCTCCTTTCATCAGTGACAACACGTTTTATAGAATTATGAACAATAACATAAACTTAATAACTATGAGCTATAGTCCTGAGACGCTGGTGCACAGCCGCGCAATCGAGTTGTACGGCTGTGTGGCTTTGGTATGGGGAAATATCTGCTATCTGTGCCGTGTGACTGGTTTCGTATGTCGTCCGCTGTGGCATGCCTCGTTCCTCATATGATAACAGACGAAGTGCACAACACAGCTGGATTTTCCTGAAATGATTGCACTTCTCTCTGTGTGGCCACATCAAAGCTGCTTTTATATACCGGGTGCTAAAATAAAGTAGTTCCACTTCAGAAAAAAAGGGAACAAACAGGATTTAAACTACTACAGAGGAATCTTTTTACTGCCAGTAACGTATAAAACATTATCCAACATTTTATCAAGGAGAACAGAAAGAACACTAGACAGTCATTCAGGTAAATATCAAAGTTGCTTTAGGGAGGGAAGGTCATACTCAGAACAATTATTTAATCTCAAGTCAGTAATTCGACACAGATTACTTAATTCAAAGAACATTGTAGCTATATATGTTGATTTCCAAAAGGCTTTTCATTCTTTTGACAGAGAAACTACAGATAAAATAATTCGAGAATTTGGCGTAAAGTCTAAACTGGCAAACCTAATCCGTGAAACACTTATAGACAGTGATTTTATTTTATTTTGTTGCAACCAGTTTCAAAGCTTCAGTGCGAAATCTTCAGGCTGTTGTTGATGTGGTACCTTTTTTTTTTTGTTATTATTTAATTTCGATCCTCCCCCCAGAGGACAAAAAATATGTAAGGCGATAAAACAGGAACTTTGTTAAAAACAGTAAAGTGGCGGAAAGCTGCGGAAGCTAAATAGAAAAAAAACACAGGGTTGACGATGCTATTGAAGACACACAGAAAGTACAGAAGCACAATTAAAAAACACGGCGACAGTATGGTTTCTAAAAATGCGACTTCTTCTGAGGTCATCAGTCGCCTAGAACTTAGAACTAATGAAACGTAACTAACCTAAGGACATCACACACATCCATGCCCAAGGCAGGATTCGAACCTGCGAGCGTAGCGGTCGTTCGGCTCCAGACTGTAGCGCCTAGAACCGCACGGCCACTCCGGCCGGCAGTATGGTTTCTGTTCGCAACACTTTAAAAAGGGGTGGGGGGGGGGGGGGGCACACAACACTGAACACTCAAACACTGCACCAGAGATTAGAGACGAAGATAACACACCACAGCCTAAAGCAGATGGGGGAGGGGGAGGGGACCCGGACGGATGAGGGGAAAAAAGGGTGGGGAAAGCAAAAATGGGGGAGGCGATGGGCGGAGAGAACAGAGAAAAAGTGTGGGGGGGGGGGGGAGCAGGGCGGACGCGAGAAAAGGAGTGGGGAAACGGTATGGGTTGATATGATCCCTTTATATATCACAGCAGTTGCCAGCTTACTGGATACGCAGATAATGTGTCAGCACTCCAACCGTCAACTGCCAACAGTTGGCAGTTGATGGTTGGAGTGCCAACACATTATCTGCATTGAAACAATTCCGTGCATGTTCGTCCCCCTAGGTGCCTCATCATTGCTCCTACCCAGCACTTTATGAGCCTCAGTCGAAGATTTCTTCACGTTAAGGAGGAAAATTAAAACTTGCTGCAAATCACGAGAATTGGGCTCTTAAGCTGACATATTCAGTCGAGAATAACTTTATGATGCAATCACAGATCGACATTCTAATTGCGTCGTGGTTTCAAATGCGTAAGCTTGTTGTGAGCCCCTTCCGACCTATCACCAGCGCGCTGTATACCGCTACTGCCATCTATTGCAAAACGGGTGAACCGAAGTTGTAGGCCTAATAAATGAAATGCCCCTGGAAGCCGTCAGATAGGCAATCTGCATTGTACAGTGTACACCACGTACCATGTACGTCAGGCGTAAACCATTTAGTAATACACACTGATAGAAAAAAAAATTGCAGCACCAAAATATGATTAATGTAGAATAAGATATGAATACATTAAGTAGATACAGAAGGATGTAGGTTGCGGTAGGTACATAGAGATGAAAAAGCTTGCACAGGATAGAGTAGCATGGAGAGCTGAAACAAATTAGTCTCTGGACTGAAGATCACAACGACAACAGTGGAATATCGGGAATATGTTTGTCTAGGTGACATATTTAAGTGATTAACACTAAAAGATGGTTCATGTAAGCGTGATGTAAGCCATTGCAAATGTGAAATGCTGGTACATTAATAACCGATGTAATCGCCAGAATGTTGAACGCAAGCATGCAAACGTGCATGCATTGTGCAGCACGTGTGCCGGACGTCAGTTTGTGAGACGGAGTTGCCGGCCGGGGTCATCGAGCGGTTCTAGGCGCTACAGTCTGGCACCGCGCGACCGCTACAGTCGTAGGTTCGAATCCTGCCTCGGGTATGAATGTATATGATGTCCTTACGTTTAATTATTTCTAAGTTCTAGGGGACTGATGACCTTAGAAGGTAAGTCCCATAGTGCTCAGAGCCATTTGAACCATTTGAGACAGAGCTCCATACTTGTTGCTCTTGGCCGAACAAAACAAGGCCGCTTAATGCCGTTTGTGGATGACGCTGGAGTTGTAGTCCGAGGATGTCACATTTATGCTCGATTGGAGACAGATGTGGTGATCGAGCAGGCCAAGGCAACATGTCGATACTCTGTAGAACATGCTGGGCTACAACAGCGGTGTACGGGCGAGCGTTATATGTTGGAATACATCCTCTGGAATGCTATTCATACATGGCACCACAGTTGGTCGAATCAAGCAGTCAGGGTGCTTGGGATAAACACGAGAGAGCTCCTACAGTCATCCGAAATCGCACCCCAGACCATAACTCCGGATATAGGTCCAGTGTGTCTAGCACTCAGGTACACAAATAGCCTCCTAACCTAGACACAGCCATCACTGGCACCGACGCAGAACCAGCATTCATCAGAAAACTCATCAGAGCTCCCCCGTGCTCTCCAATGAGCTTTCGCTTGACACCACTGAGATCGCAAACGGGCAGTGCTTAGGAGCCAGTGGAATGTACGCGACAGGGTTCCTGGCTTGGAGATGTTCTTGAAGTATCCGGTTTGTAACATTTCGTGGTGTCACTGTGGTGTCAACTGTTGCTCTAATTGCTGCTGCAGATGCAATAAAAGCACTGATGCATCAAAGCTATATACCAAACACGATGGTCCTCGCCCTCGGTAGTGCCACGTGGCCGTCCGGTACCTGGTCTATTTGCGACCGTACATTCTCATGATCACCGCTGCCAGCAATCACGTACAGTGACTATATTCCTGCCAAGTCTTCCTGCAATATCGCACAAGCAAAAACAAGCTTTTCGTAACCATATTACACGATCTCGTTCCAACTCCGCGAGGTGTTGATAATGGCTTCTTTGTTCCTTCAAGGCACACTTGACTGGCATCCCCTCACAATGTCGAATCATAAAGGTAACTAATGATCACGACCGTTCCAGCGTGCCTTAAAGCAAACCTGATATTCATCCTTATAGTGTTGACACTAGCGCTACTCTTATGCGACTGGCGCGGAATTTGAATAATCTGCCATATGTAGAAATAGTGAAGGCAGCAGAGCATCAAGTAGGTAAAAACACGAGGGCTAATAGAAATTCTTGGGTAACAGAAGAGATACTGAATTTAATTGATGAAAGGAGACAATACAAAAATGTAGTAAATGAAGCAGGCAAAAAGGAATACAAACGTCTCAAAAATGAGACTGACAGGATGTGCAAAATGCCTAAGCAGGGATGGCTAGAGGACAAATGTAACTATGTAGAGGCATGTACCACTAGTGGTAAGATAGATACTGCCTACAGGAAAATTAAAGAGACCTTTGGAGAAAAGAGAACCACTTGCATGAGTACCAAGAGCTCAGATGGAAACCTAGTTTTAAGCAAAGAAGGGAAAGCAGAAAGGTAGAAGCAGTACATAGAGGGTATATACAAGGGCGATGTTCTTGAGGACAATATTATGGAAATAGAAGAGGATGTAGATGACGATGAAATGGGAGATAAGATACTGCGTGAAGAGTTTGACAGAGCACTGAAAGACCTAAGTCGAAACGAGGCCCCGGGAGTAGACAACATTTCATTATAACCTTGGGAGATCCAGCCATGACAAAACTCTACCATCTGATGAGCAAGATGTATGAGACAGGCGAAATTCCCTCAGACTTCAAGAAGAATATAATAATTCCACTCCCAAAGAAAGAAGGGGTTGACAGATGTGAAAATAACCGAACTATGAGTTTAATAAGCCACGGCTGCAAAATACTAACACGAATTCTTTACAGACGATTGGAAAAACAGGTAGAAGCCGACATCGGGGAAGATCAGTTTGGATTCCGTAGAAATATTGGAACACGCGAGGCCATTCTGACCCTACGACTTACCTTAGAAAATTGATTAAGGAAAGGCAAACCTACATTTCTAGCTTTTGACGAAGTTGACAGGAATACTCTCCTTCAAATTCTGAAGGTGGCAGGGGTAAAATACAGGGAGCGAGAGGCCATTTATAATTTGTACAGAGGCCAGATGGCAGTTATAAGAGTCGAGGGGCATGAAAGGGAAGCAGTGGTTGGGTGGGGAGTGAGACAGGGTTGTAGCCTATCCCCGATGTTATTCAATCTGTATATTGAGCAAGCAGTAAAGGAAACAAAAGAAAAATTCGGCGTAGGAAGTAAAATCCATGGAGAAGAAATATAATCTTGGAGGTTCGCTGATGACATTGTAATTCTGTCAGAGACAGCAAAGGACCTGGAAGAGCAGCTGAACGGAATGGACAGTGTCTTGAAAGGAGGATATAAGATGAACATCAACAAAAGCAGAACGAGGGTAATGGAATGTAGTCGAATTAAATCGGGTGTTGCCGAGGGTATTAGATTACGAAATGAGACGCTTAAAGTAGTAAATGAATTTTACTATTTTGGGAGCAAAATAACTGATGATGGTCGAAGTAGAGAGGATATAAAATGTAGACTGGGAATAGCAAGGAAAGCGTTTCTGAAGAAGAGAAATTTGTTAACATCGAGTATAGATTTAAGTGTCAGGAAGTGTTTTCTGCAAGTGTTTGTATGGAGTGTAGCCATGTATGGAAGTGAAACGTGGACGATAAATAGTTTAGACTGAAAGAGAATAGAAGCTTTCGAAATGTGGTGCTACAGAAGGATGCTGAAGATTAGATGGGTAGAACACATAACTAATGAGTAAGTACTGAATAGAATTGGGGAGAAGAGGAATTTGTGGCACAACTTGACTAGAAGAAGGGATCGATTGGTAGGACATATTCTGAGGCATCAAGGGATCACCAATTTAGTATTGGAGGGCAGTGCGGAGGGTAAAAATCGTAGAGGGAGACCAAGAGATGAATACACTAAACAGATTCAGAAGGATGTAGGTTGCAGTAGGTACTGGGCGATGAAGAAACTTGCAAAGAATAGAGTAGCATGGAGAGCTGCATCAAACAAGTCTCTGGACTGAAGACCACAACATGTAGAAATACGGCTACCAACTTTCGTTACGTCGTACAACTTATTCTTGGTGGTGCCATTTCTTTCCTTCAGTGTAGATTCGTCAGTGGCCAATATTACCTTCCGAACGGAACGAGCCCAGAGGCGGGCATTGGGAGTAGGTGCGCGACACGGCGGACTGTGTGTTTTGGGCGCCTGGCCTCCGCCTCCGCCCGCGGTGCCGGCCCAACCGGTCGCGGCCCCCGCGCTGTCGCACCTCCACCTCCACCTCCGGCCACAAAAAACGCGGCGTCACTGCCGGCCGGCCAGGTGCGCGCCGCGTCCCATCCCACATGACGGATGGTGGCCGCGCCGCCCGAGGTGGCCCAACCGCCACGCTCGTACACCACATTAGTACCGAGGGACAAGGTGGTCGTTATTGTCTCGTCGACCGCGCCACCATTACACTAATTTATTGTTATTACTGTGATTACTATTATTATCGGGAGGCCCGGGCTATACCCGACCTCACGGCCCGCCTAGTTAGGCGCTCCAACCTCTTGACAGATCGGCTCATTGGGCTTCTTATGTCGTATACTGAACGGCGGTGGAGATGATCCTTGCCGTAGAGCAGTGGAAAGAGCGCCATACTGCGCCAAGGTAGGAGGGATGGAACGGAGCTCGGTAGGCTACGGCACAGCTTCTCGCCGACGTCGAGGTTACCGGAAGAGTCGGGGCAGTTGGGAGGGACTGTACGTGCGTTCCGGAGGAGCAGGACTCTAATCCCTGTCCGGACTCGAACATCTACTGTTGCCATGAGTAACTGCGATAATTTAAGGCGAATTCTGGAGTGGGTTCTTCGAAAAGGACGCAGCCGACTTCCTTCTTTCCTCTGGTCCCATCAAATTTATGTCTGTAACGACTGTGTCGTCGACGGGATAGTAAATGCGTCTTCCTATTATGGAGCTTAATTTCAGATGGCCGGAGATGGGAGGGTATATGAAGCTAACGAGGGTGTGTTGAACTATCAATACCGTTCAATGAATCTCGCCTGTGATGTAATGGTACAGTTGCGTGTGACCCCACCCGGCACTTATCTGGTTTTGGCGTGTGTTCATCCCAGCTAATTGACTAATAGATCAACAGAGAGTGCAAAACTGCCGTAATATCGGATAACGCAAAGAAAGTAATAAGGCCCTCTGACTCCTGATTGAACTGCGGTGGCAGTCTTGACATTAATTGATTCGGAATTGATCCCTTTTATATAAAAAGGGGTGCACATTGATGTTATAGTCAGCTATTGAACACCAAATGCAAATGTTGAACATCAAATTAATTAAGAAAGTGACTTGGGATTTCAAGCACTTGATTGAAAACATATGCAGTCGATTAGCACAGATTTATTTTAACTCACGACCTTCAGTCATCACATTACATGACTCTCCTAACAGGCAGTGAAAATAATTTGCGTTTACGTGGAGAAAATTGCGATAAATCAGATTTAATTCCTATCGACTGACCTAGGCGTAATGCGAAATGTGAGAAGAATTCTACAATACACGGCCCATGAAACCCTCGTGGAAACCTTGCCAACGTGATCCAACAAATTAATCAGTGGCCTAACTCAAGCCAGAGCGGGCGCAATATCACCGAATTCAGCATGGCGGAGCAGCGTCGTTGTGTGGACGTCGGCCAGCCTCGTGGTGCTGCAACGCTGCGCTCGTCTGTTCACTCCTAACTATCTTGCTCAGTACATAGCTGAACGAAAACTTTCTATCTCCAATCTCAATCGTTCTGTTTGCCAAGTCCTAAACTGCAAAGATGCTCACTCTCTCTCTCTCAGGCAAGCTGAGTAAAGAACGCCATGTCTGCACTCTAGGCAAGCTGGGAACAGAAAAAAACGTCTACGGAAACTTCTGCCAGTCCGCTCTTCGTCTCGGTTTTCCCTCCAGCCAATTGCAGCGCAAGTCGCGTTAATTATTCGTCGCTTCCCAGCGCCGACCAATGCCTGCACTGGGAAGTGAACAAATTCCCACAAAATTTCCCTTCCTCTCAACGTCTGCTATTTAGCTCCTCCCAGGCCACCCATCAAGGTTAGCATCTGCATAAAACACCAATTTTTTCGAAATTCTGACTCCCAGGAGTGTACTTCCGATTCCTTGGTCCTACATTCCCATCAGAGCCTGGCGTATTTCATTCTGTCGCTCTTCACCTGATTTACTTCAGACTCTGTGGACCGTGAATTCAGCCTGAAGTCGCTATAGTCACGAACACGCATATTTCAGCCTCAGTTGACCGCTCCACCGTAGCTTTATATGGCTTTCTCGCATGTTTCACTGAAAATGGGACGACTGACATTTATCAACAGGCGTACAAGTTCTCCACCTGCTTCCCGGTACACCAGCATGGGGTCAACCACCCCCTCACTGTCACTCATCTTAAGGCAGCTGGAGGCCACGCCCCGTTACTGCTTTCTCAGGTTTGAGCCGCCCTAAGCTGCCTACTGTCGCTTCCCTTCACTGCTCCCCAGCCGCACGCTGCCACCCGCCTGCGGTCAACTCTGAATACTTCCCTGGGATAAACTAGCCTCCAGTAAATCGACGCATTTCCAGTAAGTTTTCACGTCGCGTGAATTACTTTAAAACCATCACCCAACATTAATTATTCCAATACGTCCATACTATACCTTCTACAAGACGCATTGTGCCTTGTCAGTCATTATTGTTCAGTCCTACTGTTCGCTCAACGTGAGTTCGGTGATCTTTAATGACTTCATGTAAGGGGCATAGTTCTTGCCGTCTTAGAGTGCGCAGATGCAGATGTTACAAATCACTGACAATATTTGACATGTTTCCTTGTTATTGTTTAGGATCTACATTCCAAAGAATAACATTCAAGCAAGATGGTGTTGGCAGACCAATACGTGTCCCGACGTCTAGTTCAGTTCGGAAGGTTTCGAGAGACTAACTACAAGGGCTATTAGGTTAAACTAAGGTCCCACTGACCGTGAAATGAAGACCATAGCGAAAATTCAGTGAAGCTTTGTGTGCATTAGATGTGTTGAACAGTGTGTCTAGTATGCCATTCGATCGCATCATGTCGCTCTTTTCAGTTCTGAGCACACACTGAGCATGTCAATATGTCTAGAAAGTAGTGCTTCCGCCATGTATGAGGGACTGTGAGACATTTCGCACGATTTCATGCACCTCACACGATGTAACTGTTATGCATTTATCTCTTTATGACAGTTCTCGGCCGCACACTGCAGTGTTAATGAAGAGGCTCCGGCAGCGTTTCCGATGGTAAGTGTCTGACCACCCACCATACAGCCCGCACTTGGCTCCCCCTGATTTCCGTTCCTGCTCGCATGAACCGCTGGCTGTGAAGACAACATTTTGGCACAGACAACAAGCTGCAGATCAGCATAGACAACTGACAGAAAGCACAGGCAGCTGCCTTCTGTGACGATTGTATTGGAAAGTTGGTACAATGCTACGACAAATGTTTTAGTCTGAGCGACGACGATGTATATAAGTAGATGGAAGGTGTAGCTATCTGTTACAATTAAAACATTTTTTAGTTTCACCGTCGTTTCCATTTCGCGAGCGATCGGACCTTACTTTCCGAATAGTTCTCGTATAATTCTTACGGCAAGTATTTACAGATATAGGATTTCCATGAGAGGTTTACCTCCGCAATTGTGATTATGTCATAGGTTGAAGCAGACGAGTGGTATCGTTAGCTTCAATATTTCCGACAGTGACCATGAATTTGCGAAAGGAATCATCGCATCACTCGAACGAAGAGACTTGGCAGATCGACGCAGACCTTAACCAGGATGACCAGACGTTGGGATCCAATACGTACCGAATTGTAGCACACTGTCTAAACCAAAGAGCTACGTATAGCCAGAGAAGACAATTACACTGTAGTGCGTAACCCGAAAAATTCTGGCTAATTCTTGACAGACATCGGATTAATATCGTTTTCTGCCCGTCAACAAAAACGCAGGCGCTACTGGGTAATGTGAAGCACGACCTTGAATTAAACGAGTCTGATATATACCGAGTCCCATACCAATGCGGCTTGATGAACATTGGGTAGATCATGTGTTCAATTGAACATCGCCTCAGCGAACGCTAGATTACTACAGCAAAACAAATCCCCAGTTGCATAGCTTTGTCATTCAGATCTACATAGCATAGGATACTAACAGCACAAAGACTTCAAACTACTGGAGTTGTTTGATGAAAGAATCGATCGGATTAGGACCATGACAGGAGATGCAGCCTTAGCAAAACCGGGGAACCTGAAGTTGGGTTGAATAATAATCGTAAGCTGTCTACCTGCAAAAACAAAGGAGTGGCTTCCTGTGACAGCAGACTGCGAAAGGATAAGTTGCGCATTGGCTGCGTCAGCGGGCGCGAAATCAACCAATGCAGACAATACTGGGGACGAGAGAGGGCAGCATGGTCATAAAACCCTTCACTTGCCCAACGGGAGTCATTTCGGCGTCACACCGTATAACGGCTACATGGTTTCTAGCGGAAATGTTGTTTTCGTATCATACCGGAAATTATTCCCCCACCAGTAACACCGCAAGGAACTGAAGACACATAATTTAAGTAGTGTAACTTGAGTTTAGGAGTCAGAGGTGTGAATCATACAATGTTACAAATGTTAAAAAGTTTTTTTTAAATTATAGTTAAAATACGGTAATACTAATTGTGAAACACGATCTATAGTGGCTTCAACGGTGTAAGTCATATACAGAATAGCAATTACTAAAATTTTAAAAATAAAATAATTATCCCACATGGGTACTTATTCGAGGAACTGTCTTAGTGTAAGCTCCTACTAAAATGCAAGAAAAGAGATAATTACGTTGTCACTCGAACTACGTCTAGGGCGACTACGTAAAAACTAAACCGCTTCCTTCATAACCCACTGTAAAAATCTGTTAACTAGAGGTGTCTCTTGGTCTACTGGCATACTGTATCGTGTCACGGCGTAGGTTTGGAGACAGCTGCACGACGCAGACTCCTGAATAGTTTTCGCCGACTGCTAGGATAATACCCCATCTCTTCCTCCCAAACAGAAAAACCTTACAAAACTGGCTTATCCAACATTCCTTAACGCAGGTTAGCAGGCACGCAATTGTGTACAGGGAGGTCAAGGGATCAGAAAATGTTACGTAACGCAGAAATATCTGTAGATAATCAGCGGTAGATACAAAGGGTAACTCAACATAAGTAATTGTTTGAGAAGTCAGTATTTGTCACGACAGGTATACGTCACTCCTTGATTAAAAGTGAGCCTGTGCTTCGAGCTAACACCTTTCGACCTGATGTACAAATTTGATGTTTCCATGCAGTCTATTACTTTGATGCATCCTTGATATCGATACAAACTGCCATATTTGGAAGCATGGCACGTAATTAACGTTATTCATCATGTCAGTGGATGGCCGCTAGTGTGAATGAAACGTATAGTTTTCAGAAAGAAACGACATACAGCTATTCTGCCACATCATCATTTTAAAATATATATATATATATATATATATATATATATATATATATATATATATATATATATATATCGCCTCGTCTCCTTAAAACAATAAAGAAGAGAAATATACAACGCGCAGATAGACGAAAGCGATAGGGGTCGTCTGACGGAACAGTTAACAGCCAATTATTGAAACCTGTAACACTCTCCAAATCTTAAATACCGGCCTGGAGAGATTTAAGGTAGAGCTGCCACTTACATTTGGCGTGTAGAACGCTTACGCAATTAACCCACGAATTAGAAAAACCTGTTCAAATGGCTCTGATCACTAAGGGACTTAATATGTGAGGTCATCAGTCCCCTAGAACTTAGAACCACTTAAACCTAACTAACCTAAGGACATCACACAAATCCATGCCCGAGGCAGGATTCGAACCTGACTGAACCAGACTGAAGCGCCTAGGACCGCTCGGCCTCACCGGCCGGCAAAAACCTGTTAAGACTAATTGTAGACTATTGTTCGTCATAATAAGACCGTTATCAAATTGGGTTAACATAAGGGACAAAGAAGATTCAAAGAGAAGCGCGCGCTTCGTAACGATATCTTTTAATCAGTGCGAGAGCACCTCAACTAGAATCAGAGGCACTGCAAGAGAAGTGCTTGCATTAGAGAAGAGATGCCACTCCTGTATGCAGAACACCACTGGCGGCACCTCTCTCTGCTGTCATGTCAAGGGAGGTTGCAACAACGGTCGCCTTGCTGGCAGTACGTCGTGGTCCAGAAATCATACCACCGTCCATGTGGATACTTATGTTGCTGCAAACAAGCCCATTTCCTGACTAAAAGTACATGACGTGGCTGTACGATCCTGCACAGCAGAGTGAACAATAAGCGGGTCCTCTCGGGCGCTAGTTCCGTGAGGGCATAGAGCTCCTGCTTGACATTAAGTATTGTCATATTTAACATCAATTCCATATTCACGTAGCGGATCCTGGCAAGCAGCAGTATCGCAGAACGCTAAAATGGAGCCACAGTAGGTCACGCCCCTCATGAAGACACCTCTATGTTATCAGGATGGTGTTGTACAATCTGTAGAACATCTTTCAACGCTAATCAAACATGATTGGCAAGTTAATGTTTATTTGTTCAGATTTACAGTTCTGTGTCTTCTTGTCAACCTCAGCTGATACCTCATGCTAGTGACACGGTGGAATCATGCTGACTCCTGTTGTTTGCTCGGCTGGACCGTCGTCAAGACCATCGCATAAGCATTTTGGTTGAAGTCTTGTGGGCTGCTGTCTGGCAGTCCGTAGGCGAAGCTGTAGGATGAGTATGTGCCTGACTCTGTGTTGAAGCATCCTCAATCCTGCTCCTGAAGATCATGATGATTTTCGATGACCAGTCATGATGTATGAGCTATCAGAAGTTGTATGCTCAGAAGTGCCTGCAGCGATGATCAGGAGCAGAGCAACTGGATGGCCCTCTCACTCAGCAGTGACAATGATGTTAGTGCAACAAATACCACAACACTGAACTGGAGAAATGTAGTATTTATGGAAACTGGCTTCAGATAATGACGTGAGGCTCTGTTCGTTATGACCGAATGTGGCTCACTTCATTACTAGCGCTCCACAGTCCTCGTTCTGCTATGTTCACCTAGTAATTTGTTACAGGCTCGTAACGGCACTGTCAGGTCTCTGAAACGTGTTATTGGATCTGAGGTAAAACTTGTTACTTCCTGTAACAAGAGCTCACTGTTGATGGACATTTTGCTGAATGTGTAACTTTAACCTGGCGATTAGTGCTGATGTAGCAATATGTGCTCATGTTCATGACTCACTTACAGTGTGGATTGTTTCTTTTTGCTGTGTAGCTGACTCACTACCTCTGCCTGATGTCACCTGCAGCTGTGCTAGCGTGAACTTTAAAGAAATTTAGTTTCTTCCGCTTTTTTTAGTCTGTCGAATTTCGACACATTGATAGGCTTTACATGTGCCATAACATGATCTTCTCACAAACAAACAAGATTCAAACACGTGTTTTGAATGAGAAACCTGTTGTGCAACCTTTCCTTATATACATAATTCGGATGGCAGTTGGACAGAAATGCTTATCATTTGCACGTCCAGGCATAGCGATCTGACGTTTGTTGCAAACCACCTTTATAAGACCCTGAACCAATTCATTTAGTTTCTTTGAAGAGTCCAAGACTGATTTCCTTCGCTACACCCTGCTATGTCGGTAATGACCCTCACTCTAGCGCCCTCTTCATTCGTGTCATCAGGCGCCCGAGTCGGAAGACATTTCTTAGAAGAACGTGACGCAACTGTCTCCTTTCTTTTAAGGTCGTTGCGTCTGGCAATTAGCAGCTGGAAACAGCAGTTGTCAGCCATTACTCGCACGCAGACCCGAGTGGACAATTGCAGTCGTCCCGTTCGAAGGTCAGAGTGTTTTCAACGTGCCGCGTCGCTTCCGAAGCACGCGTCAGTTCAAAATGGCTCTGAGCACTATGGGACTTAACTTCTGTGGTCATCAGTCCCCTAGAACTTAGAACTACTTAAACCTAACTAACCTAAAGACATCACACACATCCATGCCCGACGCAGGATTCGAACCTGAGACCGTAGCAGTCCCGCCACGCGTCAGTCTTGGCACCACTATTTTCAGTTATTTAGCGAGTATGTGTAAAACAAGTGTCACTTCCAAAGGCATATCCTGCAACTGACTCTTGTTTTGAACTCGGGTAAGGTACAATTGATAGTTTCTGCGCGAAGCAAATACGAGAGATTCCAAATAGCAATCGAACTTTAACCAATGTTTTCATATGTTTTACCAATTCTTTATACTTAATTAACCGTCAGTTACTTTGAGAAAAAATCTTACTTTTTATTGGCTACCTCATCGCAGTATATTAAATCATTTTCTTCATTTTTTGCTGTTTGAATAACGTTTAGCAACTAGGTTTGGATACACTCTACCATCACGTGCCCACACATTAACTGGACATAATTTTGTGTGACGGTATGTACCACAGGTGCGTTGTTTATAATATTGTATGCCTCTGAGGTTGCGTGACAAAGCTCGGACGAGAAATTTACTGTGAACTACTTTTCAGAATTTATTGTTTTGTTATGGTTTTGGTTTTCAGCTTTACGTGTTTGTCTGGCCTGTGTAAGACTTTATCTGTGCATAACCACTGCAACTTGTATTCAACCACTGCAACTGTATACAAGCATCGGCCTCTGCAATTTTCATACCCCCCCCCCTCCACACTCCTTTCCGTTAGTAAACTGACGATTAATTTATCAGAAAGTGTCCTACCAAACGAACCCTTCTTTATACTCTGTATGGCATACATGTAATGAAAAACCAGTTACGTACGTAATAGGGGTGCACCAGCATGGGATCTCAGTAATAAAGAACTGTCATAGTCATTTTCTTGAAGCTGATTTATGGAAGAGCAGTCCGATGTAACTTCACACATCCTCAGCCTTATTCACGTAAGATTTTGAAATATTTTCTACAGTCTGTCAGACTTATTATATTCTTCCCGGACAGGAGTAAAGTAAATACCCTCAGTGATAAGCAACATTTACTGTCAATCCGTTATTCAGTTCGCTTTCAGAATGCTAAAGAGGTGATGAATAACTTAAATTTGTTGCCTCTTGTAGCATGATTAACTGACAACGAATTGACAGCGTCATTTTGGTAACTATTTTAGTACTGCAAACCATATTACTCCAAAATCAGCTGATATCATTTTCTACAAAAGAAATGAAGATTCTAGATGAAACTGCCAGACTACGTTTCATCTATGTACTTATTAAAGAACCATAACAGAAGTTTAAATCTCTGTCAACAACCAGGTCGTTAAAGATGTGGATGTAGAAAGGGTGTTAATTTTATTTGAGTTTCACAAGACGCAGAAGGATGTGGGCCGCGACTTTGTATAAGAAAATATTCCAGTATTCACTTTATTCCGTTTGGGAACAAGGGACAATCTTAGATTAGGTGGCCGGAGGGAGGTTTCTCCAATGTATGTCGATTGTCTTAACCAACATGCCACATACGACACATCCTTAGACCGTCGTGGATGGAATATATTTAAAATAAGTATGCAATGTTGATCAGTCACACCAAGGCCGTGTTTAGAGTAGTAATTAGATTTAGAATTTCTGTAATTTCCCTAAATTACTTTGAGCAAATATCCACACGTCTCCTTCAAAACGGAAGCGGCTTTTTTATGTTCCGCCCTTGTCCAGTCACAGCCCATGCTCTTTTTCTAATGGCCGCATAAGCATTCTTACACCGATGATAATTACTAACTCCAAGAATATTCTCTACCAAGCTGAAATTGAATGCTTCAGATTCATCAGTGATTGCTTCTGTTCGGTCTTCATTGTCAGTTTATGCTTGTACCAGAAATGTCACCACAGAATAGCAGCACTAACAAAGTAATCAATAAAAAGGCGATTAATCTGTAGCAACACTATGAAGTTATGACACGTATGATTCGACAGTGGACATGGATCTCGCATCTTGTCATCTACATTTAGGCTTTGGTGTTCCTCTTAAATCACCTACAATAAATGTAAGGATAGTTCCTCGATTCTGTTCTTCCCCAATCCAGGCTTGCGGCTCTTCTATCATTGTGTCGATATAGAAGGGACGTGAAATCATAACTTTCCTTTCCTTTTACTTATGTCTTGGTGAGGTGATTGTAAGTTTTTCGGTTGTTGCGTCAATTTCACTGAAAGGTAAAGCATCCAACAACTTCTTTTAACACGTTCTCAAGCAACAAGTTGCCAGAACGTATTCAGGGAACAGTTACCCGATTTGTCACACCACTGTTCAGTGAACGATAGAGCAGCACAAAAAACTTCACAGCCTCCAGTGAGAGATGCTACAGGAAACATGTTTTGTGTCACGTAAAGTTTTATTCTTAAAATTCTGAGCGCGTATGTTGCAGCACGAATCAGGTAACATATTCCTTCCCCCACACATACATTCACCTAATGTATGTGACAGTAAAATGAGCTTATACGGTCGAGCACCAACAATTGTTTTTGACAGGCGGCGTAAGCGAATGGAATACGAATGATACTGACATGCGACATGTACCCCGCCGCACTCTGCACTGTGACGCAATACTGCGGAACTGAGACTTTATGTGGTGTCACCGCCAGACACCACACTTGCTAGGTGGTAGCCTTTAAATCGGCCGCGGTCCGTTAGCATACGGCGGACGCGCGTGTCGCCACTGTCAATGACTGCAGACCGAGCGCCGCCACACGGCAGGTCTAGAGAGACTTCCTAGCACTCGCCCCAGTTGTACAGCCGACTTTGCTAGCGAAGCTACACTGACAAATACGCTCTCATTTGCCGAGAAGATAGTTAGCATAGCCTTCAGCTACGTCATTTGCTACGACCTAGCAAGGCGCCGTATTCAATTGATATTTATTATGTGAAGCATGTATCATCAAGAGCGATGTTCTAAAATTGTGGATTAAAGTTAAGTATTCCAAGAACTACGTTCTTTTCTTTATAGGATAATTACTTTACCTTGTTCCAGACCTCACGCCAATCTGCGTGAGCTTAACGCGTGCCTTTGGGCTACCTCCGAGTGGCTTGGCTGTCTTGCCACGCCACTACACTTTATTTACTTATTTCAAAATTAGAGACCGGTTACCTGATATTTTAAAACCGGTCGTACATATTGCAGTTATCGTTCATCGTTTTTGTAGTTTTCTGCTTTGTTTTTGTCTGCAAAACGTGTCACATTTTAAAAAAATAATTTGAATTTGAAATACAAATAAAATTTGGTTGTTTTAAGAAGAATGTTAAAAGATGATACGACATAGGAGAGATTTCTTTGTGCCAGATAGTGACTGCCGGTGAATAGCTGGAAAGTTTTTTTTTTAATTCTCGGCCGCCAGTCACAACAATATACTCTACTGTTTATAGTAGACAGATGGTATTGCTGATGCTATGCGTTAATATTAGGGTTCCGTCCATATACAAAACTGGGTACTTTCTTGGGTAGATTTCCAGCACCTTACACAACATTTACTGTAGTATTCGTAATCCTTAACTATTATTTGACTGATATGTACAATCTGTCAGTTTATTTTGGCTTGTTATAACTGTTTCATAATTCTAGGTGTCTTATGTACTGTTACATCTCATGATGATGTGATGACAATGATGTCTAGTGTGTAGGGCGCTCAATTGCGCTGTCATCAGCACCCGTACGAAGTCCCAATTTTTACACAGTCCTATCTAGCCACTGTGACGAACCCGGGGCCCTGTGATTCAGAGGCAGCAACACTGGACACTAGACCAAGAGCTGCGGACTTACATCTCATCTTCCTCCTCCTCATTCTCTTCAGTGTCACTTTTGTCTTCACTGTGGGTGTCGCTGTTAGTCTAAACATAATACTGTCTGTCTATTGTTCGCGTATTGGCCACAGAAGAAAACAGTGTGTTCGAGGGAACCTTCTTCCCCACATGTGCATGTAGGTGGTTGTCTCAGACTCATGCGCCTTAAGTCTGTGTGCAGTTAAGAAATGTAACATGCCGCGGCTGGAATCGACGCTTGTCATTCTCAACCGCTCCGGTATGTCAGGGAGGAAGTAGTACTGTCTATATTCCTTATCACGTGCAACCCACTTACCTGGCCAAAGTATCCAAACGCCAATTTTTAAGGTGACATCTCGTCTGTATCGGTACACCAGTTTTGTGTATACTAAATCTAGTCATTTTTAACCAGTATCTTGCAGCCCTGTATTTTATCGTGATATCAATTGGCCATATTCCGAGTATCCTCGGAGGTGGTGCCGAAGTTTCTTGACAGCCTAAGTAGGACATATCTCTGCCCTCGTCTGACTGATGCTTTGTCGGTGACCAGGTTTGGAAATGAGATGCAATTATGAGTGAGCACCGCTCCAGTATTCCTGATCTCCGGTTGGTTTGATTGGAGAGAGATGCTGAAAGAAATCAGGATTACTGTGTTAGACTTAAGCCCGTTAATCCGAAAACGACTTTTTTGTCAGTATCGACTATTCGCGGTGCGTACACGTCACACGACAGCGCCTAAATCAGCCGCCAGCCGCATCACAAGTGGATTAGCGACTTCAGTGGTCAGCTGCTAGCTCCGAGCGTTGAGTTCTAAAATCTTAAGTACAACGGAGACTGTACATGCGCAGAGACAGTGGCGTCGTCTCCCCATCAGAAGCTATAGCCAATTCTCGTCGAGCTCACTCTTAAAACAGTTACGGATTCCGTTCTTTTGTGTCCATCTCAATATTTATTTTACTGAGAGCTTTGTTTTCGTGACATGTTGCAGAGGTTGCAAACATCCTAAACTAAAAGATGATTTAAGGTTTTACAGGACTAACTAAAAAGCATACATTGTGCGTAAATAAGAACATAAATAGATGGAAAACCTTTTTTTGATTAACGCAGTTCCAGCACTGAAACTGTCAACTATACTGAAGAAGTAAAATGGTTTTAGATGTTATTTGGTTATTAGAAACATAACAAGTGACAAGGGACGTACACTGCCTTTTACATACTGTTTGTTGTGTTTGTGTGGATGTACCAGCTACCTCTCCTCCAGCCCCTCCTTTCCAACCCCCGCCCCTCCTCATCCCTCCGGGCCAAAACAGCTTTAAAAATTCTGGTATAAACTAAACGCTGAAGCAGCGCACGCCTGGATAGTTCTAATGAGGAACAACTGAAACGACGTCATCGTAGTTCAGCCAATTTGTACCAAATACACTATGTCATCAAAAGTATCCGGACACCCCCAAAAACATACGTTTTTAATGTTAGGTGCATTGTGCTGCCGTCTATTGCCAGGTACAACACACCAGCGACCTCAGTAGTCATTAGACATCGTGAGAGAGCAGAATGGGGCGCCCCGCGGAACTCACGGACTTCGAATGTGGCCAGGTGATTGGGTGCCATTTGTGTTATACGTCTGTACGGGAGATTGCCACACTACTAAACATCCCTAGGTCCACTGTTTCCGATGTGATAGTGAAGTGGAAACCTGAAGGGACACGTACAGCAAAAAAGCGTACAGGCCGACATCGTCTGTTGACTGACAGAGACCGCCGACAGTTGAAGAGGGTCGTAATGTGTAGTAGGCAGACATCTGTCCAGACCATCACACAGGAATTCCAAACTGCGTCAGGATCCCCTGAAAGTACTACTAGGCGGGAGGTGAGAAAACTTGGACTTCATGGTCGAGCGGCTGCTCATAAGCCACACATCACGCCCGTAAATTCCAAACGACGCCTCGCTTGGTGTAAGGAGCGTAAGCATTGGACGATAGTACAGCAGAAAAATGTTGTGTGGAGTGACGAATCACGGTACACAATGTGGCAATCCGAAGGTAGGGTGTGGGTATGGCGAATGCCCGGTGAACGTCATCTGCCAGCGAGTATAGTGCCAACAGTAAAATTCGGTGACGGTGGTGTTATGGTGTGGTCGTGATTTTCATGGAGGGGGCTAGCACTCCTTGTTGTTTTGCGTAGCACTATCGCAGCACGAGCCTACATTGATGTTTTATGCACCTTCTTGCTTCCCACTGTTGAAGACCAATTCGGGGATGGCGATTACATCTTTCAACACGATCGAGCACCTGTTCATAATTCAAGGCCTGTGGCGGAGTGGTTACACGATAATAACATCCGTGTACTGGACTGGCCTGCATAGATTCCTGACCAGAATCCTATAGAATACCTTTGGGATGTTTTGGAACTTCGACTTCGTGCCACGCCTCACCGACCGACATCGATACCTCAGTGCAACATTCCGTGAAGAATGGTCTGCCATTCCCCAAGAAACCTTCCAGCACCTGATTGAACGTGTGCCTGTGAGAGTGGAAGCTGTCATAAAGACTAAGGGTGGGCCAACACCATGTTGAATTCCAGCATTACCAATGGAGTGCGCCACGAAATTGCGAGTCATTTCAGCCAGGTGTCCGGATACTTTTGATCACACAGTGTATTTATACACTGTAAGCACAACCATCCTCGTGAATCTGCCTGTCCGTTGCTGAAAATCCCTACAGAAGTTCCTGTAGACAGATTTCGCTTACAAACGGAAAAACGCAGCGGGGTACATTAATTCATAAAATGTGCCGCTTTTCACGAGCAAATACACGGAGTGGACAACAATATGGAAATACCGCTTGAAGATGATTGAAGATAAATGAAGAGGCTTGTCACGCCTACAAGTTACACTGTTGTATTTGATCACGAATGGGACTTGTGAAATGTCCTCGATACGTTCCACGTCTCATTCGTGATCAGAATAGTTTTCTGTGTAGCTGTGAATGCGTTATATCAGAGGTAGGTATTGAACGTGTGCAAATTGTTGGTGTTTATATGGTCGATGCTTACTTAAGCAAGATAGACGAAGTGCTTGGTGTTTCAAGAGACACTGTACCGAAGATTTATACAGCATACATTAAAAACGGAAAAACATCATTCACTAAGTCGCAACACGGACGAAAGCGCGTGTTCACTGATCGTGACGGACGGTCGTTGAAGACGACTGTGACGAAAAATAAGAGGACGAGAGCCGCAGAAATCACTGCAGAACTGAATGTCGCAGTCCCGAACTCTGTCAGCATCAAAATAACATGAAAGGTGCTCCATAAGAATGGAATTGGTTGGTGACCTGGAATTCCAAGCCCGTTCATCAGTGATGTAAATGCTCGTAACAGGAAAACGTTATTCCGAAGCCGTAAATCAGGGTTTATGGAGCAATGGAACAATTTCATTTGGTCGTATGAGTATTGTTTCATACACCTTTTAACTTCTGGCCCAGTTTATGCTCCAAGAGTGAAACGTGGCGTATTTTGGCGATGATTTGGGCAGGCATACATGGTATTCCACAGGCCCCACGGTTACCCTGAAAGGATTATATGACCATTTCGGGTGATCAAGTCTTTACCGTGATAACAACGGCAACACTATGTTCCATGACGACATGCCCCTATTCACAGAGCTCGAATCGTCCAGGACTGATTTTGTGAACACCATGACAGTCACCAGATCTTTATATTATGGAGCTTCTGTGGTTAAGTTTGGAGAGAAGGACGCGTGATCGCTACCTACCTGAATGTGTCACTACTTTGCTGTAAGACGGGTATGAGATTCCCTTGAATACCCCTATTTATCCATTTCGAAATAATTGGAAGCTGTTTTGTGAGGCAACAGTTTTGTTACAATGCATTAGGCTCCGTAATGTGTCGTGTTTGTGGTGTTCCCACATTTTTCCTGTTCTTTTAATTGTCAACAGTGTGAAGAATCTAACATACGAGTTTTCTCAATAGCGTCTACGAACTTTGCTTTGGTCATTAATAAACTCTATTGTCATTGCTTGTTCCTTAATACTGTTTCTATAGTCCGGCTTATTTCGATTGGCAGACAACAGACATCACTCACAGTATATCCAATTTCGGTGGAGATATGTAAACAAAATACCGACCCCTCACTAAAGGCGAGACTCAGTACAGGAATAATACGGCAGAGGCGTTGTAATAGGCTCAACTCACTTACCAAGAGTAATCGACTGAAAAATGAAAGTTGCTCGTGTTTTAATGCGGTTTTGTCACTGCAAGAGTCTTGTGAAAGTAGGTAGGCGCAGTAATACTCTCTTTTCATTAAAAAAAAACGCGGAAGTACCTGTTACTAATTTATTCAGGCTAATACCTCTTACAAACTTGCAACGAGTTCATTCTTCTCATCCAGTGACGGAATTGACTTCTGCGTCATGCTCGATCGCCTCCGCTTCGCTAGAGATCGTGGAGTCATGCGGAAGGCGAGTCACCGCATTAAATTGCTCCCATTTTCAACTGAAGCGTGACATCTGGAAGCAATGTCCTGGGCAGCACTAACTACTACACTGCAGGCAACGTCATAATTACTAAGAGGAAATGGAAAGCCTCTGGGAATCGCATTATGCACATTAATTGGATGGAGAATATTTAATGCTAAAATTAGCCAATGTTCAGTGACCAGACGGGAACATTTCGCACCTTCTTCTCTTCTCACACTACTTTCCAAGTCGAAAGTGCGAACACTCGTTCCGAGTGGCCATCTGGATGTAAAATGCGCCCGTCTTTGTAGTTTTCACTCCGACTACAGCAAAATATGCCATTTTAATGTATTTTTAAAGTCTCAGTCCAGCTTAAAAGCGACAGGCAGATGTACTCTTCCAAAAAACTGAACGAATTCATTGTCAAATATACTGAAATATGATGCCTAATGAAATGAAATAATCGTTCAACATTATCGGCCAGAAAACCCCCTTTGTGGTCTGTACTGTCACCTGGTAAAGCTTCCTATTTGACGCCACTTCCGCGACTTACGCTGAAATTCGGATAACACAAGCACGCTCTCCTCAAGCGAATAAATTGCCCGACCTGGCTGATAATCGAACCCGGCACCCCCGTGACCTAGAGGCAGCGGCACTAACTGGTAGACCACGAAAGGTGATATGATTTTATCATAACGTGCACAGTAATCCAACGTATCCTATTAACGCAAATGTCTGCTTTTTAAGATCTTTGGCGCAATAACGACAAATGCTCAACTTTTCTTTTTATCAGAGAGTGTCATATCAGTTCACCTCATGGGAAAGCAATACAGAGGGGCTGAAGATGTATTTATTGAAACAGGAATTCTCCTTATTTGTCAACATGATCTCAGATCAATAACCGTTTAAAAACTGTTAAGTAGAAGTTTACCTTATACTTGTGGACATTTCAGCAAGGCCTTTTTTTAGGTTAAATGATAACGTGCATCTGTATATGAATGCTGTGAACCACACTTGAACCACCAGTCCTGTCCGTGAAGCCAGCGGGAAGCCGTAACGAAGGTGGCAACATACACAGTGATTACCGTCACGCTTTAGTCAGCAGTGAAAGTATTGTGGTTGTGGTAAGTTGCTATGGGACCAAACTGCTTAGGTCATCGGTCCCTAGGCTTACCACTACTTAATCTAACTTAAACTAACTTACGCTGTGGACAACACCCACACCCACGCCCGAGGGAGGACTCGAACCTCCACGGGGGAAACCGCGCGAACCGCGGCAAGGTGCCCGAGACCGTGCGACTGCCACGCGCACCCAGTGAGAGTAATCGACTTGTTTACCGTCAGATCTTCCAACGCAACGAGACAGACAGATCAAGCTAAGACGAGAACATGCGGAATAACGGAGCAGAATCTGCGAATAACCAGAGAATAATCAATCTATGTGACATAGTATAATTGTGTTGTGACAAAATTTAAACATGTCACACACATTCGATGCATTGAATACCACCCTTCGCTAGGAGTAAAAGACAGCTTTTTCCACGTAAGGAAAGTCAAAATTGCCCTCTGGACGGATACGCATAAACAAGCCTTCCTACGCTGTATGGTAACGTGTGTTGCACTATGACGTAATAGTTTGTCGCAGCGCCTTCCACAGGAAACACACGTAGAACAACCATAATTTGCTAATATCTGATTACTTAATAGACCAGCAATTACGCTTCTTCAAAGTAAATGCCAACCAGAAAATCAGCGATAGTAAAAATTTTGCTGCATCAGAGTCTCCTCAGAGCCATCATCATGATTTTAATCTGAGTACATGTTGTCCATCTAGTGTGTTGCTTTACCTCCCAGTGGAGTACTGTTCAACCACAGTATTATTGCACTTGGTCTTTATCGGAACCACGTAGTAACGTTCACAACAAACAACTAAAGAAAACGCTTTGCACTGTCAATGCTGTCAGATTGTTGTGACTTGGCAAGACAGCCAAGCCACTAGGAGGTAGCCGAAAGGCACGCGTTTAAGCTCACGCAGGCTGGCGTGAGGTCTGGAACAGTTAAAGGATTTGAGTCTAGTAAAAAAAGTACGTAGCTACTGGAATACTTAACTTTAATCCATAATTGGTGAACATCGGTCTGACGGTACATGAATCACAAGATAAATAGCAAATAATAATGGCGCCTTGCTAGGTCGTAGCAAATGACGTAGCTGAAGGCTATACTAACTATCGTCTCGGCAAATGAGAGTGTAATTTGTCAGTGAACCATCGCTAGCAAAGTCGGCTGTACAACTGGGGCGAGTGCTAGTAAGTCTCTCTAGACCTGCCGTGTGACGGCGCTCGGTCTGCAATCACTGATAGTGGCGACACCCGCGTATACTAACGGACCGCGGCCGATTTAAAGGCTACCACCTAGCAAGTGCGGTGTCTGGCGGTGACACCACACAGATCATCCGTAATCTTTCAACCCCACTTACCTGCTGACTGACTGTAAGCGGATAGTATCGCCCTCACTATCGGCTGTAATAATGACTAGTCACACAACAATTCGGCCACAGTATTGATCGTACACAGTTTACGTACTACGAAGTATCTACCTAGTAATAACAGAATCAGAGCAATCTGCTTGATGAATTGCTAATAACTGACACGATATTCAACATGGAGCAGTGGCGTTTGGATGGACAGTATTACGCAGCGCACTGTACAATGGCTTGTAGAATAATATAGAATGAATGCAAACTCCACCGATGAAGTATTGCGGGTAGTTCGCGGATATTTTCTGAGCATTTTGACATCAGGGGCGCGTGGCGTCTGATGGCCTGTTACAGATTAACTGATCAGCCAAAACATTAATACCGCTGCCCACTGCATCGTTGCATATTGCCTAGTGGCCTTACGGTCACGTGACGCGGTAACAAAAGTATGTAAGCGGAGCAGACACGGACAGGTGATCACAGTAGCGAAGGTACGGGCTACAAATGGGGAAACCCACTCAGATAAGTGACTTTGACAAAGGATAGATTACTATTAAGCAGGACCTGTGAACGAGTATCTCGAAAACGGCGAAGCTGGTAAAATTTTCAAGTGCTACTGTCTTCGGCATATGCGGGTAGAAGGGCAGTGGAACTACCACTAGGCGTTAAATGGTTGGACGGCCACGACTCTTCCACAGAACAAGGGGTTCGGAGGCTTGTCTGGTAAGTAAAGTAGGATAGATGGTGATATATGGCATTACTGACGAAAGAGCATAATGCTGGTCTTTCGGAGCCCACCGTTCATTGCACACTGCAGAAAATGGAGCTCCGCAGCAGAGCACTACTACGGATTCATATGTTGACCACCAACATCAATTACTATTTCAGTGGGTGCGGGACCATCGGGATTCGACCGTCGATCGATGGAAACGTGTCTGCTCTTCGGGTGAATCACATTTTTGCTACACCAGCTCGATGGTCGTCTCCACAAACGCTGTCATCAGGGTGAACGGTGGCCCAAACGTACTGCGCGCCACAGACTCAGGCTGGTGGCAGCAGTATTGTGCTATGGGAGACATTGTCCTGCGCTTGCTTGGGGCCTGTGGTAGCAGTCGAAGACACACTGGCAGCTGCGAACGACCTCATCCCTTTATGCTTGATGTCATCTTTCAGCAGTATAATTGTCCCGGTCTCGGAGCCAGAACCGTTCTACAGTGGTTTGAGGAGCATTATAGTGGACTCACGTTGATGTCTCGGCGACCAAATTTCCTTGATGTAAATCCAATGGGACCTGTATGGGTCGCTATTGGCCGCCATCACCGCTTACACAATCCAGTGGCTCGTTATTTGCGCGAATTACAAGTATATGACCTGTGCGTAGACACCTAATGCCACATACGTCCACATACCTACCAACAGACACCTAATGCCTCATACGTCCACATACCTACCAACAAACTGACGGATCCCTGATACGCAGAAGGAGTGCTTTATTATTAAGCAGGTATTCATAACGTTTTGGCTCATCAGCTTAACTTTATTTAGTTTGATTCCTTACCATTGGGTATCTTTGTGTCTGTATTGCGCTGAAAATATCAACACAACAGTAAAATTTTCTACGGTATGCGGCGTGTGACTTGTTTGAAAACAAAAGTGACCTATTCGCAGCACTCGCCGTTTACTCGACTTCAATTCGCATTTGCTTTTCCGGCAGTGTTAGCTGTACGTTTACAGTGACATACAGCAGCAGTATGGATGGTTTTACCGATGAAGTGTTGGCCGCCAATAAGCACCTGGTGTTTAGGTTCGATGAGTACAACTGAAGAACGACACAATGATACCTTCTTGAACTACTGCCGCAGTGTCGACAACCTCACCACAGTACTTTGGCGTCTGTACATACGTAGTGTTTGTTGTTTAAGTTTTGGTGATTGCATATTACAGGCTTCTTCACGGTTGTGTAGCTGTTTTCGCAGCAACAAAGCTAATGAGTCGTAATTGCATTAATACTCTGTGACGACTCACTGCAAATCATGTAAAAAATGCTCAGAAAATATACGCGAAATCTGACGAAACTTTGTGGGTAGAGTAGGCCTATATGTAAGTAAACACATCATAAAAACACCTGCAAAGACCAGGAGTACAAAAAACAAAGGAACACCATATCAGCTATTCCGTTAATCTACTCATGTTAAAGCTGATGAGTCTCCAACGGGTAGGGGAAACTAAAATAGTTATAAAATAGTAAAATATATATTAATTAGTCCAAAACGGCATGTTTCAAGCTGTCTGAACACAGTCGTAAACTTCTAAGTACCAGAAAAACGAGTTCATATTGAAGCTACGAAAATCTGCTTGCAGAGCTGTAATCGTTTCATGATGAACAAATATATTAGCGATCACCTAAAAATACCACTCACAGATTAAGCATTAGGACTACTCTGACTGACTAACTGATGCCTACAATGTAGTGCGTGGAGCGATCTATAATTGTGGGACATGTTATCTGCATGTCTAAAATATCTCCAGCCGCTACTGCCGGTAGATCAATCTTGATTGTGCCGCTGCTTCTTTGTTGAAGCAGCTATTCATTTGATCTCACGAGGTCCAGTGGAACCTCTTTCAGACTTTTCCATTCCAGAAAAATCTGAGGAGGTACCGGGAATCGAACCAGGGTCTTTCCGCACCGAATGCAGCGACGCTAACCTTTTCTTTCCCCGCGTCCACGTGTTTCTTCGTAATATTTAGTCATTAGATCTGTGCGGACGTCGCGTTGCACCTCTTCAAGTCAATCGATGAAACGTCACTTATTTTTTTCTATTATTATTACTTTTTTTTATTACAGAGGGTGGCCAGTCTCCTGACCGAAGACACTGAGCTTCCGTGCCGACAAACCATCAGTCTACATAGGCAGTTACATTGTATATAAAAGCAAATGAACTATATGGTTCCAGAGACCTTTTCAAGGATAGCGAGCAGGGGACCCGGGTTCGAATCCCAGCCTCGGTACAAAATTTCATTCGGCGCTTCAGTCTGTGTACATATATCGTATATAAAAGCATGTGATACAGTGCATACAGAGTAAAATTAGGTTTAAAAAAAAAGAAATTTAGGGTGAATGTGTGATAAAAGCTAGATAATAGAGTTAGAGTGACATTTTCAATTAATTCCATTGTGTTGAAGGAGGACTGTATGAATGATCAATTAGCTGACGCCTACTGTACATACTGAGTAGCGAAAAGCATCGACGTGAAAAATGTTGTCCAAATTCCAGCACGCAAAAAACGCAGTTTGTTCGTAGTAAAGAAATGCACAGCAGTGGATATCAGTAGAAAGGTATGGATACTTGTGGGAAAATTACCATTGGAATAGTTGTGCACAGTGTATATGCAAAAGTATGAGATCCAGTATATTGACAAATGTGGTCAAGTGCTATCGCAAGCGATGTCACTAGTACAGTATATAACAACATATCAACGATTCGTGTGGTAGAAGATGGAACTCGGTATAAAGGCGGTCGACTCTGTAAGATGTTAGTGTGTGAGTGCGTGCCTTTCCTGCATATAGGAAACAGACACCGTTAGTGACAATACATATTGTGTATGTAAACCATGACTGTATTAATGCCATGTAGAAAATAGTTACGATGTGACGAAAAAACAAAAACCTGTGCGTAGAAAGAAATGAGACTCTAAGCGTCAAATATCGAAGAAGCTGAACTGTTCAAGGACAGTGACTGATAATTTTATTAGATTGGGCGCAGGATATGGACAGAACGGAAGACATGAGAAAAGTAGATAATTATCTGTGGCATCAATACGATACGGTTACTTTTGTACAAATAAAGGGCCACAAATCGTTATTATTCTCAACTTGTTGCTGATTTACAGTTGCCAGTAACTGCCAGACGTGTACGACGAATTTTGGGAAATGAAAATACCTTGGCTTCTAGAAACGACTGTAGAAACCTGCTCTAACACCCAAGCACAAAGAGACTAGACTGGATTTTGCTGAAAAATATGGTCATGGACTTGAGAATGGCATAGGAGGAAGTTTAATTCAGATGCTCCGGATGGATTTTAGTATATAAGGTTTGTTTATAAATAACTCATCTGCCACCACTCACAATTTTCTTTATTTTATTTTTGGCACGACGCGTTTCGGGAAAAGATTCCCATTTTCTTATGCGTTTTTTGTGTTTGTTATGTCATTCCTGTGTGATGTTGTCGATGTGAGATTCTGCTTCGTTTCGTTGGCTTTAAGTTCCCTTATGGTCCATTTGTGCAGAGTCTCTCACACACTAAACATCACACACAATTTGTTGTACACTTTCAAATATCTAAAACATATTTCAGTGTTCAAAAGTGTACAACAAATTGTGTGTGATGTTTAGCGTGTGCGAGACTCTGCACAAATGGACCGTAAGGGAACTTAAAGTCAACGAAATGGAGCAGAATCTCACACATTGACAATATCACATAGGAATGACATAACAAACACAAAAAAACGCAATAGGAAATGGGAATCATTTCCCGAAACGCGTCGTGCGAAAAATAAAATAAAGAAAATTGTTGCTGGTAGCAGATGAGTTATTTATAAATAAACTCATTGTTTTCATAGTCGCAGGCTTTCAGAACCATTTATAATGGGTCAAATCGGATTTTGGTATGATTGGCATGATCCGAGAATAGAACAGTAGGTAAGAATGAACAGAAATTTTGATAGTGGAAGTGTTATGATTTAGGCAGCCTTCCAGACTGGTGATAAATAAAGCATTGCTTGCATGAACATTAGAATGAACTCTAGTACGTACACTGAGATGCTAGAGACGGAATGGATAAGAGTGTATGAGGACTTACTCGACGAAAGTCTAATATTTCAACAAGATAATGCATTTATGCATGTTTCCGCTACAACAAGAACGTGGTTTGGCCTACACGTCCTGCTCGTAGCTCGGATTTGAACCCTGTGGAAAAACCTTTGGAGACTACTTGCAAGTCTTGTTTATCTTAATGGAAGGCAATTTAGGCAGTACGTGAGCTGAAAAGAACGAGACGAGAAGAGTGGGCGATAGTTTCACTGCAAGAACTGCAAACCGTAACAAAACCGATGCCGAAGCGAATTTTTGAGGTAATTAAGTAGAACAAAGATTGGAAAAAGTACTAACATTAGAGTAATACAACAGGCAGAGAGTACATTTATACAAATCTCCACCCAGGAAATGCAAGGTCTTTATTATGTTACTCGTGTTATGAAAAAAATTCGATACATGTTTGCTTCAAACACTGTATATTAATTTCGTGGGAATCCTGCCTTTATAGTGATTTCCATTACTGTGCAAGTGTCCCCGTTTCTTAACAATGTAAGAGAGTGGCGTCTCGTCTCGGCATAGTGGGGATTGTAGCCGACGAGGAACTCTCGCAGCGGAGCACGAGATGACTCCGAGGAGATTCCGACACGGCGGGACGCGCCGCAGGTGAGCGCTGGGGCAATGGCTGCAGGTAGCGGGCGGGCGGACACGTACCTTGAGAGCGGCGTGGGAGGAGAGGAGCGAGACAGCAGGTGCAGGGCCGCACGGCGTGGCGAGTGCGCAGGCGCAGTGCGTGCTGCGTGCGGCCGAGCCGGCGTGGCGTCCGCGTACGACTGAGCGCGCCGCAGCCCCCCGGCGCGGGTGCTGCAGCGGCGGCCGCCGGGCTGCCCCCACCACGGCCGCCCGGACCGCCGCCGCCGCAGCCGCCGGCGCATTCCTGGACCGCCTCAGCAGACAGCGCGGCGCGGGGCTCCCGGCCGCGCGGGGGTGGCGGCTCGCCGCCTGCCATTGTTACACCACAGCTGGGGCGCGCGCCGTAAACAGCCCGCCGAGACCGGCCACCTTCAGCCCCGAACGGGATTCCGTAAACTGACAGCACCATCCGCTCTCAATACTCAACTCCGTATTTCGAAATTAATTAACAGCGGAATATAGTAACTACGGGTGGGTGATAGTTAGGGACCGGAAAAATTGTCATATTGCGATAAATGTGAAATAGATGCGAATTCTGCCTCAAAATGCGAAAACGCGAGTTACTTAATAGACGTTTTGGGGTAGCGAGTGGAATCCAGATGAGCGATTTATCATAGATAGTTTGAAACAGCATTATTTTCAGGATACAGTATCGAAAATGTAAACAGTTACTGGCATTGAATATCATCTGGAGGAGTCCAATTTGGAAAGACAATGTGCGCAAGAATCTACTTGTAAAATATACACTACTGGCCATTAAAATTGCTACGCCAAGAAGAAATGCAGGTGATTAACGAGTGTTCATTGGACAAACATATTATACTAGAACTTACATGTGATTACATTTTCACGCAATTTGGGTGCATAGATCCTGAGAAATCAGTACCCACAACAACCACCTCTGGCCGTAATAACGGCCTTGATACGCCTGGGCATTGAGTCAAACAGAGCTTGGATGGCGTGTACAGGTACAGCTGCCCATGCAGCTTCAACACGATACCACAGTTCATCAACAGTAGTGACTGGCGTATTGTGACGAGCCAGTTGCTCGGCCACCATTGACCAGACTTTTCTAATTGGTGAGATATCTGGAGAATGCGCTGGCCAGGGCAGCAGTCGAACATTTTCTGTATCCAGAAAGGCCGGTACAAGACCTGCAACATGCGGTCGTGCATTATCCTGCTGAAATGTGGTGGTGGTGGTGGTTACTGTTTGACGTCCCGTCGACAACGAGGTCATTAGAGACGGAGCGCAAGATCTGGTTAGGGAAGGATTGGGTAGGAAATCGGCCGTGCCCTTTCAAAGGAACCATCCCGGCATTTGCCTGAAACGATTTAGGGAAATCACGGAAAACCTAAATCAGGATGGCCGGAGACGGGATTGAACCGTCGTATTCCCGAATGCGAGTCCAGTGTGCTAACCACTGCGCCACCTCGCTCGGTCTGAAATGTAGGGTTTCGTAGGGATCGAATGAAGGGTAGAGCCACGGTCCTAACACATCTGAAATGTAACGTCCACTGTTCGAAGTGCCGTCAATGCGAACAAGAGGTGTCCGAGACGTGTAACCAATGGCACCCCATACCATCACGCCGGGTCATACGCCAGTATGGCGATGACGAATACGACCATCATGATGCTATAAACAGAACCTGGATTTATCCGAAAAAATGACGTTTTGCCATTCTTACACCCAGGTTCGTCGTTGAGTACACCATCGCAGGCGCTCCTGTCTGTAATGCAGCGTCAAGGGTAACCGCAGCCGTGGTCTCCGAGCTGATAGTCCATGCTGCAACAAACCTCGTCGAACTGTTCGTGCAGATGGTTGTTGTCTTGCAAACGTTCCCATCTGTTGACTCAGGGATCGAGACGTGGCTACACGATCCGTTACAGCCATGCGGATAAGATGCCTGAAACTCGACTGCTAGTGATACGAGGCCGTTGGGATCCAGCACGGCGTTCCGTATTATCCTCCTGGGCCCACCGATTCCATATTCTGCTAACAGTCATTGGATCTCGACCAACGCGAGCAGCAATGTCGCGATACGATAAACCGCAATCGTGATAGGCTACAATCCGACCTTTATCAAAGTCGGAAACGTGATGGTACACATTTCCCTCCTTACACGAGGCATCACAACAACGTTTCACCAGGCATCGCCGGTCAACTACTGTTTGTGTATGAGCAATCGGTTGGAAACTTCCCTCATGTCATCACGTTCTAGGTGTCGCCACCGGCACCAACCTTGCGTCAATTCTCTGAAAAGCTAATCATTTGCATATCACAGCATCTTCTTCCTGTCGGTTAAATTTCACGTCTGTAGCACGTCATCTTCGTGGTGTAGCAATTTTAATGGCCAGTAGTGTAGTTAGGGACCGGAAAAATTGGCATTTTGGGGTAAATGCGAAATAGATGCGAACTCTGCCTCAGCATGTGAAAACGCGAGTTACTTAATAGACGCTGTTTCATAGCGAATTGTATCCAGATGAGCGATTTATCATAGATAGTTTGAAACAGCACTATTTTCTGCATACAGTATCGAAAATGTAAACAGTTACTGGCATTGAACGTCATCTGGAAAAACCCAATTTGGAAAGAAATGTGAACAAGAACCTACTTGTAAAATAGAGCATGAACGCAAAGATATATCAATGCGCTCAATGATCTGGTGCCATGCCAATGTGGACGGTTGCATGGTCTGTATAAGATACACGTCGCGTAATGCAACGTAGCACTCAGAAATGGGACCTAGCATTTTATACAAAAAGAAACGCATGTGTATGTGCGTTCGCCAAAGCTCAAAATATGGTATAATAGGGCAGTCTCAAATTTGCAAACTAGGTGGCGGATGTTTTGAACTGTAGTAGCATAGAATACCGCTAGAGACTGGCCAGAACTACATGGCTAACAACTGCTAACTTCAACAAGCAGTTGCACGGTAGCCATTCAAATGGCTCTGAGCACTATGGGACTTTACTTCTGAGGTCATCAGTCCCCTAGAATTTAGAACTACCTAAACCTAACTAACCTAAGGACATCACACACATCCATGCCCGAGGCAGGATTCGAACCTGCTCCCGTAGCGGTCGCGCGGTTCCAGACTGAAGCACCTAGAACCGCTCGGCCACAGCCCCCGGCTGAAATCCTGCATTTAGGGTTAAAATCGAGTTGCTAAACGTTCGTTTCTACGCTAAGTGCTTTGTCACTTCTATCTGTAACGTTGATAAGAGTGGATCGTAGGGCTATGAATCTCAACGAAATGTTGAAACTAGTGTTCTGCAGACTTTTTAATCTTCAAATTGAGCAGGAAGAGACAAATAATTTTCAGAAACACATTATATTGAAGACGCAGTCACTTAACTGTCACAAAAATGCTATTGCTTTTCAGCAGAATAATCATTTTTGAAAACTTAAATACAGTAAAACGAAGAAAACAAAGGTCATTTCGGAAGGAAAAGTGTTGAAGTTTTTGCAAAAACAAGCATTTCAGTTAAAAACTTCCCACCAATACTTTTTTTAACTGTCGGTTTCAAATAACTAATAATTTGTTTCGCTTCATTCATGTAGCGTGACAACCTTTTAAATTTGTGCGTATAATCATTTACAAAGGAAGAAAATAGATGCGAGTTTCGACAAAAATAGACATGAATTTTGCAACAAATACATGCGAATTTTGCAGTAACAGATGCTTCGTTTTCCGGTCCCTAGTGATAGTCAACGCAAATATTGCAATAACGCTCAGAACTCGAGAAGGGTGTAATAATTCAGTTTTTAAAGAATTCAACTAAATACTTAGGAATTACAGTTACGAATAACTTAAAGTGAAGTAATCACGTACATCTACATCTACATCTACATCTATACTCCGCGAGCCACCTTACGGTGTGTGGCGGAGGGTACTTATTGTACCACTATCTGATCCCCCCTTCCCTGTTCCATTCACGAATTGTGCGTGGGAAGAACGACTGCTTGTAAGTCTCCGTATTTGCTCTAATTTCTCGGATCTTTTCGTTGCGATCATTACGCGAGATATATGTGGGCGGTAGTAATATGTTGCCCATCTCTTCCCGGAATGTGCTCTCTCGTAATTTCGATAATAAACCTCTCCGTATTGCGTAACGCCTTTCTTGAAGTGTCCGCCACTGGAGCTTGTTCAGCATCTCCGTAACGCTCTCGCGCTGACTAAATGTCCCCATGACGAATCGCGCTGCTTTTCGCTGGATCATGTCTATCTCTTCTATTAATCCAACCTGGTAAGGGTCCCATACTGATGAGCAATACTCAAAAATCGGACGAACAAGCGTTTTGTAAGCTACTTCTTTCGTCGATGAGTCACATTTTCTTAGAATTCTTCCTATGAATCTCAACCTGGCGCCTGCTTTTCCCACTATTTGTTTTATGTGATCATTCCACTTCAGATCGCTCCGGATAGTAACTCCTAAGTATTTTACGGTCGTTACCGCTTCCAATGATTTACCACCTATGGCATAATCGTACTGGAATGGATTTCTGCCCCTATGTATGCGCATTATATTACATTTATCTACGTTTAGGGAAAGCTGCCAGCTGTCGCACCATGCATTAATCCTCGGCAGGTCCTCCTGGAGTACGTACGAGTCTTCTGATGTTGCTACTTTCTTGTAGACAACCGTGTCATCTGCAAATAGCCTCACGCAGCTACCGATGTTGTCAACTAAGTCATTTATGTATATTGTAAACAATAAAGGTCCTATCACGCTTCCCTGCGGTACTCCCGAAATTACCTCTACATCTGCAGATTTTGAACCGTTAAGAATGACATGTTGTGTTCTTTCTTCTAGGAAATCCTGAATCCAATCACAAACCTGGTCCGATATTCCGTAAGCTCGTATTTTTTTCACTAAACGTAAGTGCGGAACCGTATCAAATGCCTTCCTGAAGTCCAGGAATACGGCATCAATCTGCTCGCCAGTGTCTACGGCACGTAGATAATGATATGAGGAAATTGAACCAAAGACAGCGATTTATTAACAGAACGCTTAGAAAATGCAACAGGTATACTGCACTGAGATGGCAGAAGTCATGGGATACCTCCTAATATCGTCTCGGACCTCGTATCGCCAGGCGAACTGCAGCAACTCACCGTGGCATGGACTTAATAAGTAGTTGGAAGTTCACTGAAGAAATATTTTGCCATGCTGACTATATAGCTGTCCATAACTGGCAAAGAGTCACCGATGGAGGAATCTACGCATGAACTGAGCTCTCGATTAAGTCCAACAAATGTTCTATGGATTCATTTTGGAGGATCTGATTGGCCAGATCGTTTGCTCGATTTTTCCAGAATGCTCTTCAAACTAATTGCGAACAAATGTCGCCCCGTAACATGGCGTACTGTCATCCATAAAAATTCCATCAAAATTGTCTCCAATTAGCCGAACACATTCATTTCCAGTCAATGATTGGTTAGCTTGCACAGTGCCTTGTTGAAAGCTTGAATCCATGCCTTCGAGGGGTCTGCACCACACATGAACCCTCCAATCAGCTCGTACCAGCTGAAATGGAGACTCATTTCACCAGGCCACGGTTTTACAGTAGCCTATGGTCCAACGTGTGTGGTTACGTGCCCAGGAGAGGCGCTGCAGACGGTGTCGTGCTGTTAGCAAAGGCGCATCAGTCGTCTGCTGCCATAGCCCCTTAACGTCAGATTTCGCCGCACAGTCCAAAGGACTCGTTCTTCGTGCGTCCCAAATTGATTTCTGCGCTATTTCACGAAGTGTTGCTTGTGTGATAACGATGACAACTCTGTGCAAACGCCGTTGCTGTCGGTCGTTAAGTGACAGGCTTTGTCCGTGCTGAGAGGTAATGCCTGAAATATACTATTCTAAGCACACTCTTTACACTGTGGATCTCCGAAAACCGAACTCACTAACGGTTTTCGAAATGGAAGGTCCCATGCGTCTGGCTCCAACTACCATTCCGCGTTGAAAGTCGGTTAATTCCCATCGTGCCGCCATAATGATGTCGGAAACCTTTCCACATGAATCACCTGAGTACAAATGACAGCTCCTCCAACGCACTGATCGTTTATGCCTCGTGTACACGATACTACCGCAATCTGTACATGTGTATATCGCAATCCCACTACTTTTGTCACCTCATTGTAAAGAAATTGCCTACCTCTACATTACTCCTCTTCCACCCCCTTCTGGGTATTGTTGTGAGGTACGGGATCCGCATCAGATAGGAATGATGGAGCATATAAAAAAAGTTCGAAGAAGGACAACTCGTTTTGCACTATCGCGAAATAGGCGAGGGAGTACCAAGGATAGGATGCGCGAAATGGTTTGGCAGTCATTAAAACCAAGGCGTTTTTCGCTGAGGCAGTATCTTCTCGTAAAATTTTCGTCGATAGTTTTCTCCTCCGAATGCGAAAATATTTTGTTGGCGCACGCCTATACGTCGAGAAATGATCATCATAATAAAATGTGAGAAATTAGAGTTCGCACGGAAAGATTTAAGAGTTCGTTTCTTGACGGCCGGTGTGGACGATCGGTTCTAGGCGCTTCTGTCCGGAACCGCGCTGCTGCTACGGTCGCAGGCTTGAATCCTGACTCGGACATGGATGTGTGTGACGTCCTTAGGTTAGTTAGGTTTAAGTAGTTCTACGTTCTAGGCGATTTATGACCTCAGATGTTAAGTCCCATAGTGCTCAGAGCCTTTCTTTCGTTTCTTCCGTGCGCCATTTGATAGTGGAACGCTGGAGAAATAGCTTGAAGGTGGTTCGATGAACCCTCTGCTAGCCATTTAATTCTGAATTGCAGCGTAATTACATACATATAGATGTACATGAAGAAGGTGCTTGTTAGGTGTGAATGTTGCCGAACCATTAGGTTAATCAGGTAGTGGTAAAAAATACTGCTGTGAACTGAAGAGTCTAAATCTTAAATGTTGTTAAGTTCCAAATCTCACACTTGTCAGGAGTATAAAAAGGAAAAACAAGATATTCCTTTTCGTACATAACTAATCAGTATGCAAAAAACTGAGAAGATATTCTGATATCACACTCTTATGCTGCTCACCATATCATCTACATCATATTCCGCAAGCCACCTAACGGTGCAGTTAACTCCCGTAAGATTTCACACACATTTGAACATTTTTGAACCTAACGGTGTACGTCTGGTACCATTAACTGTTCGCTCCTTCCATGTTCCAACAGTGAATGACGCGTGAAAAAATGATTATCGGTAAGCCTCCGTGTTAGCTCCAATTCCTCGAATTTTCTCTTTTGGTCATTTCGGTAGATGTATGTAGGAGAAAGTAATTCGCCCTACTATTCCCGGAAAGTGCTGTCTCTAAGTGTCAATAGTGAACATCTCCGTCATGCAAACGCCTCTGTTGTAACGTATGCCACTGGAGATCTTTGAACATCTCTGTAACGCTCTCGCGCCGACCAAACGATCGCGTGACGAAACGCGGCGCTCTCCATCTATCAGTCCTATCTGGTAAGAAATCCAGATTGAAGGACAACACTTTACCCTCAAATGCCTGAGTGGCTGTAACAGCAAAAATACTTGAGAGGAGTCTGTAAAAGACTATCTAAAAACAAGTACCAGATGTTGATATTAAAGGAAATTTATAAAGTTTTTAAGAGGCTAGTAACACAGAATGAGCACCACAGGACTTTTTTATTATATAATCACGATTGTTTTAGTGTAATATAAATATAGTATCGTAAATAATGTCACAATTTTGTAGAACTTAATAACTACAAGTTAACATTGCTGATCCACAGGAGAATATTTGATCATTAAAAGCAAAACTCTTCCCAAATAAATTCACAATGTTTTTGCATTTTCTGTGCATTTTCAGATTAACTGACCGCTTTTCTGTCCTATAGATGTGGGCACAGGAAACATCACCCTTTTGGCGATCCTCCAGCTGCCGCCCGTTGGCTGCTAATTCCACAACTGGCTGTGGCCTGTAGATCTTTGTTTTGGAGGTGAGGCTTCTTGATTCTCCTCTCCATAGGAAAAAGTTCTGTTTTTATTAGATCTGCCTTCCATGTAGATGGGATGATACTGTGAAAATAAGCGCAAGATATTTATTAGTACTCCATCCAGTTCGTTTGCCCATAAGAAAAAAATGCCATCTTGTTGACTCTCTTTTTCAAGCGTGTGTACTTGCCTTCTGGCCAAGAGAATCAACTCCTGATGTAGTTCATTATAGAATAATGTTGTTTATACCTCTTTCATCTGCAGTGGTGCTGTTTTCTAGAGACTTAACAATATCACACATTTGTTCTTTTTGGTCACAAAATGTATAGCTGTAAAACTGGCTTTCAGATGAAAATGATGATTATAAATATCTTCGGGTCATGGAAGCCTTCGTTTCGAGTGGATTTTACTTTTTGTTCAGTTACGCAACATCTTACCGGACAAAGTGGAATTTCCTTGATACTGCGTTTTCGTATTCTGCTCGTTGGTGGCGGTGATTTACGCTACTGAGTTCCATCGTGACCGATAAGGACATCAGCAATTTTGTAGTCTGCATCATATAATTCTTCATTACTTGTTTCACCTGGGACACTGGAAGACATGAGTTCATTATCCTGTTGACCATCAGTGTCTGAATCTGTACTGTCTTCCTGATCAAAGAGAGTTTCATCTTCATGCCATTCAGTAATAATTCATTTAAAGTTTCGATCATTTGTGGTGACTTCAGAAGTTCTTCTGTCTTTACAGGCAGTATTGTACATAATTATGCTCTAAGTAAGGAGTAACAGTATCTTAAACGTTTATTCTGTTTATGATAAAAAACTTATGTTAATCTAAAAGTGTTTTTGAGAGTGAGAAATACACCTACCTTTAGTTGGGTACTGGGATCTAGCATTTACAGTGCTTCTATCCTCTCAGTAAAGAGCTTGGAACATTTGAGATTACCATTCCTCAGTTCATTATAGAACAATGAAAGAACTGGTAGGAGCCGACCCCGCGGAAGATCAGTTCGGGTTCTTGAGAAATGCAGGAACACCGGAGGCATTACTAACCCTACGTCTTTTCTTAGAAGATAGGATTAAGGAACGGAAGTCGGCCGCGGTGGTCTCACGGTTAAGGCGCTCAGTACGGAACCGCGCGACTGCTACGGTCACAGGTTCGAATTCTGCCTCGGGCATGGATGTGTGTGATGTCCTTAGGTTAGTTAGGTTTAAGTAGTTCTAAGTTCTAGGGGACTGATGACCACAGAAGTTAAGTCCCATAGTGCTCAGAGCCATTTGAACCATTTTTTAAGGAACGGAAACATACGTTTATATGAATTGTAGACTTAGAGAAAGTTTTTGACGATGTTGACTACAGCTCATTCTTTGAAATTCTGAATACAGCAAGGATAAAATACAGTCAGCAAAAGGCCATTCACAGCATGTAAAGGAACCAGACTTGAGCTGTAGAACTTGAAGAATATGAAACAAAAGCAGTGGCAGATGAAACTGAGACAGAGTTGTAATCTACTCCTCATATTATTCAATTTGTACCCTGAGAAAGTATTAAAGGAGAAGTTTGAGTACATGAAATATAAACATTGACGTTGCTGATGGTACTGTAATTCTGTCTCAGACGGTAAACAATTTGGAGGAGCAGTTCAACAAAATTAAAACGATAGTAATGGAATTTAGTTGAATTAAATGAAGACTACAGAGGTAATTAATTACACTTAAGTGCCAAAGAAACTGGTATAGGCATACGTATTCAAATACGGAGATAAGTAAACAGGCACAATATGGCGCTGCGGTCGCCAACTCCTATATAAGACAAAAAGTGTCTGGCGCAGTTGTTAGATCGGTTGCTGCTGCTACAGTGGCAGATTATCAAGATTTAAGTGTTTTTGAACGTGGTGATACTGTCGCCGCACGAGCGATAGGACACAGCGTCTCTGCGGTAATGACGAAATGCAAATTTTCCCGTACGACCATTTCACGAGTGAACTGTGAATATTAGGAATCTGGTAAAACATGAAATCTCCTACGTCACTGCGGCCGCAAAAGATCCTGCAAGAACAGGACCAACGACGACTGAAGAGAATCGTTCAACGTGATGGAAGTGCACCGCTGCCGCAAATTGCTGCAGATTTCAACGCTCGGCCATCAACAAGTATCATCGTGCGTACCATTCAACTAAACATCATCGATATGGGCTTGCGGTGCCGAGGCCCACTCGTGAACCCTAGATGAGTGCATGACACAAAGCTTTACGCCCCGCCTGGGCCCGTCAACGCCGTCACTGGACTGTCGATGACTGGAAACGTGTTGCCCGGTCGGACGAGTCTCGTTTCAAATTGTATCGAGCGGATGGACGCGTACGGGTATGGAGACAACCTCATGAATCCATGGACCCTCGATCTCAATAGGAGACTGTTCAAGCAGGTGGGGGCTCTGTAATGGTGTGGGGCGTGTGCAGTCGGACTGATATGGGACCCCTGGGACGTCTAGATACGACTCTGACAGGTGACACGTACGTAAGCATCCTGTCTGATGACTTGCATCCATTCATGTCCATTGTGCATTCCAAAGGACTTGGACAATTCCAGCAGTACAACACTACACCCCAAACGTACAGAATTGCTACAGGGCGGCTCCATGAACACTCTTCTGAGCTTAAACAGTTCCGCTGGCCACCATACTCCCCAGATATGAACATTATTGAGTGTATCTGGGATGCCTTGCAACGTGGTTCGGAAGAGATCTCCACCCCCTCGTACTCTTACGGATCTATGGACAGCTCTGCAGGATTCATGGTGCCCTCCAGCACTGCTTCAGACGTTAGTCGATTCCTTGCCACGTTCTGTTGTGACACTTCTGCTTGCTCGCGGGGGACCTACGCGATATTAGGCAGGTGTACCAGTTTCTTTGGATCTTGAGTGTAGATTAAGAAATGAGACACAAAAGGTAATAGGCTAAAGGGAATAGATGAGTTTCATTGGTTGGGCAGCAAAATACGTGACCATCGTCGAAGCGGAGAGGATGTAAACGGGGACTGGTAACAGCAAGAAAAGCACTTCTCAAAACAGAAATTCTTTAACAGTGAAAATAAATTTAAATGTTAGTAAGCCTTTTCTTAAGGTCATTACAACGAAGAACCAGCCAAAGTTACAAATTTTACTCTTTTATTTACTCGATGACTAGTTTCGGGCCAAGATCCATTTTCAAATCATCCTAAAAGACAGAAAACGAAATTTACACCCATGTACGATACAGGTATAATCAAATTTTTAAGTAAAGGCCAAAAATGCTGAACATACAATTTCAAGACTTACGTAACAGATAGTTAAAATATGGTTCAAATGGCTCTGAGAACTATGGGACTTAACATTTGTGGTCATCAGTCCCCTAGAACTTAGAACTACTTAAACCTAACTAACCTAAGGACATCACACACATCCATGCCCGAGGCAGGAGTCGAACCTGCGACCGTAGCAGTCGCGCGGTTCCGGACTGAGCGCCTTAACCGCGAGACCACCGCGGTCGGCAACAGATAGTCAAAATGGTATTTTGGAAAATACAGAAGCTATGTGAAAAATTATACGTATTATGAAGCGCAACTGCACAGTTACAGAGCGCACAGGTAACTGGCACGCTACTGCTCCCGCTCTCGTAAAGGAAACCTGAGGAACGGGCGCCCTACCAGAATGTAGAAAACCTTTTGTATTTATTCCGATATTCTCCAACTTCAAAAATACGACAATTAATACAATAACAGCAAAAGTCCACAGTAAAATTAATGCTTTTGCGATCTTTGCCAAAAACAGTCAAATACTTAGAATCACTGAAAAGTAAAACACAGCAGCGCCACATTCGGTGTGTATGATTGTAACGCCCCACCTGTTGCTTGTCTGTATTTTGCGTGTTTTCGCCTTTGTCAAACAGCAGAGCAATCGGGAGTGGAAATGTACGCAAGAATGGATAACGCCAGATTTAATTGTCGCACACCTATTTTTAATTCCAAACATGAACCATAACGAACACTTTGGGGTTCAATGATATCAGACAATTACACAGAAATAAAATAAAGCAAATGGGTGAGTTCACGATCAAATTACTGAAAGTAAAAGCTCCACTGGATCACAATGAATTTATTATCAACTTCACACCAATGCTGAACAAAAACACAAAAGAATCATTTACAAATTACCATCCTATCTGGAATTAACAGTGAACTGTGTCAAAATCGGTACAAAACGCGATCGCTTATAAATTGGCTGACCGACTGACATCGACACAAAACGTAAAATAAGAAGAATCACTACACCCCAAAGTACCGTGAAACCTCAGTGGAAACAGCAGTTGCACGTGATCCAGCTATTTAACGATACTACTAACGCAGGACGAAGCGGGAGCGATCTCACCGTACTACTGCTGGCTGCTGCGGCTGCGGTCTCCGGCGGGCGACGGCGCGGCCGTGGAACGCGGGTGCGGCGCCTCGGAAGTTACACTCCTACAATACTTGGATGACAGACTGCTGTCCGTAAACTTCCCATGAGAAAAGGGCTGTCACAGCTCACGTCTTAGAACGAAAGCCCAAGACGGAAGACCTCGACAGAGAGTTGAGCAAGATCGCTCTTCACCTCTGTTTTCCCCACCTAAAGTTACCGAGTGAATCACATCCATAGAAACGCTCAAAATACCCAGTTTCCCAGTGCCGACCAATGTACAGCCTGGCAATTGAACTACACTTCTGGAAATTGAAATAAGAACACCGTGAATTCATTGTCCCAGGAAGGGGAAACTTTATTGACACATTCCTGGGGTCAGATACATCACATGATCACACTGACAGAACCACAGGCACATAGACACAGGCAACAGATCATGCACAATGTCGGCACTAGTACAGTGTATATCCACCTTTCGCAGCAATGCAGGCTGCTATTCTCCCATGGAGACGATCGTAGAGATGCTCGATGTAGTCCTGTGGAACGGCTTGTCATGCCATTTCCACCTGGCGCCTCAGTTGGACCAGCGTTCGTGCTGGACGTGCAGACCGCGTGAGACGACGCTTCATCCAGTCCCAAACATGCTCAATGGGGGACAGATCCGGAGATCTTGCTGGCCAGGGTAGTTGACTTACACCTTCTAGAGCACGTTGGGTGGCACGGGATACATGCGGACGTGCATTGTCCTGTTGGAACAGCAAGTTCCCTTGCCGGTCTAGGAATGGTAGAACGATGGGTTCGATGACGGTTTGGATGTACCGTGCACTATTCAGTGTCCCCTCGACGATCACCAGTGGTGTACGGCCAGTGTAGGAGATCGCTCCCCACACCATGATGCCGGGTGTTGGCCCTGTGTGCCTCGGTCGTATGCAGTCCTGATTGTGGCGCTCACCTGCACGGCGCCAAACACGCATACGACCATCATTGGCACCAAGGCAGAAGCGACTCTCATCGCTGAAGACGACACGTCTCCATTCGTCCCTCCATTCACGCCTGTCGCGACACCACTGGAGGCGGGCTGCACGATGTTGGGGCGTGAGCGGAAGACGGCCTAACGGTGTGCGGGACCGTAGCCCAGCTTCATGGAGACGGTTGCGAATGGTCCTCGCCGATACCCCAGGAGCAACAGTGTCCCTGATTTGCTGGGAAGTGGCGGTGCGGTCCCCTACGGCACTGCGTAGGATCCTACGGTCTTGGCGTGCATCCGTGCGTCGCTGCGGTCCGGTCCCAGGTCGACGGGCACGTGCACCTTCCGCCGACCACTGGCGACAAGATCGATGTACTGTGGAGACCTCACGCCCCACGAGTTGAGCAATTCGGCGGTACGTCCACCCGGCCTCCCGCATGCCCACTATACGCCCTCGCTCAAAGTCCGTCAACTGCACATACGGTTCACGTCCACACTGTCGCGGCATGCTACCAGTGTTAAAGACTGCGATGGAGCTCCGTATGCCACGGCAAACTGGCTGACACTGACGGCGGCGGTGCACAAACGCTGCGTAGCTAGCGCCATTCGACGGCCAACACCGCGGTTCCTGGTGTGTCCGCTGTGCCGTGCGTGTGATCATTGCTTGTACAGCCCTCTCGCAGTGTCCGGAGCAAGTATGGTGGGTCTGACACACCGGTGTCAATGTGTTCTTTTTTCCATTTCCAGGAGTGTAGTTTACAGAGTATCTTACCAGATTTGTGACCGATTTCAGGATTTCATGCAGCCAGAACGCCACACGTCGTTCTTAACGCAAGAAAACTGATAGACAGAAATCACTGGGAACAGTAACTATCGTAAAAGACGAAGGACTAACCAACCGGAGTGACCTAAAGTGGAATGACCACATAAAACAAACTGTAGGAAAAGCAGATGCTAACATGAGGTAGCCGTCGGGTAGTTCCAGACTGAAGCGCCTAGAACCGCTCGGCCACTCCGGCCGGCTCTGTGGCGACATTAAAGAAATGTAAATCATCCGATGAGTAGTCCTTATCAGCCTATGGCGTATCGGGTTTGATTTAAAAAAGAGGTACAGAAGATTAGACGAAGAGTGGCGCGTTCTGTCACGGCATCGCTTAGTTACGAATATACTCAACAAACTCCAGCGACAAACACTACAAGAGGGTGATGTGCATCACGGGAAGGTTTACTGTCGAAATTTAGAGTGTTTGGAAAAAAATGACGTACTGTCACTGACTTAAGTTCTTGTATTTTGTATAATGACATGAGCAATGCTCTTTCGAATGTTACTATACAGTCTGCCGAAACAGACACTCCTCCCACGACTCCACATATTGTTCAGGAAGCAAGGAAAACCAACTACAGCATGTGCCTTTTGGTATGAATTCATTCACTTTTATCAGTACGTAATAGTTGCTTGGCTGATTTCGTAGGTTACACAATGATTTCCAGTTTCCTGTTTATATCTATTCACAATCTGAAGATGACTACTGGTTGGTTGAAACCGGCTATAGGGCCGTGAAACGATGATGTGACTGTGTCTAAAAAATTAAAAAAGGAAGAGATGGGAATTTCAGGTCGCGAAATGACTACGACCAGAAACTCAGAGAAAGCTTACGAAAATAATTCTTCCCATGCGTCATTAATGAGCTGAATAGAAAAGGTGTGAGGGGGGGGGGGGGGGATGCGGAGGAACGACAAGGCTACCAGAAGTACGCTCCGCCACACAACGCAAGTTTGCTTGCTAAGAATACATGTAGATGTTAACACTGAAGAGCATTTTCGTTAGCCAAACAGGTTGTATTCTCGTGGTCTCAATGATGATAAATGCTGAATGGCAATCAATAAGATTTTCTGCATCTGGATCTTCCTTGTACTTCACAAGCTACTGTACAGTGCGTGGTGGAGAGTACTTCACATGAACGTTAACTGTTTTCTTACAATATACAGGATGATTATAATTAAACTTTCAAAACGCTGTAGAAATGACACCAATGGTCAGAATGACGTCAAATTGCAACGGATCGGAGAAGGAGGAAGACGTATGGCAGAAGAAAAAAATAGTGTGAAAATTGATCAATAGATGGCGCCGCATGTGCTAGAATACGTAAATGAAAACACTTGTCATTCGCACGACCCACTGAAGTTGGTATAAACATACCGGGTACTCGGCTTTTCCTCCTTTCGCGTCATTCGCCATAACTGTCTCAATGCGTTGGCTTTGATCCGATAGCTGCCTTGGGCCTATAGAAGATGATTCGGAAATTCGAAAAGAAGTGTTCTTTCGGTGTGCAACCTGGTAGAAGGAGGAAACGAATTGAGTCGACATCAGTGGAAGCAGTAGCCACAGCGATGCAGGAGGAGACGAGAGGTGATGTGCAAACGTGTAGAGCACGGAGAATTGCCCAAACATTGAACATACCCGTGATCACGGTACGTAAAATCCTACGAAACGTCCTTCTGTGCTATTCAAATTTATCCATACGCACGAGTTTCTTCCTGTTGACCTGCCACCGACAGAGACCTTTGCTTTAGAATTTGTTGCTCGCATGAAAGTGGACAATGATTGGCCGTGGAAGATTTTGTGGACAGACGAAGCCCACTTCCATCTGACACGAAATGTCAATACACAGGATTGTCGAATATGGGCAACGTAAAATCCACAGGAAAATCATCCAGTACCACTTCAACCCGAAAAGGTCACTTCGTGGTGCAGGTTTACGGCATCATTTATCATAGGGCCATATTTTTTCAAAGAGACAGGTGCTTCCAGTCCTGCTACTTGTCCCGTCACTGGTAAGCGCTATGAGCGTCTTTTGCGCAACCATGTCATTCCAATTCTCCAATAGCGTGGATGTGTGGATGGGATCATTTTTATGCAAGATGGCGCACCTCTGCACATTGAAAATCCTGTTAAGCAGCTGCTGAAGTGCCATCTCAAAAATACGAGAATTAGCAGCCACCATTTCCTACAGCCTGGCCGTCCCGATCACTTGATAGTAATCCGTGTGACTTCTGGCTTTGGGGCTGTCTGAAAGATGTGTTCAGTGTTCCGATTGCAGCCTTAGCTGCATCGAAGGCACGCACTGCGCAACACATTCTGAAAGTAGCCCCGGAAACACTTTGATCAGTTGTGGAACATGCTGTTTCTCAATTTCAGCTTGTTTCAGAAAACGGTGGACACCATATTGAACATTTTTTGCGTCAGTCACACGAAAATTAATAATGCGGTTTTTGGCCTCAGAACAATTAAACACCGATATGATTGATGCTTTTTATGTGGTTATTGACCTCATGACAGTTACAACCCGACCTGAGCGATGTTTTTTATGCGGTTTCTGGCCTCAGGACAATTAAAAACCGATTTTCCCATCGGATGTGATATTACCTCGCCGCTGTGTATGGGCTTGCGTAACTAACAATATCATACCTGTACACCCACGCACACTGAGTAGTGTAGTTTGTTTAACGTCAAACGTATACCTTAGGCATTGTTGTATGATTCATTTGTCATTTGTCATCGACCAGTATTAAATTATGATGCTTACAGCGCCATCTATTGCTACATTTGGAAACTATTTATTTTTCTTCTGCCATACGTTTTCTCCTTTCTCCGACAATATTCCGTTGCAATTTGACGTCATTCTGACCAGTGGTATTATTTCAGTTTAACTTTAAATATAATCACCCTGTATACCAGGACAGACATTTTGATTCACCCATAAGCTCAGTGAGACACTTTACTGCATTTCCAGCCACGAGAGTAGAAGCACTTTACCAGTGTGGATGATAGAGCTGTTGAATTAACCTAGTCACCTGCAATGGATTCATGCAATTTACTAGTTTACTTTCATTTCCTCGTGATAGTTAGTAACATCAGATGTATGCTCCTTGTAACAGAGGTCACCTCGTTCCTTTTATCCACTCAACAACTCTGTTACGACTGCAGCTTCTGTCTTATCTTGCGTGATTATTGTTTTCTAGGGGCGCATTAAGCAAACAAATGGTTATCATATTAGAAGTAAAGGGTCTTCATTCTTTAGCTTACAAGTTTCCTTCTCAATCGGTTTCATCTATTGCAAGCATCGTACTGAAGGACTGAAAGTAAATAAAAAGAAAAATATACGTAGGACATACAGTCAAATAAAAATGTAAATATTGTATGTATGAAGACATAATCACCTGCACTTTTTAGAAAGCTGTACAGTGAAAAATCAAAACGACGTTAACATCAAACAGGCGCGATCATATGTTGCCTAATACAAATAAATGTCATGATAAAGTGCATACAAACAATAATACTAACTTCACTGCGATTCATACAGATGTTGTCATGAACAGAAGATAACAGACAGGTATATATTGTCAACGTAAAACCGAAGATGGTGTAATGAAAGTCTATCATCACAGATAAACGCCCCTTTTATCAGGTCAAAGGTTGGCAGCAGTTATAGATAACAACAAAAATGGCGTCTAAAACGTCGATGTGTATTGGTGTTCGAACAGTCCTTAGCCTAATCATAGTGGTATTCAATAACAAGTTCTTATTTACAAGGTATAAATTAATAATTTCTAATTAAAAAGTAAATAAACGTTATAAGTAAGTAAAAACCTTCTGTATCATTTTTTATGAACAGCATCGTTACATAATGAAGTGAGACACTTGATAGTAAGGACTTGTTACTGGTTACCACTATGATTAGGTTAAGGATTGTTTGGATAACAATCACAACTATGTTTTGGACGACTTTTTTCTTGTTATCTATAACTGCTGCCAACCTTTGACCTAACAGAGTCCTTGGTCTGATGATAGATGATAGATGCTCCTTTGCTTTGATATCCTTTCATTACACCATCTTTGGAGTTACATTGGCAATATACACTCCTGGAAATTGAAATATGAACACCGTGAATTCATTGTCCCAGGAAGGGGAAACTTTATTGACACATTCCTGGGGTCAGATACATCACATGATCACACTGACAGAACCACAGGCACATAGACACAGGCAACAGATCATGCACAATGTCGGCACTAGTACAGTGTATATCCACCTTTCGCAGCAATGCAGGCTGCTATTCTCCCATGGAGACGATCGTAGAGATGCTCGATGTAGTCCTGTGGAACGGCTTGCCATGCCATTTCCACCTGGCGCCTCAGCTGGACCAGCGTTCGTGCTGGACGTGCAGACCGCGTGAGACGACGCTTCATCCAGTCCCAAACATGCTCAATGGGGGACAGATCCGGAGATCTTGCTGGCCAGGGTAGTTGACTTACACCTTCTAGAGCACGTTGGGTGGCACGGGATACATGCGGACGTGCATTGTCCTGTTGGAACAGCAAGTTCCCTTGCCGGTCTAGGAATGGTAGAACGATGGGTTCGATGACGGTTTGGATGTACCGTGCACTATTCAGTGTCCCCTCGACGATCACCAGTGGTGTACGGCCAGTGTAGGAGATCGCTCCCCACACCATGATGCCGGGTGTTGGCCCTGTGTGCCTCGGTCGTATGCAGTCCTGATTGTGGCGCTCACCTGCACGGCGCCAAACACGCATACGACCATCATTGGCACCAAGGCAGAAGCGACTCTCATCGCTGAAGACGACACGTCTCCATTCGTCCCTCCATTCACGCCTGTCGCGACACCACTGGAGGCGGGCTGCACGATGTTGGGGCGTGAGCGGAAGACGGCCTAACGGTGTGCGGGACCGTAGCCCAGCTTCATGGAGACGGTTGCGAATGGTCCTCGCCGATACCCCAGGAGCAACAGTGTCCCTAATTTGCTGGGAAGTGGCGGTGCGGTCCCCTACGGCACTGCGTAGGATCCTACGGTCTTGGCGTGCATCCGTGCGTCGCTGCGGTCCGGTCTCAGGTCGACGGGCACGTGCACCTTCCGCCGACCACTGGCGACAACGTCGATGTACTGTGGAGACCTCACGCCCCACGTGTTGAGCAATTCGGCGGTACGTCCACCCGGCCTCCCGCATGCCCACTATACGCCCTCGCTCAAAGTCCGTCAACTGCACATACGGTTCACGTCCACGCTGTCGCGGCATGCTACCAGTGTTAGAGACTGCGATGGAGCTCCGTATGCCACGGCAAACTGGCTGACACTGACGGCGGCGGTGCACAAATGCTGCGCAGCTAGCGCCATTCGACGGCCAACACCGCAGTTCCTGGTGTGTCCGCTGTGCCGTGCGTGTGAGCATTGCTTGTACAGCCCTCTCGCAGTGTCCGGAGCAAGTATGGTGGGTCTGACACACCGGTGTCAATGTGTTCTTTTTTCCATTTCCAGGAGTGTATAATCTCCTATTCAAGACACTATCTGTATCAGACGCACTAAAATCAGTTTTATTGTTTGTGTGCACTTCATCATGACATTTATTTATACAGAATACATGATCATACCCATCAGAAATTAATGTTGTTTAGATTTTTCGCTGTACATCTTTTTAAGTGCTGTAGGTGATTCTGTATTCATATGCACAATATTTATATTTTTATTTGACTGTGTGTACTCCCACATATTTTTTGTTTTATGTTAATTCTAGTCCTCCAGTGATGATGCTTGTAACAAGTGAAAACGGTTGAGAAATGAAATTTCACATATACTCCCGAAGGCTCGAGATGGTTTACTTTCCGAAGGCTTATACAATTACCTTTGTGCAGGTGTTATTTCATTACAGGTTATAGTCTGCCACAGGCCACCTGGCTCAATGAGACAGTCTAGTTTTTCTTCGACTATTTTGTTTAGTAAACAAAGTTTTCCCGTTAATCTTGTGTGCTAAAATAAAACTAGATAACACAGCTCTAGACACACCTAGTAGGTTTCACCAGGTCAGCGGAAACTGACGATTTCGCCACGTTGCAAGCAAAGGATGAGCCAGCGTTCCGTTGTTTTCAATACACAACAGCAAATAATTTAAAGTGGTGAATCTAAGTGGCCATCTTTGTCTACCTTTGATCCGCCTCCAAGCCACAGTATTGTCCTTTATATTTTTTTGGGAGGGAGTGGACGATGGTGGGTGTGCCGCCGGTTCCTAAAATCACATTCACTTAAGCTTTTTATTTTCCATCTGGCCACCATCTTAAAATGCGAAGTAAAAGTGCTGAGGCCACAGAACACTCATGGTGCGTGCTTTCGAAGCCGTCTGTGCGGCCTCGTAGTGGAGAGTATATGCATTACCACAGGTGGTGAATACCGGGAGACGTGATGTATCGCATTCAAGACCGTTGCCACTAAATCTATTTTCGACCGCGGCACCAGATTTGTGAGGCGGTACACAGAAAAACGAAATTTTTTTCTGCTTCCTTAACCCACTGGTTTATACAGGCGGCACACAGTCGGTTGCAAGTTTGAAGTCCGTTATTACATCTCTTTCGATGTTTTGCAAGTTATAAGCAATCGTTTTCAGGTTATGTTAGGTATGCCTCCCCCCCTCCCCCCCCCCCCCCCCAAAAAAAAAAATCTCATGAAGGCAATATCCTCCAGAAATTGTGCAGTGTGCAAAGCAACGAAGAAGAAAACAGGTACATGTTTGGAGCTTGAGAAATATTAGTGGCGTTGCACATGCCTGTATTTTTTGAGTATACCACGCCAACAAATACTTATAAAACAGTATTATCTTCATTTCTTGTCAGTTCAATAAACAGTGAGGATAGATTTATAAAGAATTCCTATCACAAAAAAATATATAATTTTGAAAAAATTATGTAAGACAAGATTTTTCATAAATTTAAATAGTAAATATAGGGTCGACTATGGGTATAAATATTAGTAAGTCAATGGTTGAAGGAAACGCATTGCCCCGGAGATTGTGATTATGTGGTATAACTCATTCTCGGTTTTCTAGTCGCCGTCAGATCTGGATAAAACCTCATACTTTCCACGATCATTTCTATCATCTTCACCTGGAGCAAATAATTGTCTTGACTTGGTTTGTAGTGGTGTTTTATACCCCATAGGTGGCTTGTGATTCGTTGGTGTACATCATAATTAGGTCATGCTTCCACGCACGTCTCCGCTTGCAGTGCCATCATTTCCGTAGGAAAGAAAACATTTCTCTGGATATTCCCAGCACCGAAAGCTTACCGAACACTAACAAAAAGCCACTGTCAGCTAATCCTCTTGTCGCACGTTCTATACTGCAGCACCAATGAAACTGGTATAGACATTAGTGTTCAAATAAAGAGATATGTAAACAGGCAGAATACAGCGCTGCGGTCGGCAAAGCCTATATAAGGCAACAAGTGTCTGGAGCAGTTGTTAGATCGGTTACAGCTGCTACATTGGCAGGTTATCAAGGTTTAAGTGAGTTTGAACGTGGTGTTACAGTCGGCGCACGAGCGATAGGACACAGCGTCTCCGAGGTATCGATGAAGTGGGGATTTTTCAGGACGACCATTTCACGAGTGTACTGTGAAAATCAGGAATCCTGTAAAACATCAGATCTTCGACATCGCTGCGACGGGAAAAAGATCATGCAAGAAGGGGACCAACGACGACTGAAGAGAATGGAAGTCCAACCCTTCTGCAAATTGCTGCAGATTTCAAGTGTCAGCGTGCGAACCGTTCAGTGAAACATCATCGATGAGGGCTTTCAGGGCCGAAGGCCCATTCGTGTACTCTTGATGGCTGCACGACGCATACCTTTACGCTTCTCCTAGGCCCGTCAACGTCGACATTGGACTGTTGATGACTGGAAACATGTTGCCTGATCGGACGAGTCTCGTTTTAAATGGACTCTGCATGTGAACAGGGGACAGTTCAAGCTGGCGGAGCCTCTGCAATGATGCGGGGTGTGTGCAGCTGGAGTGATATGGGACCCCTGATACGTCTAGATACGACTCTGACCGGTGACACGTGCGTAAGCATCCTGTCTGATCACTTGCATCCATTCATGTCCACTGTGCATTCCTATGGACTAGGGCAATTTCAGCGAAAATAGTTCAAATGGGTCTAAGCACTATGGGACTTTACATCTGAGGTAATCAGTCCCATAGACTTAGAACTACTTAAACCTAACTAACCTAAGGACATCACACACATCCATGTCCAAGGCAGGATTCGAACCTGCGACCGCGGTTCCAGACTGATGCGCCTAGAACATTATTGAGCATATCTGGGATGCATTGCAACATGCTGTTCACAAGCGATCTCCACCCCCTTGAACTCTTCGGTATTTATGGACAGCCCTGCTGGATTCATGGTGTCAGTTCCCTCCAGCACTTCTTCAGACGTTAGTCGAGACCACGCCACGTGGTGCTGCGGCATTCCTGCCTGCTCACGAGGGCTCGACCCGTTATTAGGCACGTGTACCGGTTTCTTTGGGTCTTCAGTGTAATTTGTGCTGCATCTTTAATAGAAAAAAATCACAGTATGTCCGTGTGGGGGGGAGTGGGATGTACTTTCAACAAACATTGTTACGTATTTATTTGTGACGCTGTGCTCAGGAAATGCTGATTTCTCAAATTAAATATTTTCAGTGCGTTACTACTGCTCTGCACAGCGGCCAGAAACGGCACGAATGGACTGATCGATGTAGCTGTTTTTGCACTCACAAGAAATATTACAGATCTCTCCTGGACCCTGAGACCGAAACGCCTTTAACTGGGGACAGCATATCCTTTTCCTTCTGAGATGGTCTTCCCAAGAGCCTAACTATGTTGCAAAATGTATCAACGCAGAAAAAAAGAACGAACCACAATAACTGTATGGTGATTGTTCCCTGGAGAGCACGAAATTTACATTTCGATCCTCGTAAGTGTCCTTTAGCAATACGTAAATCAGATATTATTCTGGAATCCAAGTGGTCAGAAACAATTGCAGCTCTGTGTATCAATGTATTTGAAACGGCTCGCTTCTGAACGGTGTGGTGAACACTCTGACACTTAAGACATAAACCAGTGTGCGCCGGCTTGCAGTGTAGAACGTGACCCAGCCATTTATAACCCAGATTTGACGCGACAATAAAACTGAGGATGTTTTTAACAAGTATGTCATCACAAGAGACGTCGCTCGCACAAGGGAAATTCCCCTCCGCACCCCAGTTAGATTTAGTGGTAAAATGCCCCAGTGGACGGCCCATCAAAAACTGAACCCAGACCAAGCATCAACTGTGAAAAAAAAGGAAAGTAGAAACAGTAAACGGTCCAAGTTCAAGATGTGCGACATCGAGCGACGCGTAAGGCCCCTCCCGTCGTGGTTGCATGGTCACGGTGTGGGACGGCAATGTGGGATATCCATGATCGAATCTCCTTCGTGCCCCTTTTCCTTTTCAGAAATTTATGAACTCTCCGTCCGATCACTGACGTGTGTGTCCTTCTCTGTAGTCTTGGCAGTTCTCATACTGTACATTGGTTACTGAACATGAGTCATGCTCTAAGAATACATTACCGTCGCTGTGATGAATAATGAGAGCAGGCGAGATGCCCCATAGAACTCGCAAAGAAAAGAAAACAACAAAGAAACGGCTGTGAAGCATGTTACAGCGAAGGACTTCAAAAGTCAAAAATTCCAAAACGGAACGCAAGAGGCATAACATGAGGCACTTGTATAGATCAAACAGGAGAAATGAACATCTGGAGGTCCCTTCGTTACACGTCGCTGTTGCAAACGGACGTTACACCACGGTACAGACACAAATTTGAATACAGCAAACAGACACAGATTTTGTGACCAAAAAAAGTTGGTACTTACAGAGATTTGAACCCGGATCTTTTTCTGTACAGATCAACACAGTGACCACAGGGCCACGTTAGCCATGCACATTTATAGTCGCTCGTTGTTGCATATGTTAAACTTGGAACGTTAACTGTTTCTCTTTTGCTTGTTTTTTCACAGCTCAGTACACCTTCTTCTGTTTTCATGCTTGATCTGTGGTTACTTCTTGACGGGCTACCTAATGGTCCATCTTACCACTAATTTTGAGGGGCTGCTAAGGGGGGAGCTTCCCCTGTTAGTGAATCTGTCTCCTAATACACTCTGTCGCCTCCTTAAGGACACGCTCCCGAAACCGAAACGCACAAGCGACTATCCGTGTGTCCTCATACTTTATCCAGTGCGTGGCAACAGCGGATTTTTGCAGTTGTTGAAGTCTCTATAGTCTGTACACCATCTTGGACCGTACGAATCGTCTCAATTATGTCAGCCTTGTTATGGGGACACTGAAATTTATACATGCCAGGCTTCCTCAGTCCCACATCATCCTCAAAAGAGCCAAGGAGCAATTTAGTCTTGAACAGGAAGTGAAAAAAGTCTTGATATTAAAATTTTTTAAACTCTCAATTTTTGAGGACACGCTCCTGGTGTAGACAGGGAAGCAACAGTCTCACATCCATCTTCCTGTGCTTTCGGCGATGGCCCAAACTCGAAAGGGCGGCAAATCTGCTTATCAGAGAAACCATTCCGTCTTCGTGCTGAATGAAAACCGCAACAATTCGGACGAAACGTTGGTCTATTTTAGAATTTTAAGTATTCTTGGTGAAACAGTCGCGTCAGGACGAATTTTCTTGATCGCGTCTTCAAGTAGAGAGCTCTTTTTCTGAAACTAAAGCGTCTTACGGTTGTTGCTATCACTGAAGTTGCTCTGTAACTTTCGGTAGCTTTCGTCATGAGCCAAAGAATCCATTTTACTAACGTAATCGACACGTTGATGGATCCAGTAAAACAATCAGAGTTGGGTTGCTTAGGGGAGGAGACCAGACAGCGAGGTCCTCGGTCTCATCGGACTAGGGCGCCCGTGACTTTTCAAAGGAACCATCCCGGCATTTGCCTGGAGCGATTTAGGAAACACACGGAAAACCTATCCATCTGTATCTGTTAGAACTTCGTTTCTGCGTAATTAGAGACTTCTGCATTATGTATAGAATGTTTTTAAAACACAATTTACGGTCTAGCACATTTACAAGAAAGAGGTTCAGTTTTGCATAATGTCCACGTTTCTCAGCAATAAAGTGCTACACTCCAAATGCTGCTCTTTACCACCTTCTTCCTCACTTCAATAATTATTCTGTATGAACAAAAAAAACCATTACTAATGAATTTTGGTTGTGATTCTCTAATTCTTTGTTTTACGTCTTCTTTGCTTATTCCTCCTTAACGTATCTTACTTTACGGATTTTGTTTTGATTTATTTTATTGCTGTAATATTAATGTTTATTTCTTCTGAATCTTCGGAGCACACACGTATATTTGTCTTTTTGAGGTAATTTCGTCTTACTTATTGCTACGTACTGTATCGTAATATTATAACATTCTTTGGAAGTTTCTTTCATCTGAAGCTATTACTGCTATGTCATTCGGAAACATTAGCCTTCTTTTCTCCTAGGAGAAACATTGTTCCACTCCGATGGACCTTCTGTTTATGAGATACTTTTTTGGCTCAGTCCTCTCCGAGGCTGCAAACTGCTTACTCTATAGAACAAGTGAATTGCTCTTAGCGAGGGCACAGCTTAAATTTTTCTTCAAAAAGTTTAACGTTGCGCAAGTTGTAAGATTTACCACTGTCCGTAGGCAGGTGTCGTCATCTGGTTTGGTAGGATGAGAGAGCAGACGTTTGGATTTCGAAGACTGGTTAAGGACGGCGATTTTGTGGTAGAGGGTGTCTCGTCAGCACCACCGGGTTTAGCGCACAGGATCGCCGTCACAAGACAGTTTTAGAAATTCCAACGTCTTCTTCCCCCCCTCTCAAAGCCAGATGACGGCCCTTGCTGTAGTGTCCATAGACCGTGAAAGCTTTTAATTACACAGTGATGCAAATACATGTGTGGAGCAGCCTTCAGGTACGATATTAATATTACATTTTAATGAATTTCCCGCTTAGCGTGTTTTATAAACAAATGAAGGTCCTTTTAAGTCACACGTCTCCTTGCATTCTAGTTGTAGTTGTACTAGCGCTAGACGATTAATTATTATGTCAAAGAAGCACTTTAAGCACTTCAGATAAACCAGGTGATTGAACTAAGCTTTTCTTTTCTTATGAAGCTTATTACGAATCACGAGCTAAATGAAATTCTGTAGTCTTGTCAAGGTCGCAAAATTCAAATGTTTCTCGTTTTTGGAGCCTCAGTATTCATATTCTGCAAGAACTTCGATGGAAATTAATTAGAGTTTTACTCCCTGTCTTGATATCATGGCCTCTTCTTGGCAAGAAACATACCCTCTGCACTTTATTGGTGGTAAAACTTTAAGACTACAGAATTTAATTCAGTTCGTGTTTCGTAGTATGTGCAATTAAATAGTAAAAGTTCTATGCAATCATTTGGTTCATTTTTAAGTGCTAAAAGTGTTTCTTCACGATACGTCGCCTAGCGTTAGTTGTGACTGATGCGTCCGTCTACAAATGTTCAAATGTGTGTGAAATCTTATGGGACTTAACTGCTAAGATCATCAGTCCCTAAACTATCCTAAGGACAAACACACACACCCATGCCCGAGGGAAGATTCGAACCTCCGCCGGGATCAGCCGCACAGTCCATGATTGCAACGCCCTAGACCGCTCGGCTAATCCCGCGAGGCGTCCGTCTATAACCACAACTAGAATGCAAGGGGACGAGCGATTTGAAATAATCAATTGTTTATAACACAATTGAAGTGAGAAATTCGTTAACAGATAACATTAGTAACGCAGTTGAAAGCTGTTCCACTCATGCCCTTGTATCACTGTATACCTGAAAAGTTTCGCCGCATGCGCATGTTAATCTGGCTACGGGACACCACTTACTGCAGAAAGGTAAAATGGTAAAATTTCCATTTTTTACGGTAGAGACAAAAAAAGCGAATAAAATCGATTTAATGCAATTTATGTCCTAAAATGTATTTGTGATTTCTTCATGTAGGTATTCTTCCTTATCATTTACATGTGAAAGTCAAGTATGACCCAAGGGGTAAGAGGTGAACGACATTGTTGGTGCTGGACGAGATCCCTTTCTGCAGCACACTGGATTTTCAAATTAATTTTAGTGTTATTTGTTTTAAAATAGAACTGTACATATATTCTTCTTTTGTTGTAATAAACGCTGTTTGTTATGTATTTGTGAATAATATTTCACGTTTTGTACGGTTGTATTACTCATTTATCTTCATCTACATCAAGAGATCCTATTATTGTCGGCTATCATATCACTGAATTCCAAAAAGGCGTCTTGTCTTAGGGGATAGAGGCAAGATTTCTTGATGTCATTCATTTTGTTGTTATTTATAGGCAGCACAGCTAGGTAATTCCCAAGGTTTTACAGCTTTTCTCAGCCTAAAATTGTCCATCATCAAGATGCTCGTAAAACTATCCGGCATTTCAGCTGAAAAGGTCATCTCACGATATGTAAGACTTACGATACATTGTCGTACGAATCATCGTTCAGGTATGTTACTCTATAGAATGTACGCCATCGGGAAATATATGTGATAAAGGAGTCTCCCGTCATTTTAACAATGGAAAACTTGCTATCGTTTCTTGTGGAATGTTTTATGAGCTCAAGAACGTCATCCATTGTATAGTTTCTTTGCTCCTTCCACTAGCATGCATCGGACTATTTCGCTGTCTGCAGCAAAGGGAAAATTGGCGGCGTTGCCAGGCCCTTGTTATCAGGCAAAAGAGTTTCATTTTTGGAATAAACGTTTATAAATTTCAGAGTAGTTGCCTTTTTGCAGTAAGCGATTGATATACACGGTCCAGTCACATTAATGTGACCACCGCCGCCGGCCGCGGTGGCCGGGCGGTTCTAGACGCTTCAGTCTGGAACCGCGCGACTGCTACGGTCGCAGGTCCGAATCCTGCCTCGGGCATGGATGTGTGTGATGTCCTTAAGTTAAGTTAGGTTTAAGCAGTTCTATGCCTAGGGGACAGATGACCTCAGATATTAAGTCCCATAACGCTTAGAACCATTTGACCACCGCCTAAGTTCGACGTCAAGGTACAATAATCCCAGACTACACCACTGATAATGAAGGGGCCGGCGGGGGGGGGGGGGGGGGGAAGGGGGGGCGGAGAGGGGAAGGGGGAGGGGGGCACATGGAAAGCAGTGCAGCCGTTGCCGTAATGTGGAAACGGAGTGACTGATACCCTAAAAAGGGAAGATCATTGGTATTCGTACCAAGGGTGGAAGCATTTCTGAAACAGCTAAGTTCGTAAACTGTTCGTGTAGCCCGGTTAAAGCATACCGGCAAAACGGCGATATCCAAACAACTCTAGTACACCATGGGGCGCAGCTGACGGCGGTGAACGACGGCTGTGAAGACGCGTACGGGCCAACCGTTGAGCAAGTAATCGCCAGTGTGAACAAAGGAACTACCAACGGTGCCTCCTCAATAAGCGTTCAGCAAATATTGCTGTTTATGGGCAGCAGATGCCTGGGTCATGCACCCGTGCTGACTGCTTTACATCAGTGAAAGCAGTCCGTCTGTGGGCTACAAGTGGCCCATCGGGACCATCCGACCGCCGTGTCACCCTCAGCTGAGGATGCGGATAGGAGGGGCGTGTGGTCAGCACACTGCTGTCCCGGTCGTTATGATGGGTTTCTTTGACCGGAGCCGCTACTGTGCGCTCGAGTAGCTCCTCAATTGGCATCACGAGGGTGAGTGTACCCCGAAAAATGGCAACCGCCCATGGCGGCCAGGATGGTCACCCATCCAAGTGCCGGCCACGCCCGACAGTGCTTAACTTCGGTGATCTGACGGGAACCGGTGTATCCGTTGCCTCTTAAATCGGTGAAGGAGGCTGGAATTTGTACACCAGTTGCGCAACTGGACGTCCGTTTAGCGGCGACAGGGGCCTTTTTAAGATGATTCGTTTGTTTTGCTCCATCGGATCAAATGGTCTTCGTCGTGTACGGCCCTACAAGAATCGTCGGAAGGGTCCAGGCAGGGGGAGGGAGCGTTATGGTCTGGATAATGCTTTCGTGGCCTTCCCTGGGAGATCTCGTCACTCTGGAAGGCACGATGGATCAACACAAGTATGCATCTACCATTGAGGACTACGTTCAGCTCTATGCACAGTTTGTTTATTCTTGACAGGACAGTGAAACGTGTCACACAGCTCACAGTGTACGTGCAGTGTTTGAGGAGCACAAGGATGAGTAAACCGAACTCCCCTGGCCACCAAACTTTCCGGATTTAAGCCCAGTTGAGAGTCTGTGGGACCACCTCGGCCACCTGTCCGCGCCCTGAACCCTCAACCGAGAAATTTAGCGCTGGTGGCCACGGCAATGCAATCGTCATGGATCCACATCGCTGTTGTTACCTCGTTGACTCTTTCCCTGCACGACCGTGCTGCAAAACGGTGGTTATCCAGGATTTTGACGGGTGGTCTCATTAACGTGACCGGACCGTGTGTTATCGACAGAGGAAATTAGTTCGGGAAAACAGATTTTCGGCTTGCGCGTGTTGTGTCCGGTGACAGCGGCGGCCACCGTGGCTGCGAGCCGGCGCATTCCTCGGCCCCAGACAGCGCGGCGCGGCGTGGAGCGGGCTGAGCAGGCCGCCGGCCCGGCCGCGGGCCTTTGTGGCCTCCCACGCGCCCAAGGTCAGCCGCGGCCGCAGCCGCAGCAGCAGGTAGCCGCGCCGCTCCTCTCCTCTCCTCCGCTCCTTTTAGCCCAGCTGGCTGGTTACATGGCCGCCGCTCTCTCCACTAACTCGCCGTTCGAGTACCGTTGTGCCAGTTGCCTGTAGGCTCCTAACTAAAGTCGTGCTGGTCTCACAGCGAGACACCGAAGAGGGCCCCCACTTCCTTTCTCAACTCACCATCCCGTAGTCCACACTTGGACTCTCACAGCCAGTCTCCCGTCCCAGGTCACACTTATTGTTAAGCCGGCGGCGCACGGACCGCGCCTTCGAAAGTTGAACATTGACCGTGCCGAGTTTCTGACATCAGGGCGTGGAAAAAGCACGTTGGATAGTCTTTACGAAAGTGCAGAACAATATTTAGCATGTCAGATATTCTAAACGTGCCTTTGAGCGTAAATAAATGTAAATGTCTTGTGACTAGCGCCTCCCGTCGGGTAAACAGTTCTACGGTTGCAAGTCTTTCGATTTGACGCCACTTCGGCGACTTGCGCGTCGATGGGGACGAAATGATGATGATTAGGACAACACAACACCCAGTCCCTCAGCGGAGAAAATCTCCGACCCAGCCGGGAATCGAGCCCGGGCCCTTAGGATTGACATCCTGTCGCGTTGACCACTCAGCTACCGGGGGGCGGACCGTTTGAAAGTAGACCAATGAGATGGAAGAACGCCACCTACGTCACATGACACCATCCGAGGCTCACGAGAAAGACAGACAGCGGTGCACACGTCACGAGGGTACGCCTGCGCCCGCCCGCACAGCTCAGCAGACAAACTGCGTCTCTGAACATGTTAACTCGTAAGTGGGTGTTTACGTACAAATTAGAATTGCATCATCTACCGGATCCCGCTGTTATGGAGTTTTACTGATTACTCAACGACCTGAAGTCCATAGGCCTTCTTCTTCTTCTTCTTCTCAGCGATCACAGGCCCTGTAGACCACGCGCTGCATCAACTATCTGCTTCCACCGTCTTCTATCTCTCGCAGTTTCTCTCCACCCTGCGGAAATTCCTAATGCTGCGATGTCCTTCTCCATGTCATCTTTCCACCTTGTACGAGGTCGACCCAATGGTCTTGTTGCCTGGAGAGTTCCTTCAAATGCTTTTTTGATGATTCTAGCCACATGCCCAGCCCATTGCAGTCTCCTACTTTTTTAATTTCTGGATGATAGTGGCTTGCTTCATTAGCTGATAAACTTCATTGTTCTTTCGAAATCTCCATACGCCATTCTCCAACACAGGTCCCCAGATTTTTCTCATTACTTTTCTTTCGAAAACATTCAGTTTTTCTCATTCATTCTTCGTAAGCGTCCAGCTTTCTGAAGCGTCAAGTACTATGGGGCAGATGATAGTGTTGTACATCTTCATCTTTGTGCTGATTGACAAAGATTTACTTTTGAGTGGGTTGCTTAGCGAGTACAGACATCTTGACCCTGAGGCTATTCTCTCGTTTATATTCATTGTTATGATACTTTTACTAATTCTTTGCGGCTGTACTGGGTACAATACAACTAAAATCACGCCAAAGTCATTATCTCATGCATGAGGCACTACATATTGTATGAAACGAGGACTGTTAAGCAGAAGAGCCTAAGTGCAACAATCAAGCCATTATATCGTGTATCATAAACGATGAGCACAAATTTTAAATTACAGAATATTGCAAAGTTGTCTGTTTCGTTGTACGAGGCGTGTTTTTTAAGTAAGTACCGTTTTGAAATTTAAAAAAGACGTGCTAAGATATCTTAATAATTTTATTTTTACATGAAAGCCTGTATCTTGATCTACTTTTCTACATAATTTCCACCAATATTGAAGCACTTGTCATAACGTTGTACCAGTTTTTGAATACCCTCGTCATAGAAGTCTCCCGCCTGACTTGTTAACCACTGCATCACCATTGTTTTGACTTCGTCATGAAGACGCTGACCGCCCAGTCGTTTCTTCAAGTGCAGGAATAGATGGTAGTCACTGGGCGCAAGATCGGGGCTGTACGAAGGATGATCTAGACTTTCCCATCGAAAAGATCTGATGAGATCTTTGGTCTCATTCGCCACATGCAGACGGGCATTTTCTCGCAGCGTAACGATGCCCTTGCTCAACTTGCCACGTCGTTTGTTCTGAATTGAACGGCGCAGATTGTGCAATGTCTTATAGTAAGCTGCTGCATTGATTGTCTCATTACGAGGCAGAAATTCCACAAGCAATACTCCTTTTCTGTCCCAAAAAACTGTGCACATGATTTTCCGAGCTGCAATTGTTTGCTTAAACGTCACTTTTCTGGGTGAATCTGAATGCCGCCATTCCATGGACTGTTGCTTTCATTCTGGTGTGACGTAGGCCATCCATGTTTCATCTTGAAGAAACACCTGGGCGGTCAGAGTCTTCAAGACGATGACGATGTCAAAACAGAGGTGATGCAGTGAATAACAAGTTAGGCGGCAGACTTCTATGAGGAGGGTGTTCAAAAACTGGTACAACGTTATGACAAGTGCCTCTTTCGAGTTGACGCCACTTTGGCGACTTGCGTATCTATGGGGATGATATGATGGTGATAAGGACAACACAACACTCAGTCCCTGAGTGGAGAAAATATCCAAACCAGCCGGGAATCGAATCCGGGACGTTAGGTATGACATTCCGTCGCGCTGACCACTTTTTTTTCCCTTCTTCTTCTTCATTTTTGTTCGTTGTTGATCGTTGGGGTTGGACGTTGCTGACGTCACATGACATCCGTTAAAGTTCGTTTGTTGATCCTTCCACTCAGTTTTTTATCACAGAGGCGAACCAGCTCTCTGACCGAACATTCTGAGCTACCGTGCCGGCAAACCACTCAGCTACCAGTTTTCTTCGATTGACTTTATCTGCAAGACAGGTTGCACTATTTCCAGTGAGGTATTTTGCTCTGGTTTTGTATTTCACACGTTGGAAACTTCCTGCTACTGAATAGGAACAGTTATCAAGTTGGAGTCACCTTAGGGTTTTACTAAAAGGAGAGAATGAAATAATTTTTACTTTTATGTGGAGACCTATTGTAAATTTCTATCGCACTTTTTCTAACTCAACTCTTATGAGTCGATGTCCTTATTGACTGGTCATGATACTTCCCTTCTTGTCTTATAACATGGTCATACATATTCAACTTTTTATTTGTGTATACTATAGACGGAACAACATGATAAGTATGTTGACAATGGAGGAAATGTACGTTTCACTACTGGTAACAAAGAAATTTCACGCCAGTCCATTTCGTAAACAGTGTGGTCTGCTAGCCAAATACGGCCAACTTCCTCTGAAGTGCATTGCTATCGCGTATACCACGCTGAGGCACACGCAATGTACGCACAAGTCGTAGTGTTCAGCAGCACGTTGACCTCGGTACGCTCAACGTTCACGTTCGAAGGCACAGCCCGTGTGCCGACGGCCTTATGGACAGCTCAGACCGAAAGAAGCATAAGCAATACATTTCACGGTATTCGGGTCGGGTCGCACGACGTCGCTCGCTTGCTACTTCGAAAATTCCGTATCGTATTTCAGCGTGCACAGTTGTTTCTCTTTTCTAACTTGCGTATTATGACAGAATGTTGTTTCAAGGCAATGGCGCATCGAATATTCATTACAAATGTCATTCTTGGGTTACAATTAAATGTCAGTTAGCGACATATCAGCAGTAAAGAGCCCTTAGGAGATCCTAAGATGCCGGCCGCTGTGGTAGAGCGGTTCTAGGCGCGGCTGGTACGGTCGCAGGTTCGAATCCTGCCTCAAGCATGGATGTGTGTGATGTTCTTAGGTTAGTTAAGTTTAAGTAGTTCCAAGTCTAGGGGACTGATGACCTCAGATGTTAAGTCCCATAGTGCTTAGAGCCATTTGAACCTTATTTTTGATCCTAAGATAAACAATACTGAGGCGTGGACTTGAATGTGAACGGTGAACTCTCAGGCTTAGATACGTGTTTTCATGGTGTCGGAGGAAGTAGATTCCCTTCCTGCCATATGATAATTATCTTTTTTTCCATTTTCGCCTTTGTAACCGATTCTGGTTCTTTCTTACTCATGTAATAGAAGTATGCTCTGCAATATTCTATGTAATTCACATGTAAGGAACGAGTTTCTTCGATTTTATGACTTCAGACAGATTTAAAATCGAAAGCAAACATATTCGTATATTATTCTGTTACGATACTTTGCCGTTTATTCCGAAGATGCTATTTCGAAGGGTGTGGGTAGGCAGGAGCCTAAGAGCACAATTCAAATTGCTGCGACTGTAACGAGAAGTAATGACATTTATATTCTTGCACGTCACAAATATTTAACGGCAATCGGATCGTTAACAAGACTTCTGTAAATTTAGCGATCAAGACAACGATCGCGCCACACAAGTGACAATGAACTTTGGGTCACTTACGCCATCGTGCCCGACTTTGATTTGAACCCTAATTTCCATACCAGTACTCCAAGTTTTATGTCTCGCTTAACGATCATTTAAAGACAAAATATACACCAATTATAGCAAGCATCACTGTTCGCCAAGACAACTGTTCAGTACAGATTGTGCTACAAATTATAAAAAAGTTCTCGCCTAATCTTCACAATACGTCGCTGTTCCACGATGACTCGCGTACTGAAAACATAGGAAAACTATTTTTCCCTCCCCTTGTAAGACGTATGTGTTGCCGGCGATGGGCGAGGCATGGCAGAGTCTCTGACCAGAGAGTAGTACGTAGTTAGTTGTTGCTTGTCGAGAGTCGGCGTCAGTCGGCAGTAGTAGTCAGTCTGCTTTAGCCTTCAGTCCGGGCTAGTCGGCGCGTGCCCGCGCGTGTCGGCAGTCTGCTCTGGTCGGGACTCTGGACGATGAGTATTATTGTAGAAGGTAAGGAAGCAGCCTTGCGCATGTCTAGTAATGTATATTGACTGTCATTAATTTCTTTAAAAAAAATGCCCCCAGTAATAATTTCTATAATATAAAGCAATTTTTTAAAGAAAAGCATTCATTTCAATTTAAAGAATATTTCAAATGCATGATCATTCCTTCCAAGAATCAGAAAAAAATATACGCCAGCATTGCACGAAGCTGTGCCGAAAAATTTCTACATAAGAGCAGATATATTTGCAGTTTTTATTGAGGTAAGAATTTTTTCCTTTTTTTATTCAGAATACAGGGCCGAGGCGCAGCGTTGCTGTCGTCATAAAATTTACCTGGTTACTGAATTTTCTTTATTATTTCCGGGTTTAGGAATTGAATTTTGTGGTTACATTAAAATTAATTTTGTTCAGAGGTTACAATACTTAAAAAATTCATTTAATTATTATTTTTGTGGGAGTTTACGCTTGGTTCATTTTTATTTTTGTGCGGAGGTTACACTTGGTTCATGGTTCTTGGTTTCTAATTTAAATATTTCTGTGGGGGTTTACACTTGGGTCCATAATAATTATTATAATTTCAATTTTTAATTTATTGTGGGGAGGTTACACCCTTCTTCACAAAAATATCTGCAGTGACAAAATACACCATTTCAAGAATCATTTGCTGTCAAATTGTTCCCGCCGTGTTCCACATGTAAACATTCGCCTTTCGTTATGTCTGCCGCAGCACTCACAGAAAACCAAAGGCCAGACAGCACACAAGCTCGCCCGAAACATAACAATCCTGTTGGCTCTCGCTACCCTGAAATGCTGTTATCCACGTCTCGGGCCGAGCTGTCCCTAACAATAAATTCCAGGCCGTTCTCAACACACTTGGCTCCAAAGCGAATTAAGAAATACCTTCCTAAAACTGTATGTGTTTATTGTTTCTGAAAATTAGTTCGTTTTGTGTAACCGTGTAGTTTGAATGGCTGCTAATGACGGCGTTTGTCGTTGTTCAGTATAATGTGAAATCAGACCTCAAAGACCTGAAAACCAGCAGCTCACGTCCCACATATGCTGATCATGTAATGGCCCACAACTAACATCTAACGGATGTCAGTGCAGCGGCTAAAGTGGCGGCCTGAACTAAAAACTGTAAACATCGGATGTTTTGCGGATTCGACCAGTCATTTGTGAGCGGGCAGTGTGCAACCGTATTGAGTCAACGTTGTAGACCCACAAATCGCAATGGAGCAAAGAACTGAGTATCTGTAAATCAGGTGTTCAAGACCTTTACCAAACTGTTTCGAAGAAAATAAAACAGTGTGAAAAGTTTGTCTCGCTTACTTTGACTCTCGAACAAAAAACACGGACACATGGACACCTGCCCTGATTCGATACAAATGCAAAACGCATACGATTCTTTTCTGAAAAGGACTTTTCTGAGAATATGTATGGCTCTATGAACGTTCTGTGCATTGTGCTCAAGTGGGGGCGGCCCATGTGAAACACCTGAAGCATTAAAGTCACCCTCTTAACTTTTTCTCTGTTTTTTAATAATTCAGCTTCCAAACAGTTTTAAACATGGTCGACAGCAGCAACCGTAAATAAACTTTCAATAAATGATGCATACAGCCAACCAATTGCATAAAGTTTACTGTAATAAGCCTTATGTTAAAATTGTAAGCATACATTATGAGCTGAAACGCTCAAGTCAGACAGCAGAAATTATGATTATAGTCTTCAGGAAAATAGGAAACATTATTACTCAGGTTCATTTTGTTATGAATGCACACAATGAGTTATTTCCACTTAGGTGAAATGTCGATTCATTATTGAAGACGGCATGATCCAGAAAATCTTGCAACATTTTGTTTGCAAAGGTGGAACGTAAACCATGCTCTGTAGGCTTTATGGCTTTTAATCACTGCAAAAGAGAACGATGTCTCCTAGAAAGTCTCCACAAAGACTTCAGTGGAACTGCTAATTCATGACTAGCCTTCTGAACTGATTCCATTGGTCTATGCGCGAAGGTCTCTCACATGTTCAACACGTTCTTCAGTCACTCTTGGTCGTTCCGTACTCCCCTTTGCGCACAAATGTACAAACAAAACTGTTTGAGTTGCCCTTTAGTTTGATGTATTGTTTATAATTGTAAGTTGAGTGTAATAAACGCTACAAAGCCTTAAAATCAGTGCATTCATTTTGGAAAGCCCTGTATTTTCTGTAACATTGCTACAAATTTGGATCCTTCCAGAAAAGCTTTTTTTTTCAAAATTAAGTTTAAACAGTTTTAAGATCTTAAATGGTTTCGCATTTCCTTTGAGATTCCTGTACATTTCAACCCAACTTTGGTTTGCTAGTTGTTTGGAAAAAACTGCATTTTTTCCATTTTACGTATGTCTTTTGTGGGACCGTTATTTATGTGTATTTTTATGTACCCGAGTAATACAGATACAAACTGACCCACATCTTCTTTCTTCTGAGCGTTGAAAATCTATTTCTTGTTTCTAAATAATAACATTAATAACAAACATAGTTTATTTTTTGGTTAAGTTTTTGCATTAGTTGCTAATGGTCTACTGACAATTTAAAAGAGTCATTTTATAGGTTATCCATTAACAAAATTGATTTAAAAATTGTTCTTGTAAATATAAACAGCAAAAAATTGTAAACTACGTTATAATTCCAGTTAGAGCCCTTCAGAATCTTTGACTTCCCTTTCCAAACGCATCCCATTTCTGAACATACGACATTAGACCATCTGCTTATTTTAAAATATTTTCACATCATTGTGTGCTCCTTCCGTCCTTACGTAACCTCCTGCGCTTCCAGATCAAAGTCTTCTTTTATCTCTGTATGATGGATTAAGAAATAGCTGATTTTGCAGCACTATATTCCACCCTTATATCCCTTTGGAAGTGCAAAATATAGCAGGTAGGATGCCTTCACGTCTATGTTACATTATATGTTGCCCATTGTAACATCTCTTGAATTCTTGACTTTGTCTGTATACTACGTGTACTTGTTACTGATACATGTCAGTTCAACAATGGAAGTGGATTAAACAGGTTTTTTGGAACTCTTCGCAATCATGCTTCACTATGGAGGACGCTTCAAGAGCTCTAAACCAAGAAACAGATGTGACAGTTGCAGTATTTATGACCATTTTGTTCGTACTTTCTCTTTCTACCCGTTCCTGTTTGTATTAACAGCAATCATACAAATATTCACACACTTACTCATTAAATTTATTGTCAACTACGTATGTCGTAGTTATAGACTTAATTAGCTGGCTGTTCATTATCCTTACCTATTTCTCTCACTGTTGCTTAAATTACTTGGTCTTCTGTCCATGTTGCTCCTACTTTCACCACTAAGAAAAGTACAGATTTAAAAACGGACATCATCGTAGATCAATACTAACAATTAAATCTAGGAGTCCTTGTAAAAATCAAAAACTATGAGTAGTTCAAATGGTTCAAATGGCTCTGAGGACTGTGAGACTTAACATCTGAGGTCATTAGACCCCTAGACTTAGAACTACTTAAATCTAACTAACCTAAGGACATCACAAACATCCATGCCCGAGGCAGGATTCGAACCTGCGACCGTAGCGGTCTTGCGGTTCCAGACTGCAGCGCCTTTAACCGCACGGCCACTTCGGCCGGCTATGAGTAGTTGTGATGTGTTTTATAAAGATGTGATTTGGCGAATCACTAGTATTTTGTGGTAGCTATTTGGCCTTGCTTGACAGACCGAGACAATAAAATGAAAGTGTAGTGTCATCTTTGATAACAGGGTCTACAGAACAGTACGTATGAAGTGTGCCTGAAATAAGGAAGAAATTTTATTGTGAATTCAGTGTGCGTGTAAGCAGAAACATTTACAGGTAAACGTTTCTATCGCAATGAAGTTACTTTCGCAGTAATCGGAAGTCCTAAAAATTTAGTTGTGCTTCGATATTTACATTGCCTAATAAACTAATCAATTGTAAGACAGTAGACGAATATCATCATTTAATTTTCCAATAGTATAATTTATTTGATAATGAAATGTTAATCCACTGTAGGTTACTTAATTTACAGCAGCTTCTGCGATCACTTTCTTGTGACATCTGGCAGGTACACCGAAGTGCTAATGATTAATTAATTTGAAAGGATCATGTGGTAATCTGATCTGCATCTGGTCACCGAAACCCAACTGAGAGTTCTGCTGCTGATGAACTGCTTGCTTCTGTCCAATGTTCCTACACACTGAAGACTCCAGGTTTTATTCATTAACTGTGATCCACAAGGTCAGACTACACATCTCCTGTTACTCTCGTACTTAGCCAGTTTAGATGTTACTTTATCGGTTTATTTTCATAGCAATACGTGCCCATGCGCCCCCCAATTTGCATGTCACTGACATACATCTACTGCTTGCAAATATCGTGAATGGTGTAAATCTCTGCTGTCACTGGACATTCTCATGTAATTTTGTGTCTGGGCAACGAAAAAATATTGTAGTAGTGATTTCTTAAAAACGATTTACGATTCAACTTGAGCTCAGGCGTTATACTAATCCTGCTCGCAAAATATTTTCTGAATAAGTAATATAGTTTGCAATTCTAATAAGCCTTTTAATGCGTCAAAATTTATTTCATTCCACATTTATTGCCTTTCAGAAGGAGTAATATTCAAATCCCTCTCTGACCGTTGTGGTATGGGTTTCTGTCGTTTCTCCAAATCTCTTACCTATTTATTTATGAGCAATAAAACGTTGTCAGAATTATTTCCTTAATGTAGCTACAATCCAGAACAGGTCAAGTTACATAAGTATAACTACTTTCGGAAAACTCTAAATCTCTTACCTATTTATTTATGAGCGATAAAACTTTGTTAGAATTATTTCCTTAAGATAGTTACGATCCAAAACATGTTACATTAACATAAGTATAAGTACTTTCACGAAAAAGCTGCAGTTTTATTCTATGTGAGTGAAAGCATTCGTGAAGCAGGGATTGTGCACTTTCTGCTGTGTTCTGCACAACAGGTCTTGTTGTCACTCGTGCAGAATCCAGCCCCACATTTCTGGCAAATCTGTTTCGTATGATATGGATGTCCAATTTATTACATAACGCCCGTCTTCAAAATGTTTCTCTTGGCGGCATATATGTTGCTTCATTTACCCACTAAGCTTCGACGAATGGTCTGTAACAGGTAATGTGTACTACTTTATTTTCTCTTGATGCCCCTCACAAGCCTACCAATGATAGCAACTCTATAAATTTCTTCAAACTCATTATATCTTCTACATTCATTTCGATAATGAATGTGCTTGTATTGGTTATTAGCCGCATTAAGAAAATGCTACATCATGCGATGTCACACTTTTTTTTTTTTTTTTTTTGTTAAATGAGCAGTACTGTCTCAAGAGGGTTTCATATAGGGACTAGTGCTCTCATTTGTCAATTGCATTGTCCGTTGTGCCTACCAAAAGTGAGAACCAATCAAAAATTAACGAGCGTTCTAGAATCTTCTTCATATAGCAAAGCTACTTTCTCAGCCCACAATCAAAGTGTGGCGGTGGTGTTCTGGCTGGCAGAGTACTAGCCATCGCCTCTGCACGCCACAGGTTCAATACCGATCAAAGGAAGAGATTTTTCTTGAATCCAGTCCCTCCAGAACGGCCCAGGTTCACTCAGCCAGTTATCAGTTGGGTACCGGGGATCTTTTCAGTGGTTATGGACCCATAAATCTCCCTCTCCCAGCGCCACGGAGAAAAAAGGCCACCATATACTTAGGTCCCAAAGTGAGACCAAGATCTCATTCAGGGGCCTAACTTTACCTAAATTCAAAGTAATTATTTATATTAGAATGAAAAGATCTATAGCGCGAGTTTCTTTTGTAATTTAAATTATCTCACATGACAGTGTCAAAAGGTACGGAGAACATTATCACGACTGTTAACAAGTATTCGTACTATCAATACAAATCTACAGACCGAAGTACTAGTGGAACATTATGGCACGCAATCTGTTGTCCAGGTGTGCTAGATCACCCACAGATCAACCACCTAGTGTGCAGACCCCCTAAACTAGGGCACGAATCTCTAAAAAAAGTCCTCTTTTATCTCAATGACGCCCAACATTGGACACAATGTGCCGTAAATTATATATATGGTCAGGTTTGTTTGTTAATAATTTCTTGTACTTTTTTGTTATGAGTCTTTTTTTCCCCGAATAGGCCATCTGAGGACCAGGTTCCAATTTCAGTTCTTCGTTCTTTGTTCTTTCCTTTTCTTCCAGTGTGCCTTCATCGGTTCACTACGTTTCTTCTTTTCGTCTTCAGACCATTTTGAACCATTATTTTAACCTACCCTGCCTTGGAATCCTTCCATTTTCAATACTTTTTCCCGAAAGACTTCTCTGTTGTTCATATCTTCCATTTTTATATTGTTTCTTTCTAAATCATTTTTTACTTTGTTGACCCAGCCTGTTGTGGACTTCTTAACCCACAATTGTCCGCCCCTATAGCTGAGTGGTCAACGTGACGGATTGCCGTCCTACGGGCCCGGATTCGATACCCGGCTGTATCGGGGATTTTCTCCGCTCAGGGACTGGGTGCTGTGTTGTCTTCATCATCATTTCAGGTCGCGCAGTGTGACGTCGAATGTAGTAAGACGTGCACCAAGGCGGCCGGACCTGCCCCGCAAGGTGCCTCCCGGCCAATGATGCCAAACGCTCATTTCCATTTCCATTACCCCACAAATACGTCCAAAAAACGTGAGTCTTCCTTTTCTAATTACGTTAGAAATATTTTCTGTATTTTGGTATATTTCAGCATTACTTCGTAATTCCCAGCCTTCTGCTGCGTTTTTTGATACTAATGTTTTCCTTATAATTCGCTTTTCTAGTAATTCCAATTTATCTACACTATAGTTTAATGCCAGGTATTAGCTTCCATATAGGCATTCTGGCTTCACTAGTGTGGGCTATTTTTGCATTTTTGGATAACACGTTCCATTGTAGAGGTATTTGGCGATGCCATCTGCTTTCCCCATTTTATGCAACCTTTTCTCTATTGCAGATTCTTCCGAAGCATTTTCTTGGATTATCTCCCCTAGATATTTAAATTTTCTTTCGCTCTCTATTTGGCCAATAACTGTTTTCAGAAATTTTGGAGCGTCCTTAACGTTTGTTACAAATTTTGTTTTTTCTGTAGAAATTCTTAAGCCAGTTCTGCTAGCTATTTCTTATTTGTGTTATAGCAGACGCCAAATTTTCGGAAAGTGTAGCAAAATCATCTGCAAATGCAACACAGTTGAATTCAATCTTTTTGCTTCCTGTTCCTAACCTTATAAGTGAAATGATGAGTTCAGTAAGCTTTTCGTTCCAAATTCTTACTGTTTTCTCTAACGCACTATTAAAAAGAATAGAGGACAATCCGTCAGCTTTTAGTATGTCTGCTTTTATTTTGGAAGGCTGTGAAATTTCTCGCAAAAAATTTTACAGACTGTATCTGTAAGTGTTTCACGGATCAGGTTTGCCAGTTTACACTTTACGCCGAATTGTCGAATTATTTTATCCATAGTTTCTCTGTCATCACAATCAAAAGTCTTTCTGAAACCCACAAATATAACTACAACATCCTTTGAATTAAGTAATATGTGGCGAATTACTAACTTGAGATTAAATATTTGTTCTGAGCATGACCTGCCTTTCTTAAAACAACCTTGATATTCAACTAAATGGCTGTCTAGTGTTGTTTTTATTCCGCTTAATAAAATCTTGGAAAATACTTTATACACTACTGGCAGTAAAGAGATTCCTCTGTATTTGTTTACATCCTGTTTATTATATTTTTTGTGGAGTGAGTGTATCAAAGCAACTTTCCATTCCTCTGGGATTTTTTTGTTTTCCAGGTTTCTGCAAAGAGTAAATTTAGCATCTTTGCTATACTGGGCAGGGACAACTTCAAAAGTTCAGCTGTAATAGAATCTTCTCCACTACCTTTGTTGTTTTTTAGGGTCTTAACTACTTCTTGAATTTTTACTATAGTTGGTGGTTAATTTTCTTTCAAATTTTGTTTGTTGTTGTTGTTGTTGTGGTCTTCAGTCCTGAGACTGGTTTGATGCAGCTCTCCATGCTACTCTATCCTGTGCAAGGTTCTTCATCTCCCAGTACCTACTGCAGCTACATCCTTCTGAATCTGCTTAGTGTATTCATCTCTTGGCCTCCCTCTACGATTTTTACCCTCCACGCTGCCCTCCAATACTAAATTGGTGATCTCTTGATGCCTCAGAACATGTCCTACCAACCGATCCCTTCTTCTGCTCAAGTTGTGCCACAAACTTCTCTTCTCCCCAATCCTATTCAATACTTCCTCATTAGTTATGTGATCTACCCATCTAATCTTCAGCATTCTTCTGTAGCACCACATTTCGAAAGCTTCTATTCTCTTCTTGTCCAAAGTATTTATCGTCCATGTTTCACTTCCATACATGGCTACACTCCATACAAATACTTTCAGAAAAGACTTCCTGACACTTAAATCTATACTCGATGTTAACAAATTTCTCTTCTTCAGAAACGCTTTCCTTGCCATTGCCATTCTACGTTTTATATTCGCTCTACTTCGACCATCATCAGTTATTTTGCTCCCCAAATAGCAAAACTCCTTTACTACTTTAAGTGTCTCATAATTTTGATTAATATCTGAGAATTCCAATTCATGACTTGGTTCAGGATAGTTCAGAAGCTGATGAATATATCTATCTAGTATTTCACAATACTAGTCGTTTTCATTTTTGAATCAGAAATTTGGAGTGTGGTACCCCTTTAATTTGTTCTTAAAAGTATGATAAGTCATGAGTATTATTTCTTAGAAAATTTTTGTCTATTTCCGAAAGTCTCTCCTTTTCAAAGGCTCGTTTGGGATTTCTAATTAACCTGGCTGTATTCTTTCTTTGTTTTTTTAATTGATCATAATCTTCAATTTTCTTTGAGCATTTCCATTTTTCGTACTTTTTAGTCCTCTCTGCTATGGCTTCCTCGCATATTTCATTGCACCATATTTTCCTTCCATTTTTCAATGTCCGAAATTTTTTCTGTGCAGCATTATTAATTGCTTTGTATATTTCTTGTCACCTGCCATTTTTAGCCACTTTAATTTCGTCTTGATAGTTTTTAAGTGATTTTTTTTGTTACAGTAAGCCTGCCTATATTATGTTTTATTAACCATTGCGACTTTCTTTGTTCTTTATTAGTAGGAGTTTGAATTTAATTTCAGAGAGGTTATGATCAGAATCAAATACAACAGTTCTTAGTACTTCCACAATCATAATTTCCATTGTACGTTTTTGCAAAATAGCCACATCATCTAACTAAAAATCTCCTAACATTGGGTTGGGGGGGTATCCAAACTTTAGCTTTTCTTTGGAGTTTCCTAAAGAAGGTTGACATCAGTTTCAGGAGAGAGCATTGTCACAAGCTGATTATCCTCACATCATTCTAAGAGTTGAATAGTGTCCTACTGCATTTCTAAATTTCTTTTCTCTTCTTATTTGTGCACTGAAGTTGCCTGATAGTAATATGGTGTGCATCTTGGGAATTTTAGATATTTCAGTTTCCTAAAAGATCCCAGAATTCCTGTGTTTTGGTGGATTTTTTCTGTTGTCTTCATTTATTGTTGCGCAGCAATTAACAAGTGTGTATATCGTCTTTTTGCATTTAACTGATAGGAACGTTACTCTCTCTGAGGTGGATTTAAATTCTGTAACATTTTGCATTATACTTTTATGAACATAGAAAGCTGTACACAATAATGGCATCTGTTTCGTAATTTCGATTTTTGTTTTGTCTTTGAAGATTCTGTCGTTACAAGTATCTACTACAATTTCATTTAGGAACCTTGTTTCTTGAACTGCTAAAATTTTTATTTTGTTTTTGTCTAAAAGCTTTTCTAGTTCTTTTGTTTACCAGCCTTGATTACGGAATTTACATTGAAAGTGCCTAGAAAGAATTTCTTTTTGAAGTTTATGTTAGAATGATTCCAAAAATGCTTTATTTATTATTATCTATATTTTGTTTTCAAAATGTGCAGCCTCTGTAAGCTGGAACGTAAAGAACAAGGACAATAAACTGCTGAGAGATTATACTGTGCTTAGCAGTAAATATTTGGATAGTATGCATGAAGGCACGTCGTTTGCAATATGCCTGTGCTGATGTTTTAAATATACATTTTGGTGTAATTTTTCTTTGTTTGGCCGTTCTGCATTTTGCGCCTCATTTAAGCGCCGAAAAATGGTGTTTCTTAGTCCTAGTCGTGTTTTTGTGGCAAGATTAGCTGAAAGTATCATGCGTTGTTTGATAAAAATCTAAGAATAACAATTCACAAGTTGCAAGTCAATAGAACAGCCCATTAGGACGCATCAGCATAGCCAAGCAGTTGGTCATATTAAACGAAGATCCAGATCACACGGAGGGACAGTTAGTGGAAACGTTAGGATCTTATCAAAGGACAATAAAATTTATGTAAATCGTTCAGAAATGGACACGAAGTTAGGAACATTTTTCGTTTGGGGAAATACAGGGGCGACAACGAAACTTACTGATTTAACGGGTCAATAATACTAGAACAAATCTTTTGAGTAGTTCAGTTACGCTCCCAGCGCTGGATATTTAATACTACACGTGTATAAAAATGACATCCCATATTTTACGCTTCGTGGTATCAAGACACGTGATTACTCGAGTTCCGTAGTTTCGGTCGTTTCATTCAAGAATAGCGACGTGTATGCAGGTTATGTCTAGGTGAATATTACTCTTCAGTCTTGAAGGATTCTGCGAAGATCTGTGTAAGCATTAGATATCTCAGAGAGACAGAACTACAATTCCATAAGGAATTGTTGTGCACGGTGACTGTATTTTATTACAAGGGAGGACAGGAACGCATTGGCTTTTTTTTATATCGTTGTTGCATATCCAGATTTCAACTGTAAATAGCCATCTTCAGAGCATTTGAGTGAGTTATAATTCAAGAAACTCCCAGCAGTGCAGGTCAGCATACGACTTCACTGGTGTAGTACATATAAACATAAAAGAGACACGTATCGGGGTCAGTGGGGCCATCTTCTGTGGCCGGAGTGGAATGACAGGCCTGTTGGAAAACACTGCGCTGTGTTTGTCGTGGTTCCATCTTCACGAAACTACACATCGACAACAATAATTTGTAAAATATTTGAAAAGAACAAAATCTCAATCATGTTGAAAAATCGCTGAGAGCTCAGTTACTTCTCACTTGTTTTCTTAAAAATTTAAGAGTCAGTGCTCGCTGCTCTCGATACTGCAAAGCGTAGCGCCCGTACAATTAAAAATAAAATATGTTTGCAGTTATTTCAAAAACAGTTACAGTTGGCAATGGTACGATAATAAATGTTACGACAAGATGAATTTATTGCAAATAACGATTAAAATTTGAATCTGCTGTAATGACATTTAACAGAGATATCACTGAAGACCACTCTCAGGCCTTTATCGACAATAATAATAGAAATGACTTTGTGGACGTATGTATTTTGACAGTATTATCTTTCTAGAGATCTACTTCCCAAAGCAGTATCATATGCGGAAGGCCACTTGATTAGAATTTTGGAGGATTTACATCTTTATGATTTAAGAAGACAAAACCGATGAGTGCATTCAGGTGTTACATAGCTACGAATGAATGGAATGAAATGAAATTATATGCATCGGGAAATGAGTCAAACTTGAGATGGTTTGAGAGTTGAAAAGGTGTCTCGATCCATGTAGTTTCACTAGACTGCAGCATCTATGCCTGGGTTTCAGGAAGGATCCCCATTTTCGCTCGATGCTGAGGTGCTATTCCATTACAGTTGGAGAGCCTCTGCAATGCTGTACGAGTTTATGGGGAATACCAATTGTGTTCCGGCATGAATAGGAATTTGGATTGAGGACGGAGAAGTTCTGCGGTAAACCGTGTAGTTGTTTAAAGCCACTGTGCTAGGGTACCGTAGTAGTTAGCACGTTTGGCTAGTGAGCAAGAGACATGGGTTCGAATCCTGGCCTTAGTACAAATTTTCATTCGTCGCTTCATTCTGCATACATACAAATGAATTACACAAGAAATATAATTTAGGTTCTCTTTTAACAGTTTCTCAGATGTAGTGCGTCATAAAATAGGCTTTTTACATCGTAGCCTTAGTCTGAATTCATGTACAATGAAACAGCCGTACAGAGCAATGGGGGACTTCATGCTATTCGCTATCCGATGACTAAGCCTTAAGAAAAAGATCAAGATGGAGACAGTGTAAACTGTACATCGACTAAAAAGAGAAGAATGTATTTCGAACAATAATCAGATAAAAAGTGTCTATCCCTCTTCGCACTCTGAAAATGTATCTTTGGATGTACAGAAAATTTAATTAATTTTAGTGTTGATGTTGCAATGTCAAAAAGTTACACATTCTGAATGAAATGGCTTCGCATGAAGTCCTCTTGTACTGTTGGCACTCTGGTAGCACAAGTTCTGTCTAATCACGCACCTAGACATATGGAAGTGTGCCTCGTCACTGAGGAAAATGGACGCGTCTCTTGGCAACTCTCCACATGCGTTTTCCTAGCAACAAAATGGCTTTCACTGACATCATGCAGCACAATCAGCTCATGAAGGTTTCAAGCAATATGTGTCCTGATTAGATAAATGTAGCTTCGGAAGATAAATTGTGTTATTCTTAATCGAAGGTGACTAAGTATTGAAGGAAGGAACTTTCGTGCTAGGGGCAGCAGTTCATTGATATAAATAATGAGGGACGCAGGCAGGCAGTGGGTGATTACTGGCCAAGTCTGAGCAACTGGGTGTACCTTCAGAGTAGGTTGTTCACAAGCCAGAGATGCCAATCACGAGTATTATACCATTTCTGTGAAGTGTAGAGAAGCTAGGAGGAAAGAATAAACCATAATTAAAAAGAAGAATTGAAATCACCTGCCCCAGAAAACGTGAAAATCAGATAACTTACGAAATACAATGTCCAGTCACAGTAATGTAACCACCTCTCAAAAGCTTAAATAACTACATTTTGGCATTCTGGGAGGTAACGACAGGGTTGTGGAGCCATGCTGACTCCAGTGCTGCTGGATTTCTCTGTTGAGGGTCCATGACGCGCAGAGCCCAATAGAGGTGACCCCACAGAACCTCGATTGGGTTTAAATTCGGGGAGATTAGTTCCTAGGGCTGTACAGCAAACTCATCCTGATTCTCTTCGAACCGCGCACGTACACTGCGAGCTGTGTGACACGTTGCATTGTCCTGCTGGTAGATGCCATCGTGCACGAGGAAAAACAAACTGCAAGTAGGGATGGACCTGATCCTCACGGACAGATGCATACATGTGCTGATCCATTGCGCCTTCCACAATGACGACAGCCCCCAGGGAATGCCACGAAAACATTCGCCAGACCATAACGCTCCCTCCTTGTTTACTCTCAGACATTTGACGCCCTAGACGCCAACGGTCATCTGACGGTTGTTGTTGTGGTCGTCAGTCCTGAGATTCGTTTGATGCAGTTCTCCACGCTACTCTGTCCTGTGCAAGCTTCTTCATCTCCCAGTACCTCCTGCAACCTACATCCTTCTCAATCTGCTTAGTGTATTCATCTCTTGGTCTCCGTCTACGAATTTTACCCTCCACGCTGCCCTCCAATACTAAATTGGTGATCCCTTGATGCCTCAGAACATGTCCTACCAACCGATCCCGTCTTCTAGTCACGTTTTGCTACAAACTCCTCTTCTCCCCAATTCTGTTCAATACCTCCTCGTTAGTTATGTGATCTATCCACCTAATCTTCAGCATTCTTCTGTAGCACCACATTTCGAAAGCTTCTATTCTCTTCTTGTCTAAAATATTTATCGTCCATGTTTCACTTCCATACATGGCTACACTCCATACGAATACTTTCAGAAACTACTTCCTGACAATTAAATCAATACTCGATGTTATCAAATTTCTCTTCTTCAGAAACGCTTTCCTTGCCATTGCCAGTCTACATCTTGTATCTTCTCTACTTCGACCATCATCAGTTATTTTGCTCCACAAATAGCAAAACTCCTTTACTACTTTAAGTGTCTTATTTCCTAATCTAATTCCCTCGGCATCACCCGATTTAATTCGACTCTATTCCATTATCCTCGTTCTGCTTTTGTTGATGTTCATCTTATATCCTCCTTTCAAGACACTGTCCATTCCGTTCAGCTGCTCTTCCAGGTCCTTTGCTGTCTCTGACAGAATTACAATGTCATCGGCGAACCTCCAAGATTTTATTTCTTCTCCATGGATTTTAATTCCTACGCCGAATTTTTCTTTTGTTTCCTTTACTGCTTGCTCAATATACAGATTGAATAACTTCGAGGAGATGCCACAACCATGTCTCACTCCCTTCCCAACCACTGCTTCCATTTCAGAATGACGAGAGCATCCAGGGAATGCCACTAAAACATTCGACTCTTATAACTGCTATCTGGTATCTGTACAAATTGTAAATAGCATTTCGCTACCTGTATTTTACCCCTGCCACCTTGATAATTTGAAAAAGAGTATTCCTGTCCGGTGGAGCATAAAACGTGGTTCGTCTGAAAGTGCATCTGTCGCCATACAGTGGACGTCAGGCTGCAGTACTGGCGTGCAAACTCCAGCCTTCATCGCCAATGAACAGCAGTCAGCAGGGGTCTATGAAGCACGCGCCTGCCGCGGAGGTCAATACACAGCAACGTTCGCTGAACGGTCGTTGAGAAGACTTTCTGGCACCCCTTGGTTCATCTTGGAGGTCAGTTGCTCGACAGTTGCATATTTATTCAGCCGTACGCATTTCCGCGGCCATCATTCATTCCTTTCATTTACGGCCCTTGATGCTCCACAGTTACCTCGGCGCCGGTTTTGGACGGAACCATTTTGCCATGCATGTTATAATTTGACCACGGCGGCGCACGAACGGTTAACACATGTAGCTTTTTTTGTCAATGCTTCCACTCTTCGCCCGAAAGCCAACGGTCATACTCTTTTGGACGTCGGGTAAATCGGTCCGTTTTCGCATTACGGCAAGGACTGCACTGTTTTCCACGAACCCCCGACATGCTTTATACACCCTCCACTGCTGGTGCTGCCACCTGTAGTCTGTGAGCCGACTCCCACCTGAGGAGGTGGTGGTGCTATTGCATGTTGACGTCGAACATTGGCAGTCGTCACGTTAATGTGACAGGACCGCGTATGAAAAACATTAACACGTTGTAACGCCCCAACGACCACCTTAAAGTCAATTAAGAAAGAACATGAAGTAGGGAAAGTTATCTTGGCGGTTACGACATCTTTGCCGATGAGCTAACACGAAAGAGTTATGTCAACAACTACATTGTACACCACTGAGCATATTTGTTAGCGAAAGAGAAAGAAGAGACATCGTATTTCAGAAATGGACAAATATCCATGTGACAAATGTGAAATTAATGTCTCAAATGTTAGGTCCAAAGTAATTTCATCAGAGATTACTTTTATGTGGAAGAGAGTTGTAAGCGCAACGAAGGAATTCAATGCGCCTACATTGTACACCACTGAGCATATTTGCTAGCGAAAGAGAAAGAAGAAACATCGTATTTCAGAAATGGACAAATATCCATGTGACAAATGTGAAATTAATGTCTCAAAAGTTAGGTCCAAAGTAATTTCTTCCACAGAAGAAGTCGCTTGCTAGAACTCATCCAGTGCAGACGTACGAGAGAAGTTCGGATCTGAATTATTGAGATTACGAGATTTTTTTCGAGTTTAGAAGTGTTTGTTGCGTGACGGGATTCACGGCTTAAGAAACTTATTTCATGAACTGAGACAGGAACAGATAGACTCACTTAACCGTGCACTACGGGTTAATTGAAATCTAGTAACGGAATTAGTGAACACTGGACTTGACTTTAAATTATTTGGACCTTAAGGAGAAGTGAACATTCTATGAAAGAATATACGCAATTAGTCTTGAGTAGGACCCAAGTACACGACATCATGAAGATAAAAGCATTACGCTAAAGTGTTGAGTTGTGGTAATTGCCAAGAAACTATAACTCAATCGGACTGACTTAACTAAACTATTCCGTGTGCGTGTGGTGCGGGAGTTATAAGTATTTAGTGACAAAATAACAATAAACTGTTCGTTACCAGTTAAATACCCGGTGTGGACTACATCATTAAATAGTTTGAGAAATGACTAAATCAACGACTACTCATGAAAGACTATTTCATTGAAGCGCAAATATTCACGTCATTAGTTGAGAAGTGAACTTTAAAATATTCTTATTACGACGCAATCTTACAAAGACTGAATCAAAGAGTATCTCTGAATCTCGCTGCATACCAGAACAACAATTCCATAGCAACGAGACAACAGCGCAAGAAAAAACTGTTAACTAAAATATTTCCTTGCAATCAGTGGTGTGTACTATGCGAACGAGAGAAGAATTAATAATCCGGGCAATTAACAATCCAATATTAATAATTAAAAGCATCAGTTATACGAGTTCGCGTAAGTGGAAACGCAGCGTACTTGTAATTGAGATACAACGACTACGCGAGGAACGCCTTTTCGGAAGTTTATCAGTTTTTTTTCTCCCGTTAATCTACGGGGACTGACGTTATATCGCATCGTGTCTCTACTCTGCCGCGAGAGCTGTGGCAGTAGCAGCTCTACTGCGTCGACTACATCAGCACCCGGTTGGAGTCCGGGGGCACGCTCCACAACGTGTAATGACTTCAAAAATATATTCTTGGAGAAGCTGCAAGAAGAAGAAAAGAGCGCCATACAAGCAAATTTGAAACGTAAGAGATGTACTTCATGTTTTCATCAAGAATAACAAATTATCCGACACAGAAATAAAGAAAACTAAGAAAACTGTAACTGTAATCCACACATACATTGGAGTATATCTCACTGGAAAAAACGTAGGGCCTAATACGTATTTGTTAATGGAAAGAACGAAAGAGGCAAGAGAGGTAGAAATTTTCACTGCAAGAAAATTGATATATACACTCCTGGAAATTGAAATAAGAACACCGTGAATTCATTGTCCCAGGAAGGGGAAACTTTATTGACACATTCTTGGGGTCAGATACATCACATGATCACACTGACAGAACCACAGGCACATAGACACAGGCAACAGAGCATGCACAATGTCGGCACTAGTACAGTGTATATCCACATTTCGCAGCAATGCAGGCTGCTATTCTCCCATGGAGACGATTGTAGAATGCTGGATGTAGTCCTGTGGAACGGCTTGCCATGCCATTTCCACCTGGCGCCTCAGTTGGACCAGCGTTCGTGCTGGACGTGCAGACCGCGTGAGACGACGCTTCATCCAGTCCCAAACATGCTCAATGGGGGACAGATCCGGAGATCTTGCTGGCCGGGGTAGTTGACTTACACCTTCTAGAGCACGTTGGGTGGCACGGGATACATGCGGACGTGCATTGTCCTGTTGGAACAGCAAGTTCCCTTGCCGGTCTAGGAATGGTAGAACGATGGGTTCGATGACGGTTTGGATGTACCGTGCACTATTCAGTGTCCCCTCGACGATCACCAGTGGTGTACGGCCAGTGTAGGAGATCGCTCCCCACACCATGATGCCGGGTGTTGGCCCTGTGTGCCTCGGTCGTATGCAGTCCTGATTGTGGCGCTCACCTGCACGGCGCCAAACACGCATACGACCATCATTGGCACCAAGGCAGAAGCGACTCTCATCGCTGAAGACGACACGTCTCCATTCGTCCCTCCATTCACGCCTGTCGCGACACCACTGGAGGTGGGCTGCACGATGTTGGGGCGTGAGCGGAAGACGGCCTAACGGTGTGCGGGACAGTAGCCCAGCTTCATGGAGACGGTTGCGAATGGTCCTCGCCGATACCCCAGGAGCAACAGTGTCCCTAATTTGCTGGGAAGTGGCGGTGCGGTCCCCTACGGCACTGCGTAGGATCCTACGGTCTTGGCGTGCATCCGTGCGTCGCTGCGGTCCGGTCCCAGGTCGACGGGCACGTGCACCTTCCGCCGACCACTGGCGACAACATCGATGTACTGTGGAGACCTCACGCCCCACGTGTTGAGCAATTCGGCGGTACGTCCACCCGGCCTCCCGCATGCCCACTATACGCCCTCGCTCAAAGTCCGTCAACTGCACATGTGGTTCACGTCCACGCTGTCGCGGCGTGCTACCAGTGTTAAAGACTGCGATGGAGCTCCGTATGCCACGGCAAACTGGCTGACACTGACGGCGGCGGTGCACAAATGCTGCGCAGCTAGCGCCATTCGACGGCCAACACCGCGGTTCCTGGTGTGTCCGCTGTGCCGTGCGTGTGATCATTGCTTGTACAGCCCTCTCGCAGTGTCCGGAGCAAGTATGGTGGGTCTGACACACCGGTGTCAATGTGTTCTTTTTTCCATTTCCAGGAGTGTATTTCTCAGAAATAGAGTGAATTCATGAAAGAAAGGAAATTTTCATATCTGCTGAGACAACATTCCACCTTATAGCGCCTCGTTAGATAACAGTACGATTGCAGCACCACGTGGCACATGAAAACGGCGCGTGAATGAGTTGTGTAAAAGGAAGACTGAAAACCAGACTTGTACTTCTGTGTGAAAGTGATTAAGATGAAAGGACTGCAGAGAGGCTTATGGGAACTTATGCACATTTAGTACAACAAAGATATTTTATATGTATCAAAAAAAATTTTGTCACCTGAAAAAAAAAACAAATAAAAATTTAATAATCATTTTAATTTTTACTTTCAGTCAGTTAAAATGAAATTAAAATTCCTTTCAGTCAATGATATGTTTCATAAATTCTTATTATTTTTGTATATTTTCTTTGTCTTGATCGCCATCCTCATTACGGGTTTCATGTTATTGCAATAGCCGTCAGATATTAAGTAGTAGTTACTACTTGTAATTGTTAAGAAGATGATGTAAACAGAAGGGAATATGCATAGCTCCAATGCAGTACCTATTCCGGGATACCACACAAATTATGTTACGTGAAAAGGAACCGTTGTGATAGCCACTGTGTAACATTTAAAATCTGACCTATATATACTCAGCCTGTAAGCGTTGCGTAGCCAGAAACACAGTTAACAACGGGCAATCGTTATAAAACAAGTCAGTGCTCAATCGGCTCTAATGCTCTCAGTATGAAATGGATCAAAATATTTTTAAGAGGACTGAAGGAGAGCATTTTAAATGAATGACCACATTTTTGTTATAAAAAATTAGATGATTTTCTGTCGGGGCCTGGCTCCTTATTTATCTAGTCTAGCAGTGTCCAGAAAAGCATTGAATTTAGAAGTATTTACACAGTAACTTCAGCACGTTGTAGAAAATTCCTCACGTTCGTAATCGTTTTTAGTAAATTCCCCAATCTTATACAGACGTTATAAACTGTTGAAGACTAGCCTGGGCTACAATACCATGATATCGTCAGCAGACACCTACTGACTACTAACTCATGGACTGAACATTAAAATCAGTCGTTTCATATTATTTTTACGTGACATCCTCCTCCCTCCACTACTCTTTTACTTAGAATCGCCAGAAAAGATACTTCAGGTAGTAAGTTATACGCACATTAAGTTTTGTTGAAATTCCTCGAACTGTAACAAAAGTTATGCAAAAATTCAACTAATGCTGTATATAGAGTCCATAAAACAAAAGAACTGCGAGGTAAGTGTGGGGAAAGAATAAATACACAACGCTTGATTACATCACGATAGCCTGTTTTCTACGGGCAAAATAGCTTATATAACTATTGTGAAAAAAAAGAGGAGAAGTCGGTTGACCAAGAAAGCGGTCGAGACTCGCTGCAAACGTGTAATGTGGGTCAAACTTACTAAAACGGTCTTACAGTGATGTCTGCGGTCGGCTCGCAGCGCAGACTCCGAGCGCGCAAGGTGACAGCGGCGGCGACTTGGAATTCCTTCACTGACAGTTTTTCCAGGTGTCACAAATTTATTCTGACCTTATCATCCGGTGGTTCTATGTTTTCGCAAGCCATCGGTGCCCTTAGAATCTGTAGCAATATTGATTTAATAGGAGAAATTTGCACATATGGTTTTCAACTCATTGTTGCATGTAGTCAATCCGTGATTGCGGTCATTGTTTTCGTAATTTCCCCTTGTGTCTGAATTTGCGGCTGAATTTTAAATTAAATGATTAAATCTGTACTTTCTCTTAATACGAGCTGGACATAACTACTGTCGTCTCTCCATGTGCTTGGGAGGCACCTTCGATAAATTCGTAGTTCATAAAAAGTTACATACACGACTTTATTACATACACCAGTTAATTTTCTCTCATGTAGCATATGTGTTTGTACCAAGTGTGTCAAATGAGTTTAAATCAAATTTCAATTTAAATTAACTTGTAGTTGTGGAGCTAGAAATATTAACATTTAAAGGTGTGGGTGATCATGCTGTACCGGTGTGGTAGATGCAGCTGTGATCGACATATATCCAGTGTGACTTTTTTTGCAATTAATAATTGACGCATTTGATTCTACACTTCATTTATGATGTAAAAGTTGTAAGATGGCAAGAACTATGCCCCTTACATGAAGTCATTAAATATCACCTAACTCACGTTGAGCGAACAGTAGGGCTGAACAAAAATGACTGACAAGGCACAATGTATCTTGTAGAGGGTATAGTATGGACGTATTGGAATAATTAATGTTGGGTGATGGTTTTAAAGTAATTCACACGACATGAAAACTTTGTGGAAACGGGTTGATTTACTGGAGGCTAGTTTACCCCAGGGAAGTACTCAGAATTGACCGTGGCCGCCGGGGGAGCGGCTAAGGGAAGCGACAATAGGCAGTTTAGGCCGGCTCAAGCTCTGAGAAAGCAGTAACGGGGCGCGGCCTCCAGCCGCCTTACGATGAGTGACAGTGAGTGGGTGGTTGACCCCGACACCATGCTGGTGTACCGGGAAACAGACGGAGAACTTGTACGCTTGTTGATAAATGTCTGTCGTCCCGTTTTCTGTGAAACATACGAGAAAGCCGCGCAAAGCTACGGTGGAGCGGTCAACAGAGGTCAAAATATGCTTGTTCGTGACTGTAGCAACTTCACGCTGAATTCATGGTCCGCAGAGTCTGAAGCAAATCAGGTGAAGAGTGAGAGAATGAAATATGCTGGCCTCTGATAGGAATGTAGGACCAAGGAATTTGAAGTACTCTCCTGGGAGTCAGAATTCCGGAAAACTTGGTGTTGTGTAGATGCTAACCTTGATGGGTGGCCTGGGAGGAGCTAAAAATAGAAGAAGTTGAGAGGAAGGGAAATTTTGTGGGAATTTGTTCACTTCCCAGAGCAGGGATTGGTCGGCACTGGCAAGCAACGTATAATTAACGTGACTTGCGCTGCATTTGGCGTAAGTGATTTCGCTGGAGGGGAAACCGAGGCGAAGAGCGGACTGTGAGATGTCTCCGTAGAGGTCTTCCATTCCCAGCTTGCCTAGAGTGCAGACATGGCGTTCTTGACTCAGCTTGCCTGAGAAAGAGTGAGCATCTCTGCAGTTTAGGACTTAGCAAATGGAACGATTGATCCTGGAGATAGGAAATTTTGGTTCAGCTGTGTACTGAGCAAAATAGCAAGGAGTGAATAGACGAGCGCAGCCTTGCAGCACCACGAGGTCGGCCGACGTCTGCACAACGACGCCGATCCACCGCGCTGAATTCGGTGATATTGCGACCGCTCCAGCCACTGATTAATTTGCTGGATCACGTCGGCCAAGTTTCCATTATGGTTTCATGTGCTGTGTATTGTAGAATTCTTCTTGCACTTCGCATTCCGCCTGGGTCAGTCGACAGGAATTACTTTTGATTTGTCGCGCTTTACTCCACGCAAACGCAATTTATTACCACTGCCTGTTAGAAGAGTCATGTAATGTGATGATTGAAGCTCGTGAGTTAAAGTAAATCTATGCTAATCGACTGCATCTGTTTTCAATCAAGTAGTTGAATGCCGAAGTAACTTTATCAATTAATTTTATGTTCAACATTTGCATATGGTGTTCAATAGCTGAATACAACATAAATGAGCACCCCTTTTTAATTAAAAGGGATCAATTCTGAACCAATTAATGTCAACACTGCCACTGCAGCTCAATCAGGAGTCACATGGCCTTATTTTTTATTACTTTTTTGCGTTATCCGACATTCTGGCAGTTTTGCACTCTCTGTTGATCTGTTAGTCAGTTACCTGGGGTGAACACACACCAAAACCAGATAAGTGACTGGTGGGGTGTTACAATGTAAACCTTTGTGCTCTAAGGATTGCTATTTATATTCGATACTTACTTCAGTGTTGCCAATTTGATTGAACAGGACAATATGGTTAGCTGTTACAATTTTGGCTAGAAACTACGTTTTGCGTGATCCAGGAGAAACGACATGGATGTAACAATTAGTTTTCCAATCATTATGCTTGATATCGGTGAGTGCGCTTTCCTCTCACCATTGGAGAGCTTGATTTTGGTGAGCGTCCTTGCTTCTCGCCACTCTGGAACTTGATTTCGATGAGTATCCGTGTCACGTACACCTGTCACTATCCCTTCGTGGACAACTCACCTTGTTACGATGGTTATGATTTGTATTCCGTCGGTGGCCACGTAACGGCCAGCGTGGGAGTTAGGACGGTTGGATGGAAACGTACACCGAAATCAGTCATTCTGACGACGGTGTTCGAGGCCGGCCACTGAAATTAAGTATTCCAATGGTGTGGTGCTCACCACTATCAACGCCGCAGGGAACAGAAAACTACCTTACCACACAGGAAGCTTATTTGTCATAAATGTCAATATCTAGCCGTATCCTGTACTCTAAAACCAAATTTGCAACAATAAAGTAAATTTCGAGCATAAATATCAACTATTAGTACACAAAAGTTTACATTTACTTCGTAAATCAAATGTAGAATCAAATTCATCAATTATTATTCCAAAAACATGGGCCCGTGATATTTGTCGATTACAGAGCCGTCTAGCGCGAATGGAAAAAAATGGTTTGAGTAAACAGCACGTATTTTTTGTCGTAGAATCCGAATATGCAATAAAAATGAGGGGAGTTACTATACACATCAAAAAAGCTTTGCATCACTTCTGTTCCGAGAGTTCCGGAACCTGTACAGAAAATTGGAATAGAGATAAACATAAACATCAGTTCCGTCCTTTTTATTGATCATGAAAGCCACACATTGCGTGTTGCACCACTGCACAGTGAGACCTTCAGAGGTGGTGGTCCAGACTGCTGTAGACACCGATGCCTCTAATACCCAGTAGCACGTCATCTTGTATTGATGCATGGCTGTATACGTCGTGGCATACTATTCACAAGTTGATCAAGGCACTGCTGGTCCAGATTGTCCCTCTCCTCAACGGCGATTCGACGCAGATCCCTCAGAGTGGTTGATGGGTCACGTCGTCCATAAACAGCCCTTTTAAATCTATCGTAGGCATATTCGAAGGGGTTCATGTCTGGAGAACATACTGACCACTCTAGTCGAGCGATGTCGTTATCCTGAAGGAAATCATTCACAAAATGTGCACGATGAGGGCGCGAATTGTCGTCCATGAGGACGAATGCCTCGCCAATATGCTGCCGATATGGTTGCACTATCGGTCAGAGGATGGAAATCACGTATCGTAAAGCTGTTTCGGCGCCTTCCATGACCACCAGCGGCGTATGTTGGCCCCATATAATGCCACCCCAAAACAGCAGGGAATTACCCACTTTGCTGCACTCGCTGAACAGTGTCTCTAAAGCGTTCAGCCTGACCGGGTTGCCTCCAAACACGTCTCCGACGACTGTCTGGTTGAAGGCATATGCGACACTCATCAGTGAAGAGCAGGTGATGCCAATCCTGAGCGGTCCGTTCGGCATGTTGTTGGGACCAACTGTACCGTGCTGTATGGTGTTGTGGTTGCAAAGACGGACATCGCCGTGGACATCGGGAGTGAAGTTGCGCATCATGCAGCCTATTGCGCACAATTTGAGTCGTAACACAACGCCCCGTGACTGCACGAAAAGCATTATTCAACGTGGTGGCTTTCCTGTCACGGTTCCTCCGAGCCATAATCCGTGGGTAGCGGTCATCCGCTGCAGTAGTATCCCTTGGGCGGCCTGAGCGAGGCATGTCATCAACAGTTCCTGTCACTCTGTATCTCCTTCACGTCCGAACATCATCGCTTCGGTTCACTCCGAGATGCCTGGACACTTCCCTTGTTGAGAGCCCTTCCTGGCACAAAGTAACGATGCGGGCGCGATTGAACTGCGGTACTGACCGTCTAGGCATGGTTGAACTACAGACATAAGACGTGTATCTCCTTCCTGGCGGAATGACTGTAAATTATCGACTGTCGGACCCCTCCGCCTAATAGGTTCTGCTCATGCATGGTTGTTTACATCATTGGGCGGGTTTAGTGACATCTCTGAACACTCAAAGGGACTGTGCCTGTGATACACTGTCCACAGTCAACGTCTATCTTCAGGAGTTCTGGGAACTGGAGTGATGCAAACCTTTTTTTGATGTGTGTAGTTGGAAATACAAAGTTGACCCCTTCCACGCTGGAGAGGTGGCTAGGAGGGTGGCTAATTGTAGTCCAGACAGATGTCCCCTTTAGTAATACTAACTTTTCATTGAGAACATTGTTTTCGTACGATGCCTCGTTTTCGAGATATTTAGTTGTCTCAAGTTAAAACAAACACCACGTGTAAGACATAAATATTCCTTTCACTAAATGATTTGTGAATTACAGAGAAAAACACTTTATCTGAATCACCGTTTATGTACAAACACGCCAAACAAAAAATTGGTCACCGCAAGAAGTCATTTCGCTAATATCGTGTTACTGCACTTCTAGCCTATAGTGGCCTCAGTTCGGGGAAGAAGAGAGTCAACGTATAGCTGATACTATTCACTGATTATTAGATCTTGTAGAGCTACAAAACTGTGTGGACGTTGATTGCGACATTTTACGCACTCTGTCAAATATTCCCACTCACTTTCCATGGGATGAAGATCCGTGGCTTAGAGGGTCAATCGAAGAGCGATAGGGCATCTGAGTGTGCTACGGCACAGTGATGACCTATCAGAAGCCTATCGTTCTGATAGTATTCGTGACAGCTAAATATGAAATAATGACAGGTGTTGACACGGTATTTTGGCAGTGTACGCCGTATCGGAGGCCTGTTTGCTATGTTGAATCCATAGCGTAATTGATAGCGCCTTGACCTGTGAAGAGGAATGTAGGAGGTTGAAATGTGACCTTCCTCCTTGTTGTTTGCACACCTTTTATATTGGTTTTATTTGGCAATGAGAGGCTCTGGGGTTCGGCAGCGATAGTGCAATCTGTCTGCCACCCTCGCGAACTCAAAAAAATAAATAAATGAATGAATAAATAAATAAAAAAAGAAGACCCTCACACCCATTTCACACCTTAAAAAAAGGAATTCATTTAATTTTATTCATTGTTTGATGCATTTCGAGCTCTGGGGTCTCATCTCCATAAACCTACTACTAGAAACAGTAAGTTACTTTTCGATTTTTCTTAGTTTTATTAACTTACACTTCATAATGTTTCATTTCGTAACATTACAATGTAATCTTGCCAGGCCCAGAATTAAATGAAATGTAAGTTTGATATAGAGTGTCAAAGCACCTGAAGATGAGCCCTCGGGGCTCGAAATCATCGTGCATTTTAATAAAATCACCATTTGTGGCTGAAGGCATTTTTTATTTATTATTAAGAAAGAATTCATTCATATAGAATATAAAAATCAGATCTTTTCACTGGGAAGTCCTCAGATTAGTCTCAGTGGGGGTACTTGTATTGCAAAGGATCGCCGCCACAATGGAAGCACAGATTAACGTGTAAAAATGTGACTGAACACATTTATAAGATGTTCGGTAATGTGAGATCAAAGTCATGAAGTTGAGCGGAATAAGTAACTTTATTTTCGTGAAGCCCGCCGCTCGTGGTTTCGGGGTGGCGTTCTCGCTTTACGAGCACGGTATCAAATGGCTCTGAGCACTATGGGCTTAACTTCTGAGGTCATCAGTCCGCTAGAACTTACAACTACTTAAACCTAACTAACCTAAGAACATCACACACATTCATGCCCGAGGCAGGATTCGAACCTGCGACGTAGCGGTCGCGCGGTTCCAGACTGAAGCACCTAGAACCGCTCGGCCACACCGGCCGGCTACGAGCACGGGGTCCTGGGTTCGATTCCCGGCGGGGTTAGTAATTTTCACCTGCCCCGAGATGAATGGGTGTTGTTGTGTCGTCTTCATCATCATTATTCATGCCCCTTACGGTCGGAGGAGGCAACGGCAAACCACCTCCAATTAGGACCCTGCAGGTCTCCCGCATCGTTCCCCTACGCTCTGTCAAGAAGCATGTGACTTCTCCATCATTTTTATTAATATTTAATTAATCTTATTTATTTCGTTTATGCAGAGTGTACAATGTAATCTGAGGTCAATGATACAAAAAATAATTAATTCTGAGACTGGTGTATTACGAAAAAGCTAAAAGCTAGCTTGGGACTAAGAACCGTAGAATCTTATCCAAGACATGCCCAAAGAGTGTTAAAGTTGGGTGTGCAACAACGTTAAACTAATTATTGACAAGTACTCTTCACAAAGAATGTCGATTTATGAAACGAGACAATTAATTATACACCATTATTTACGAGTAATTGAAACTAACAACAAGGAAGACTGCTAGTAGAAGCGCATGTGGCGTTCCAATAGGCCTGAGCAGCTGACAGATGCAATTAAATGAAATTGTTGAATAGAAAATCCCAATTAGTACAAGTGCAATACAAGCTGCCACTTAAAGGACACGCAAGTTTCTTTCAGATGCAAAGTGACTGCACTGCTGCGAAATCGCGAAACTCACTCAAACAGTAAACCGGTCCAAGGCTGCAAATCGGCGTCTCGGTGATCGGAAATCGGACCTCGCGGAATCGCGCGCCGCTCTCCGCCGTCGCTACAACCCCTACTCTCTCGCCACAGAAGACAACGTCCTCGAGGGAAGAGTCTATACCACGACCACCAGCCTGAAAACACAAGATTTCTCTTTCCAGCACAATTCGCAGAGGAGAAGCAGCTAAAACTCTTGAACGGCGCCCACTGTGTGTTCCTCAGTTGTCTGAAGGCCGGCACCCCGACTGCCGTCTAGCCGCTCGTTGGGTAAATCAAAATTAGGAGTGGACGTTCGCTAGAGGTCCCAGAATACGGAAATTTCTCACTCTGTGGAAACACAAAACGGTGGAGTCGCATACTCTAGTGCCAGTGCATAACGCTTGCAGACACATCCGGGACCCAACGGAACATCCTGACTTGAAACGGCGCGCTATGTCCTGCCGACAAACAAGGACGGTCACACGCATCCTGTGCGTTCTTAGAATTTCACGGCTCTTGAGAAGCTTGGCGAAAGAACCCTTTCTTCGGAAGCGACCAGCTATCCCAGGCAGAATGCCGTGTCGCCTGTGCCGTTTCACGCAAGACAGTATCGTAGCTTTGCCCCCACAATCACTACATGTGCCCATTCCCCAGGAAATTTAAGAAAACAGCTATTTTCTGACAGAATAAAGATCGCGTAGTGATATGTAACACACCAGTTATGTTACAAGGTTCGCGTCCCTCTCCTTCCTACTTTTTTTTATCTTTTGTTTTCTAAAAGATTCTACGCCATTTTTATTAATTTAATGGGAGTGTTATCCGCAATAGTCGATGTTATTCATTGTAAATAATGTATTTGTGCAACTCTTTTTCCATGGGTCAACGAATGGTATGTTTCTCCAGTGGCCAGAAGTCTTTACATGGCTGCTAGTCTGTCTAGGGCAGTAAACATCCGTTCCTTAATATAAAAGACATATACTGACCCTCTCTTCTGAATTTATGGACTGCCTCATATTTGTACGAGGGCTGTTCAATAAAGAATGATCATAATTTTTTGTGGTCATAATTTCTCGCGCTAAAATTTATCTTGCGATATTCTGTTAGCTTAATGTGCAACAAACACGCCGTAGTAGTTTCATTGTTGGGTCTCCTGGTCCCGCCTGTGAGAGGCTGGCGATGTCAGACATGTTCAGTATCGCCTACCGCTGCATTGGAGGTAACACGCAAGGAACAATATGCGGCTTTGAAATTCTGCTTTCGTCTCAACAAATATACAACTGAGGCCTATCCAATACAATACAGGAGGCCTATGGAGAGCTGTTCTTCCCTACAGCACAGCTCGAAGTTGGTTTAAAATGTTTAAAGAAGGGAGACAATCAATTTCAGAGCAAGGTGGAACCTGTGTTCCAGTTACTGCTATTATGGAAGAAAACATCAACACTGCTGCTGTCATTGTGAAGGAGGATCGACGAATTACCTTAGATCACTTTCTGAAATACTGAACATTTCATTGGGTGCCACCTACACGGCGGTGACAGGAAAGTTACACATGGCACGTGTTTGTGCGCGATGGGTTCCATGACTGTCAATGTTGTTGCTGAATATATCGCAAATATCAAAGTGAATTGCATGCCTCACCCTCCCAATAGTCCGGATTTAGCCACATGTGATTTTTTTCTATTCCCTAACATGAAGAAACGCATTCTTGAGAGGTATTATCAATCGTCAGAAGCAGTGGTGAAGGCGATTTTGAAGGACCTCTCAAAAAATCGTTTCCAGCATGTATTTGAAGACTGGCAGAAACGCTGGGACAAGTGCATCGCATTCAAGGGAGACTGCTTCGAGAAGTACCATCAAAATTATGAGGATGAGTAAAATTATGTTGTCAAAAAAATTATGATCATTCTTTATTGAACAGCCCTCGTATCTTTCGTTTAATGTATTTTTCAATGATGGTGAGCAGTTTCTCGTACATTCAAATGAAATTGTGAAACGCTTCTCAATCTTGAAATCTGTGTAATGAATTACGTTACTTCAGAAATGGACATTATGCTTGTACTAGCTAACATCAGACATACTTTAACAAGATTCAATTGAATTAACGAAATGACTTGTAGAAGTATTTATCTGAGATCATTGTACAATACTATGTAATGTTTCTCTATCACCAATTCGCTCTTCAGGCCATCGTCAAGTCCTGAATTTTCTTCGCGATTTACTCCGCTCTACTTCGACAGTTAATGCAGATATTTTACTCGCGTCAGTTTTCATAAGTCAGCAGGGTGCCTTACAAGATAGATGTAGCCAAGAACTGCCACTGGAGAGCGCTGAGGTCGTGTATCAGGATGAGGAGCACGTAATGTGCCATGAGCTGTAGCAGGTCGGTTCAGACAGTGCAGCAACCACGAAAGGTGTGGCGGGCTTGGCGGTCAGAAACACGTTCCGTGTGGGCATGGCAGTGTTACGTAGCTGCAAGTGCAACAGATTTCCTTGTAGAAACCTTGGACAATCTGTGTTGATACACCAACAAAATGGGTGACTTCATCCACGGCGCAGTCATGGGCACGTCCAGACATAATGGTTTCTTTCTGTCATTCTGTCACGTCTTCACGTCGATCCATATTCAAAGTTACCGAATGGCATGTACACGCCACTTCACTGCCGTAGCTTAATGTCACCTGTGCAGGGTGATGTGACCACCTGGTACCAGTTACACGCCATCTACAGCGCTTCAGAGCGATGACTGTGTTGTTTAACGAAGAGATTAATAGTTCGTCCAGTGAGCAGTGGATATAGAAATTCATATGACTTGAAACGCTGATTAGCGGGGCTATACAATTTTTGTCAAATACGCTTAATTAAGAATGTGTGGCTTACTCGCAAACAGCAATAGTCCATTCTATGCAACGTTACTAGCTTTGCAGTAAACACACTGCTGGAAAAAAATTAGTACATCCCTTCAGAGGTTCTCAATTTACTCTTGACTTATTGTTGCAACAGTGCACATGGAGAATATGAAATGATTAAATATACACCTCAACAGCACAAGCGGTTCTAAGGGACCAGGTATCATCCAGTTCTGAAACACGCATATTAATACATGGTGTTGCCTCCACTGTCGGCATAGCAGGCGCTGACTCTAGTATCCAGTAGATCGTACAGATAGCGTACGCTGTCCTGGGATACTTTAAAAATGGTTCAAATGGCTCTGAGCACTATGAGACTTAACACCTGACGTCATCAGTCCCCTATACCTTAGAACTACTTAAACCTAACTAACCTAAGGACATCACACACATCCATGCCCGAGGCAGGATTCGAACCTGCGACCGTAGCGGCCACGCGGTTCCAGACTGAAGCGCCTAGAACCGCACGGCCATGGGATACTTTATGCCGTGCCTATTCGACCTGCTCATGTAGTTCTGTAAGAGTTGTTGGTTGACGAGTCACAGAGCCACTTCTAATCCCATTATGTCCCACATATGCTTGATTAGAGACAAGTCCAGAGATCGTGCTGGCCAGGCAGGTTGCTGCTCGTCTTGCAGAGCAGAGATTCACGGGCAGTGTGTGGCCGAGCATTATCCTGTTGGAACAACAGAAGATAAGATGGCTGCAAGAACGGCCAAATAATGGGTGTAATAACATTTCGCCTGTGCCCAGCGCTGGTTAGCGTCCCCTACAGAAACTCCAACGGTGAATGAGAGTTGTAGCTTATCGCAGCACAGACCATAAGGTCTGGGGTGGGGCCAGAGTGCACTGGACGAATGCACTCTACCACACGGTTCTCACCAGATTTATGACCATCACTTGCGTGCAGGCAGAATCTGCTTTCACTGATGAAGACCACAGTGCGCCATTCCATCTTCCAAGTGATCCTCTGATGATACCAGTCTAGCCGTGCTCGTCGACGCTGTGGCGTGAGTGGAAGACTGACTAGAGGTGTGCGTGCACGTATTCCCACTCCTAAAAACCGGTTCGCAACGGTTCCTGTTAACACATCTGGGCTCGCTAGCCCTTATCTGTGCGGTGGTAGCTATACGATCTGACATTGATGACCTTACAGTACGACGGTCCTGGCGGGCATGTGTGCTGACTGAACGTCCAGAACAGATGGCGTTCTATTGATTGGCGACTCCATAGAGTGCTGTGTGCACAACGACCATATAAGTAAAATTAGAAGAAAGGTAAGCGTTGGCCGTAATTTTGATGATTTATTAACGGCAAAATCTATTTTCGATCACATAATGATCATCTTCAGTGCTTTAGCGTACAATTTAAAGCTCGTAGGCACTGGTGTCAAATGATTATCAGTAACAAAAGCTATGAAACGACCACAGCCGGCCGCTGTGGGCGAGCGGTTCTAGGCGCTTCAGCCCGGAACCGCACTGCTGCTGCGGTCGCAGGTTCGAATCCTGCCTCGGGCATGAATGTGTGTGATGTCCTTAGGTTAGTTAGGTTTAAGTAGTTCTAAGTCTAGGGGATTGATGACCTCAGATCTTAAGTCCCTTAGTGCTCAGAGCTATTTTTTAAACGATCACAATAACTCAATTGTGATCGTTTCATAGCTTTTGTTGTTGATAATGACTTGACACCAGTGCCTACGAGCTTTAATTTGTACGCTAAAGCATTGAAGATGATTATTATGTGATCGAAAATCGATTTGCTGTTAATAAATCATCAAAATTACGGCCAACGCTGACCTTCCTTCTAAGATGGCGTTCTGGTAGCTATTTCACTACACTATCCGTTGGCGGATGGCGTTGAAACCATTATCAGTAAATCTATTACCCCCAGGACGCATAAGCCATCATCGGATCAAAAAAGACGTCTTCGTATATTATTTTTTCCGGCAGTGTACTTGAAGTGGCATTCATTGACAGCTCGTTCTATCCACCCGAATGCCTACTCTTCCGTACCGTCACATGTTGACTCCTATATTTCCATTACCAGTTACATGTTTTACTTATCAAATGTCTTCATAATTGTTCTACATTTTGTTCTGTTCAGACTGTGCTTTAATGTAGTACAATGGCGAATGGTGCAGATTTCTTTTTAGTCCCAGCGGGGTGGTATACCACATTTTCGGAAGAAAGAGAAATTGGATCATCTTGAAAGACGATTCCAAATTTGATCCGATGACAGAGTATGCGATCTGGGGGATGCTTGAAGTACTGATGATTAAAAATAGCTGACATAGTGGCATAGCTATCACGGCGTCATTTGTTTCTACCCTTTACAGGGGAATGCTCGAAACGTAATGCTCAGTGTGATGCAGACGTGCATTTTCAACATTTTGTTGACGTATGACCAGCAGCCCTTTTATTTCGTGGAGAGTTTATTACAAGTTTGTTACAGTTGCAGTAAATATATTCTGGCGACTAGTTTCGAACCGTCTGGTTCATCCTCAAGCCTCAGCTACTGAGGCTGCACTGAGAATGCCTGATATTAATGACAATCATCTCAAATTGGCAATATATGCATCACACAGTGACGGTGGGCAAATGCTGCACTATACATTTTCACTACACACGTCAAAATCAAACTGTTTTGATACCGATTTGTATTGTGTGACATTTATCCACCGTCACTGTCTGATGCCTGTATTGCCAATTTTAGATGATTGTCATTGACATCAGACACTTTCAGTGCAGCCCCAGTAGATCAGGCTTGAGAATGAACCAGTCCGTTCGAAAGGAGTCGCCAGTATATACAGTATATTGCAACTGTGACAAGTTTGTAATAAACTCTTGGTAAGAAAGTACTATTCCACGGAACTGCACTCGTCCTTCCTACGGCCAATGTAGAGAGTTTTAGAGGGATCAGATTGAAGCCTTAGCAGTGGTGTGGTGCGTTTCTCACAGAACTGCCGAAAGAGCTGAACATGCCCTATAGTTGTGCATCGGTTCTGGCAACAGTGGAGACGTGAGCATTCTGACAGTCGTAAATGAGGTTCTGAACGTCCACACAGCACAGACACTGTCCTAAGTCATCATATTATAAGGACAATAGTGGCCGACCGTACAACTTTCACAGCACAGATAAGAGCAAATATGATACCATAAGTGTTCTGAAGGAATCAGATCAGGAAATGAGACACAAAAGGTAATAGGCAAGTTTTGCTATTTGAGGAGCGAAATAGGGGGATAATTAGGTGTGACGTGGGAACTTCCTTAATTCAGAAAAAAAAAAAATGGTTCAAATGGCTCTGAGCACTATGGGACTCATCTGCTGAGGTCATTAGTCCCCTAGAACTTAGAACTAGTTAAACCTAACCAACCTAAGGACATCACAAACATCCATGCCCGAGGCAGGATTCGAACCTGCGACCGTAGCGGTCTTGCGGTTCCAGACTGCAGCGCCTTTAACCGCACGGCCACATCGGCCGGCCATAATTCAGAAAATCATAAGACAGAAAATAGCGGAGATATCTATTTAATTCCCTTTTTAAAGCAGAAGTACATTTAAAATTTTATTTCAGAAGGGTTTGGAAACAATTTCTTCAAGGCAGCCTTCGTTCTGCTCAGTGCATTTGGAGATCCGAAACAAGAAGTTTCAGTCAACTTTGTCCAGCACGTCGCTGTCTATGTTGACAATAGCAGCACGGATATTGTTCATCAGTTCACTTAGAGTCTGTAGACGACTTGTGTACATAAAGAATTTAAGACAGTCCCACAAGGTAAAGTCGCAGGGGGCTGAATGTGGAGAGCGGGATCCTCAATTAGATGAGACGGTCGGGAAAGCGTTCACGAAAGAGCATCATTGAAGATGCCATCTTGTTGGAACCACGCTTCTCCCATAATCATTCCTTTAACTTCGGGAAGAAATAACTCTTCAATCATCTGGGCATAACGCTCAGAAGCGACCGAAAGTGTCCCATGGTTCTCCACGAGAAAACAAAGGTCCAATTAGACCAGTTTTGTATAATGCACACCAAACAGTCACATGTTTTGTATGCAGGGGCTCGACATGAACTTCTCGGGGGCTCGTGTCACTCCTATTTCGATGCTTTGTTTATTTTCCGCATCCAGACAAATAAAAATGTGCCTCGTCGCTGAAGAATACAAGGGCCTCATGAGGCAGGTTTGCGATCAGGGCTTAACATGCATTTTTTTCTAGAAATAAAATCGTGTAAATTAAGTGTGAACACCACTGCTAATTCGTATAAATGAAATTTCAACTCTTCATGAAGAATTCGTCTCACTGTGCAATCATAAAATGCAAGGGCAACTGCATGTTTGCTTGCAGGTTGCTCAGGAGAACTCGCCAGCCGTACTTTCTCGACGTTTCCTCGTGTCCTGATGGTTCTTCAAGGTTGTGGTTTCTTTCTCTGCGTATTACCAACATCCGTACATGTGATCCCCACACACAACGCTCAGTTTTCAATCAGAATCACGACCTGTAGCCGCGATATTTAACTGTTCCCTGAATCGACAGTATGTTGCGATGACCGACCTGCCATTGGAAAAGCGAGTAGTCACGGCGAACGCACGCTCTTCTCTCGTCCACAACATTGTCGCTACAACACTGACCTTAATAAAACGTTAGGTCCCGTCCATTAGAATGCGCTGAACCCCACACAACAATGAGTAACAGCCGCAGTGTGGCGCGCGCTTCAGTTAAGGTAGTTCCTGCACTGTACTCTAGGTGCTACAGTCTGGAGCCGAGCGGCCACTACGGTCGCAGGTTCGAATCCTGCCTCGGGCATGGATGTGTGTGATGTCCTTAGGTTAGTTAGGTTTAATTAGTTCTATGTTCTAGGCGACTGATGACCTCAGACGTTAAGTCGCATAGTGTACAGAGCCATTTGAACCATTTGAACCACTGCACTCTGTACTTAAGTGACGGTAAGTGTCGTGTAGTAACTTACCTATACTGCCAGAGCCCGCGCCTAGGTTGAGATTCATGCGGACGCTGCGATTAGCGCTTTGACCACTACGACCAACATGATAATCTGACCAATGAAGAACTTCCAGGCCACAGACCAATGAAAACCGTCAGTACGGTGTTATAAGCGGAGGACACTTGGGCACCTTCTGCTCGTTCGAGATTACTGCCGTGTTGTTGGTTGGTGCCGAATGTTAGGCCGAGCTGTTGATAGCTAACTCTAACGGCAAACATGGTGTACATAGACGTACGCTAGTATCGGCACTCTGCTTATAGCTAGCCACGGCTGTCACATATTGTCAACAGTGTATCAGTTCCTCAGCAGCAAGATGAATAAAATAGATTTATTTGATGTGTACTTGAGTCAACTAATCTTTTCCTTTCCTGTCCAGAATCCTGCGGTTACAGGTCGCTTTGGCACCTTCTATCCAATTATAATCAGCAACGTGGACTTAACATTTGGCCCCTCGGACACAACGTTTTGTAAATTCTCGTCGCCAGTTTTGTAAAGGCCTTGTCGCTACTGCTGTGGAGGCCGAGTTGCCACTGTTGTTACGGTAGGCGGAGTTTGTGAGTTCAAAAATGGTTCAAATGGCTCTGAGCACTATGGGACTTAACATCTGAGGTCATCAGTCCCCTAGAACTTAGAACTACTTAAACCTAACTAACCTAACACACATCCATGCCCGAGGCAGGATTCGAACCTGCGACCGTCGCGGTCGCGCGGTTCCAGACTGTAGCGCCTAGAACCACTCGGCCACTCCGGCCGGCTTTGTGAGTTCGTGAAACGGGTTCTGGTGCAGTACACCGCTAAGACAATTTCTCCCTAGCCACTATTACACAGCTATGCCCCAGGGTCAGGTAATAGGATATGAGAACGAAGGTTCTACAACACTCCAACAAGTCACACGAAGTCACACGATTTAGTTACAAAGGTTTACTTATCTTTGTGACTAGTTGAATATTGAAGTCTGTAACACTGCTTGCAATATAACACAAAAAAGACCCTAAATGGCTGAGTGCAAATAATCGTAGGTAAACTTGACAGTACATAGAAAATGCAATTTATAACTGTCTGTTCACTTGCAAGAATTCACTAAACGAAGTTTCCTGTCTAAGTCAGCCTGGACGATGATCTACACTCCTGGAAATTGAAATAAGAACACCGTGAATTCATTGTCCCAGGAAGGGGAAACTTTATTGACACATTCCTGGGGTCAGATACATCACATGATCACACTGACAGAACCACAGGCACATAGACACAGGCAACAGAGCATGCACAATGTCGGCACTAGTACAGTGTATATCCACCTTTCGCAGCAATGCAGGCTGCTATTCTCCCATGGAGACGATCGTAGAGATGCTCGATGTAGTCCTGTGGAACGGCTTGCCATGCCATTTCCACCTGGCACCTCAGTTGGACCAGCGTTCGTGCTGGACGTGCAGACCGCGTGAGACGACGCTTCATCCAGTCCCAAACATGCTCAATGGGGGACAGATCCGGAGATCTTGCTGGCCAGGGTAGTTGACTTACATCTTCTAGAGCACGTTGGGTGGCACGGGATACATGCGGACGTGCATTGTCCTGTTGGAACAGCAAGTTCCCTTGCCGGTCTAGGAATGGTAGAACGATGGGTTCGATGACGGTTTGGATGTACCGTGCACTATTCAGTGTCCCCTCGACGATCACCAGTGGTGTACGGCCAGTGTAGGAGATTGCTCCCCACACCATGATGCCGGGTGTTGGCCCTGTGTGCCTCGGTCGTATGCAGTCCTGATTGTGGCGCTCACCTGCACGGCGCCAAACACGCATACGACCATCATTGGCACCAAGGCAGAAGCGACTCTCATCGCTGAAGACGACACGTCTCCATTCGTCCCTCCATTCACGCCTGTCGCGACACCACTGGAGGCGGGCTGCACGATGTTGGGGCGTGAGCGGAAGATGGCCTAACGGTGTGCGGGACCGTAGCCCAGCTTCATGGAGACGGTTGCGAATGGTCCTCGCCGATACCCCAGGAGCAACAGTGTCCCTAATTTGCTGGGAAGTGCCGGTGCGGTCCCCTACGGCACTGCGTAGGATCCTACGGTCTTGGCGTGCATCCGTGCGTCGCTGCGGTCCGGTCCCAGGTCGACGGGCACGTGCACCTTCCACCGACCACTGGCGACAACATCGATGTACTGTGGAGACCTCACGCCCCACGTGTTGAGCAATTCGGCGGTACGTCCACCCGGCCTCCCGCATGCCCACTATACGCCCTCGCTCAAAGTCCGTCAACTGCACATACGGTTCACGTCCACGCTGTCGCGGCATGCTACCAGTGTTAAAGACTGCGATGGAGCTCCGTATGCCACGGCAAACTGCGGCGGCGGCGGTGCACAAATGCTGCGCAGCTAGCGCCATTCGACGGCCAACACCGCGGTTCCTGGTGTGTCCGCTGTGCCGTGCGTGTGATCATTGCTTGTACAGCCCTCTCGCAGTGTCCGGAGCAAGTATGGTGGGTCTGACACACCGGTGTCAATGTGTTCTTTTTTCCATTTCCAGGAGTGTATAACCAAGTGGGCGAGAGCTGCCCCTCTCTCTTCCGAGTAGGTTTCCGTCCGTTGTCGTCCGGTCATTGGCGTATTGTACTCGGCCGAAATCGATATCTTCATCCTCAGCGCCGCTCTTGGCGCTAGAGGAACTCGCGCAAGTGGTGAATATCTATGGGACTGGCACCAGCTCACATCTTTGCGCCTGTGCTGATTTTGCTCCGATTGTGTCTTGTTCGGACGACACAGCATAACGGTTGCCATTTCGCATAATAGCAATGAGCACAATTTTTGCATGTGTTATTTGAGGATGAGTATCGCTCGAAACTAGTCCTGGGAAACAGACGATCTGGAACATAGTGTTATTTTCGCAGTACACACCGCCTTTCGAAAACGTTTAGAAGACGCCCAGGTCACCAAAACTGTGAGGATGGTGCAGTCTCTGCTGCTTCCGAAATGTTACGCGTTCGAAGGAACATTAAGTGAATCGCTATTCTTTAGATATGCTCATTTTTTGTTAATGTGATGGTAAAAGTGATCTGCATGTGATTTCGCAGGTATTCCGCATGAGTCAGGTAAGGAAGCAGCACGTTATTGTCCAGCGCGCCCTAGCAGCTGCACGCCACGGGATTCGATGCAAGACCGCAGCTGCAGCTGTGTCGTTGCTTCACATCTGGCGGCCTTTCTCCTCGCCGCCAGAGGTTACGGAGTAGTTCCTGCCCGTACCCAACAAGCCGGCGCTGGAGCACACCTGTACTGCAGTTAAGTACACAGCCGTTTATGACCCACAGTGCTGCAAGCTGACCGTAAGAGCGGCCGAGAAGGAGTTAATGTCTGTGCAACTTACCGGAATCCCGCACCGATTCTTATCTGGCACAGTCGTTATGCATTTGGAGAGAGTGGTGTCTCGTATTCTTGCAATTTCACAGCTCACTGCCGAAACTTGGTCCGTGATGAAACAAACAGCGTGTTTCAGAATGACAACGTAAACTTGTGAGGTATTGTGAGGGCTTAATATCTGGAACCATTCTCCCAAATCCGAATCCCACTAGCGACCATAATATACACTACTGGCCATTAAAATTGCTACACCACGAAGATCACGTGCTACACACGCGAAATTTAACCGACAGGAAGAAGATGCTGTGATATACAAATGATTAGCCATTCAGAGCATTCACACAAGGTTGGCGCCGGTGGCGACACCTACAACGTGCTGACATGAGGAAAGTTTCCAACCGATTGCTCATACACAAACAGCAGTTGACCGGCGTTGCCTGTTGAAACAATGATGTGATGCTTCGCGTAAGGAGCAGAAATGCGTACCATCACGTTTCCTACTTTGATAAATGGCTGAAATGGCTCTGAGCACTATGGGACTTAACAGCTGAGGTCATCAGTCCCCTAGAAATTAGAACTACTTAAACCTAACTAACCTAAGAACATCACATATATCCATGCCCGAAGCAGGATTGGAACCTGCGACCGTAGCGGTCGCGCGGTTCCAGACTGAAGCACCTAGAACCGTTCGGCCTCACCGGCCGGCAACTTTGATAAAGGTCGAATCGTAACCTATCACGATTGCGGTTTATCGCATCACGACATTGCTGCTCGCGTTGGTCGAGATCCAATGACTGTTAGCAGAATATGGAATCGGTGGGTTCAGGAGGGTAATATGGAACGCCCTGCTGGATTCTAACGGCCTTGTATCACTAGCAGTCGAGGTGACAGGCATCTTATCCGCATGGCTGTAACGGATCGTGCTGCCACGTCTCGATTTCTGAGTGAACAGATGGGGACGTTTGCACGACAACAACCATCTGCACGGACAGTTCGACGACGTTTGCAGCAGCATGGACTGTCAGTACGGAGACCACGGCTGAGGTTACCCTTGACACTGTATCACAGACAGGAGCGCCTGCGATGGTGTACTCAACGACGAACCTGGGTGCACAGATGGCAAAACGTCATTTTTTCGGATGAATCCAGGTTCTGTTTACAGCATCATGATGGTCGCATTCGTGTTTGGCGACATCGCGGTGAACGCGCATTGGAAGCGTGTATTCGTCATCGCCATACTGGCGTATCACCGGCATGATGGTATGGGGTGCTATTGGTTATTGGTTACACGTCTGGGTGACCTCTTGTTCGCATTGACGGCACTTTGAACAATGGACGTTACATTTCAGATGTGTTACGACCCGTGGCTCTACCCATCATTCGATCCCTGCGAAACCCTACATTTCAGTAGGATAATGCACGACTGCATGTTGCAGGTTCTGTACGGGCGTTTCTGGATACAGAAAATGTTCGACTGCTGTCCTGGCCAGCACATTCTCCAGATTGAAAACGTCTGGTCAATGGTGGCCGAGCAACTGGCTCGTCACAATACGCCAGTCACTACTCTTGATGAACTGTGGTATCGTGTTGAAGCTGCATGGGCAGCTGTACCTGTACCAGCCATCCAAGCTCCGTTTGAGTCAATGCCCAGGCGCATCAAGGCCGTTATTACGGCCAGAGGTGGTTGTTCTGGGTAATGATTTCTCAGGATCTATGCACCCAAATTGCGTGAAAATGTAATCACAAGTCAATTCTAGTATAATATATTTGTCCAATGAATACCCGTTTATCATCTGCATTTCTTCTTGGTGTAACATTCATAATGTCAGTAACATCGCGTCTTCAGTTGCATGTTGCATGTGATTCCTAAAGTCTGTTTGACTCAAGGGACAGTCAAATGAAAACAATAGCGGTGGAAAAAGGGTAGGTGAGTCATGGCGGCTTGCCTCTTCCAAACCTTCTGCCGTGCGCACCAGGGAACTAGTGGTTCCTACCATAGAGCTGTGATTAGGGGGAGGAGGCCAAATAGCGGTCTGTCCCATCGGATTAGGGAAGGGTTGGGAAGGAAGTCGGCAGTGCCCTATTCAAGGGAACCATTCCGGCATTTGCCTGTAGCGATGTAGGGAAATCACGGAAAACATAAATAAGGATGGCCGGACGGGGGTTTGAACCGTCGTCGTCCCGAATACGAGTGCGTTGTGCTAATCACTGCCCCACCTCACTCGGTCGCCAGAGAGAACGCCTTCCATCAATGAAGCGCGGCTGTGCAGCCGCAAACGGCCAGGCGATTGCTGTCGTCAGCAGCGTGTGACTTGCGGCATCGAAGCGGACTCGGCTGCGCTGTTGGGTCCGGGTTTGGTCACATTGGCCGTTAGGATTGGGTAAGAGCCCTGTTGACACGGCGGTTCTCCGACGTTATTCCCGAGTGCGCTTTATTGTAGCGATCTTGGCCATGTGTGTACCTGGAGCGCCGGCCGATGTGGCCAAGCGGTTCTAGGCGCGTCAGTCTAAAACCACGCGACCGCTACGGTCGCAGGTTCGAATCCTGCCTTGGGCATGGATGTGTTTGATGTCCTTAGGTTAGTTAGGTTTAAGTAGTTCTAAGTTCTAGGGGACTGATGACCTTAGAAGTTAAGTCCCATAGTGCTCAGAGCCATTTGAACCATTTGTACCTGGAGTGTCAAAATTTATTTCATTTGTATATTTAAGTAATTTTCCTCTTATTTAAGGATGCAGTTTGTTTAAACTAGTCCACGGAGAGTCTCGTGTTTTTGAGAGTCCGATTCATTAGCTGCTTTGGCCTTTGGATTACGAAATCACTGTGCTGTCCGTCGGCCCAGTGATCTTGCGGCTGGGTAGGCACTTTAGACGAGCTAAGTCGGGAGGAAGCGATGTTAGTGGCGTCTGGGTTTGATTCCTGTCGCGGTATCTTGACTCCCGGTGTTGGGGAAAATCAAGAGGCTGCAATACCTGAAGCCCGCATCTCGTGGTCGTGCGGTAGCGTTCTCGCTTCCCACGCCCGGGTTCCCGGGTTCGATTCCCGGCGGGGTCAAGGATTTTCTCTGCCTCGTGATGGCTGGGTGTTGTGTGCTGTCCTTAGGTTAGTTAGGTTTAAGTAGTTCTAAGTTCTAGGGGACTGATGACCTAAGATGTTAAGTCCCATAGTGCTCAGAGCCATTTGAACAATTTTTTGCAATACCTGAAATGTGGTTTTAGTGAGCGTATTCTCATAGTAAATCTGACAGGGTGAAATTATTTAAAACTGTGTAAACGATTGGTGATTCCATGGGCAGAGAACTGTGTCACCTGATACGGGAACCCTTTCCTGACCGATCACGTGATCGCGGGAGATAATGAAAGATCCTAGTGGTGCCGCAACTTAAATTCTCCCTTAGTTCGTCTCAGTCTTACAGCTGCCGTGAAAGAGGCAGAGGACATCGAACCTGTTGGCTCCATAGTCTCTTGGGGACCTGCTGCCAGCGTGCATCGCCTGCCGACATCTTCTTCCCGTAGTCAGCCGCCTCCTGCATCGCCTCACGCCGCGAGGAATGAAATTATCAAACTTGGTAACGGGCTTCTGCCATAATAATTGTAATATTTTATTTTATTCTCCTTTTTAAAAGAGACATCATCCTATCTCGTGTTTTAATTAATGTGAGTTTAAAAGTGTCACTCTGTTGGATTTAAGTTTTGCAGGGCCGTGAACGGCAGCTTTCCATGTCCTTAAACTTCCTTAAAGTTAACACCTGGTGCAGGCCAGGTTAAAAGTTTTGAGGATCCCTGATTGGCCGTTTCTCAATTTGTTAATTTTTTTCTTAAAGTTTTGTTATCTGGCACTGGCCAAGTTATTAATTAAAGGGACTTTTAGATGTATAGTCCGTTTGTTAATGTGGATGTATTCATAAGTAACTGTGTTGATTATCCATCGTCTTCTTGGTTTTTATTAGTTGGGATCCCATTTGTTGATTTGAATTGTGGTGTAAGATTCTAGAACTCCAGATAGTCTTATCAGAATAATTAGGCTGCGTGTTAGCACTGGTAATTTTTTTCCTTTTCCCAAACTTGTAAAATTCAAAATTAAACTAAATTCTGTTATTTCATGCTCAGATTTTATTTGAGGACCCTGTGGGGTTGTTTTTAAACTGTTAGCAAATTTTTTTGATTCACTCTATTTCAAATTTATTAAGTGACAATAGCCGTTAGGTACATGCTGAAAGTTTCCTTAATGTGAAACTGGAATGACCTTATCAGTGTTTGCTTAATGTGAAACTGGAAATTTCCACTTTGTAACATTTTTTAATAAATGTGTTACAAATGGTAAATGATGTTTACCCAAAACCCTGTCCACTCCTTCCACGTAATTTACTCTCTACGGTCGCAGGTTCGACTCCTGCCTCGGGCATGGATGTGTGTGATGTCCGTAGGTTAGTTAGGTTTAACTAGTTCTAAGTTCTAGGGGACTGATCACCTCAGATGTTAAGTCCCATAGTGCTCAGAGCCATTTGAACCATAATTTACTCTGAGCGCCAGGGTGCCATCTAAGTAGGTTAACTATTTATTATTTCACAATTAATTGCCGTCTCTGTTAATACATTTATCCCACTGGAGACAGATATGTCAGTGCTTTAATGGGAAAATGTTTGTGGTTGCTTGCGTAACCATGTCTGTACCCGGCATGCACCTTTCGTTCTGGTGATCCCTCATGTTGCCAAGGTTGATTCGGCTACATTGCAGAAGTTCCGCTGGGAAACCCTTACACATAGTTCACAGAGCCGCTGTCTCTCCGAATGTGATTTCCATATTCTTGGCGCCTTGAGGAAAGGCATTCGTAGTCATCAATTTACTTCGGACGAAGAGACCTGGGTAGAATCGTATTTCCGTACTTAACTACAAACATTTTTCTGTGGCGGTACGGACCATTTTGTCTGACAATTATATAAATGTTTAACAGTTATGACGATTACTTTTAAAATAGACGCGTGGGGTAGCCGTACGGTCTAGTGCGCCTTGCCACGGTTCGTGCGGCTCCCCCCGTCGGGGGTTCGGGTCCTCTCTCGGGCATGGGTGTGTGTATTGTCCTTAGCATAAGTTAGTTTAAGTTAGATTAGGTAATGTGTAAGCCTAGGGACTGATGACCTCAGCAGTTTGGTCCCATAGGAACTTACCACAAATTTCTAATTCTTTTGTTTTTAATAATAAACGGTGTACTTACTTTTTCTTCATCTCTCTCGTTTTATTTTGACTGCCCCTGGTACTAAAGGACTCTCAGTATCGGTATAAAAAGAAATTGCTTTGGCTGGTTATGATAATAACTCAGTCGACAGATAACGTAAAAAATTCAAAGTAAATCAAATTCAAACTATATCTGATATGTAACGGGTGGCTATAAATAAAGTGCAGTTGCTCACAGAGGTCCAGCGTGAGCTGTACTTAATGTATGGCAATGAAACTTGGTAGATGTTCTCAAGCGTTAATGGGGAACCGAAAAAAAATGGTTCAAATGGCTCTGAGCACTATGGGACTCAACTGCTGAGGTCATTAGTCCCCTAGAACTTAGAACTAGTTAAACCTAACTAACCTAAGGACATCACAAACATCCATGCCCGAGGCAGGATTCGAACCTGCGACCGTAGCGGTCTTGCGGTTCCAGACTGCAGCGCCTTTAACCGCACGGCCACTTCGGCCGGCAATGGGGAACCGAGTTACGCTGGAGAAAAAATTGTTCCTGTTAAGGCCACCAGGTGCATATCTAACGCTGTGTATGCAAGAAAGACGTGTAGAAATGTTTCCAAATATGGCAGATTAGGAGCAGGACATGGGCAGAAAATATCAATCAAATGAGAAAGGCTTAATGTTGATTTCATTATTACCCGTTGCCCGCATCTCGTGGTCGTGCGGTAGCGTTCTCGCTTCCCACGCCCGGGTTCCCGGGTTCGATTCCCGGCGGGGTCAGGGATTTTCTCTGCCTCGTGATGGCTGGGTGTTGTGTGATGTCCTTAGGTTAGTTAGGTTTAAGTAGTTCTAAGTTCTAGGGGACTGATGACCATAGATGTTAAGTCCCTTAGTGCTCAGAGCCATTATTACCCGTTGCTTACACAATTTCTTCCCCATGAGGAACGGAGACGTCGACGAAATGCTGTACCAGTAAAAAGACGTGGTCAACTGTTGGGGGCAGAAGTTCCGGTGGACTCTGAGCAACATGTACCAGCATACTGGCCTTCAAATCATGTAGAGACCGAACGTATCCCTGGTAAACGGGTTTCTTTTGCATATCTGTACAGCTAAAACTCATATGGATTTAGATTAGGTGATCTTTGATGTCAAAGATATGGAAAACATCTGGAAATAACATGTTCGTGGAAGACTGCATTAAGCGGGTCTTTCGATGGGCGAGTGACTTGAAGTGGTGCCCAATCTCGCATGCCCGCATCTCGTGGTCGTGCGGTAGCGTTCTCGCTTCCCACGCCCGGGTTCCCGGGTTCGATTCCCGGCGGGGTCAGGGATTTTCTCTGCCTCGTGATGGCTGGGTGTTGTGTGATGTCCTTAGGTTAATTAGGTTTAAGTAGTTCTAGGGGACTGATGACCATAGATGTTAAGTCCCATAGTGCTCAGAGCCATTTTTGACCCAATCTCGCATGTAAACAATGATTCCCACACAGCTGCGCATTTCCAAAGCAAGAATCTCACGCTGTACAAGGAGGTCTCGAAAACGTGTAGAAATCACGATAAACCGGACAGGCCCTCCGGGTGTATTCTCTCCAAAGAAGAACAGGCCCAGGATAAAGATGCTTGTGAATCCACTGGGATGCGTCGCCTTTCTCTGCCAGGTGCCACACCAAGCTCACCCGTGTTTTCGGATGTCTTTATCATCTGCTTTAAACCATTTAATAACATCTGGCTTTTCCTCACACTGCTCAGTAGGCGAGACTCTCTGAATGGAGCACCGTAATTTGCTGCGGTTCACATAAAACAGTTTCACCAGCAGCGCACGGATTCTCTTCTCGGTAGGCATTTACATCGTATGAAATGTAGAAATAAATGTAATAACGAACTTACGTTTTGTCGTATCAGACGACAATGGCCGTCATACAACCAGTGTAGAGCGCCAAATTTCCACCGGGTAGCCACATCTCGAATTAATTTTTTTGCGGCATATATCATTCTGCTTTAACGCAATACAATATCTACCAAGTTTCGCTGCCATCTAATAATTACACTCCACACTGGAGCTTAGTGAGTAGTTAAACTTTAATAATAATCACCCGGTATACAGGGTGTTACAAAAAGGTACGGCCGAACTTTCAGGAAACATTCCTCACACACAAATAAAGGAAAGATGTTATGTGGACATGTGTCCGGAAACGCTTAATTTCCATGTTAGAGCCCATTTTAATTTCGTCAGTATGTACTGTACTTCCTCGATTCACCACCAGTTGGCCCAATTGAAGGAAGGTAATGTTGACTTCGGTGCTTGTGTTGACATGCGACTCATTGCTCTACAGTACTAGCATCAAGCACATCAGTACGTAGCATCAAACAGGTTAGTGTTCATAACGAACGTGGTTTTGCAGTCAGTGCAATGCTTACAAATGCGGAGTTGGCAGATGCCCATTTGATGTATGGATTAGCATGGGGCAATAGCCGTGGCGCGGTACGTTTGTATCGAGACAGATTTCCAGAACGAAGGTGTCACGACAGGAAGACGTTCGAAGCAATTGATCGGCGTCTTAGGGAGCACGGAACATTCCAGCCTATGACTCGCGACTGGGGAAGACTTGGAACGACGAGGACACCTGCAATGGACGAGGAAATTCTTCGTGCAGTTGACGATAACCCTATTGTCAGCGTCAGAGAAGTTGCTGCTGTACGAGGTAACGTTGACCCACGTCGCTGTATGGAGAGTGCTACGGGAGAACCAGTTGTTTCCGTACCATGTACAGCGTGTGCAGGCACTATCAGCAGCTGATTGGCCTCCACGGGTACACTTCTGCGAATGGCTCATCCAACAATGTGTCAATCCTCATTTCAGTGCAAATGTTCTCTTTACGGATGAGGATTCATTCCAACGTGATCAAATTGTAAATTTTCACAATCAACATGTGTGGGCTGACGAGAATCCGCAAGCAGTTGTGCAATCACGTCATCAACACAGATTTTCTGTGAACGTTTGGGCAGGCATTGTTGGTGATGTCTTGATTGGGCCCCATGTTCTTCCATCTACGCTCAATGGAGCAAGTTATCATGATTTCATACGGGATACTCTACCTGTGCTGCTAGAACATGTGCCTTTACAAGTGCGACACAACATGTGGTTCATGCACGATGGAGCTCCTGCACATTTCAGTCGAAGTGTTAGTACGCTTCTCAACAACGGATTCGGTGATCGATGGATTGGTAGAGGCGGACCAATTCCATGGCCTCCACGCTCTCCTGACCTCAACCCTCTTGACTTTCATTTATGGGGGCATTTGAAAGCTCTTGTCTATGCAACCCCGGTACCAAATGTACGTAGAGACTCTTCGTGCTCGTATTGTGGACGGCTGTGATACAATACGCCATTCTCCAGGGCTGCATCAGCGCATCGGGGATTCCATGCGACGGTGGGTGGATGCATGTATCCTCGCTAACGGAGGACATTTTGTACATTTCCTGTAACAAAGTGTTTGAAGTCACTCTGGTACGTTCTGTTGCTGTGTGTTTCCATTCCATGATTAATGTGATTTGAAGAGGAGTAATAAAATGAGCTCTAACATGGAAAGTAAGCATTTCCGGACACATGTCCACATAACATATTTTCTTTCTTTGTGTGTGAGGAATGTTTCCTGAAAGTTTGGCGGTACCTTTTTGTAACACCCTGTATAGAGGACTTTTCTTTTAAGTTGAGGCAACAAAATATCTCGAAAACGTCGCGTCGTACAAAAAAATGTTATAGATGAAAAGTTAATATTAGTGAAGGTGACATATGTTGTGCTACAACTCCTCACCATCTATCCAACCCTTCTGTATGGGTGGACTCAACTTTGTAGTTTCAAATGGGAACTTCCCCCACCACCTCGATTTATAGCATATTCGGATTCTATGCCAAAAAGTATGTACTGTTTATTGAAACCATTGTTTTCCATTAGTGGTAGGTGGCACTGTAATCGACAATACCAAGTGTACCTGTTTTTGCAATTAAGACCCTACACATTTATTTCTACATTTCATTTAAGATGCAAATGTAAATAATTGTGTTCTATTGATCGATACTGATGTCGAAACGTTACTTGAGTGTTAGAGATTTGGTTGTACAGTACAATATGATTAGCCGTTTCACTGCCTAGTTAGAAACTACGCTTAGTGTTATCCAGGAACAACGACATGGATGTAACAGGTTTCTAAAATAGTTCAAATGGCTCTGAGCACTATGGGACTTAACATCTATGGTCATCAGTCCCCTAGAACTTAGAACTACTTAAACCTAACTAACCTAAGAACAGCACACAACACCCAGTCATCACGAGGCAGGGAAAAACAGGTTTCTGTTCCGATTAGGATCCTTGATATACGTGAGTCTCCCTGCCTCTCACCATTAGAGCGCATTATTTCGGTGAGTTCCCTTGCCTCTCAACACTGTCGTGCTTGGTTCCTGAGTCCCCTTGCCTCTCAGCATTTTGGGGTGCTTGATTTCCTTGAGTTCTCTTGCCTGTCTCCATATTTGCAATTCACAGTTCTGAAACTGATGACTTTCCATTTCTATACTTTTATTAATTCATGGTGGAATGTATGTAAACAACCAAACAACCTAAAAATTTGTCTGGTAGAATGTATGAGCAAGAATTTCTGATTCTTTGTATCATGTTCTGTCGAGTAGTTGGTACTTGTGTATACATTTTGTCCTGCAGTTAATCCAAAAAAAAATAAAATAAAATAAAATAAAATCGGCGACGTAGGCTCGCGTGATGTAACAGGCCATGTTACCGGACTATCTTTACCGATCCAGGGGCCACTGAAATTGCGATTAAGTGCTTCTTTGGCTCTTGCGATCTATGTTCCGGACAATTATCATGTTGCAACCACATGTTCTTTCACACTAAGAAGGGTACATCTTTCAACAGAATAGTTAGCTCATCTTGAAAAAACTTACAGTATCTTTCTGCATGCAATATGCCTTCCACAACAAGACAGCAGATTAGTTTGTTGTATATGATATTGCGAGAAACGTTAACAGACCAAAGATACTGAAGAGCAATCTCAAGTATCTAGTGTCGATGTTCCACAGGCCAAGAATGCATGTTATGCTGATTAGCTGCACCGTGGTTCGTAATTGTTGACTCGCCAGAGAACATAACCTGACAAAAAAATTGCGGGTCTCTTCGTATTTGAGTGGATGCCCAATTGCAAAAGTGCAGCCAATTCTGGAAATTATTCCCATTAAGTTCTTGATGACTGGAGAAGTGGTTGGGATGGTATTTGTGAGGTCGTAGGATCGCCCAAACACTTGTGTGAGCAGTTCCAGACGGCCACATTATGCCTTGGCTACTTGCATGTGGATTGTGAGCTACCGCAGCTAGTACTGAAGTTTCATTACTGGTTTTCCCCGTTACAGTCGCTCTACAATTTCGTTTTTAGGCGTCACATTTCGTTCAATAGGAAGTTGTTGTACAACGCGATGAATAGTTGCACGATCTATGAGCAAAACGTTTGTCACAAAGAGCAACAGCAGTGTCCAGCTTCCTCAGAGTCTCGTCGTAAATTATTTCGACGATCTCTGCAACAAAAAAAACGACATTCATTACGCTTCACAGAGGAGTTGTGCTGTAGTGGGGCGTGCCGCAGGGAGGGATGCTGAGGGAGGAGGGGGTGTGTGTCTGATTTTTTACACGATATGTGTGTACCCACGGCAGGTGCGCCTGCCACTACCACTTCATTGACGTTTACCTTATTACAATAGTTGTGGTCTGTATTCCACTGGCCAGCCTGTGTGACCGAGCGGTTCTAGGCGCTTCAGTCCGGAGCCGCGCACCTGCTACGGTCGCAGGTTCGAGTCCTGCTTAGGGCACGGATGTGTGTGATGTCCTTAGGTTAGTTATATTTAAGTAGTTCTAAGTCTAGGGGTCTGATGACCTCAGATGTTAAGTGTCACAGTCCTCAGAGCCATTTGAACCATTTTTTTTGTATTCCAAAAAAATGGTTCAAATGGCTCTGAGCACTATGGGACTCAACTGCTGTGGTCATAAGTCCCCTAGAACTTAGAACTACTTAAACTTAACTAACCTAAGGACAACACACACATCCATGCCCGAGGCAGGATTCGAACCTGCGACCGTAGAGGTCGTGCGGTTCCAGACTGTAGCGCCTTTAACCGCTCGGCCACTTCGGCCGGCTTTGTATTCCACTGGTAGCCGTATAGTGGCCTGCGCGAGAGCTACGGCGGTTGGATGGAAACACATACCGGAATCATTCACCCTGCTGGCAGCTTTCGAGGGCAGCCACTGAAATCTAACCTACCAGTGGTTTACAGACTCACCAAAATCATTCTCGTATGGAACAGAAAACTACATTACCATACAAGTAAATTATGTGCGAGAAAGGTCAATGTCTGGCCATATTATTTGTACCGTACAATCACAGTTGCATTATTCAAGTAATGTCTAAATATTAGTATCAACCGCTAGAAACTAAGGCTTACATTTACATCGTAAGTGAAATGTAGAATCTGATACATCGGTTATTAATTGCAAAACCAGGTACTCTTGATATTTCTCAATCACAGTGTCTCCTACCACTAATAAGAAACATGTATTTTTGGTACTGTATCCGAATATGTAGTATAAGTGGCGGTTTCCATTTGCGAATACAAAATTGACCCTGCCCACGCAGGAGGGGTTGTAGCCCAGACAGATTTCTCTTTTACTAATATTAACTTTTCATCCAGAATGTTTTTCTTTTTCGTTTGATGCGTTGTTTTCGAGATATTTAGTTGTCTCAAGTTAAAACAAATACCGCGATACGTATAGCCTGTTCCACGAGGAATGACCAGTATTCAACGAAATGACACGAGTGCTCATTTTAAGAAAAAAAACGTAATATGGACACATCACCCATTCGAAATGGCTTCCCAGTCAGAACACATTTTTTTCTAAATTTTTAAAGTTTTTCGCGAAAAACTCGGAAATCACGAAATGCAGTGAAAACGTGTCACAGCACAAAATTAAACTACATAAAATCTCCTTTAATAATGCCCTATTAATTTTGTTGGTGTTGTTTTGGGGGAAGAGACCAAACAGCGAGGTCATCGGTCTTATCGGATTAGGGAAGGACGGGGAAGGAAGTCGGCCGTGCCCTTTCAAAGGAACCATCCCGGCATTTGCCTGGAGCGATTGCGGGAAATCACGGAAAACCTAAACCAGGATGGCTGGACGCGGGATTCAACCGTCGTCCTCCCGAATGCGAGTCCAATTATTAAATTTGTCCTGCTACCGGCATTGTTAGGTTTGTAAGTTTCCAATTAGAAGTTCCCTACACGTAAAACTGAGAAAGATGAGTATAGTGCTGAATCAGATACTTACCCAACAAGCGTTCAGGGTAGTATACAACTCCACCTCTGGTGTTAACAGTCGACCTTACAGGCAACATTTCCTTATGTATCTTCATCGCAGGACGTAATTTAATTGCCGGTGGAAACTCCTTAATGCAGTTAAGTGTATTTTTAAATTGGCCAAAAATTTGGCAGTGGGTTCGAATCTACATCTTTCTATTTAATTCTCCTGAAAAAATTGGCGTACATTGCCTACATATTGGCTTTCTTTTAAAATATCAGTTGTTTTACCCTTATCCGCCTGTATAATTTTATTATGTTTAGCTACTAGCTTTTCATTGATGCTATTTAAAATCCTGGTTTGCACGACAGCTATCCTACAATATACTTTTGACTCCTGCTTAGTCTCGCAGTCTGATTTTACTCACACCAATCACCACTCCGTTATTATTAAATAAATTTATCCGTTGCACACAATTCAATTAATTCAGATGGGCCTATAGAAGTTAAGTACTGTTCCATACAACCGACCTCTAGTAAACATATCTCAGTAGTGTAGAGGAAGTCGAGGCCAGAAATTTGATACAACACACTTGTGGTATACCAGTCAGAAAAACTACAAAAATTATGTGTACTTAATTTGCAGCACTTGCGCGTTGACTACGATTTTCAATATTCACTGGCTCTCTTCGCACTAACTATTAGTTCAAGAGAAAAAATTAATATGACCTTTTTTATAGGCGATTTTATGTAGTTTTGTGCTGTGACACGTTATCGCTGCATTTCGCGATTTCCGAGTTTTTCGAGAAAAACTTTAAAAAGTTACACAAAATGTGTTCTGACTAGGAAGCCATTTGGAATGGGTTATATGTCCCTATTAAGTTTTTTTTTGCTTCAAATGAGCATTCCTGTCATTTCGTTGAATATTGATCATTCCTCGTGGAGCACCCTATATATATCGTGGTATTTGTTTTAACTTGAGACAAGTAAATATCTCGAGAACGACGCATCTTACGAAAAAAAAAACATTTTGGATGAAAAGTTAATATCAGTAAAACAGAAATCTGTCTGGGCTACAAACCCTCTTGCGTGGGCGGGGTGAACTTTGTATTTGCAAATGGAAACCCCCATTTTTACTGCATTTTCGGATTCAGTGCCAAAAAATACATATTTCTCATTCATGGTAGGAGACACTGTGATTGACAGATACAAGAGTACCTGTTTTTACAATTAATAACCGATGTATTTGATTCTACATTCCATTTACCATGCAGATGTAAACCTTTGTTTCTAGCGGTTGATACTGATATTCAAACATTACTTGAGTACTGCAACCTTGACTGTACGGTAGAAATAATATCGCTAAACATTTCTCGCATATAAGTTACTTGCATGGTAATGTAGTTTTCTGTTCCATACGGGATTGGTTTTGATGAGTCCGCAAACCACTGTAATGCTATATCCCAGTGGCTGCCCTCGAAATCCGCCAGCAGGGTGAGTGACTCCGGTAAGTGTTTGCATCCAACCGCCGTAGCTCTCGCGCATATCACTATACGGCTACCAGTGGAATACAGACCACAACTATTGTAATAAGGTAAACGTCCATGATGTGATAGTGGCAGGCGCACCTGCCGTGGGCACACACATATCGTGTATAAAATCAGACACACACCCCCTTCCTTGCGTCCTCCCTCATCTTCGTCCAGTCCAAACCACTAAGGGCAGGAACCTGAAGCTTGGAGAGGGTGTGAATCTTATACTGTAGGCATTGTTGAAGAAGAGATTGGCCGAAATTCCACTCCTAACGGGGTGAAATACAGGACGAAAGCTTTTTGAAAGTATGTCGGTATTAATGGAACTTTGAAGCTAGAACTATGATAACTGGTATTCGGTTTCTCTGTCAGAAAATAAAAAAATACGTGTTTTAGCAATTTTGGAAATTCAACGACTAAGGGGGTAAAATAGTAGACGAAAGTTTTTTTTGAAAATAAATAATTGCTAAGGAATGACTTAAGTATTTTTAAGGTAACATCTATGACAATTGGAATTTGACTCCTCGATTAGAAATTAAAAAAAAAAAAAAAACGTGTTTCAGTGTTTCTGGAAATTCAACTCATAACACAGTGCAATAGGGAATGAATTTTTTTAATAGTATTTCTTTTACGTTAAACAACTTTAAAACCTAAATGATAATTGGTATTTCACTTCTCTGTTAGATATAAAGAAATATTTGTGACGGGATGAAAGTTGCTATGGAAATATCTCCACAAGAACACAAAAGGCATGATTAACAAAAGCTTTGGAGTCCAGCTACCAGAATCGATTTTTGATCAGAAGTACATTCTGAAAAGACCATTCTTATATGACCTTAATTGGCACGAAAAGCTTAGAAGGTGTTGCAGTTTATGAATAACATAAAAATTCAAATAAATAAAATTAAAAAAATCTCTGCAGACCATACAGTCTCACAAGCGAAGCAGTGAGAGCTAAGCTAGTTTAAAAATATCTGTATATACAGTGGTGTAGGTATGTATGATGCATGAATAAATGCTGTAACGCCTGTACATAGGTACATAATGAATGTCTTTTTATCGTATGACGATCCTTAGTTAAATGATATTATTAATTTCAAAAATTTTTCTTCGTTATCAGATATTTATTGCAAGATTTTAACATAGCTGCATATACAGTGTTTTTGGTCTTGCCCTCTTTTGCAAGTACAGAAAGATTTTGCAGGCTGGATTCAAGTGAGCACATCACATAGAGTTGTCCATGAGGAAAACTGATTCTTTCTACATGTACAGCAGCAACTTTGAGTGTGTGGCCTTGAGGTTTATTTATGGTCATGCCAAAAGCAATTTTTAGCGGGAATTGCAGTCTTTTAAATTGAAAACGCAAATCCGTCGGTATAATTGAGATTCGTGGAATCAAAACACTTTCTCCTTTAGCTGGGCCACTAATTATAGTAGCTCTAACAGTATTTTGACGGAGATGTGTAATTTGTAAGCGTCTACCGTTACAAAATGTGGTCGCATCAAGGTTTCTCATTAAGATGTCTGGAATATCAACCTTTATCCTCAGTTTAAGACAAGGCACTTCAGAAAATTCCAAAGAGTTAAGAAACTCTACAGAATGAGAGGTGACTTGTTCAGTGTCTATAATATTATCTATAGAGAGTCAAAATATCTCCTTCCGCTTGTGAAATACTTTTTTCATCTGTCTGTCTTACAAATTCATTAGTTAGGCCAAAATTGCCCTTTCACACTACCATTATATATTTGCCATATTTGCTTCCAGATCAGAATAAACTTTGTTCTCCATCTCCTTTGTACTGCGAACAATATTATAAATTGTAACGTAATCACGCCGATGGCACCTGTATAAGTACGATCTTCGCCGATTTTCAGAAGAGCATCCACATATTGCCCAGATTCTGTGTCATTGTGCAATTTCATACACATATTTGTTGTTAAACTAAGTTTTTTAACACGTTGCCATAAAGCTGACGCCTATAAACGTTTACTTCATCTGCCAATGTGTCTTTAGTTCTTACGGGCAGAGTCTGTCTAAAACGCCAGCCAATAATTCGATCATCACTCATGCGATAGTTTTATTACTATCAATATCTAGCATGGACAATTTAGACCTTCAGTTGCTGTTTTGTGGGACATTGTACATTCGTCCCAAACCAACAGCTTACATTGCTGCAACATCTGTCGTCAGTCTTTTTTTTTTTTTTAATTGATGCTACAAATAGGTGTTTCTTCGTGAGCTAAACCAACGACGGCTTAAGTACTGAATGCGCTGTTTAACCACCATTGAAGAGTGTGGCACGTATTCCAGAGGAGACTACTGCAACAGCAACTGTTTTATGTTTACGAATTTGGGCTAAGAGCGACTTTTAAAAAAAGTCTTACTAGTTCCTCCCGGAGCATTAAAAAGAAACTTCATCACTCTCAGTTTTGTTGATAACACTGTTGAAAACTATTGTCCGTTATAGATTCAATTGCGGAACATATTCACCGAGTTGCTGCTCCAATGAAACAGCGTCACAGCCCATTTCTCATAGGGAATCACTATTAACTTAGACAGTTCTGACTGTTCTATTCAGTTTGAAGACAGTTAAGTTGTTAGATGACTCATGGATTGTCTCTCATGGAGAGTGAAATGAGGCATCAGGATGACAGTACATTGGTTTAATTAACTTATTTATTCCAGCCCATGGCCGTAGTACTTGAGGAACAGTTTGGTGGAGGCATCCAGTTGCCTCTCACGTGAAAGAATAGACGTCTGGCATTGCTGACGGCGCAAAGAGCAGATCCTAGCATGGCGCCACTCGAATGTCACTGTCATTGACGTCCCTGGCTGCGACAGTTATGACAGAACAGCAGCACATCTGACAGTTCCGTAGGGGCAGCCGTGACCTCCCTCCAGCAAACAGGGCGTATGTCTGCTCTGGCAGCAGCTGCTTTCATGACTCAGGGCAGGCTGCACTGGACCGTGGTCAAACAGTGGATCCCTACTGCATTCCAGAATGTCGCTCTGGGTATTTTAGGCTTGTGTTGTTGGATGTGACACTGAGATGAGAACATTTTAGTACTCAAATGACTGAGTACTTATACGTTCCAGACTACGTTCGTTTATGGCTTAAGTCATATACTCTAAACACTGCCATGGTGGCAGGTGACGAAAAGCTTCTGTCCCTCCACTGGCGTACTGCAGCATCGGCTGTTGGTATCTGCGCCCAGCTAGCTCTGCTTTGCAACGCCTGTCAGTCATGTTCTACTTTGCAGCCCATAAGACTCTTTGCGTGCCTGCAGCTGGCTCTTTTGCAACTCACTTCCACTCTGATGTGCTTTTTGACTGAATACTGTCGATACACTACATTACCCTCCTTTTTATCAAGACATCGTCCCACAGTTCGATCAAAGAAGATTATCCTTTACACTAGAGTTCCTGGCGACCAGCCCTTCTCACCCTGTTTCGCCTCCTAAGAATTATTCTAACAATTGGTTTCCTTAAACCAATCGTTTAATCTTACACATTTCTACTGGGCCCCTTGATCTGCTTCTTAATTCAAACACCAGGGAACTTATTTCATTACTAGGCTTCTTGCATAATAACTTATATTTCTCCATTCTTAACTTACAAGCCCAAATTAATGAATTATCCTTAATAATATCCCCTTGTGCATTCATCTTCCTTCTGCTACATTTATGCTCAGGGTATCTAATCCACTGGAATCTGAATGATGGCTGAGTACAAGCTCTCTCTTGTGCTGCGTCTTCTGCATACCAAACCAAAGACTACGCTCAACAGAATAAGTGTGGCTGCAATGGTAGGTATGACATTAGTCAGTGTTGTCTCTTTCCGGTACTGATTTTGCCGATATAAATTTACATCCTGTAATAAGATTTCCAGGGAGACTCGCCCCTCCTGCTGGTTCAGGAGCATGTTTATAGACTGCATTAATTCCGGCACTAGAGTTTGAGCCCGCATCTCGTGGTCGTGCGGTAGCGTTCTCGCTTCCCACGCCCGGGTTCCCGGGTTCGATTCCCGGCGGGGTCAGGGATTTTCTCTGACTCGTGATGGCTGGGTGTTGTGTGATGTCCTTAGGTTAGTTAGGTTTAAGTAGTTCTAAGTTCTAGGGGACTGATGACCATAGATATTAAGTCCCATAGTGCTCAGAGCCATTTGAACTAGAGTTTGATTTAAGGTGGTTGGATTTGCAGCAGGTAGTTCTTCCATTGGCTCCTCCAGCCAATACAAATGAGGCTGCAAAATATTTGTGTGAGTTATACCTGAAATCTCAGCAGGTAGATGGAAAGGAGGCCCCATTATCTCACACTCTGTTCCATTTAATAACAAACCTCTCACGTTTAATTCTAGCCTCTTTGCTGAAGTAAGCTTCCCCTGTTTGAAACAACTATCCAGTACTACCATCTTGCCAAAGGTAGAGTATAACCAATGTGCCTCGACCTGCTGAAAGTATAGTTCCAGCTTATCACTTCTTTATTGCATTCTCTTACCTCCTTTTGTCCCATTAGCAATTTCACTGTGCAAGAATGCTGCCCCTCTCTTATTACCATATTAAGACAAACTGTGATTTACCCTCAGTAGCATTTTTGTAACTTTGTTTCTTCTATTTCTACATATCATTCCTTGTCTTTTGCAATTAGTAATAGTCTCTACGTTTTTACTCTTACAAACTTCTTCCGTATCCCCTACTTGACAGGATATGCATGAACTACATAGCACTCATAAAGTGCTTGAAGGTGCTTGTTCCCCTGCTACTGGTATAGGGACAGAAATGTAAACTTCCGCTCCATCAGTTCTCATTGATACTGCGGCTGCCTTGAAATAAAAAGGTATGACTTGTGTTCGGTTTCTAAAACCAAATACAACTCCAGCAGTAGTTCCTACTGTACTTCCCTTAGACCCTCTAAATACTGCTCTGGCGACAGCAAATTTACCCCTCGTTGACGTCTTGCAGCTTGTTGCATAGCCTTACGTAGTTCTTTTACTTTCCCTCCTGCTTCCCAAACACCATCTTCTACGGACTGCAACCATTTTCTCGTTACTACTTCCCTATCTAAGACTTTTACTTCGGTTTGTTGTTCCCTGATGTTCTGATTAACTCCCTCTTATGTAGATCTGGTATATCGGATTACATATCCAGTCACATGTCGTAGTAGTCGTGTGTTATTCAATATGTCCTCGTCTAACCTTGTAATCTGCGTAGTGTGCCAATCACTCATGGCTTTGTTCACTTTTGCCCTTTGCTTAACCTCTTCTGCGGTGTCATTTACCCTTCGAATATCTTCCTCATCAACAGTACCAAATATTGGTTTCATAAGCCGACCTCCAGCGTCGATCCAACCCCTCTTCCTTCGCATATGAGCAATAACCCCCTCTACCTGTGTCATCTCATTCCTTAATATCTCTTAAACTCCATGTACTCTCTCATATATCCTGGCTCTTCCTTTGAGTACCCGTACTTTTTCGTTCACTGAAGGAATTTGTCGAATGCTTCTTCCAAACTTTTCACCTCGTTACGCATTTCCCGTGTGTTAAATACCACCTCTATCACACAGCGATGACTGGTGATCATTACGTCTTCCTGCTTGACAGCCAGAATTCCCCCTTTCAGGTGCTGATCCCGTAACGCTTCCACTCCGACGAAGATCAGTAGTCCCGCTATGAACTGCATTGTCTCACCTTCTCTGCACCTCACCTACTGGCAGGAATATCTATTGCTTTCCTGCCCATTAAATTAATTGCTGCTCCGCCGCTGCTTATTTCAATTATACTAAATCCATACCTAACCTAAAAAAGAATTAGATGACTATTCCTATGCTTTAATCCATACGGGTTCCTCGTATACGAAGTTGATAGCATCACCCACTGATCAACCTTATACTGTGTCATTCTTGCCGTATGGCCTACTGCTTCTTTCCGTTTCTCCACTGCTCATGTATTTGCCCCCAGTACTCTATTCCAAATTCCTTTAATCAAATTCCTCAATACGCTCTACAGACTTCCCTTTCTTCGTTTTCAATATGTCGAACCGTGATGGTATATCACTACCATCTGGTGGTAGTGCTGTATTCGTATAGTGTTTTGAGTTGTAGACAGAGATGAAGTATTTCAAAAGGACATCCCAGTTGGTGTGATCTGAGTCAACGTAGTATCCAAGCATCTGCCCGATTCTCCTTTGCATTCTTTCAGTTCTTCCATTGGCTTGTGGACAGAGAGGACTCGTCCTTAACTTCTTCACGTTCAGTAACACACACAGTTCCTTGAGTAGATCTGATATGAAGTTCGTTCCCTTGTTTGTTACTATTGTTTCAGGCACTCCAAACTTCAGTATCCAATTATTCACAAGTGCTTGTGCCATTGGTGCTCTATTATTGTGAGTAGATACTTATTCTCTGCAGGTATTTTATTGAATGAACCTGATGTTTTCATCAATCCCCAGGAATTCGAATGGTGCTAACGCATCAGGTAACCTTTGCAATGTTACTCTTGTTCGACACAAATCCGCTCTCTGTGCACACAATATGCAATGCCGTACTTATTGGTTTACATCTGTCTGCCCATTTCCCCGCCAATACCTTTCTGCTTCTCTTCTGCAACCTCCATGACCCGCTAATATGTGATCATGAGCTTCTTGTGGTGCTCTATTCCTTAGCTTCGCTCGTATCACTACCCGCAGTCCCACCTTTGTTTCTTTGTGTAGCAGTCCATCGTGCATACAAAATTGTGACTGCTTAAAACAATTCTTACCTTCGTCATCCGCTCTCTGTGCAGTTTGCCACTTCTTATACTCATTACCCCAGTATTTAATACTGCTACTTTTCTACTTAAGGTATCTGCATTTCCGTCTTTTCGTCGTTTACATCTGAAATGTATGATTCCATAAATAATTCTTATAATCTCTTTCTCTGTTGTGGAATAATTTCTTTCAGCATAATTTTGTTGTGTTCATGCGTAAGCCATCGGATGCTGTATGCCATGTATCTCTCGTGGAAACACACAGCCAAGTGCATGGTTTGATGCATCACATGATAAACCAAATTCCTTATTAAAATTCGGAAATACCAACATCGGACTCGATGTTAAAGCTTCCTTTGGTTCCTCAAAAGCATGCTGATACTTCTCTGACCACAAAACTTTAGTACCCTTTTTTAACAACTGTGTCAACCGTCTAGCAATATCCGAAAATCGTTTTACGAACTGGTGGTATTAGTTCGCGACTCCCAAGAACAGCTGCAACTCCTTTACAGATTCTGTTGCAGTAAATTCACGTATAGCTCTAATTAATCTGAACACTACCTCCAATTATCGTATGACCTAGGTGTGCTACCACTTCCATCACAAAGTTACACTTTTCTGTACTCGATGTTAACTTCGCTGCTTTTAACCTTAGGAACACTTCCCTTAATCGCTTCATATGCTGTTTCCATATCATTCTCATGGACGACTATGTGTCGTCGAGAGACACTAAGCACTGCTGTGGGTTTAAACCTCTGAGTATTCCGTCCAACAGTCTCTGAAACGTTTCAGGTGTATTATTTAATCCGAATGGCGTTCTTCTGAATTGGTAATGTCCCCAGGGTGCCGAAAAAGCTGTTTTGTTTCGATCCTGCAGTGCAACCTCAATCTGATGATAATTATTCTTCAGATCCATTATTGAAAAATATTTGCATTGTCCTAAATGATCCGCCGGCCGCTGTGGTCGAGCGGTTCTAGGCGCTTCAGTCCGGAACCGCGCTGCTGCTACGACCGCAGGTTCGAATCTTGCCTCGGGAATGGATGTGTGTGATGTCCTTAGGTTAGTTAGGTTTTAGTAGTTCTAAGTCTAGTGACCTCAGATGCTAAGTCCCATAGTGCTTGGAGCCCTAAATGATCCAAGGTTTATGTGATGTTTGGCAGAGGGTAAGCGTCCGTTATAGTTTTCGCATTTAGATGCCTGTAATCGCAACATAACCTATATTTTCATGTTACATCCGTTGATTTTTTGGCACGATTTCTATTTCTGCACCCCTTTCAGTATTACTTTCTTCAATTATTCCATCTTTCAGCTACTGATTGGTAAATTCCTCCAAATTTGGCTGCAAGTACCTAGGTATTACGTATGGTTTGCGGTAGACTAGTGATTCATTTTCTGTTGGTATGGTGTGCTGTGCTGGTAATGGCCCTTTTGGAGAAAATAAATCCTTAAATTACAAAAGCAATTTTTCCATCTGTTTCCTATTGCCTTCCTCTAGGTGCTTCATTTTTCCTTGTAATTCAGTTTCAATGGCGTCCTGAAATTGTACATGGCGGACACCCCTTGTGTCCCAATCTTCTTCCTTCAAAATTATCTGTAGAAACTAGAAACAGCTACCTTCTTTTCAGTCTTTATTTCTTGCACATATAGAATACTTCTTTTAACTAAGCAACCTCCCTGATCTAATACTTCATTCTCTTCTAATGATTCCACCAGACACAAAATTCCTACTGGCAATCTAGTGGATTTCTGGTGCCCTTAGGTAAACAATCGTGTGAATCAAGTCTTAGTCTGATCATTTGTGGTGTAATTTGTTCGTCTTTCACGACAGATTCCGGTCGTGACATCACTACACTATCGATGACTTCAATTAGCTGAAACATTTCTCCATCAAGTTCCACCCTATGTTGCCGAAGACTGATTATGGCACAATTCTGATATAAGAAATCTGATTCTAGAATCGCGCTGTAGCCCTCACTCACATGTGGCAAAATCTCTACACATTGTTTAAATTGCTACGTATCCAGACAAAAGTCTACGTTCACCGATTCTAATGGTGTGACATCTGTGTCCCCCGCTCCACGCAATCTGTGTCGTAGTGGGTCCCATTGATTACGTTTCACCAGATCAGTACCGGTGACCGACAGATGCTCCCCTGTGTCCAATAACATCCTGCAACCATTTTTTCCTGCTTTTCCACTTACCAAAAAATCCACCTATGCATACGATTTCGTAGCATACGTACATGACTGTATGTGTAACTGCGGTTCCCGCTCACATTTGACAATTTATTCATCCCTGGTACTCTACTTCTAAAACTATTGCTTCCTCTTACTTTTCTAAGTCATCCTGAGGTTGGTGACACTGCATCGTTACATGCTCTTTTCGTCCACACAAGAAACATTTCATATTTGCTGCAACACTGTCCGTTTACTCTGCAATCCAGTCGAGAAATCGATTTCCTCACACTCTGTAGCTAACCTCATTGTGGAGTAGAAATCCGTCGGACCCCCTTCTTGACATGTCTGCATTCGATCGTCTTAAAAAAGCGTCGAGCGTCCTCTGTTCAGTTTCCTTCCAAACAATTCCATTTCTGCAGCATCCTGTCCTAATTAATAGGAACAGCCATTAATTTATCATATCCGCAAATTGTTCCCCGGTTCCCGTGTTTCTCTATTTATTACCCCTAATTGTTCCGTATACCGTCTACTTCATTCCATATGTATCTGAATTAACCCTTCTTTAAATTCTTCGAATGTTGTGACTTCCTTAAAAGCTTCTATGTACCCTACATAAGTCTTAGCTTCCCTTGTTAGTCTCAGTTTTGCGACACTCAACAATTCCTTATCAGACCAGTCTTCCACCTCAGCCAGGAATCCAAGGTCTCCCACAAAAGCCTGCACATCGTCAGTTGCCCTACCAGGAAAAGGGGTACCTTGCATCTTTGGTTCTGTCAAAGCTTTATCCTTGACAACACTCATTTTGAGAGCAGACCAGAAGACAAAAAAAAGATACATTAACTTAATTCTTACGTCTAATCATGAGCCATCTCAACTCCCGGCGTTGTATAGCCATATGTGGCCAACGATTACATGTATACTATTTTATTGGAACTGATCCCACACACAGTACTGAGTGGTTCTCAAGATTATGCTGTGCCATCAAAGAGGCACTAACCAATGCTGACTTCCATTACCGCTAAAACTAGACAAAGTTACTGGTTCTCTACTTGCAATAAAATCTACTTCACAAAATGTGTGATCATTAAACCTTTTCACTATGACCAAAATACAATCAAAATTTTTGGACTCACTGTACTGTAGGCTGTACGTTCAGACATCGCTCTAAGGAGGCGACGTCAACGATCTGAAACCAGTGTTACGTGACCCATGAATTGTGACCCATGGGGAATGAAATGAGAAATCAGGATGACATTAGATCTCTTTCATTAATTTCTTTATTCTGGCTCTTGGTAATAATACATCAGGAACAGCTTGGTGGAGGCGTCCAGTTGCCTCTCATGCCAAACAATAAACGTCCAGCGTTGCAGATGGCACAAAGACCGGGGCCGAGTGTGGTGTCACTGGAATGCCGCTGTCAGCAATGTCTTTGGCTGCGACTGTGATGACAGCGTGGCAGGGCAGCTGAGAATTGTGCTGGGGCATCCATGACCTCCCTCCAGCGAGTGGACATCTCTCTGCTCCAGAGGCAGCCTCTTTTGTGACTCAGGCCAGACTGCCCTATCCTGTGGTCGAACAGCAGACACCGTACTGTCGCTCTGGGTGTCACAGCACCGTGGTGTAGATTGTGATACTGAGATGAGAAGATTTTAGTACATGAACGGCTGAGTACTTATATCCTCCAGACTGTGCTCGTTTAGGGTTTAAGACATGTGCTCTGAACACTGCCATGGTGGCAACTGAGGAACGACTTCTGTCCCTCCACTAGCGTATTGCAGCATCAGCCGCCCTGCTAGCTCTGCTTCGCAACACTTGTCGATCGTGTTTTGCTTTGCAACGCATAAAACTTTTGCCTGCATGCGGCTGGCACTGTTACAAGTCATCTACATCTACATCTAAGTGATTACTCTGCTATTCACAGTAAAGTGCATGGCAGAGGGTTCAATGAACCACATTCATGCTGTCTCTCTACCGTTCCACTCTCAAACGGCACGCGGGAAAAATGAGCACTTAAAATTTTCTGTGCGAGCCCTGATTTCTCTTACTTTACCGTTATGATCATTTCTCCCTATGTAGGTGGGTGGAAACAGAATGTTTTCGCAATCGGAGGAGAAAACTGGTGATTGAAATTTCATGAGAAGATCCCGTCGCAACGAAAATCGCCTTTGTTTTAATGATTGACACTGCAATTCACGTATCATGTCTGTGACACTATCTCCCCTATTTCGTGATAATACAAAACGAGCTGCCGTTCTTTGTACTTTTTCGATGTCATCCGTCAGTCCCACCTGATGCGGATCCCACACCGCACAGCAAAGCGTAGTGTAAGCAGTCTGTTTGGTAGACCTGTTGCATCTTCTAAGTGTTCTGCCAATGAATGGCAGTCTTTGGTTTGCTCTACCCACAATATTATCTACGTGATCGTTCCAAGTTAGGTTATTTGTAATTGTAATCCCTAAGTATTTAGTTGAATTTACACTTGATTTGTGTGACTTAACGCGTAACAAAAATTTAGCTGATTTCTTTTAGTACTCATGTGAATAACTTCGCACTTTCCTTTTTTCAGCGTCAATTGCCACTTTTCGCACCTTACAGACATCTTATCTAAATCATCTGGCAAGTCATTTCGATCATCTGATGACTTTAGAGGACGGTAAATGACAACATCATCTGCAAACAATCTAAGACGACTACTCAGATTGTCTCCTATGTCGTTAATATAGGTCAGGAACAAAAGAGGGCCTATAACACTTCCTAGGGGAACGCCGGATATTACTTCTGTTTTACTCGATGACTTTCCGTCTATTACTACGAACTGTGACCTTTCTGACAGGAAATCACGAATTCAGTCGCACAACTGAGGTGATACTCCGTAGGCACGCAGTTTGGTTAGAAGACGCTTGTGAGGAACGGTGTCGAAAGCCTTCTGGAAATCTAAAAATATGGAATCAATATGACATCTCCTGTCGATAGCACTTATTACTTCATGAGTATAAAGAGCTAGTTGTGTTTCACAAGAACGATATTTTCTGAATCTATGCTGACTACATGTCAATAAATCGTTTTCTTCGAGGTACTTCTTAATGTTCGAATACAGTATATGTTCTAAAACCCTACTGCAAATCGACGTTAGTGATATAGGCCTGTAATTCAACGGATTAATCCTACTTCCCTTTTGGGGTATTGGTGTGACTTGATGTCACTTCCGCTCTGGCGTACTTTTTGACCAAATACGCTCGATATGCTACACAGTTATCATTTTTACGTGGTATTCCACTTTCATGAGAGATACGTTCTAAATAAAACCATTGTTTGTAGCAGAAAAGGATTTAACTCTGCGCAATATATCTTTTGCCACGTCATTTTCGTATTTTTCTCACATTTTTTTGTGGATTTGATACCCCATAGGTTGCTACTGATTTTTCAAAAATATATCTCACTGTGGTCAGTGATCTGTGCTATACCACTTCCTCCAGCGTTAGATCCCAATGACTGGCAATTTCTAATTACCATTCACCTCATACGGCTGTCTGAGTGTTAAATTTCCTTACCATTGTGTTTCTTAAGATCTTGGAAGCAGGTTGGCCCTTGCACATGGTGTAGCTTCATTCACAAGCAAAGGCATTCCATGTTGCTGACATGCACCATATAGATTCCACCTAAAGCAACTACAGATTTAACACCAGGCCAACTGTGAACAGGGATTCATTGAACTCGACGTTTATATTCTTCTCTTTGTGTAAAGTAGGTTTAATAACTCGGAACCTCAACGTATAGATGAGTTTTTGTGTAAACCTCTGTTGGACAAAGATAAAAGAACGCAGCCAACGCTCACGAAAATTTTTTACATCAAAATATACCCTTTCACCATTCTCTAAGCGAACATTGAGATGTGTTAACATTAAAATACACCCATTTGCCATTCTCTAAGTGAACACTGAGATGTGTTACGATGCGAAGTCTTTCGTGTAGTGGAAAACATAAAAGCCGCCTTACACCTCCGTTGCTGGTGAAACAACGGCGCACTGATATGTGTGTACTTCGGAGTCCTCCCTCGGGCTTGTGTGTGTGTGTGTGTGTGTGTGTGTGTGTGTGTGTGTGTGTGTGTGTGTGTGTGTGTTGTCCTTAGCGTAAGAAAATGTTCAAATGTGTGTGAAATCTTATGGGACTTAACTGCTAAGATCATCAGTCCCTAAGCTTACACACTACTTAACCTAAATTATCCTAAGGACAAACACACACACCCATGCCCGAGGGAGGACTCGAACTTCCGCCGGGACCAGCTGCACAGTCCACGACTGCAGCGCCCTAGACCGCTCGGCTAATCCCGCGCGGCAGTGTAAGTTAGTTTAAGTTAGATTAAGTAGTGCGTAAGCTTAGGGACCGATAACCTCAGCAGTTTGGTCCCATAAGATCTTACGACAAATTTCCCAATTTTTTAACGGTTTATGGATATATTTTATAGCAAACGCTGAACTGAAAGCCTCCGGACTGATATGCACACTAAACAATATTGATAAAATCTGTGAAAAGGGACCACCCAACTGTTATCGACATTAATGTAACTGCGTTTCGAAGCTTTATCACTGCCGTCCGACCTCCATCTTCTGGTGCTTGGTGCTATTCGTCTGTACGGAGGATATCCGTTTCCATTGTGTCTGGTCTCCTTGTTAAGCCTATGTGGGAATTTTTTCGTGTATACTGTCCGTCTTTCAAGCAAAGAGATTGAGGATTGTTAGAGCCACAGGGATCATGAATAATATTTTTTGCAATAATTTGGTGTACTGTCTTCTCAGTGGCTGAATCACGTATTTCCGCGCTAATGATATCAGTTTGATTAGTCTCAATTTGTCTTTTAAACAAAGTAAAATATTTACGGCTTAAGCCGCACAATTGCCATTCAATGAAATACTTAAAACAGTATTACTCCATCTATTTTTCCCATAGTTATAAATGGCATTAGCTTCTATACTTTTAACCTAAAAAACGTTGCATGTCTGTCAATAGCATCCTGACCTGGTAATAATTCTTTGACAAATTCCTGCTATATGGGTTTCATATGAAGATTATGAATATATCAGAACGACCATACGTGTACATATAGGCGAATGTATCTCGAGCACACTCATGCAAATACCGTGGGCTATTCACAAACGAAGAGGGTAGATTTACCATCGTGCCCATATTATTAGGACTTAACATTAGCATAATTTGCCAGAGCATCTTTAAGATAAATATATTTCTCCGCTCTCAATTTAGTTTGGTTTAATGATGTGTATCTATCTTAACCAACATAGCGACATTAAAATATTTGCCCACGTGCTTGCATCGGGATATCATATTAAATCATTTTCTCGCATCATCATATGATATGTATAAAAGTCTACACAAGAACCCTTTTTATTTGCCATGGAAATGCAAGTTATAGAGTTGAATTGTGCTGTTTCAAAATGAAAGTTGAATTGTGGTGCTTGAAAATGTTAACTTTCCTGTTCCTTGCAAAAAATTTGCGGGTACTGCAATGCATAATAATATTTATGCGTATCAAACAACTGGTTCATCTATCTTCACGAGCATACAAAACGATTTAATGACTTGCGAACTGCTCGCCCGTAACTAAGGCTACTACATCGTTTATCAATGGTGCGTCATATCGTCCCTCATGTTCCCTACTTGGTGTGCTATCTGTGCGGATCACCAGTTTGTAATCTTCTCGTGCCCTTTACTCTAAAGCAGTTTTAAATGTGGTTAGATATTTACGTTCATGGAAAATATTCAAAAATGTCTCTTTTTTACACGCCGTAGATATTATTACACATACAGTCTGCTTCAATGCTGATGAGTGGAAGCAAAGAGACAATCCAGTGGTAAATTTGACTTTGGATCGTGAAAGTAGCCGAAAAACCTAGCTTTTAAGCTTCTGCGCTTAGAGGTGACTTATCAGGTATTGCGCGGCCCCTCCCGGCG